>NC_140486.1:72387765-73136932 GCF_964271855.1 Acomys minous | reverse complement strand
GTGTGTGTGTGTTTAAAGACAGGGTTTCTCTGTATAGCCTTGGCTGTCCTAGACTCACTTTGTAAATGAGGCTGGCCTTGAACTCACAGCGATCCATCTACCTCTGCCTCCCGAGTGCTGGGATTAAAGGTGTGTGGCACCACGCCCATCCCCCCAAAAACAATTATTTTGTTCAGACCTTTCTAAACATAATTTAACAAAATTAATTTCATGACCTTAAAAATGAGGTATTAGACAATTTTATAATCACCAATAAATTACTATTCTAAAAAATAAACTAAGTTTCTCAGATAGGTTTTTTACAAACTAGTACAGCATTAAGAAAACAGGATCAAAACCATACCTGAACAACCCAAGGGCTGTTGGCAAAAGCCATGATGTCTCTTTCTTCCCAGAAAAAGGCAGAATCAGATCTCTTAATCATTTCAAATTTGCTGAGAAGCTTCATAGCATATACCTTCCTGGTAGATTTATGCCTTACCTTTAAAATGGAAACACATCATTGGTTAACATTTAAAGCTCAATGTTTCACTGAGCAATTTAATTCTTAGTCACGTAGATGCTTTTGTTTCTTCTCTTCTGCTTATCACAATTAGATAATAGGAAGACTTTAATTACCTGAAGGAATGCTAGGAAAACATTCTACATAGGATAATATTAAGAGAAAAGATTTTTTTTTCCTCAGTGAAACATGTTTATTGAAATGCTTGGGGAAAACACTTCCCTAATACTTTGAGATCTTACCCAAGGTTTTCATGTCTTGGGCAAAAATGCCAGAGCCATTTGAAGAAATAGTTCTATGAACAATTATTTTTCCAAACATTATGTTAAACTGGGAGCTGTTGTTTTTCACTTAAAAAAAAAAAAAAGATGTTTTAAAACTGAGTAAGGAAACCTACCAATTGAACTTCTCCAAATGCACCTCTGCCGATCACCTTCACTACTTCATAATCTTCAGCTTTCATCCGTAAATCTCTAATTTTATTTATTGTGTCTTTATCTGTATGAAAAATATAATTAAGTATCTAAAGCATTATAATGAACACTACTTATTTTATAATTAAGTTACTGAAAAACATTGCATTACAAAATAGAGCTGGGATGTACGTCAGTGGTGAAATGCTTGCCTCATGTGGCTCTGGGTTCAAATCCCAGAACTTTGTCCCTTAAAATAATTGATATATGTGAAATCGCAAATTATAAAATAGAGAAATACTTAATATGCTAAGAATTGTTTCAAATAAATTCTGTAATATTTCAATATTATACCAAAAGTTTTTATAAAAATCTAATGACATTTTAAACACAAAAACTGTTTTGTTTTGTTTTCTTTTTTTTTTTTAAGAGAGTATCTCAAGTATCCTAGGTTTATGTGGTACTGGAGGTAAAGCCCAGGGCTGTTTATGCTAGGCAAGTATATTTTACCAACTGAACTATATTCCCAAGCTAAATAAAAATGCTGCATTAATAATAATAATTAGTTAATTTATTTCTGGTATTTTAGGCAAATATCAGATTTTATTTAGGAAACATAAGTAGATGTTGTATATATCAACAAAATAAAATGTTCTGTTCATCACTTACGATGATCCTTTGAAAAAGATACAAATTCTGGCCAGTGTGAGGCCAGCCTGGACTACAGATAGCTCCAGGGCAGCTGGGGACAAAGAAACCCTGTCGTCCTCCCACCCCCCAAAAAAAGCAAACAAAGAAAAAAAAAGATACAAACTCAATATATCAAAGACACATGTACTAAGGAATTAAAATTAAATTTCTACCTGGCAATCTTATAGTATTAATCTGAAGCTAGACTTTAAAACATGCAGTGGAGATCATTGCAATTATTCATATAAACCTGTCATGCTACAGATGACAATAATTTACAAAGCCCCTCTGGATGGACAGTCTAACCCCTAATTTGGCCATAGTTTTAAAAAGGGCTATTTTATCTACATGGGTCAACGGTGGTATGAGATTGAATGGAAAGGCCTCACATTTCAGTGTTATCCACCCACATGAGAGGGAGGGGGGAGGGAGGGAGGGAGGAGGGGAGGGGAGGGGTGGGGAAGGGAGGGGAGGGAGGAGAGAGAGAGGAGAGAGAGAGACAGCAGACAGAGAGACAGAAACAGACACTGAGGTTGCGTGATTCACTTCCTGCCAAGAGTCTAAGAGTGTCTTGGGTGGGGTGTTGGCTGCCCCACATCAGCTGAGGGCCACTTTCCATGAAGCCCAGATGACATAGAAGGTACCAACATGAAAGGTATGAACCCTTTGCCTATTGTATTACCCCATACACTCTACTAAGGGCTGCTGTTCTGCTACCAGGTGTTCAGCACCTGGAGGGTTACAGATGCTTCTGCGACACCTCCAAGGGTTGGGTTGGCCATGGAAAGTACCATTTTTTTTTCAAGTCAGGGTCTCATTACATATCCTTGACTGGCCTAGAATTCACTATGTAAGCGAAACTGGCTTCCAATTTAGAGCTCTCCTGCCTCTGCTTCGGAATATTGGGATTAAACATATGTGCCATCATGCCCAGCTGAGTAAAAGCCAATAATAGAAATAATCTTTAATAGAAGAAAAAAAGACTATAAAGTTCTAGTTCCTAATAAAAGTAGCCAAGATATTCTTGCCTTCCTGTTAAAATGTATCTGGGTAAGTTATGACCATCAGACATATGCAATGTTAATAAATTTCTACACAAGGGTAAATATATTGTAACTTCCTAGGTCACAGCACTGCAAAACATACTACAAAGTTAAGTCAATATTCAACCAATTTGTTACACAAATATTTGTGTGTTTACATCAGGGCGTAAGTAATCACAAGAGATAAGGAAAAGTAAACGGAAATACTGTTGCTGTTTTTAAGTAGTGAAATTCTAATGAATGAAACAATGAAAATTTCATTTATAGGCCCTGTGGTGGTTTTGCATGCCTCTAAATCCAGCACTCAGGAGGCAGAGGCGGGACAATCTCTGAGCTTGAGGCCAGCCTGGTCTATGGAGTAAGTTCCACGACAGCCAAGGCTACACAGAGAAACCTTGTCTTGAAAAACAAAACAACAACAAAAAATCAAATTCAAACCAATTTAAAATAAAAGAGAGAAACACAGTTTTTGAAGTACTAAGAGGATACCAAATAAGGCACGCCTTACAGAGGAAGGGCTAGAAAAAGTTTTTATGGAAACACCTGAAACACATTTGAAATGAAAAGCAGCTGTTAGTCAGGTAAGCTCATGGAGACAGAACATTCAATGATGGGACAGTGGGACTGTGTACACAAGGGTTCTGCTGCTAGACTAGCATGTTTGTGGTGAAGTGGCAGACGAGGCTGGAGAGTCCCAATCTGGCTAAGGAGCCTGAACTTTGCCTGTAAATCAGTAGTTAGAAAATTATTATTCGCTGGGCATAGTGGCACATGCCTTTAATAGCACTCCAGAGGCAGAGGCAGGCAGAACTCTGTGAATTCAAGGCACCTTGATCTACACAGTGAGCTCTCAGGCAGCTAGAAAAAGAAAAGCAAGCAAGGAAGTAAGAAAGAAAAAAAAAGCTATCACTTAATAACAGGAAGGTTTTCGTTTTGTTTCCCAGATTGCAGGTTTAGGCAGCTTAATGTATAAAAATCAAAGCAAATAAAAACCACTAGCATGGTGGTGGCGCACGCCTTTGATCCCAGCACTCGGGAGGCAGAGGCGGGCGGATCGCTGTGAGTTCGAGGCCAGCCTGGTCTACAAAGTGAGTCCAGGATAGCCAAGGCAGAGAGACCCTGTCTCGAAAAACCAAAATAAATAAATAGATAAATAGATAAATAAATAAATAAATAAGCATGGGTTAGAAGCTAGCTGGAAAAAAAACTCAACTAAACATAATTATATCTACATTTCAGCTACTCTGAAGAATGTTAAAGATAAATTCAGTGAAGACAAACTTGAATAGGAACATTTTAAGAGCATTTTAACATTCTACACAAGAAAGAAAATCCTAAACTGGGGTGTAGTGTGTTAGAATGGCCAGTGACACTGAAAAGGTATCCAAGCTCTAGTTACACAGTTTTGAACCATAAGAGACTGCAAAGTCTTGAGCGAGCTGGCAGACCAAACATTTGTAACTGAGAGATCCTTCTGTTTTCCTTGATGGTTAGCTCGTCCTAGCACAGGCTTGCACACTGTAAAGGTGTAAAGGTCTGCTAGCCAACAGCTTTGAGTCAAACTCAGCTTTCTATGGCTCTCGCTGCTCTAGATCATTTCATGAAGGGTTCAATCTAGAATTAAGAAAAGATAACAGTAAAGTCCAACCTGCAGACTTTAGTGTTCCAGTTGGAACTACTTATCCGCCTTATTTCAGGATTTAAACCTCAACAAGGCACTCCCTGGTGGAGGGATGCTATTTATGACTCCTTTGACACAGACCACAGTGCATATATTAGATTTTCCTAAGCCTATTATGGTTAGGGGTTAGGATTTTAGAAGACGAATGTTACTGCATCTGTAAAATCCATCAACAGGAAACCTAGGCTACATCTTCACCATAGTTCTCTTAACAGTCAAGAAACAAACAGTGTAATTCTCCCATTTGTTTTACATGGCACAACACCTTGCTATTTTTATTTATTAGTTTTTGGGGTTGGGATAGGGTCTCATCAATGTAGCCCTGACTGTCTCAGAATTCATTATGTAGACCACACTGGCCTAGAACTAAAGAGATCTGATCCACCTATCTCTATCTCCCAAGTGCTAGGATTAAAGGCATGCCCCACTACACCTGGCCTTTACTAATTTCAATTCTGTGTTTTCTAACATAATTCTTTGGTAACAATTCAAGATAAATTAATTCCTTTCATATTATCAGTCATTTATCCTCTCCTTTACATATAAATAATTTTTGGAGGCTCTGTAGTTACATTATGCTAACACAAAACATACTAAAACATGACTATTATTTCTCATTACCAGAATACGAGCAGATTTATATCAATCTCAATAAACATAAAAAGAGAATAAGCAGGATGAAGGCTAAGGCTTAGATGAGCAGAGTGATCTTCCCCTACTATCGTTTCATAGTAGCACTAAGGAGACTGGAGTTGGGATGTATAGCTTCTCATAACGTAGCAACTTATAAACTAAGGACACCATACGTGAGACAAGTAGTCACTCAGCGTCACTAAGTTGTAGATATTATTCCTAAAGATGGAAAGAAATAGGATCAAGCAGACCATGTTCTAAAACAGTGGTTCTCAACCTTCCTAATGCTGTGACCTTTTAATACATTTCCTCATGTTGTAGTGACCCAAACCATAAAATTAATTTCACTGCAACTTCACAACTGTAACTTTGCTACTGTTACAAGTCATAATGTAAATGTCTGTTTTCCCATGGTCTTAGGCAACCCCTTTGAAAGGGTGGTTCCACAAGAATCACTGTTCTAGAAAGAGAAATATGTAAGCAATTATGCTCATTTCACTTTGTAATGTATATTAGAAAGGAAGTGAGACCACACTTTCTACAGTCTCTACATAGCCAGGATAACTGCTAAGGTACACTGGTACCTCAAATAAAATGAAGCCCAAACTGAGAACGGTGACGCATGGCTACAATCTCAGCACTTGAAAGGCAGAGGCAAAAGGATTGAGTTTCAGGCAAGCCTGGGCTACTCAAGAGACTAAGACAACCAAACAGTGAGAGGGAGGGAGCCTCTCCCCAATAGACTTTTTAAAAAGAAAAGGGAATTGCCAATTCTTTTTCTTAATTCTTTGAGCAACTGCTGTTGTCAAAATTGTTATGGTCTTTTAGTGGCAGGCAAGGACTGCACTCTAAAGCTAACAATGTTAAGCAAGTATTTCTCTGTTCACATTTGTTTGGCTGCCATTAATCACATATTATTAGTGAATAATTTTCTCCATTTGGCTAAATTAATAAGCCAATAACAAACTTATATAAGACTGAAGTCTTGTTTTCTTTCCATTTTTGTGTAGAAATTCTACTGTGATGAAACTATGCCACCTTAAGTGCTCTGGTTCTTTACAACTTTGCTGTCCTCTGAGTAGAGGGTATTAGCATTCAGTCTGATAGTATCTCTGCACAATGTATTTATTCTTCAGCATCGCTATCCTGTCAATTGCACAATAGAAATGTTTTACCACTTAACTTGATAAAATTAACCTATATTCAAACATGCCTCAAAAGTACAGTTAAAGTACATTTTTTTCTATCCTTGCTTGTACATAATAGTTATGTACTAAAATAAAAAGTGGAGAGGCAGGCAGATCACTGTGAGTTCGAGGCCAGCCTGTTCTACAAAGTGAGTCCAAGACAGCCAAGGCTAACACAGAGACACCCTGTCTCGGAAAAAAGCAAAACAAACAAAAAAAAGTAAAGCATTTGATACATGTGGCACTCAAAATACAACTTGTAATTTTATCAGTATCATTTACACTACACTGCATAAGCAATAAAATGGCCACGTATTGTCTCTGTTACAACTATCTGACTCAACCACTATAGCCCAAAAAGCAGCCATAAATGAGGCATTAAAAACTGAGCAGATGCTGGGTACGGTGGTGCATACCTTTAATCCTAGCGCTCAAAAGGCAGAGGAAGGTGAATCTTGGAGTTCAAGGCCAGCATGGTCTACACAAAGAAACTCTTGTCTGGAAAAACAAAACAAAACAAGCAACAAAGGGGAAAAAAACAAAAAACAAAAAAAAAACCCCGAGTGGCTGGATGCCGGCTGCTTGCTGACAAAATGGGCAAGTTCATGAAACCAGGGAAAGTGGTGCTTGTCCTGGCTGGACACTACTCCGGATGCAAAGCCGTCATCGTGAAGAACATCGATGATGGCATCTCAGACGGCCCCTGCAGCCATGCCCTGGTAGCCGGGATTGACTGCTATCCCCGAAAAGTGACAGCTGCCATGGGCAAGAAGAAAATCGCCAAGAGGTCAAGTCCTTTGTGAAAGTTTATAACTACAATCACCTCATGCCCACCAAGTACTATGTGGATATCCCCTTGGACAAGACTGCTGTCAACAAGGACGTCTTTAGAGACCCAGCCCTGAAATGCAAGGCCAGGTGGGAGGCCAAGGTCAAGTTTGAGGAACCATACAAGACAGGGAAGAAAAACGGTTTTTCCAGAAGCTTTGTTTTTAGGTATATTTTCATTTCCATCATTAAAAAATAAAATAAGCCGGGCAGTGGTGGCGCATGCCTTTAATCCCAGCACTCAGGAGGCAGAGGTAGGCGGATCGCTGTGAGTTCAAGGCCAGTCTACAAAGGGAGTCCAGGACAGCCAAGGATACACAGAGAAACCCTGTCTCGAAAAACCAAAAAAAAAAAAAAATAAAAATAAATAAATAAATAAAATAAAATAAAAAACCCCAAGCATGATAATGTTCCAATAAAGCTGTTATTTATAGATACTGAAAATCTGGATTTCATATCACTTTACATCATGATATATTATTCATCTTCCTCTAACTTTTCCAATTATTAAAAATGTAAACTTACCCTTAGCTTGGGCTCATTGGAGAACACTGCTTCTCCTGGCAGCTCTCAAGTGATAACCTCTACTCTCCCACCTCACTTAAGACTACTTGGTCCCAGAAGCAGAATAGGGGAAGTCAGCTGCCATCTCCACACTCAATCTCTCACTATGGCTGTAAATCTACTGACTCTCAGGTCACCTAGACAATTTTTTTAGTTTACTGATTTCTCCAATATTCACTTGTTTTAATCCTTCTAAAGGCTTAGATGCTCACTCTCTTGCACATATCTTGCTGCTGTACTTAGTTCAATAAACCACAACCCTACTTAAATCCAACTCTCCAATTTCTCTATGTTTGCATTTATGCAGCTTAGCATGTCTAGATAAGCATATAAAAACCTATTTAAACTCATACAATATGAAGGTAGCTTTAATTCTGTTTATCAATCATGTAGTTCCCTAACCTACTTTCAATATATACTCTTAATTTCTAACATTCTCCCACTTTGCAACATAGTATATGTACTGGCTAGAATGTAAACTGGACATAAACTAGAGTCATGTGAAAATGTGGGGCATTTTCTTGATTGATAATTGATATGGAAGGGTCTAGTCTCACTGTGTGCCGCTGTGCTGCCACCCTTGGGCCGGTGGTCTTAAGTAATACAGGAAAGCAGGCTGTGCAATCCGTAAGGAGCAATCCAGCAAGTAGTATTCCTCCACTGCCTCTGTATCAGCTCTGTCAATGACGGACTGTGACGTGGAACTGTAAGCTGAAAGAAACCCTTTCCTTCGCCTGCTGTTTTCAATCTTGATGTATCACACAACAGAAAATCCAAGTAAGACACTATATCTCACATTTTTGTGTTTTTTCCTCTTACATCTCCCACTGATTTTCACTCACATTGACTGGTTATTATACTGAAACAAATGGAGCAGTCACAATATTGCCAGGTTACCATGATGCATTTGTACATTGAATGTATATATTCACTTTCACTTTCTAGCACATGTACGCATATTTGCAACAATACAATTTTTTTTTTTGAGACAGGGTTTCTTTGTGTAGCCTTGGCTGTTCTGAACTCACTTTGTAGACCAGGCTGGCCTCGAACTCACAGAGATCTGCCTGCCTCTGCCTCCCTTGAATGCTGGGATTAAAGGCGTGCGCCACCACACCTAGCACAATATTCCTATCTTAACACAATGTCTGAATATTTTCACTAGCTGGCAGTCAATGTCTAGTAAGTGTCCCCTCTTTCTCCTAAGCTTTTTACCTCTAAGGTTTTTGCTAACTCAGAAGTCCAAGAAAGCTTCAAGTTCATGACTCCCAACTGGAAGATTATAGGCATGGGCCTCTACATCTGGCCATAAGCAAGTTTTTCAATTTGCAAATAATTACGTTTTGTACTGCAAAGTCTTTGTGATATAATACTTTACAGCCCATACATAGTCATGATTACATGAATAAATATATATATTTTAAAATACATACATGCGCATATTCACATTTTAACATTGTATTTGATCCCTACTTTGTTTACAAAAGATTTACAAAGCTATACAGAGAAACCCTGTCTCAAAAAAAACACAACAAAAACCTCTACAGTGTAGAATAATTTAAAAAAATTACAGCCAGGCATGGTGGTACATGCCTTTAATCCCAGCACTCCGGAGGCAGAGGCAGGCAGATCACTTTAAGCTTGAAGCCAGCCTAGTCTACAAAGTGAGTCTAGAACAGCTAAGGCTACAGAGAAACCCTGTCTCAAAAAAACAAAAAAAGAAAACAGAAAGAAGAAAGAAATTACAACAGAGGAAAAAATAACTATTTTATATGACTATTTAGGGTTTAGGAACAGAAATAAGTGGGGTAGGAAGAATTTTATAATCTATTTCTTACTGGTAATTATTTAAATTCCAAACTTAATCTTTTTTCTTAAACCTGCAGGGTTCCAAAGTTGTAACTAATTCTTTTGTAAAAAAAAGTAGGGATCAAATATAGTATTAAACTTGAATATGCACATGCATGCATTTTAAAATACAAAATTTATTTATTTTAGCTATTTACTATTTCATCCTCTTTTCCAAAAATTACTTTGTACACTCTTTTTTATAGGAACCTAAACTAGCTTCTAAAATGTCTTCATAATGTGCCTTGTTAGGACAGCAGCTAGTGCTAGTCTTTGTACTACTATTATATAGAATTCACTGATAAAATAGTAAGAGTCAACAGAAGGGGAAAGGAGGCTTGAATAATATGATACATAACTACATGTGAAGTAAAAGTAAACTCTACAGAAAGTACTTACATCTGCTTAAAAAGTTGTCAATATTTTTGTTTTTTCTTAAGGCAGGAAAATCCAAATCATAAACCAAAGCATCCAATCCATCCTAAAGAAACAAACACGGAAGTGTTAGCATATCAGAGTATTTTGTTTTGAGTATTTTATGTCCTCTCTTCAATTTATCTTGTGTTCATTTTACATCCTTTACAAGGTTACATAGTAACAGGGAAAGGTTCTATGTTTTATTTCATATACACCTTCTATATCTTGCAGTCGGTGAGACAGGGAAATCACTACTGACTCTATGCAACTATGGTTTATGTGCTCTCTTTACAAGGATATGAAAGTTTACATCCCACTTACCCTGACTTCTACATTTATCTTTATGCCACGGGTGTTCAGCATAAACTTTGTGACTATAAATGTTTTACAGGGTAATAGCTAAATAGTATTTAATGAAGCATAAAATTTAAACTAAATCATATGTAATCACATATGCAAGCTGTACACATATTTAATTATAAAAACATACCAGGTGTTCACAAGGATCATTTTTACTCTTTAAAGCACCTTCTAGGACAACAAATAGGAAAGGACAAATAGAAGCTTTTTTCTTTTCAAAACTAGACATTTAAATACGTAAACAAGTGCTAGGCAATGTGAAGGTACAGCAACCCATACAACCAAGGGAAAGCTTGTACTGAGACTCTCTTGCTATAGGCTGTAGAAGGCAAACTCAGGTAAACCTAAAGTGTGTTCATTACGAAGAGTTGCTCTTTTTGTGGATGTGGTTTATGTACTGATTAGAGATATAGAGACAAGATGATTTCTGATCATCTTAATAAAGTGATGTACTCCAGATAAGTCACAATATTTCCAAGCTTAAAAAGGAAATCAAACAATTACATTCCAAAGAAAAACACACTTATATGCTACTGAAAAGACAAATCACATAAGCTTTTTGAGCCTATGTCTTCTTGACTGTAAAATGAGAATTAGTACCTATTTATAACTTGCATCAGATTAGTGAGACTAGGCTAAGCATGTGAAATCCTAAATATTCCCAATTTCCTTTTATTATGTCTATAGTTTTGTCTCCTTATTGCTAGGAATGACAAATTATGCATTTTAGTTGTGTGATTATACACTTTGTTGTTTTTTCTTGTTTTGTTTTGTTTTGTTTTTTGTTTTGAGACAGGGTTTTTCTTGTAGTCCTGGCTGTCCTGGACTTGTTTTGTAGACCAGGTTGGCCTCGAACTCACAGAGATCCACCTGCCTCTGCCTCCCAAATGCTGGGATTAAAGGAGTGTGCAACCATGTCCAGGCGTGGTTATAAAATTGTAAGAGTAAACTCAGGTCATGATGTTAAAACTCTTACCAAGCCAGGCATGGTGGCACATGCCTTTAATCCCAGCACTCGGGAGGCAGAGGCAAGTGGATTGCTGTGATTGCTGAGAGTTTGGGGCCAGCCTAGTCTACAAAGTGAGTCCAGGACAGCCAAGACTACACAGAGAAGCCCTGTTTCGAAAAAAAAAAAAAAAAAAAAACTTCCCTAAAGCAGCAATTCCATACTTGCCCTTTGTTGGATCACTGAGCTTGGTAATGTACTTATTAATGAAAATCTTGCACCACTAGCCGCACCTGGCCACTAGATGTTTAACCCTACCATCAAATATTTTAACTCTATACTAAGATGCAATGGTCTGTATTGTTCACTACCATCCACATGCATAACCCAAGGTGTTTTAAGTAAAGAAATAAAATTAATGAAAAATACTCTAGTATAATCAAAGCATACACCAACTAAGGTTAAAGGAAATTAAGATACTAGAGTAAAAAAAATAGGGTTTCAGGCTTCTACTTTGATACAGTAGAAAAATTGTACAATACAAGCAATGTTGACTATTCAGCCATAAAATATAATATAAAATATGGGGATGCAGAGATCGCTCAGTGGTTAACACCACCTGGTGCTCTTCCAGGAAACCTAAATTTGATTCCCAGCACCTACATCAGGTTTGTTACTCCAGTTTCAGGGGTCCCAATACCTTCTTCTGGCCTCTGAAGGTACCTATACACACACCTACACACACTCTTACATATACACACCTACACACACACATGCATCTACACACACACACACACACACACACAGTACATATACACATAAATAAAAGTAAACTAAAAAAATAATGAATTCTGCATTTCTTTTTACTTTTTTACATTTTAATTTGTTCATTTTACAACCCGATTGTAGCCACCTCCCTCCCTTCCCCTCCATCCTACCCCCCCCATCCTCCTTTCTCCCATCTCCTACCCCTCAGAAAGGGGTAGCTCTGCTCCCCTATCATCTGAACTCAGCCTATTAAGTCTCATCTAGACTGCCTGCATCTTACTCCTCTGTGCCCTGGTAAGGCTGCTCCTACTCCCCATATTATGGGACCCACAGGGAAACTGTGCTGCCTATCTACTACATCTGAGCAGCAGGTCTAGGACCTCACTATGCAGGGTCCTTGGACGTGCGGCAATCTCTTTAGCACCCCTCTCCCTCACTTGGCCTGGATTTGTTGGTGCCATTGGTCTCCTTGTGGAGCTCCTATCCCCTCTAGGTCCTTTTATCCCCCCAGTACAGGGAGTCTTCTTTTCTTTTCTTTTTAATTATTTATTTATTTGGATTTTCGAGACAGGGTTTCTCTGTGTAGCCTTGGCTGTCTTGGATTTGTTTTGTAGACCAGGCTGGCCTTGAACTCATTGAGATCCACCTGCCTCTGCCTCTCTGAGTACAGGAATGTACCACCACACCCATCGAATTCTGCATTTCTAAAAGGTCATATTATGACTTATTAATCAGTCTTCTGTAAAAAAAAAAACAACAACAACAACAACAAAAACAAAAACAAAAAAAACTCAAGAAGGAAAAAAACACAAAAACTTGTCTCTCAGAGTTCAAAAGGTAGGCAAAAATCCCTAAAAATAAAATACCTACCAACTACTTTAAGAAGAGTCTACATAAATAGAAAAGGATTGTCTAATTGTGGGGGCTTTAAGGAAGGGAAATAAGAGAGCTGAATCATAAAGATAAACCTAGCATGAGTAAGATAAAGATAGGGGAAAGCAAGGAAGAAAAGCAAAGAGTGAAGAGAAAGGAGAATGCTCCTGACTAGAAAGGGTAAGAAGGACGTGCCAGAGATGAAACTGTGAAAAATGGGCTGGGGGCATAAGGTATGACATACTGGCTAGGAATTTGGGTGTTTTATCTGCCAATACCCACCCACTCGGAAACAGGAGTGTAAGAGGAAAAAGGAGAGTGCCATATGACATCTCTAATTTATTAAGTCTGGCACTAAAACAACATGATGAATTAGAACTAGAATAGTTAGAAAAGGAGCAATTAGGAGAATGTAAACCAGATAAAAGACTGAACTAAACATTAAAACTGAGTGGAGACAAGAAACAAAAGAATTCTGTGAATAACTAACAAGAGCAGGATGAGCTGAGAAGGATTGCATATGTTTAAGAATGTTCATGCCGTTATCTTCTAGCCTGTAAGAACTGTGGCTTTGTTCAAATGCACAGAATACAAACTGGAAAAGATGTATTGGACATACTAAATTTAAGGTCACCAATGAGCTTAAGTTATGGATAACAAATTGGCAGCTAACAATTTGAGTTTTATGTCGAAGTTTTGTTTTTTAACTTTTGAGTCATGTTTAGGAGTCATGAGGGTACACTTAGTTCCAGAAAACAGATAGTTATCCAACAAAAGTAAATAAAGAATGAAAAGAGTGAAAAATTAAATCCTGGGAAACAACAACATCGGATAAGTAAACAAGGTAAAAATATAGAAGGGGAAACACAGAGAAACAAAGATACAAAACCCTTGAGAAAACTGAAGAAACACCTAGAAGAACTTAAGAGCAAGAAAAATGCAACACAAAGGCCAAGTACAACAAGGACCGAGAAAGAAGCCAAATCATTTGGAATTAAATGGCACTGTAGACAGTTGTCCATGTTTGAATGACTTAATGCCAGTAAACTCTATATATTTCAGAAATAATAAAAATATTGAGTTTTATACTTCTACATGTATTTCACTGTTTTGCTTTTCAAAGCACTACATAGGCCAAACTAGTCTTGATCCTCCTGCCTCATCTTTACAAATACTGGGATTACAGGCATTCTTTACCATACCCTAGTTCAATATATGTTGTGCTTTGTTTAAGTTGTTTTAAGTTCGCAAACTGGGAAGCTCTAAGCTCCCCTCTCCCCATAAATACTACCAATAAGCCATTAAACACACACACAAACACACACACACACACACACACACACACACACACCAGAGTGAACTGTGGCTTCAGTAATTTTGTCAGAGTTATGTAAAACTAAGGCTTACAGGCAAATAAGAACCATCTTAAAAACAGCTGGAAGGAGTTTCTGTTGCAGGATATTTGATCTCAATGTGATCCCTGAGATTGTGAACTGTAAAATCCTATCTCTGAACCCACTGAGGTTCCTGAGATTGAACTGTAAATCCCTGTTTCTTGTGGTTGAGCCCTAACACACCTTTAATACAAGAACTTTCTGTTTATTGTAAACAGGTAATTAAGATGTGTTTCAGCCAGCCTAACACACACCTTTCATCCAAGAGCTTTCTGTACACAGGATTTAATAAAGTTAACCCTAGGTCAAGAGGTGGAGCAAGAAACCAGCTGACAGGCACTAAAGGGTAGGAGGGACTGTGAGCTGAGGGGTGTTTGAGACAGCATGGAGAAGCAGAAGGGGTCTTTGGAGCTTTTAGCTATTGGGCTTTACTCTTGGGATTTTAGCTCTTTGGCTCCTCACTCTATCATTCCTGAGCTCCTGAGCTCCTGGGCCTTTGGCTTTTTTGGGCCTTAAACTAGCAAGCCTTTGGGGCCTTCTCCATGGGGACATGAGCTGAGTAGGAAGGTCATCTGAGTGCTCTCTCTGCCACTCTGAGCTAGCAGGTTTTTCTCCCCAGCATTTGACTCCTGAGTTTGGTAAAATAGAACGATCTGGGATTTTCAAAAAATTTTTTTACAAGCTTCTTTCCATTATTTGCTTTTCCTACCCATTCCTGGGCAAGAACAACCTAAAGGCTCGGGCAACTAACAGAATAAATCCGATTCCCACAAACCTTGAACTCAACACAGCACACAGTAAAGGTATACTATTTATGTATGTAACTAAGGGACCAATGGCCTTATCTGTTTCACATAACAGAAAATGCAGGCAGGTAGGCAGGACGTGCTATTCACAAAATTTTGCTACGTAATGGCTACTACAAGCTCCACTGAGAACCAAGACAAGAGATTGGGAGCAGATGAGAGATTTCTGATACAACACAGTAATAGACTACCTAGACTCAGTGAGACTATTTGGGGTATATATATACTCAAAATCAGCCACGTATAAGACAGTATTTAGAAAATCACCCACAGATCAAGGCAAAAAAGCATGTTTAAAAATGAACAAACAAACAAAACCCTACTAGGCCTTATACTTTCACCACTAGGCAAACCTGGCTAGCTGAGTGGTTAAGAATATGCCAGCACAGAACACGTGCAAAGACCAAGAAAGGTAGTTTTCTTTTTTATGATGCTTTTATGTGTTTCTGGTGTTCATACATTTATTTAAAAAGAAATTTTCATCTAAATAAATGAAGATAAACATTAGATGAGTACAGCAATCACTAGCAAAGAGGTATTGCAATCATAAGCAAAAACAGGACTAGGGATATAGCTTAGCTGGCAGAATGACTGTCTGGCATGCAGGAAGCTCTAGGTTTGATTCACAGCTCTGAATAAACTGGCACAATGGCTCAAGCCTGTAGAGAAAAAGGATCAGAAGTTCAAGATCACCTTCCTCTATAAAGCAAGTTCAAAGTCAGCCTGGGATACTTGCAAGAGAAGTTACCTTGTCTCAAAAAACAAAACAAAGATAACACAATAGAGTGGAAAATAGAGTTTAACTTGATTTCCAAAGTTAGCATACTGTAACAAATGAATTTTTAAAAAAATTAAAACCCACAGAAAAACGCGCCTTAATTTAGAAGAATAAAATAAGTATACCGGCAGCCAGGTGGCAGGCAGGCAGATCTCTGAGTATGAGCTTGGTCAACATACAGTGTGAGTTATAGGACAGCCAAAGCTACACCAAGAAACCCTTTCTCAAAAAAACTAAAATAAATAAATAATAAATAATAAATAATAAAATAAGTGTACAGAAAGCATCCTCACAGAAGCCTACACATTGGATTTACTAACCAAAGAAAAAGAAATTCACTTCTAATGTAATATACACTAAGGTTAAACATAAAAAGATGAGAAATTACTCGGTGCACAGATTCATTACAAAAGAGAAAAGTTACATCAGCATCTTTTAAAAGTTGTCCTCTTGCTGGATGCAGTGGTACATGCCTGTGATCCCAGCACTCAGGAGGCAGAGGCAAGTGGATCTTCGTGAGTTCAAGGCCAGCCTGGTCTACAAAGCAAGTCTAGGACAGCCAAGACTACACAGAGAAACCCAGGCTTGAAAAACAAAACAAAAGGTATCCTCAAAGGTACTGTGTTGAGTATCAATCCACCAGAAAGGCAAAGCTTTTTAAAATGTGTATGCGCACAACTTCAGAAATAGAAATGAAAAAGCAAAACCTGATGGAAATAAAAATACACAATTTTAATCGGCAATCTAAACACTTCACTTTCCACAACTGATAGACCTAGGCAAAAGAACAGCCACAGAAACTCAACACCATGAAACAACAGGGTCTGACATGAAACACTCCACCCCAAAACAGCAGTATTCACATTCTTCCTTAAAACGATTTATTTATTTTATGTATATACGTGCTTTGCCTTCATGCATGTCTCTGTACAACATGCATGCCATGTGCAAACGGAGGTCAGAAGAGGGTGTTGGATCCTCTAGAGCTGAGTCACAGATGGTTGTGAGCCATTATGTGCATGCTGGGAACTCAGAATGTGCTCTTAACCAGTGAGCCACATCTTTACCCTAATATTCGTATCTTTCCACAAGTGCTTGCCAGGACAGTCTGTCTCCTTTGCATATCACTTCTCAATCATTTAGAAGAATTAAAAACATACAATATGTTTTCTGATCAAAATGTAATTAAGCCACATTAAGCAAAAAGATAACGGAAAACATCCAAACACATGGGGGGAAAACAGATTTCTAAGTAATTCACCAGTCAAAGGAAGTCTCAAGGATATACCAACAAATCTATATTGAACTGTCAGGAAATAGAGATACAACATACCAAAATATGTGAAATGCAACTAAAGCAATGCTGAAAGGAAACTGTACTAAATGCTTTTATCGGAAAAGAGCTGGGCTACAGAAAAACCCAGGTGTAAAATGCCAGCTTGTATAAAACAAAAAGAGTTATTAGCCTGACAGTAGTGGTGCTTGCCATTAATCCCAGCACTCAGGGAGGCAGAGGCAGGTGGATCTCTATGAGTTCAAGGCCAGCCTGGTCTACAGAGTAGGTTCCAGGACAGCCAGAGCTACACAGAGAAACCCTGTCTTGGGGATGCGGGGAGGAAATGATTTTCAATCAACAACCTAAATTCCTTTCTCAAAAAAAACAAAAAAAACAAAAAAAACAAAAAAAAAAAACAAAGAGCTAATTAAACCTAAAGCAAACCAGAGAAAGTTAAGTCATCAAGAACAAATATTAATAAAATACACAGAGGAAAGTGATAACAGAGAGCTGGTTCTCTGACAGTAATAACTAAACTAACAACCTAGCAAGCTCATCAGAGGAAAACAGATAATACAAAGCATTAGTATCAGAAATCAAATAGATGTGATCACAAAAGATCTTGAAAATACAAGAAATGTGGCGACAACAACAACAACAACAACAATAAGTGGCAATTTTGATAGTCAACAACAATTCCTTAAAAAGGACAAGCTAACCAAGTAATTCAATATAAATATATTAATTAGTATTTACTACTACCAGAAAGAAAGCAAGAGCTGGGGCTTGATAATTTCTCCAAATAATTCTATAAAACCTTTAAAGAATTAGCACCAATTTTACATACTTTCTTCTAGGACATAGAAGAGTACTTTTAGCTCATTTTGTACAGTCAATAATAACCTGACATTATAGCCAGATGAAGTAGAAAAATACAAACCAGTATCTTTCGTGAATATGGCTATGAAGTATTAACAAGAGTAGATCAACAACATTAAACAAAACCAACCAGGCCTTACTCCAAAGATGCAAGACTTACAAGGAAACCACAGGGCGTGGCCAGACAACTCAGCGAACCAAACTGACAACCTGAGTTCAATCCACATGACCCAAATGATGGAAGGAGAAAAATGATTACCATAAGTTGTTCCATGACCTCCACACATGTGCTGAGGCATGGCACACCCACACACAAGTAAAACAAATTTGTTTTTGTTTTGTTTTGTTTGAGACAGGGTTTCTCTGTGTAACAGCCCTGGCTGTCCTGGAACTCTCTTTGTAGACCAGGCTGGACTTGGACTCACAGAGATCCACCTGCCTCTGCCTCCCCAATGCTGGGATTAAAGGCGTGGTCTACCACACCCGGTATAAAAACAAATTTTAAAAATATTTTTTAGAAAATGTAAACCACTATAGCTCAATGTTATGAATAGCTAGTTTCAAAGGAAATTAAAGACATTCTCTCTAAAATAGAGAAAAATCAGATGGTTATATTAATAGACACAAACAATGCATTGGAAAGGATCCAATACTCAGACGTTCAGAAAACTATAGGTGACTTTCTTAACTTGATAAAGCATAATTAAAAAAAGAAACCTATGTTCACACAAATGCATTCTCTCAAATATCAAGAGTGAGTCATTTCTGTCAGCACAGTTCTGAAACTTGTAGCCAGTTCAATATGGCAATAAAGGGAATAAAAGGCAAACAGACTAAAAAAGAATTAAGCTATTTATACTTACAGGTGACACAAACAATACTCAAAATCAGTGGATACAGAAGATTAATATGCAAAACCTAACTGTACTTCTAAATATTAACAATGAATATTTGAAAATGAAAATTGCAATGTCAATTATCTATCTGGTCACATAAAAAGGGACTACTTTGGTATTATTTAAAAAATAATTTTTAAAAATTAAAAAAACAAAACATATACATGGTTTATTCTAAAAACTACAAAACACCAAGAGAATAAATTTTTAGATAAATAAATGAAAAGATAACCATGGTATTCATAGATCAAAGAGGAAACAGACTCCAGTGCTCCCAACATAGGAATGATACAGAGCTGATGCAATTCCTACAAAATCCTAACAAGTGTTTTTACAGATACGGTCACATATTTAAATTAATATGAAAAGGCAAAAAAAAACCCCATAAAGTAGCAATATAATTTTGAAACCACTATAGCCAACTTTGAGAACCATTACATGGCCATAATAATCAAGACCCTATACTATTCATAGAAGGACAAAACTGTAAAATAGATCACAGTCCAGGAAACACCAGAAAAAGACCAATGACGCATAGCCAAATAATTCTGCAGAAAAGCAATTCAATGGATAACTCTGGATCAGTGATACATAACCACAAGTAAAATGAACTTAAACTTAAACTTCACAATGTATATTAACTCACTGATTTAAATGTTAAATTAAACCTTTCAGGGAAGCGGGAGGGAGAAACACGGTAAATTCTTTGAGATCAGCTGGGTGCAGTGGTGCATACTTGTAATCCCAGCAAGCAGATCTCAGTGAGTTTGAGGCCACCTGGTCTACAAAGCGGGTCCAAGACCGCCAAGGCTACACAGAGAAACCCTGTCTCAAAACAAACAAACAAACAAACAAACAGAACAGAACAGAAAAGACTTTGAGACCTACAGCTTAGTGGAGACATCTTAGACATCACAAAAAATATGACTCATAGAAAGAAAAATCAAAACCAATACACCAGTCTTAATCAAGATTAACTCTGCCCTTCCAAACACCCAAACTGCAGGTTTTTAAAAAGTGATTTGAAGCTGGGAGGCAGGCGGCAGGAGGTAGGAGGCAGGGGCATTTGGTGAGTTCGAGGCCAGCCTGGTCTACAGGAAAAATTCCACAACAGCCAAAGCTACACAGAAAAATCCTGTCTTGGGGGAGGAAATAAAAGGTGATTTGAAGGAGGAAATAGGAAAGGAGAGGCTTTAATTAGGGAGAGAGAAGATAAATGCAGGGGGAAAAAAAGAGGAAGAAGGTAAAATAACAGTAAAGGTATCTGGAAAAAAAGTCATAAGGAATCATATTATCTATATACCTAAAATTACTTGTAGTACATGTATATGTATATGTATGTACACACACACACACACACACACACACACACAATTTAAATTTAAAAATTTCCCATCTGGAGTGACAATTCCCCTCACAAGAGCAGTAGACTATCTAACAAAACCCCCTGTACCACGCATGAGAAGGCCACTTTCATTCATCAGGGTTGTCCAAGAGACTCCCAAAACATAAACTACTGCTGTTGCCTCTGGTTACCTTCTAGGGATTAAAATTAAGTCCTTACTGCTGAAAATACTATGTACTTCAGACACAAGCCTCAATGGATCCTGGCCTCATCCCTGAGGACTAACTTGTTATCAGAAGGTGCCACAAGATTCCAAAGGAGGGAAGTAGCAAATAGTCCTAGCCAGATGTGATGCCTATGAATCAGCACGGCACAATAATCCTATGGGTGCAATAGTGGCATGGTATCTCGGTGATAACAAACAGCTCTCTAATTGGACTTAAGGTATGCTCAACAAGAAGAAAGCTATGCCTGGCACTGGAAACCTAGCCAACTACTTGGGGCTAGTGAAATCATGGGTCTTGAAAGGAAAAACCTATAACCTCCACTTTACTAAATGACCATAATTCCTAACTATATTTTAAATATTTATACTTATACCCACAGATAAGTATAGGTCTCACTACACCCATTTCCTCTCCTCTGTCCTGTCTCTAAGTGATCTTCTTCTTGATTAATTACTGATGTTGGAAGGCTCAGTCCACTGTGGGCAGTGCCACACCTGGGCAGGTAGTCCTGGGAGCTGTAAGAAAATGAGTTTAGAGAGCAAGCCAGGAAGCAAGAGTTCCTCCATGGCCCGGCTTCAGTTCCTTGCTCTGTTTTGACTTCCCTCACTAATGGACAATAAACTCTAGGCTAGAACAAACCCTTTCCTTTTCAAGTGGCTTTTGGTCATAGTTTTATCACAGCAATAGAAAGCCAACTAAGATACTTCCTATCTTATTTTACCTAAACTTGGCAACGTTACTATTATTTAAAATTGAAAGGTATGCATAATGGTGTCATTAATCAGCAACCCACAACTATTCACCACACCACGCTTCACACTTCATAGCTTATACTGTCTAGTAACACCTACTTTCCAGACACTGCAAATCCATGTTTAGTAGGCAGTCTGTGGGGGGTGGGGGGAGCACCGAGCAGAGCAGAGCAGAGCAGAGGAGAGGAGAGCAGAGGAGAGCAGAGGAGAGAGGAGAGGGAAATGAATGAATACACCTAGGTGTTTAAAGATCTATCTGTCTTGCCCAGGATAAACTGGAGAACTGACCAGGTTACTAGAAGCCATGATCCGCCTGAATTTGAATCTGCAGGGTATTATATACAATATCTCTTCAACAATAACATTCATGATCCACAGCTTATATCAGAGAAACAAATGATGTCAAAAAACTATAGCAAGGAAAACCATTACTCAAGTTAACAGGAAATTCATCCACAGAGCAGTCAAAGGCTAGTGATGGCAGAATTCCTAAGTCTACAGTACAGAAGACAAGTTCTCCAGACAACAAAATTACCCCTATGGATTATCTGCAAACATCCTTCCAATCTTTGCTTGCTCCTACATTCAATTTACAGCAGTGGCAGCCTGATGTCAATCATTTGGAAACCCAGAACAAAGTGAGTAGCTGAGCCTCAGCACACTCCTCCAATTCTATTTGCCAATTCCCAGAATAGACACTCAAGTTACCTCAATCTAGATGTTTACTGGTTGTGTCCACACCCAACATTGTAGCTCTTGTTATCTGTGAAATAGCTTTATTGGAGCTATAGTTCCTTGATGTCCTCTTCAAGGAACAGAAATTAATAGAAGTACAAAACCGTTTCCATGGAGCTGCTTTGCACTGAGTTAATGCACTGGAGACAACGCTCATATCCACATTCCAGGTGCATGTGGCTTTCAAAGTAATCATGCTAATAAACAGCTGTCTGTTTCTTTAAAATGTTAAGGCATAGCCACTGCATCTCTTCCCCTGAATTCTCTTCTGCTGCTTCTATAGGCAGCTTAGTTCTCAGTAGACAATTATCTTAACCTTATAATATAATTCAGGTTCAGACAATGATCTCATGTTTACTCCTCATCTCATCATAGTCTTCAAAAAATGTTTTTATTTAATATTTTACATGTGTGGGGGCATGGGATATACTTGAAGGTCAGAAGACATTTTATGGGAGTCAGTTCTCTCTACCATGGACTTTAGGGATTACGCTCAGGTAACCAGGCTGACCCATTTTACCAGTTCCTTGTCCGGTCAAATTTGTGACTATAGCTTCTAAGATAAAACATCACAGGACTTAGTTTCATAACCCTGTCAATAAATATCTGTTAAGGTCTTTTCCTTACAGCTTTGTATATCTCCTTGCCATTCACATTTTGTTGTTGTTGTTGTTTAGTTTTTCGAGAAAAGGTCTCTCTGCGTATCCTTAGCTGTCCTAGCCTCGCTTTGTAGACCAGGCTGACCTCGAGCTCACATCGATTCACTTGTCTCTGCCTCCCGAGTGCTGGGATTAAAGGTGTGCGCTACCATGCCCAGCTCGCCATTCACATTTTAATAGGTATCTACATTTTATTTTTGTTTCATTTAAAGTTTCTTTTACTGCATTCTGTGCACCAAATATTCTCTCCTACTCCCTACAGGAATACTTATCTTTGAGGCACATTTAATTGTTATATTCATCCTGATATACTACATAGTAAACATCACCAAGTCTGCCACTTACTAGGCACCTTTTTCTGAGGTGTAATTGTATTCAAATATGGCAATAATATGCTTCACTTAGTCCACAGACTATTATAAATATTAAATAAATGTGCCAAATCTTAAAATAAGGATTACTTGTAGTGACATTGGAATTTTCATTTCATGAACACAGAAATATTTTAAGTATATGTGTTTTGTTTACAGATGTGGGGATATGGGGCTGCTCTCCAGGAGCTGACTATTACTTGCCTCATGCTCTAGCAGAAGTGTGATTTTGCCAGCAGCAGATAGTTGCTGTGATTGTGTGACCTTTAGAATTCTGGGGACTTTTGAGAGGGTATATAAATGCTATGGCCCCATAGGCATCGGTGGTTGTTGGTCATTCAGGGAGGTTGTTGGTTGGCTATTGTTTGTCAGTTTGTTAAGTAGTAATGCCCAAAGAAGAAACAACAAGAAGAAATTATATATCCTGATGGCAAAAACCAAACTTGCCCCAAGGAACATGGCACTCTTAATCAGCAGGAAGTAGTCTGACAACAATGTTCACCATGCCCTCCCTTCCTAACTTCTAACTTTAGTCAGGGATCCTTTCCTCTCTTACCTAGTGTTAGATGGGGAGAAGAAAGGGGGTAGAGAAGGGTGGAAGAAAGAAGAGCCCATAAAGTAGTGAACACCAGTTACAACTACTAGCTGTGATCTCTCATCTGAAATTCAGAAACATGACGGGGGATTACTACTCCAAAAAACAAGCGACACATCTATGAACAAGATCATCAGATAGCTGCCTGCGTGAGCTTACCTGGAGAACATTAGTGTCACAAATATAATAGCTCAGAATCCAAGGTCTTAAAACAGCCTAAATAAGTTTTCATTGAAGAAAAAATTGTCAAATTTCTGATCACTTGATTTTGTGAAAATATTTGTTCTTATATATAGTAAACTATTCTTGTATAGCTTTTTCACATTAAATAATTCCATAGACACAAAAATCAATGAACAAATATAATAAAGAAAACAAGTCCTTTTCTTATGGCAGGCAAAGAAACAGGAATTGAAGAAATTTAATAAAGGATCATTTTATTCAGATTTGATATAAAATTTGACACACATACCCAAAATGATCCAGGGACCAGCTAGAGGACTCAGCAGATGAAAGTGCTTGCTACCAAGACTGGTACCTAATTTTCAGCCCTGGAATCCACACAGTGGGAGACAACTGACTTCTGCCAAAACACATCCATATACATAATCACAAGCATGAGCATGTGCAGGCACAAACTTAAAAAAAAAAAATCTTAAATGGGACTTTTCCTATTTATTCTTACTTTGATTTCCTACCAGTAGTTTCCCAAAAGAGATACAGGAGGCATAATATCTACCAACCCATACACACAAACCCTACTAAGAATGCAAAATCCACCACACTACCTCTGTGGAAGCTGGTTTTGACATGGTATATGTATGTGGTTCTGAGGTAGTTGATCAATGAACAAGCATTTGGAAATCCTTCACCATGTCATTCAAAACTAATGATCACAGCAAAGCAGCATCCCAGTTAGTAGTTTTTAATTCAGTCCTTGGATCTAATTAAAAATACTCTAATGTCAGAAGAGAAAGTAACAAGCCTGTTATTTTCACTAAGATAATAATCTAAAACTGTAAAAGCAACAAGAGGTTAGTAACTTCTACTTAGTAAGGTTATAGATGGTATGAGAGATGCATCTGAATAGGGTACTGCCAGCAGGCCAGTCAGCAACCTCCAACAGCAAGATAAACTCTCAGAGGTAAAAACCCTTGGCAGCCAGGCCAGAAGAATATGTGACACATTAATAAAGGGGGCCAAAAACCAACTACTTACCCGGTTGCTCTACTGTTCTTGTGAGGTTTCAAACACTGCTACAAAAAAATGTCAAGCGCTTATTCTCGTGACAACCTATAAA
Source organism: Acomys minous (assembly GCF_964271855.1). Classification (NCBI taxonomy): domain Eukaryota; kingdom Metazoa; phylum Chordata; class Mammalia; order Rodentia; family Muridae; genus Acomys; species Acomys minous. The sequence goes on along the minus strand of NC_140486.1, from coordinate 73,112,166 downwards.
GTACATTTTTCTTAACTCCACTCAGTTTAAAAGAGTTTAAGTTACGTAGCCAACATCTAAGAATATATGATGAACATCTATATTGTTGTCATTTTCCTAGAAACTGGACACTCCCAGAGTTCTCATGTGATCCTCAGCATAACTGATTAGTTAAGCGGGCAACCAACTTTATAACCAATCAATTTTTCTTTCTGAGATCTAGACTTGACAGTCAATGATTTAGTGGTCAAAGACACTGTAGTACTCTTAGCAGCAGTATTTTCCTATGTGACTAGGAAGAAATGATGCCAATATAAAGATAGAGTGAGAGAAGAGAGAGAAGGATCTACTCAATCTTCACATTTAATCACATCAGTTTTCTCTCAGTCTATAAATTCATTTTGCATGCAAAAATTTAAGCTGAGTTCTATTACCTACAATCCAATTCAGAGGAGGAAAAAAAAAAAGAAAACAAGTGTGTGTGTACACACACACCTGTAGAGGCATGTGGATCTCTGTGAGTATGAGGTCAACCTGGTCTACAATGGGAGTCCAGGAGAGAAGCCTTATCTCGAAAAACAAAAACAAACAAAAAATATAGTATTGATTACAACTGGCAAACTGCTAGACTAGTCCATTAGTCCAAGAATGTTGCATTAAAATTTAGACTTGGATGGAAGAAACAGTAACAGAAAGCAAAGACCATAATCAAGGAACATTTAAAATTAAGTACCCAGCCAGCATAGTAGCTCAGCTCCTTCATACCAGCACTCAGGAGGCAGAGGCGGACAGCTAGAGCTCATGAACTCCCAGCTACACTGGCCTCTATCGAGATCGCAGAAGAGTAACTATTGATACTTGTTCATTTCATCTGCATAATTAAAACCTATGAAGTATTATCACGATCCTCAAGTTTACAAACTATATATCTTCAGGCCCAATTAAGTTAGATAATTTGCCCAAGATAATAAACTAATAAAAAGCTGAACTGTAGAATGGGGAGGTAAACAATAATTCACTTAATCAACCCAAGTTCTTTTCCACAGGACACAATAATGAAGATACTAACAACAAGGATGGTGACAATGATAGCCAATACTGACTCGCCATCAGGCACTTTCTAGGCATTACCCTTTCTAACATTCCTAGGAGTCCTAAGAAAAAACTATGCTTACTCTTACTTGAAGATGATGTGCTTGAATCTTAAAACTATTCATAAGAAATGTGCCCAAATCACCAGGCTAATAAGTGGCTAATCGTGTTGGTTTCAGAACCTGCACCAGAACTCATGCTTTCACTCACTGTTCAACTAGGAACCTATTACAACTGAGTAAAGGAAACAGATGTAGGATGAGGAGTAACCTCCCTTGCTGCTTTTACTGCCTTACTGTATTTTACTATAGAAAGGGGACTAAAGTCCTAATATATAAAGAGCCCCTAAAATGCAGAAGAAAATGTTGTAAAGCTAGACAAAAATAAGTAGAAACTCAAGAGTTCTTAAAAATATGGACCATAGCTAGGCATGGTGGTGCACACCTTTAATCCCAGCACCCCGGAGGCAAATCGCAGCAAGTTCAAGGCCAGCCTGGTCTACAAAGTGAGACTTGGACAGCCAAGGCTATACAGAGAAACCCTGTCTCAAAAAACTGAAAACCAAAAAACAAACAAACAAACAAACAACAAAACCCAGAAAGGACCATAAAAATATGGAAAAATGGGCCTAGAGAGGTGGCTTAGCAGTTAAGAGCACCTCCTGAGGACCCTGGTTGAGTTCCCAGCAACCACATGGTCACTCACAACCCTCTAACTCCAGTTTCAGAAAACCAACCTCTTCTAACCTGAGGACAGCAGACATGCAAGTGGTACATATGCATACACACAAGCAAAAAACACACACACACATAAATTATTTATATATATATATATATCTATAGATAGATAGATAGATAGGTATAGATAGATATAGATATATCTTACTTGTAAGAGAAAAGGAAATTAAAAATAGACTAAGATACTACTCCTCACCTACTAAAGAAATATACTATTGGTAAGGACAATAATCTCACTTCTACTACGGGAATAGCATCATTCCTAGAAGACAGACTCCTAAAATAATGAGCGAAACTTTATGTATGTATATACCTCCAACCCTGCAATCTTACTTCTAGAAATAAACTTTTAAAGACACTCTGGATTATGAGACTGAATCATTCCTTATGTAGAAATCTTCTGAGGGAGCAAGAGACAGGTGTTCATCTGTCACACAAAGAAAGTAGCATTAGCCAGGTGGTGGTGGCACACGCCTTTAATCCCAGCACTCGGGAGGCAGAGGCAGGTGGATCGCTGTAAATTCAAGGCCAGCCTGGTCTACAAAGTTAGTCCAGGAAAGCCAAGGCTACACAGAGAAACCTTGTCTCAAAAAACCAAAAAAAAAAAAAAAAAAAAAAAAAAAACCAAAAAAAAAAAAGAAAGAAAAAAAAAAAAAAGAAAGTAGCATTATTCCAGCAGCACCCATTCTTGTTTAAGCTTGTGCAAGCTGTTACTGGCTTTTAGGTTAAGTTATAGGTAACCGATACTGAATTTACAGCACAAGCAGGACAGAAAGGGCAATGTGTTTTACGCACATAAATGAAAGAATGGTCTACTCTTATTCCACGAAGAATTTAAAGTTGGAAGTCAAACACCCTGTATTCCAAGTAAGTGTTTCAAATATTCTCTTTCAAAGTGTTGGGCCACTTGGAACTATGAGTCTATCCTGAAATGTACTATTTAATATAGCACTGAATAAGTGATCTAAATTGTCACTGGACAAGTGATCAACTAATAACTCTATCAGTAATGTTGCATAAGCCCACATATATATGTATGTATATGTATGTGTATATATGTTATGACAATGGCAAGATAAGACTTATATACAATATTACTAACATCAAAAACTTAACACAGTATTCACTGATAAGAGACTGAAGAAACAACATCTACAAAGTAGAGCACTGTGCAGTTACAAAAAAGAATGAAGAACTCCATTCCACAGTTTGATATAAGCTATTTTTAGGAGTCAGAAAGGGGTAGAAATATGAATATAAACTTATAGATACATGTATTTGTCTTTATTTGTAAAAAGAAAGGCTAAGATTAATTTTTAAAGCATAAAAATAGGGGGCTAAAGAGATGGTTAAGGTTAAGAGTACCTGTTGCTCTTCCAGGAAATCCACATTCAGTTGCTAGCACCCACATGGTGGCTCACAACCATCTATTTCTAGTTCCAACACCCTCTGGTCTCCATGAGCACCATGCATGCATAGGGTGCACTGCCATACATGCAAGCAAAACAAACATATAAAATAAAAATAAACCTAAATAATTTTAAATAAAATGAAAGCCTAAAAAGAAGTAAGAAAAAACAGATGACATATACAAATGAGAATTTATCAACTGTACCTTGAAATCAGAGGAGGGGATGGAAAGGAGAAAAAAAAGAATAAATTCCTAAATACTGAAAACAACTTACATTGAAATAACCTAGTAACAGTAAGCTGCTTAAAATTCAAAAATAAAATAGCCCTACTGACCAAATAAGGACAAGAAACAACTGTACGCCAGCAGCAATGAGAATTCAAAACATCAAAAGAAAATTTCTTGGAATAATTGCTAATTTTCAAGCCCGAGACAAGAAACCTGCAAGATGAGCCTCAGCACCTTATGGGGGAAAAATGGGGGGTTCTGTCAAAAATTATTAGGATCACATATAAACATGAGAACTGACATCAAGGATTCCCATCAGTCAAAAACAGGTCACACTGTCCAGTCAGTTGGACAGCTCATCAGGGAAGGATGCTGCCCACTAAGCCTGGCAACCTGAGTTTCATTTCTGCAACCCACATGGTAGAGGGGGAAAATGCACCTCTAGTAGCTTTTCAGGCAACGAAAGACCACGAGAGACTATAGGGCTGAGGAGGAGGCTAAGAGGCATCCCCTGGGCTCCTTTATTGTCAACTGCTGTATGAAAAATGCTTGTTTCTATTTGAAACGTGTGGCCCTCCCTTTCCATGGAGCGTCCTCCCCAGCTTCTCTCTGCTGCCCTCCCTTCAGTCCCTGAGATAGTGACAGGTGAAGTCCCAGGGGTACTGCATCATCACCTCACTGAAGGGTTTCCTTGAATATCACCTTCCCTTTGTAACATTTTGTCTGTGCCAAGCCTATCACAGTAAGACTCCAAAAACACCTTCCTCTGCAAAGTAGCAATTAAAAGTTGAAGCACTCATCCTTTGTATCATGATCAGTATTTCAAAGTTAAACAGCCACAGGTTATATGACAAGTCCTTGACTCAACAGAATTAGTTAATAAATGTGAAAGGAATAAAAAATTATACATTTTTCTTGCTGTAATACAAAAGAAAACAAAACCATCTATGGAAATATTTACTAAAAAGTCCAACACAGTTAATCCAAGGTTTCAGATATATCAATTTACCCAAGAAATACAGTAGGTATAGGAATGGAAAATTCCAGATGATAAAACAGATACAAGATACAGTATTGCCCCGATGGTCTCTTCAAAAAGACTTAGATGACGGATGAAAAGTTGAGATAAGGAGATTCTATATTTAAAAATCTTTTTAAAAAACAAATCAAACCAAGCCAGTAACATGTACTGGCTGTTTAGTTTGCACAGACCCGGCTTTTTTTTTTAAAAAATAAAGTAATGATTAAAAACAAAACAAAATCATTTTAGATACTCAAGAGAAATATAAACATAAACTGGAAATTAATGATAATAGGGAGTGTTTGTGTTAGATACAATAAGTCATTGTGGTGGTAAGAACATGTCCTCTGTTTTGTTTTTTAAGAGATACTAAAGCATCTTAAGGATGAAATAACAATACATAGAATTTAACACATTGTGGTAAGAAAAGGGTGAATGATAAACAGATGAAGCATCACAAATTCTGGGAAATGAGAACCCTGAGCAACAGGGGTGGGTATGCAACTTTACTTCTGTATGTTTGAAACTCTTCATTATAAAATTACCAAAGTTCCTCAAATAAATCTGATTCAGAAAGTCCACAGACATATATAAAACATATACACTCAGACAGCTTTAGCACATGTCTTTAAATATATCCCATACCTTAAAGTAAAAGCAAGGGTCATATATATCCTATCTCCCCTTCAAGCCTTGCCCCAACACTTAGTGTGATAGACTTTAGTATCTTTTTCCTACAATTATGAATTCCATGAAAATATGACCTATGTTTGTTTTTAACTCACCATGGTGTCCCCACTGCCTTTTACAGTTCCAAGCACAGAGTACATACCAAATAAATATTATTGAGTAAATGAATGACAGCAAAAAGGAAAAGGAGTTAACATGATGCATCGTTCCAAAGTTAGTATCAGACAACAATCTCAGAAAACATCAATCTCCTGCCAAAAGTTAGTACAGGAAGTATTGCTAGAGGTTAGCCAACCTTTTAAAGAAAGTAAAGAAGAACAAACCTCTTGCCTCTCTAGAATATCAGACTTTAATTTGCGTACCTAGCCTCCTTCTAACCATTTAGCAATTATAAGAAAAGTACACTTTATATTTCATAATCCCAAACAGAAAAGGGCTACATTTTAGAAAAATAAAATACATACACATATTTTATGTCTTGGCACACTGTATTGTAATTTAAGATAGGACCTGTAGTAGCCCGGGCTAACCTTAAACTCACAATATAGCTGAGGATGACTTTGAACTCCTGATCCTCCTGCCTGTACCTCCTAAATGCTGAGATCACAAGTTGGTACCAACACTCAGGGCTCACACATATATTATACTGGATATAAAAGCAAGTATCTTGATTATCATTTCTGTTCAAAATGCACAAACCCTAGAGCAGCAGTTCTCAACATGTGGGTCATGACCCCTTTGGGGAGTGTTGAACAATCCTTTCACAGGAGTTGCCTAAGACCACGGAAAACATATTACAACTAGTAAGTAGTACAAAAATAACTTTATGGTTGGAAGCCACCACAACATGAGGAACTGTATTAACAGGTCACAGCATTAGGAGGGTTGGAGAACCGGTACTCTCGAGTTATAAAAGTTACAAAATACAAAACCAAGTGCCAAATAGAACAATTAAAAATTAGTTTAGGAATTACTTCCAAAAACAGCATAGCCCAAAGATATTTCCTATAGTTGTACTTCTAGCCCACTACATTTAAATCTATAAATTTTATTGCTTAAGTAACAAACCAATGATAAATCTTCAAAATGTTTAGACTTATTTTATGCGTATGACTGTTTTGCCTGCACATATGTATATGTACCACGCATGTGCCTGGTGCCCTTGGAGGTCAGAAAAGGGCATCAGGTCACTTGGAACTGGAGTTACAGATGGTTATGAACCACAATTTGAATGCTAGGAACTAAAACTGGCTCTTCTCCAAGAGCAACAGGTGCTCTTGAAACTGCTAACTCCAGCCCCAAAGATAATGTAAAAAACTATGACTTAGACTGCACAGATACAAAGCTCATAAATAACTATCTGACCCAACTCTTTATCATTCTACAAAAAGTAGCTGACAAGAAAAAAATTTTTAGTTGGTTACAAGGAGTTAATAAATAACAAGACTATGAGAATGCTTTGAACGTTCAGTCCAGTGTTCTCTTCACTACCATCATGCCAACAGCATCGTTTGTTTTTTAATTATCATTTCCTGTTATAAATTACAGTACTATCTAGATGTTCACCTTTAAAAAAAAAGTACACTGACTTATTTTGTACGTGTAGTTGTGGTCATTTGAGTAAGAATGCCTCCATAGACTCATGTACTTGAATGCCTAAGCCGTCAGGGAGTGGCACTATTTGTGAAGAATTAAGAGGTATGGCCTAGCTGGAAGAAGTAGTGCCACTTGGGGTGAGTTTTGAGGTCTCAAAAGCCCATATGACAGACCCAGACTCCCTCCCCTGCCTGCCTCTGAGACTGTAAGCACGGCCCTAGTTAGATGCTGCCATGGCCACGGGTCTCCTCATGCACTATGGTAGTGACTAAGACAGTATGTGTGCGCAGGCACACATAACACATGCGGAAGTCAGAAGACAACTACGACAAGTCAATCTCTCCTTCCATCACGTGGGCCCCAAGGATGTAGCTGAGGCTGTTCCTTTAAATGACAAGCAGCTATGCATCTCTTCTTACACATAAACATGTGTGCTATAAACAGCTATGCTGTGGCCTTCAACTAACCACATGGTTCTTTTTTGTGTGAGTATGGGAATAGGAAAGTGATACTAGTGGATCTTTCCATTTCCTGATATATAACCTCATCTGTAATTTCCACTATAGAATCTGTAGTTTTCACTGTCTGTATACCAAAATTTATAACCATGACATAAAACTGAACAACAATATTATAAAGGCTAATTAACTTAAATCTTATATGCAGCTCCCTTTTCTGAGTTAAAAACATCTGAAGCAGATTTAATGAATGACCCAATTCATGTCTTGCCTGTCACTGTGATCCACTTCTCTGTACACCCATAGTGTTCTTGTGGTGCAAGAGGGCCCCTTACAGAAGACATACTCAAAGTACAGAGGAGACACATAAAAAGAGAAGATAATATCTAAATCCTAATTAACTCCCATCTGCCTTTCATACTAACCTAAAACCTTAGTAAAATTTAGTATTGTCTTAGTATATTCTGTGGCTGTGAAGAGACACCATGACCACATCAACTCTTATAAAAGAAAGCATTTATTGGGGCTTGCTTACAGTTTCAGTGGTTTAGTCCATCATCCTCAAGGTGGGGAGCATGGGAAGAGGCTGGCAGATATGGATACAAAGGCAGCAGGAAGATAGAGAGTCTCTGCATTTAGAATGGGCTTTTTGAAACCTCAAAGCCCACCCCCAGTGGCACACTCCTCCAACAAGGCCACACCTCCTAATCCCACTAATGGTGTCAAGTAGCACCATTCCTTAATACAGGGCCATTCCTAGTCAAACAACCACAAATATATTTTAAATCCTGACTACAGGGCACATTTGTCATGAATGTGCAAGGTCCTGGGCTTAATGCCCATAACTCCAAAATAAAACATGACTAAGTAAACAGTTTTCAAAAACCCCTCCTCTAAATGTCTATATTTTTAGTTATATTTGGTTTGGTTGTTTCAATATCTGGATTATAGCCTTAAGTGTCAGGTAAATTACTCTGTACTTGAAGAAGACAATGTACCAGTAACACTACAATAGGACAATAATGGTACCAATTATCAGGCTACTAACCATCATAAACTACGATAATTTATATTATTTAATTCTCTAACAAACTAGTTCAATAACCTCTCATTTTCTTGAGGCTAAAATGAGCTTTCAGAGGTTACAATAACTCTCTTAAAATCCTCCAGCTCACACACGACAAGGCCTAGATTTGAAGTCATATTTAGATCTACAAAAACATTTATGTGTAAGTGAAATAGACTAATTTTTTTTAATATCCTAGCTATAAACTAACAATCAGAACATCAGAACAGTCTAGTCTAAACTATGCATGCTTCCAAAACTGAAGCAAGAATTTCACTGCTTGAAGCCAGGAGTTCTTGGGGGCTACCTTCAGCATCATAGTGAGAACCTGTGGTTAGAGTAAGAACGCTCCCCGTAGGCTCACATATTTGAATGCTCTTAATCATAAGGAAGTGGCATTATTTGAGAAAGGTTAGTAAGTGTGGCCTTGCTGGAGGAAGTATGTTTTCAAAGCCCAAGCCAAGCTCAGTGTCTATGTGTGTGTGTCTTCTGCTTGCAGATCAGGATGTAGCTCTCAGCTGATTATGGACTAAGCCTCTGAAACTATAAGCAAGCCCCAATTAAATGCTTTCTTTTATAAAAATTGCCTTGGTCGTGGTGTCTCTTCACAGTTATAGAACAGTGACTAAGACAGAGCCCCATCTCTTTAAAACAAAAAACAAACACAAACAAACAAAAAAGGTCAAGGAAAAAGGTTTGATCCAAATCAATCATATGTCCTACTAGTACCCATAAACTTAAAATCATGAGCAGTAATAGGCACACAGCTCTGGACAACAGAAGACACATAGCTTTGAACATTAGCAGGCATACAGCTATGAACCAGTAGGCACTGAGGTACAAAGAATATTAGGTTTTATTCACTCTGCCAACAGCAGCATATTCTCAAATGTGATTAATCCAACTGGTAAAGGGATGGAGATTATGCAGCAATCTACTCAGTCTTTTTTAAGAACTCAAATGCAAACTAGTACTGCCAAAAGCAAAATGTCCTGTTGCGTGATGGAAATAGTAGTGATACTAACAACACAAATATCTTATTTCAGAATATAAGAAATTTGGGTCATAATATGCTATACAAACAGAGATGCCTAAAAGACAGTTGAATATTTAAGATTTGGAATAAATAAAAGAATAAAGGGCAAATGAGGTTATTCAATCAATAAAGATACTTGCACCGCAAGCCTCGCAACCTGAGTTACTTCCTCAGCAACCACAAAAAGGTGAACTAAAAGAACCAACTCCACAAAATTTGTCTTCTGACATCCATAGCACAGACACACAGATACACACACAATTAATGAATATATAAATAAAAGTATTTGTAGATAATGGAGAGACTGGTAAGTAACCGATGCTTCTAGTTTGGAATGAATTATCTATTATATTAAAGGCAAAGAAAAAAGATAAATATGCAATGAAAAGATAGGGAAAGTACTAGTTAAAAATACAGAAAAGAAGCCAGGAGCTGTGGTACACACTTGTAATCACAGCACTCAGAGAGGCAGAAGCAGGCAGATCTTTGTGATTTTGAGGCCAGTCTGGTCTACAAAATGAGTCCAGGACAGCCAAGGCTACAGAGAAACCCTGTCTACAAACAAACAAACAAACAAACAACAAAAAAGAATACAGAAAAGATAACTTCATGGAAGAAAAATGAAAACCAGCATCCAAATACTCATTTTACATTTGCATTTCAAATTCTGAAAAAAAAAAAAAACTGAGAAAAAGTAGTAACAAATATGGACTAAGGGACACACCAGTGCTAAAATGCTGTAAGTAATATGGTTTCCTTCCCCTTCATCTACCCACACATCTTACACTTCACCAGTTAGAAGAAAACTGAAAAGAAAGTCAGGCCCTTGAAGAAATGGTTGCACAGCTTCTTATTGGCATTTCTTCCAGGTATATTGATAGTATTATTACTGCTTCATATCCACACACACCCCCCAAAAATAGTGGGTTTTTTTTTTCTGGGTATAGTTAGATTTAAAGACATTTGTCAACAAACTATTGTGAAACCACAAAGTTTCAAAGCTTTTATTACTGAAGAGTGGTTCTAGAAGCAAACAATACCACTACCTATTAATAATGAGATTAGCCTGGCGTGGTGGCGCATGCCTTTAATTCCAGAACTTCGGAGGCAGAGGCAGGTGGATTGCTGTGAGTTCAAGGCCAGTCTGGTGTACAAAGCTACTCCAGGACAGCCAAGGCTAACACAGAGAGACCTTGTCTCAAAAAAACAAAAAATAAAAAGAAAATAAAATAAATGAGATTTTAAAAGACTAGAATGACAAGTACTACATGTGGCAAATAAATATGAACACAGTATCAGCTAAATCAGTCAGCAAGGGTAATCTAAACAGAGGCTGGAGAGAAGCTAAGAAGTCCTGCTGCTCTTGCTAAGGACATGGGTTCAGTTGCTGGTACTCAAACGGTGACTCACAGCCAGCCACCTATAACTCCAGCTCCAAGGGATCTGAGACCCCTTTTCTGGCCTCTGACAGCACCTGTATGCACATGGCACAAATATATACAAAGCTAGAGAGGCAACCAAGGTGGTTATATCTCCAATCTAAAACAAGTTCACGCTCCACACAAAACAAGAACAGACTCACTGAAAAGCACAGTGACCTGATAAGTCACTATGGACAGTAAAGTCGGTAAATGAGTGATGAATGAATGCTCAATGGCAAATAGAAAATATCGTACAAGGAAAATTCATGCTAGACACTATGAAACTGGGAAATGGAGTTCTGTTTCCAAAGAAAATTCCAATCTTTTAAAGTTCAGAGTGATTTGATAATAAGATTTCAATAGTCACTTTTGATAACGGAATTTTTAAAAGATCAAGATTGTAAGATTACAACACTGAGAAAGTAATAAAATCTGTCCATTCACTATTCATTCTCCAAACATTCCTTTAAAGTCTTATGCTCCTAATACACGGCTACCTTAACAATGAGACCTTGAGCGCTTGCTTCTTTGGCTCTTCCTCTTTACTCAACCTACATCTTTTACCCTTATCTCTATCTCTCGGGGTTATTCTTTTTCATTACATCAGTCTCAACTTGTAGTCCATGTACATGATTTTCAAATCATCATTCTTTACTGTAAATTTAATTTCACATCTCCAATAATCTACAGGCCATTTCTTCACACTCTACCCACTATCTTGTCAAATATAACATATTTAAAATACACCTATAGATCTATTCTTCTCGAGCAATTACCAAACCTTATTACTTTCGCCATTCTCACCATAATAAGCCAGGCTTAACATTTTTGGAAACATTTAATTAATGCTTCTCTGTTTCTCATCTCTGTCAATCAAGTTCCATCAATTCTTCCTTCCCCATTTTCATGTCCTAGCTTGTTGTTCCATCTATGTGGACTATTATGGTAATCTGATTCTCCAATCTCATTTTATCACCAGTCTTTTTCCATACAAACCTACCTTACATATAACTACTGGATTAATCACCTTCATTCATTCTGTGACAGCCCTAAATGCACTCAAATCCTACAAATCTAACCCCATCCTTCCAACTTTATCTTCTCTAAACATGTCACAGTCATGGATACATCCAACCTTTATTTATGCTATCCTCAACTCAGTAGCCAACTGATCATTAAGCATACCCTGGCACTCTCAATTTAGAACCATTTTTCCCCATCAGTTTCCATAATATAAGATGATTGATAGAAAAATACTAAATAGTCATTTGAGATTAATCAGGAGTTTTCTCAATCTGTAAACTTTTTTACTTTGTTTCTCTGTGTGTATAAGGATATTTTCCTAAGTGGATTTAATCAAAACAGTCCATGTAACATATACTTATTTCCTTGTATTCTCAACTCTATCAGATTCCTACCAAATGATGCTGTAGCAAAAGTGAAAACTACCAATTAAAAAAAAACAAAAAACAAAAAATGCTCCTAAACCTTCCTTATAATCTACTTCATAATAGGAGGAGCAAAAACCAAAACAGGATGAGCAGCTGGATGATGGAGTACTTGCCAGCATGTGCTGGGCTCAGCTGGCAGAACCACTAGCAACAACAATAAAACCTAAGAACAACAAATACTGAAAGATATATCAGATGTGGAATACATTAGATACGTATTATAATTCCTTTCACTTCAGGTATTCAATAAAAGACTTCAAATTTGTTACGCATCAACCTTGTTTCTCAGTATGAAGAACATCTATAATGTGGATGAGGCACTTCAAACGCACTACCCATATGTTCTCATTTCATAGTCAATTATGTTTAGAGCAATTGTGAAAGCTTTGGCGAGAAACCTTACACACTGACACTGTACAGGGATGTTTATAATAACTGAAATGCACACTAACTTTAATCTACAAAATTTCCTGATCCAATATGATTTTAAAATGTTATCTTTCTGAATGGCACTATTCTACTATTCTTAAGTCTCCAAAGTATGAGTGTACAAAGCTAATTCTCTGAAGTCCCCATGTCCATACAGACACTGAAATATGATTTTAGAGATCACGTGGTTTTGTTTGAACTACAAGTATTAATATATAATTTTCAGTTGTTAGTAAATGGAAAAATTCAGTTAGTAACTGTATTGCCTGTATTCAAATGCCTATTATTTACAAATAATTATGTTTGCTATCAACGAACAACTGGACACATTTTAAGGTAGGATTTTGCCTTTCTGTGACCTAAGAACTTTAGGATGTCTTTAAAGTAGCAATAATTAGTTCACCACCACCAAAACCGATTATGAAATATATTTACTAACAGTGTTTTAGAAGCCATCAACCTTGTGCTGGCCTAAGATTAGTTATCTTAGGTGTTTGCACTTAACGTTCAGCAAAGCTTCTTTAGCCTCAAGACACCTAAAATTTTATCTTAAAAATCATTTCCTCGGTCTCAATTCTCCATTGCCATTTCCAAGTCTAAACTCCAAACCCTTGGGAACTAATTCTGTGAATAAAAAGTAGATTTTTCAATACTTCTGTCAAATAAGTCGGGAAGGTTAACACTAAGTCTTTCAACAAACTGTACATTATAAACACTGACGTGTTAACGTTCTGATAGGACTCGTAATTTCTAAGTATGTTCGGCGGACTGACGACGAGCTGAATCAAAACCAGAAGTTCAGAGTAGCTAGCACAGAACCAGTGAATCTGTTAAAAAAAAAAAGGGGGGGGGGGGCTTGAACTTCATAGTTTACTGGTGCTCCAAACTTCTTGCAAAAGAGCAACCTGGCATCTTCCCAAGATGACTATGCACACCTGAGACTAGTTGCAGTTAAGTAGACTGCAAACAAGAGGAACCCCAGGCAACCCTGCGAACACAGCGGCACTCACCAGCAAACAATCTGAATTCACTTCCGATTTGGGATCCCGCAGCAGGTTGTCGATTTTTTCAAACCGAGTCTCAAAACTGTCCCCAGTCGACATGATGCTGCTACTTGTGACAATACCTTCGTACCCGCGGCGGAAAGCAAGTTCAACCAACTTCCTCCGCGGTGGGTTTGCAGCCGCGGGGCAGAGGAGCCGGAACCTCGGGGTCACCAGGTGCGCCCGGCACCCCCTCCTCCCCCTCACTGAGGGGACCTCGGCTCTCCAGACCCCAGGCTGGGGGTGACAGCGACCCGCAGCCGCTCGGACGCCCAAAGTCGCATCCCACCCGGCAGCCCCTCGCGACAGCCGACAGCGCCGTCGCCAGCAGCCCGCTCGCTCGGGCAAGGCGCCTCAGCCTAGCGGGCCCCGGCAGCCTCCGCCGTGGCGGGGGCCCAGTCCAGAGAAGGGCAGCGGCGGGAAGAGGGAGCGCAGCAGGGTGGAGACTCCCTCGGGGCAGCCAGGGAGGGCGAAGAGGAAAAGGCGAAAGCGAAGGGCGGGTGAGGAGCTGCGCCAGCTGCCGCCGCCGCCGCCGCCGCCTGGGCCCCGGGCCGCCCCGCTCCGCTCTGAGGCGCTGGAGGCGGACTAGCCCCGCATCCCCCGTCCCACTCGGCCCGGCCCGGGGTTGTCTGGCCTCGGCCAAGAGCTGGTCCCCGCACAACAGGCTCACTCTCCCATTTTATCCGGTCGCTGCTGGGGCTGCTAACCGCGGTGTCCGGCCGGGCAGGGCGAGGTCGGTGGCCCGATGGAGTCGCAGGGGAAGACGGGCTGGAGGGCGGGCGGGTGAGGAAGACGACCGCAGGGTCCGAGCGGCTGCTGATGCGGGAGCTTCTGGGAGGGGCTGCGGTCCCGGCTGGGAAAAGGGCGAGTCGCGGAGGCGAATGCCTGGGGGGTGGGGCGAGGAGGGCTGAGAGGGACTAATATGTCCGCCTTCCTGTTCAAACAAACGGAGACCGCCGGCGCGCTGTGCGCATGTGCGGCGCGGGCGTTCGGAAGGGGAACGGGCGGGCGGCGCGCGCGCGCACGCTGGCGCCTGCCAGGGCGGGGCTGACGGGGTCGCGACGGGCGGGGGAGGCGGGGCCTGGCGGGGGGCGGGGCCTGGCGGGGGCGGCGGGGAGGAGTCGGAGCCGCGGTGGAGGTCCCGGCGGCCGGCGCCTTTCCCAGCTACTGGTCGCGGTGCTGGCAGGCTCCCTATAGTCGTTTCCTTTCGGCCTGTGGTCTGCAGAATTCTAACAAGGAAAACAAAAACAAAAAATGGGTCTTGTTATCACTGAGATAGATACCTTCTGCGAAGTAGGAGGGTGCTTTTCTTCTGGAGGTTCCTGAGAGTTATTTCAGCACCAGTTCGGATTTTCCGGAGCAGCCTGGTCGGCTCTTGAGCCCCACCAAGCTGAACCTGTTTATGATTCAATGGGAAAAAGCACTCGGCGTTCCCAAGCCCTGTGTGTCAAGGGAGCCTTAAAATGTTGACTCTGGAAGGTGGAATCAGTAGAAGTCAAAGGCAGTTAAATTAAAGAGGAAAAGTTCATAGAAAAATCAATGTTTTTAAACAATTCCTATTCGTTTTCTCACATCAACTTGTAGTTCTGTTCGGCTTGCGGGGGTTTCTTACAATTAATGTGGGATATGAAAATAATGGGCATTTCCTAGTTCAGTTTCTTCACTGACTGTGGGGTGACAGGCTGGAAGTTTTCTGATTATGTTTTTCGCTGCCTTTAGCAGGAGTCCAACCGTATTTATTTCGAATCAGCCCTTCGGTCTGATCACAGGTCAAAAGAAAGATTGCTGATTGAACAAGTGGGTCTGCTTTACTCCACATTGAAAAATGCGACAAATGAACCAAGTGACCCCATATTAAGAACGCGATGCATGACATCCGAACAGTACGTCAGCAAGGGAGCCACAGGTTAGGAAAACACTACATTGTTTGAAAACATTTCTTTCTTTCTTTCTTTTTTTTTCATTTTATTAGATACAAGAAATGTATAAACTATAAAATCTACTTTGTAAATCAAGATAGGAAGTTAGCCTTCACAGAAAGCCATAGCCAAGATGAAAACTAGGCACAAACTCCAGGTATTTCATTAAATTCTTTTGCAGTGACTTTTCTTGGCCCCAGTATTTTAAGTCAGTCATGTGAATTAGATTTATTTTTAAGCATAGGGCTTAAAATAATCTGGCAGTTTCCCTGAAATAAATTTCCTAAACCCTGCTTGTCCTTTATTTTATTACCATTTTTAGGTATTCTTGGGATTTTTCCCCCCTCAGAGAACTGAGCATTATGCTGTTTTCCATTTGGAAACAAATGAGAAAAGTCCCAGTAGTTCAGACAATGAGACAACGCTACTGAAAGTGTATGTGAAGTGTATATACTTTATTTACCCGCAAGGCTATTCTGATAACTGGAACGTGCCATTACTTATATTTTAGCATTAGATGTTTGCCAAAGTAGCCCAAACTACAGGTACACACCATGGTACCAAGCTAAATTTATTTTTACATTTAAAAGTACCCACGTGTTATAGAGTAGAACCATGGCATTCAAGGCTCCATCTTTAAAATTCTATTAGGGGCAGGAGGGCTGGAGAAATGACGTATAGTTAAGGAGTGCTTGCTGCTCTAGTAGAGTACCAGAGATGGGTCCCAACACCACGTCAGGCTCACAACTCACTCTTTTTGTCCTGTGGGGCACCATATGCATACCATATATGGCATACACTAACACAGACATGCACACATACACATAAAATATATTAAATGAAATCTTAAAAAATAAAATTCTATCATATAAATGTGACTAAGTTTTCCCAAGAGAATTATAGTTTAAATCACTTCTGAAGGATGGTAAAATCCCCAAATGCAATTACAAAATACTAATACCAACCAGGCATGGTGGTGCATGCCTTTAATCCCAACACTCAGGGAGACAGAGGCAGGTTTTTAGCTGTGAGTTTGAGGCCAGCCTGGTCTACAAAGTGAGTCCAGAACAGCCAGGGCTATTACAGAGAAACCCTGTCTCAAAAAACAAACAAGAAGCCCGGGCCTGATGGCGTACACCTTTAATCCTAGCACCTGGGAGGCAGAAGCAGGCAGATTGCTGTGAGTTCCAGGCCAGCCAGGTCTACAAAGTGAGTCCAGGACAGCCAAGGCTACACAGAGAGACCCTGTCTCAAAAAGCCCCTCCCAAAAGCAAAGTAATAGAGGATGATGTTCTATTATTAAAACTTAATATATTAAGATGCATATAAATAGCTTACCAAGGACAAGCCACTACTCTACAAATTTTATATACTGTCCCATTAAAACTTAAACAAAGAATCCTGTATTGAAAAAAAAAAAAAAGCTTAAACAAAGAGCACTGGGGTGGTGGCATACGCCTTTATTCCCAGCACTCAGGGAGGCAGAGGCATGCAGATCTCTGTGAATTGGTGGCTAGCCTGGTCTACAAATTGAGATCCAGGACAGCCAGGGCTACATACAGAGAAATCCTGTGTTCAAAATAAAACAAAACAAAACAACCTAAACAAAGGGATCCAGGCAATGGTGGCTCATGCCTTTAATCCTAGCACTCAGAAGGCAGAGGAAGGCAGATCTCTGAGTTCAAGGCCATCCTGGTCTACAGAGTGAGCTCCAGGACAGCCAGGGTACACAGAGAAACCCTGTTTGGAGGGAGGAAAAAAAAAAACAGAAACAAACAAACAAACAGAAACCTCTAAAGGACTGAAGAGATGGTTCAGAAGTTAGCACTTGGCTGCTCTTGTAGAAGTTGTGAGTTTTACTCCTAGTACCCACTTCAGGCAACTCATAACTACCTGTAACTCCAGCACCAGAGGATCTGACATCTTCTGGCCACTGAAGGTAACCTCCCTCCCTCCGCTCCTCCACACATGGCATTCAGACATACACACATACACATAGAAATAAAGATGTACATAATAATGTCAAACAAACTCAAGATCATAGCAAGCTTACTTGCTCATTAATCATAAAGGAACCAGAACAGGGCCAAGACAATTTCCCAACAGAAGTAAACACTGGGAAGACTTGCCACTACTGACTATGTTATCACTGTTCATTGTGAATGGAGAAGCAACAGTACACTGTATTGTTTGCATCGGCACAGATTTAAGTGATTCCTTGTAAGGACCGATATGATTATGGTCCCTAAGGGAAGATGTAAAATGATTTTGTAGGTTGAGAGTAAAGAGAGTCTTGACAGTGTTTAATAACAATGGATTGGCTTGTCATTCCTAAACACTGGGTCCAAGAAACAGTGGCATGCCTTTGAGTTACCATGATTTGTAGCAAAGCGAGAAAAACCAAAAATATAGTGATCACATCACATTCAGCACTCTGAAGTGATCAAAAGCTGACATGACCTGGGTGCAGGAGAACAAATCCATGAAGTATTACACACCTTGCAAGTTTATAAAGGTTGTTCAACAAAATCTTTCAAAGGATGTAATGCTTTCATTAACTAAACTGAACTAGTTTAAAAAGGATCTCCGTCTGAAGTCTTTAGTATACTTTAAAAAACTAAACACAACTTTTCTTTAAGGATAAGAATAATAATGGCTGGTCTGTGGGTTTCCTTGTTTGTTTGAGTTTGGTTTGGCTTGTTGTTGTAGCTCAGGACTGAGGCTGAGGCCTCACATATGCTAAGTGTGTGTCTTGCCACTAAGCTATAACCCCAACCCCTGGAATATTTTATTTAATGTCCTTAGCAATTAAAGATTATAAACTTAGAAACTCATAAACAAAGTTGGTCATACTTTTTAATTTTTATGGACTTAGAGATTCAGACATCTGGAAACATTTAATTTACACAAGACTCGTGCTAGAACCAACAGTAAAGAAACTACAGTGCTTGAATTGGAATGAGGCATTGTTGGGAGAGATCATGGGGAAATTAGGATGGGGTGTAGACTTTAATATAGTGAAACAATTAAATTGCACATTCCTCTCGTTTGGTTATTTGGTGCAAAATACACTTGGTTAAATGTTTATAGATTTCTTTTCTAAGTATTGTGGGGAAATGGTTATGAGCCTTCAAAACTGGGTTCTAGTGAGCCTCCTGATTCACTCTGATGGCATTCCCACCCTCACTGAAACAAGGGGGGGCGCTTTTACTAGTAGGATGCAACATAGGCACTGGGCCAGGCCTGATTTTGAGGGTGTCCAACAACTAACATGTTTGTGCTCTCGGAAGTTGTACTAAACTACAGTCCCCAAGGTGCAAGGGAACCCGAGCTTAAGCACCAGAAGCAATCACACAGAGGGTATCTGAAAATAACTCACCCTTGGCCTGTTCCGGAAGCCCAGCTCCCTCCACAGCTCAGGCCTTTATACAGCTCAGACTGTGCTTGAACTTGTAACCTTCTCTCTTTAGCCTCTCAGATACTTAGGTACCTGCCAGCCCCAGCTTTTGGTGAGACAAGGAATAAGAAACTGATCCGTCAAGCACTGCTTACACACCAGATTCATAAAATTACAAAACAGTTCTTGCTTTGGTCTATTGTTTTGAGGTAGTTTCTCAGAAATAGAAAACAAAACACTTCTGTCCCAGAAAAAAAGTTTTATTGACAAGTAAATATGGAGAGGAGAAACTGGAAACAGTATATACTTAAAAAAAAAATTACCTGTTTAAAAAGAAAGAAAAAAAAAAGTATCACCAGGCATTGTGGCACACACCTTTAGTCCCAGCACTCAGGGGGCATAGGCAAGCAGATCTCTGTGAGTTCAAGGCCAGCCTGGTCTACAAAGAGAGTCCAGGACAGCCTGGGCTGTTACACTGTGAAACCCTGTCTTGAAAACCCCCCCAAAAAACCCCCAAAAACCCAAAGAAGAAGAAAAAGAAGAAGAAGAAGAAGAAGAAGAAGAAGAAGAAGAAGAAGAAGAAGAAGAAGAAGAAGAAGAGCTAAGTTTCTATAGAACCTTCGCCAACACTTCCAGGAAAGTGTGATAGTTTTTATGGTTAATGCAGCTTTCTGGAGGACATCATGTTTTTTAAAGTGTACAACAACTTCACTAGATTCTGAGCCACATTAGTAAACAGAAAGTTATGAGAACTTAGATTCAGTTCTGTTTCAAGAGGTTGGTTTTACATGATTAATATTTACCCCAAAGTAGTTTATTTTTACATGTTTTTCTTGGTCTGACAAGTGAATTAGAAAGAATATGTTCCTTTTCTTAAGAGTATTTCTTTTGAGATCAGCCAAGTGTGTGTGTGTGTGTGTGTGTGTGTGTGTGTGTGTGTGTGTGTGTGTGTTGTTTTCTTTCCACAGAACATTCAGGCTTGGGAATAAATGTAGTTTTGACATTTTTAGATCTACTACAGCCTTGGTCCTGCCTAGGCAGAGTTGGGAATGCGGGAATCTGTCAAGATTACAGCAAGAAAAGTGTATGGCAAGCTGGGAGCACACAGAGCCCTTATGCTTCCCCTGACTCACCCTGGAATGCTTTCCTCTAACATCTGTTTTGTATTTCTTAGAAGCTGCTATTCCATTCAACTGCAAACATACTTGCGTTGACCCTAGAAATAGAATGGAGAAATAGAAGGAAAGGGATGTCTGTAAACTAGCTACTCCCCTGCTTCATGCTATCGCTGTCTTGGAGACGTCGCTGTTACCACAGCCCGAAGCCCAAGCATGCAAATGGCTAGTATTCCAGTGTATACCAAAGTAGGGGATTTTCTATCTGGAACCTCCTGCAGTGGTCTCTCTGTGACCACCCAGCTCAGGGCAGTGATAGGAACACACATAGTTGCTTACACGCCCTCTCGTTTTTTTCCAAGTCCCCAATCTAGATTTCTTCGTTCCGCCTAAAAACACCTCTCCATTAAATTCCAAAGCTAAGCTTGCTTTCTGAACCATTGCTTTTCAGGTTTTTACATATTTCTCTTTAAGGCTCTTCATTTGGTTAGTTGTCTTCTTTGGCGATGACCAGCTCCCACCCAGGATTCCCTCTGCTTTCATCATTTCTTTTATTGCCTATCACTTCCAACTTTAAGCCCTTCTAAGTACCTAGACCAAGAAAAATGTTTTCCACTCCCATCATTCAGTTATGTCCTGGAAAATCTCTGCAAATGGAAAAGAACCACTGATTTTTTTTTCCACCCTCACCCACCTTTTTTCTTTGGGTGGGGGAGGGGGATACAAGTCTAATGTAGCCCAGGCTGGACTCAAAGTCCTTATGTAGCTAAAGATCCCTTGAATTCTTGATTCTCCTGACTCTGTTAACTCTACCATGCCCATTTTTTATTTTATGTATATTTTATTAATAAACATGATTCTTTTTATACTTTATTTTTTTATTTGCATATAGTGTAAATACTCTATTTGTTAAATTTATACATTTGATCTATGTGGCCTTGTCTTTATTGCTTCATAGATTTCTTGGAGCATAGCTAGAAATTTAAGAAGCAATGATCATGTTTTCTTTTCATTATAAAAATAGTGCATGTTTTAAAAATATTTTGGAAAATACAGAAAGTAATCCTAGAGAAAAACTCACCTGATATCTTTACCACCCAGTTACAATCACCACTGATGTCCTTGGGGTCTGTCTGTTGATCTTTTTCCCCTCTGCAAACATTTTTTTTTTTACATGCTGCATATATAATTCATGTATACTATTTTTTTCACTTAGCTTATATAATCTTGCAAGCCTATTTACCCCACTTTTATTATCTGCATAATATTCCAAACAGAAAATTATAATCATTTATTTAACCTTCATCCTATTGACCTATAAATAGTGCTATTATGTACTTCTCTCTGTATGAAGGTTTTTTTGTTTTGTTTTTTCTTTAGAGTTTTTTTTTTTTTCCCCTTAGAAGCAGTTCTCAGAGCCAGGTCAGAATAGTTTAACACTTTTAGAGGACATCGTTTTATAAAGTTATTTCTCAAAATGCATTTTTGTGCCCTTTTATTCTCTTCTTAGCACTGGCTCTTTCATTATATTTGAGTCATTTGTATTAATTATATACCTTTAATTGTGAGGTTGAAGATGATTTTTCCATACTTATTGGCTGATGTTTTTAATTTTTAGATTTATTTATCTTACATGTATTAGAACATGTATGCACATCACATGCATGCCTAGTGCCCAGTGATGTCAGAAAAAGGCACTGAATCCCTTAGAATCGGAGTTGCTGGTGATTATGAATCACAGTGTAGGTGCTAAGAACCAGGTCCTTTGCAAGAGCAGCAAGTGCTCTTAGCCACTGAGCCATCTCTCCAGCCCATGATTTTTACTTTTCTATGCACTAACTTACGCTTTGCACATATTCATCTATTGGTTTTACATTCTTCCTAAATGCATTTGCATATATATACATATATATATTGTAACTTTAATTGCAGATTTTTACATTTTGAACATTTTTAAGAACCAAATACTTTTAAAATTCTGTAAGACTTGTCATTTTTCTTTAGAATTTTTCTATTTTTTTATGTTTCAAGTGTCCTTCTGTGTTCTAAAGGTTTGATGTACATTTGGTTCCTTTTTATGTTTATTTATTTTTATTTTATTATTTTTAATACAAATGCTTTATTTAACAGTTGCAGGTCGTCCCATGGGTTAAGTGGTGGATAGCCAGGACCCAGCAGCAGGGTCAGCGCAACCCCCGAGCTTCTTCTAACTCCAATAGCAGGAGCACATCAGCTCTCTAACGGGGCCTTTGACGTTTCGGATGATAGAGAGGCTGGTGTCATCCATAATTTCCATACGCATCTGCGTGCACTGCCCCTGCGAACCGGTCCTGCCCAGCGCTTTGGTTACCCTAGCCAGCTTTATGGGCTGCACGCAGCTCACGTCCATGATGGCTGCGATCTGGTGAAGAGCTTTTATTTTTATTTTTAAGAGTTTTTTGGAGACAGGGTTTCTCTGTGTAGCCCTGGCTGTCCTGGGACGAACTCTGTAGACCAGGCTAACCTCAAACTCAGAGATTCACCTGCCTCTGCTTCCCAAGTGCTAGGATTAAAGGCACGTGCCACATGGCCCAGCTTTAGTTCCACTTAAATAATAATAATTTTCATGTGTGTGGGTGTTTTGCCTGCATGCACTTATGTATGCCACACACATGCAGTGTCTGTGGAGACCAGAAGAGGGCACTGGATTCCCCAGCCCTGGAATTACAGAAGGTTCTTAGCTACTGTGTAAGTGCTGGGAATCCATCCGGGACCTCTGGAAGAGCAGCCAGTGCTTTTAACAACGGAGCCGTCTCTCCATCATCTAGTAGTGTTTTCTTTTGTCCCTCTGCTCTTCTGCCATGTCCTGGTTGTATGTGTTTCCATCTGAAGTCTAACCGGAATATATATTGATATAAAGGTAGAAATTGCATGCTCTCAAATTGCTAAACGATTTTAAAATATTCATTTATTTGTGAGTGGGTACACTGCACCACAGCATGTGTGTGGAGGTCAGAGGACAACCGTGTTTGTTGGTTCTCTCCAAGTATATGAGTTCTGGGGATTCAACTCAAATCATCAGGCATATCATCAGCAAGCACCTTTACCCATTGATCCATCTCTCCAGCCCTTTAAATTGTTAGACAATTCTTTTAACAGCACTAAACCGTACTTTTCTTGATGATTATGACACCATTGTTGATATGCATGAACATGAACTGTCCATTTTTTATACTATTCCATTCTAGATGTATAATTGCACATCTCTCTCTCTTTTTTTAATCATTAAATTTGTTTTAATGAGTCTCAAAATTCTGTGACAGATTTTTGGTCAAGTTGTTTCCATTAAAAAGTACTGATTTTGAAAACTAATAACTTAAAACTCACACACACACACACACACACACACACACACACACACACACACTGGTCCACAAAACATTCTCCTTTCATTCTGAAGGATTTATGATGCATTGTTATCATTAACCAGTCTTTTACTATTAAACTTCAAATAGCCAATTAAGACAAATAGCCTGAGACCGTTCTTCCAGCACCGATTAAGACTGGGGTGGCAGGTGTTAGGGTTGCTATTCATTTAGCCTTCTGAGCTTTCTGGGCAGACTTGGCGACGTTGCCAGCTTCAGCAGCCTTCTTGTCCACAGCTTTGATGACACCCACAGCAACTGCCTACTTCATGTCACAAACAGCAAAACGACCCAGTAGAGGATAGTCAAAAAGGCTCTCAACACATATGGGCTTGCCAGGGACCATATCAACAATGGCTGTATCACCAGACTTCAAGATTTTAGGGCCATCTTCCAGCTTCTTGCCAGAATAACAGTAAATCTTTTTTTTAAAAAATTCAATCTTTTCTTTAAGCTCAGCAAACATGCATGCCGTGTGAGCTCTGTGAAAATCCAGTACAGGAGCATAGCCAGCACTAATTTAGTCCGGATGTTTCAGGATAATCACCTGAGCAGTGAAGCCAGCTACTTCCATTGGTAGGTCATTTTTGCTGTCACCAACAATGTTGTCATGTCTAAAATCTTTGACAGATACGTTCTTTACATTGAAGCCCACATTGTCCCCAGGAAGACCTTCACTCAGTGCTTTATGGCACATTTCAACAGACTTTACATCTATTGTGACACTCACTGGAGCAAAGGTAACCACCATGCTAGGTTTGAGAACACCAGTCTCCACTGGTGTTACCACAGGGACAGTTGCCAATACCACCAAGTTTATAGGCATCCTGGAGAGGCCATCTCAGGGGCTTGTCAGTTGGATGAGTTGGTGGCAGGATACAATTCAAAGATTTTAGCAGTATGTCGCCACTGGCACTGCCATCTTTGCAGGTGACTTTCCAGCCCTTGAACCAAGGCATATTGGCACTTGGCTCCAGCATGTTGTTACCATTCCAACCAGAATTTGGCACAAACGCTACCGTGTCAGGGTGGTAGGCAATTTTCTTAATGTAGGTGCTGACTTCCTTAACGAGTTTCTCATCTCTCTTCTGGCTATAAGGTTGGCTCAGTGGAATCCATTTTATTGACACCAAAAATCAGCTGTTTCACAATCAGGGTGTAAGCAAGTAGGGCATGCTTATGGGTCTGCCCGTTCATGGAGAGACCAGCTTCAATTTCACCATCACCAACAGCAACAATCATGGCACCAGCCAAGGACAATACATGCAGTAAACATTGAACCCTTACCCAGATCTAGCCAGTGGATAGGACATTCTCCACAGTTGAGTGGAGAGTGGGGACTGACTTTCACACAAACTCTGGTGCCCCGTATTTGACCATGTCCCCTGGATGGGGAGGCCTGGCAGCACTCAGAGAAAGGACAGCAGGCTACTAAGAAGAGACTTCATACCCTATGAGCATATACAGGGGGAGGAAGTCCCCCTCAATCACAGTCATAGGGGCGGGGAGTAAGGGGAAATGGGAGGGAGGGAGGAATGGGAGGATACAAGGGATGGGATAACAATTGAGATGTATTATGGATAAATTAATAAAATATATTTTAAAAAATAAAACAAATAAAATAAAAAGTGAAAAAAAAACCCAACCAGGACAGCACAGTCAGCCTGAGATGTGCCTGTAATCATGTTTTTGATCAAGCCTCTGTGCCCTGCGGCATGAGTGATGGTCACATAGTACTTGCTAGTCTCCAATTTCCACAGGGAGATGTCAATAGTGATAACACACTCACACTCAGCTTTCAGTTTGTCCAAGACCCAGATATACTTGAAGGAGGCTTTTCCCATCTCAGCAGCCTCCTTTTCAAACTTTCAAAATGGTTCATTTCTTGGTTCCACCACATTTGTAGATCAGGTGGCCGGTTGTGGTGACTTGCTGGAATCTACATGTCCAACGACGACAATGTTGATGTGAGTCTTGTCTTTTCCCATTCTGGCTTTGAATCAGTGGTGGTTTTCACAAGGCTTGCATTCTGATGGCAAACTTGTTGCAAAAAAGCAGTTGTACATCTCTTAAGAACAGAAAACGAGTCTAGTGAGATAAGAAGGTAAAATTGCTTGACACAAAAGTCTGATTACCTAGTAAACACACACATACACACACACACACACACCCTTAGAGTGTGTTATGAGAAATGTGTCCTTATGCAATTATTATACAAACACTGTAGGGAGTGTTTAACGACTATAAATGTTTATGAATGTTGCCAGACCATGACTTTATTTAGGGCTGGGAATTGAACTCAGGATCTCACACTTGCTAAGTATGAACTCTTATCAGCTCCATGAAGATAATCTTATGAGGCCTTTATCATACATATGATGTCATCAACCAAGATTATTACTTTGCTACTTTTCTTTTTTTAAAGTTGCTAAATTTTTTAACTATTTGTCCTTAAATATGACTTATAAAATAACTTTCAGCACCTCCTTATCTCACCCATCTTCTGTTTCAATTTTAGCTGCAATTGTTTTACTGTGTTTTGATGCTGTTGGTTTAATGGTATGGCCTAATAAATGTTTATTATTAGGTTTATAATTATTATGGTGGTAATATCTAACCCGCTATCATAACAAAAAAGACAGACACCT
This sequence comes from Acomys minous, assembly GCF_964271855.1. NCBI lineage: Eukaryota > Metazoa > Chordata > Mammalia > Rodentia > Muridae > Acomys > Acomys minous. The sequence continues at coordinate 73,086,025 of NC_140486.1, read as the reverse complement.
ATTGTATTTTTGAATATGCCTTATTTTACCTGGAGCTGGGCACATACTAATCCTCTAAACTGCCTTCCAGTATCTCTCAACTTCCATCCCATGCTGCCGGTTCTAATAAGTCCTATCTGGACTACCTCCCTTGCATAATCTCAAATAAGGCTGTTCATCTGGGCCATTTCTTTTATGTGGAACTTGAGAGTTTCTCCTCTAGGGCCCACAAGGCTCTTTCCTATCCCATGGTGTTTCTCCTCCTTCTTCCTCCTCTGGTCCAGTCTCTCTGCTTCCCTTCCCAAGATCCTCTCTGTTCCCCAAAGCCCTGGAACCTTTTCACACCTACCTTCCTCTGGCTGCTGCATCCAGTTACTGGTTTTCTTTATTAGCCAAACAGGGAGGCAAGGTTAAACAGCAATACTTAGGGTACATGACAATCTGCAGTAAGAATGGGAGGTGGCAAACAATTAACAGATACAAAGCACCAGGGCCTGGAGAGATGGCTCAGTGGTTAAGAGCACTGTTTGTTCTTCCAGAGGTCCTGAGTTCAATTCCCAGCAACCACATGGTGGCTCACAACCATCTATAATGAGATCTGGTGCCCTCTTCTGGCGGGCAGACATACAGGGAGACTGAACACTCATATACATAATAAAGTTAAAAATTAAACAGCAACAACAACAACAAAACCCAAAGCACCAGACCACACTCCAACACTGTTTACTTGTTTTTGAACTGGGATCTAATTTTGTAGCTAATGCTGGCCTTGACATCCTGGACTAAAGTGATTCTTCTGACTCAGCCACATGAGTATCCGGGACTTCAGACACAGACTGCCCTAATTGGCAAAACACTTTAAATGTATAATTTAATTTAGACAGTTTTGTGACATACCATCTTCTCCATTTTCTTTCTTTTTTTCTTTTGTTTTTTTGAGACAGGGTTTCTTGGCTATCCTGGACTTGCTTTGTAGACCAAGCTGGCCTCAAAATCACAATGATCTGCCTCCCTGAATGCTGGGATTAAAGATGTCTGCCACCGTACCCAGCACATACCATCTCCTCAATGAGCAATTGGTAACATTCACACAAAATTTTAATTTTAAAATATATTTCTTAGCTGGGCGTGATGGCATGAGCCTTTAATCCCAACACTCAGGAGGAAGAGGCAAGCAGATCGCTGTGAGTTTGAGGCTAGGCTGGTCTACAGAGTGAGTCTAGGACAGCCAAGGCTACACAGAGAGACCCTGTCTCGAAAAGCAAAAATACATATTCCTTACTGTAGTTATTTCTGGCTAGTATATAAATTTTGCTGCCACCCTAACTGTGAATTTTGTTTTTTGACTATTTCCTAATTACATGAAAATACAGTGTTGAACATGATATGCTTAATATTTTTACCCAGCCATTCTGTTAGTCTCCTATTGTATCCACCAGCCTTTAATTATTTTGAAATTCTTAAATATATTTTAATAACCATTATTTTCATCATAAATACAACAGAATATATACTTATTTTATATAATACTTCTTTTAAAATTAGTTTGTTTTGTGTGTGGATAAGTGTGGAGTCAGCTCTCACTTCTACCGTGTGGGGTCTGGGGATCAGACTCAGGTTGTCAGAGCTGACAGCAGGTGCCTTGATCCAGAGCCACCTAAATAGATGCCCTTTGATACTTCTCTAGTGTTTACTAATGTGTTTTATTTTGTTTTTCCTCCAAAAAAGTTGGCATTAGACTTTGAAACTTAAAGCAAGCAACAGTGACAGAATTTTCTAATACTGTTTGGTGTTTTCCTTTTATGGGTGTCTTTTCCTGCTAGAAAATACATTTGTTTTCTCACCTTCTGTAATAATACAGCTCCCTTTTAAAGCAAATTTAAGTCTAAAAAAATGACACAATTAAAAAATGTTATTCAAATAAAAATACATGTTGTAATAGACATAGTAATATTTGGTAGCTATTAATACATCAGTGAAGAGAAAGGCACTGTCTTTATGTGAGAAAGGATATTTTATATCAGAAATTAGCAGATTATTTAAGATGGATTATTTCTGTGCAAAACTGGCAAAGCATGAACATAAATGTTAACGATACGTGCTAAAGGACCAAGCTGAACCACTCTCCTGAGAGTGACTACAGATTACAAGCAGGATTGCAATAAAGGTCCTTTACTGTAAACTGGTGGTGGTTTTATTTATGACACTATGATTCTATTTACTAATATAAAACTTAGTCGTTATAACAGCTCAAATGTGAAAAACATTAAAGCATGGGCTGTTCTAGTTGAGGTGGAGGCCCGCAGCGGCAGTTCGCCCACATGCTAACACTTCTGGCAGCAGGAGTGCCCCAAGAAGCGCCCAGCTTAGGGCTCTGAGTAAAATGATATCTAAGTCAGGGTTCTACATACCGTGGAGGGGCATTTATGCAAACTACCCTGCAGAAGGGTATGAGAAAATGCACCAAGTCATCATAGCATAGCTAGAATGCTTGTGTTTTGACTACAGCAGGTTATTTTAAGAATCCACTTGATTGCTTGTCTATACATAGCACGAGCCCTTTCCTTCCCCAGGCGGCTGCTGATATAGTTCCATCACACTGTGTGATCTCCAAGAGCTTCATTATATTCATTTTACAAAATCTCTCCAAGTATCTTTGGCATTTTGTTTTATATTAAATCTCAGAACGTAACTCCTAGTTTTGACCAAGACAGAGGGCATTGACAGTGGCCTCTGTCTCCAGCTGATTACAAATCAAAACTGGATAAAAAAATATATTAAGATGCCATCTCAGGACTTTACAGAATGAACATAGTGGACAAATTGTACATGGACTCAAAACTTAAAGAAACACAACACAGGGCTGGAGACATGGCTTCCACAGTACTAGCTGCCCTTTTGGAAGACCTGGGCTCAATTCCTAGCACCCACATAGTGGCGGCTGACAAGGATCCAGTGCCCTCCTCAGGCCTCCACAGACACAGCGCCCTGACATACATGCATATGTGTAAAACACATGTAATGAGTTTTCCACCTCTCCCCTCTCTTTTCCTGTGGCTTTTCTCTAAGAGGAGACTGAACGTCAAAACTTCTCAGCAGCAATGATGCAGGGTGTTAAGACTCTCGGGAGAAATTATCTCTGCACAGATCTGGGGAAAAGAGACTTCTAGAAAAAGAGTGTGGAAAGAATCCTGGGCAAAAAAGTGAACGGGGAAGAGAGAAATGACCCCAGAAATGTGTAAGGGGCCCCCAAAGTCCCAAGTTACCCTAAAGCTGTACATGCATGAGACAGGCCTAAGGGAAGACACTCATAACTTTGAGAACCGAATAAAGGCATTCAACCTCAACATCACAGCTATTTTGAACCAGTCCTGTGCGACGTAAGATGTTCAGCAACACTTCTGACCTCTACCTACTGCATGCCTATCACCAGTTAGGGCCAGCCAAACTCTCCAGCTCCCAAAGGGCCATGCCGTTGCAAGTGTACACGGAGGTGTAAGTGTTGTACAGATGGGAATTTATGAAGATCTGGACAGGTTAGAAACACTGTCTGTAGATGAAATTTTTAAAAACTTGCAATCTAAAGCTAATGTGGTTGTCTTCAAAATTAACAATAATTATTTAAGATAACACTTTCAGGTTTTTACAAGACTCATATCCAAACAATAAATATTCAAAAAAAATCCTAAACACAATAAAATGACTCTAAAAATGAAGAACCAGGAAAATATGACGAATTCTCAAGGGAAAAAAATTAGATGCTAATATCAATATACCCTGTATGTTTAAATGATCAGATAAAGGCTTTGAAGCAGGTATTGATCAATAAGCTACTCAGGATAAAAATAAACACATGAAACAAAAGGAAAGAAAAATATTTTTCTTGGCAAAGGAATGAAATTACATAAAGGGAACAAGTAGACAACGGAATCCCAATGACTTACACAGAGCTTTAAAAAATGAAAAGCCAATCCTGAAATGTATATGGAAACACAAAAAGTCTGCAGTAGCCAAAACCATCTTGAGCAAAAAGAAGAAAACAGAAGGCTAACTTCAAAATATATAACAGAGTTGTAGTAATCAGAACAGCATAGCACTGTCACAGAAGAGATGCATGGACTGTGATGGTTAAGAAGGTCAGTTGTGCAGGATCTAGAATCACCCGGCTGGGGCAGGGAGCGTGGGGTGGCAAGCCTCTGTGAATTCCTGTGGAGGTCAGCCTCTGATCATGCCTTTCCAGAAAAATACAGGAGTTTCCCATCCTCTTCCTCTGTGACTGTCTTCCTACATAGCCACTAAGTGCCACCCACTAATGTGCACAGGTCCTGAGCCACACGCCAGCCTAAGGACCACACACAATAGATAGAATAGTAATTTTGCAAAGGAAAGCCATTGAGGATATGTTTTCGGTTGCCAGCATTGATCAGATTGCTTTCATGACACTGCTTCCTTCTTCTACAATGTACAATCTGGCCCTTGTTTCAGCCTTTAACTGACCACTGTTACAGATAACTAATGCTCATTTTCATCATCCCTCCTTCAAAAAAATCATATATGATGGCATGCATTTAGGAGGGTGTGTAGGTATACACACACACACACACACACACACACACACACAATCATTGCTCCAGAAAGCACCACATAGCAGGGCATCAGCCCAGAACTATTTACGTGTGTAATTTGTAGTCATGTCATTCTGCCTGTTTCGTTGTGCTGGGTTGGCTGGGCAGTGCAGTGGTTAGAAGCAATGAGAATAGCCATCTGATACCTCTCTTGCTCCTGATCTTTAGATGAAAGCATTTAAACTGGCACCATTGTATTAGCTGCATGTATTAAAACAAGAGTGTTTCCTTCTACTTTTTATTGGTTTGTCAAAAGAAGGGGTTGTTTTGTTTGCTTTTGACACAAAGTTGTCTTATGTAGCTCTGGTTGACCTAGAACTCACAGTGGCCATGTTGTCCTCACAGTTGAGGCAATCTTCTGCACCTGCTTCCTAAGTCCTAGGATTATAGATACAAGCCACCATGCCTAACATGGTCTGATACGTGTTTATTTTATTTGCAATTTTTTTCTTTTTATATTATTTCATTTTTTTACATATACATTTATATCATTACACACACAAACTACCTACAGCAAGAAGAGCCATGGAACAATCAGGAGTTATATAAATGTCACATTCACAGTGTTCTGGCTACTTGTATTTGGCAACCTTGAGGAAAACATCTTTCCTACCTTGGTGTGTCTGAATGTAAATCAGTATCTATCATATCTCATCTTTATCAACATAAAACATCTATTTAGACCTAAAAACATATGTGTATATATATGTGTGTGTGTGTGTATCTATAAATGTAATTGCCACATGTGTGCACATGCTTATGGAGACCAGAAGAGGGTATTGGGTCCCCTGGGATTGGAGTGAGCGACAGTTCTGAGCTGCCCCGTGTAGGTGCTGGAAATGAAAGCCAAGTCTCTGGCAGAGCACCAAGCACTCAACCACCCAGCATGTGGCCAATAGGCTGACCAACTTTTTCAGAAATTCTGTTGTTGTTATTTTTGTTTTCTGTTTGATTTTTTGGTCTGTTTCTGTTTGTTTGTTTTTTTGTGTGTGTTGATATGCTAAAAATCACATCCATTGAAAAATATTAATCCACTGGGCTAGGTGGCCCACATCTGTAATGCCAGCACTTGGGGAAGGAGAGGCAGGCAGGTCTCTGTGAGTCTGAGGCCAGCCTGGTCTACAAAATGAGTCCAGGATAGCCAAAGCTACACAAAGAAACCCTGTCTTGGAAAGAGAGGGGGGGAGAGAGAGAGGAAAACTATATAGATAACCCATTCTTGTGACTTCTAATCTGCTTTCCCCCTCACACCATCTAATCTATTTCCTGTAGCTACTTTATGCCTTTTCTGGCATGTTATTGATTATTTAGACTCATTTTGTCTTTTGGTTCACACTATTCTATTTTGGTATATCTTGCTGATGTTTAGTGGAACAATCTCCAAAAGTTAATATTGTTAAATTGGTCAAAGATCATTTATTTTTTATTGTATATCTCTGGGTCCTTTATCTGCTTGTATGTAGGTGCACTGCATGCTTGCCTCATGCCCACAGAGATCAGAAGGAAGAATCTATATGTAAAATACATACATATATATACTTTTTAAAAGCATCATATCTCCCTGATCTGGACTTAGGATAGTTGTGAGCCGTCGTGTGGATGCTGGGAACCAAACCTAGGTCCTGTGAAAGAGCAACAAGTCCCCAACAGGTGATACTCCACTCTTTTTTGGGTTCTGGGAATTAAATCTAGGGCCTTCATGTGCTAGAAAAGGTAGGCAACTACTCTACCACTGAGCTATATTGCAGCCCTCCTATTGTTTTTGTTACTTTGAGACAGTGTCTTGCGGAACTGCCACAGGTGGCTTTTAACTCACGCTGTAGTCCAGGGAGAATTTATCCTCCTTCAGATTGAGTCTCCTGAGAAATAAAATGCTTATAACCTCAACCCCAGCTACTCCACTACTTTAAAACTTAAGTGTGAGCCAAGCATGGTGGTACACGTCTTTAATCCCAATACTTGGGAGGCAGAGGCAGGAGGATCACTGTGAGTTCAAGGCCAGTCTGCTCTACAAAGTGAGTCCAGCACACTCAAGGCTACACAGAGAAATCCTGTCTCAACAAACCAAATAAATAAATAAATAAATAACTGAATTGTTGCAGGGGTTTCTGGTGTTTCCTTTGTCTCCATTTGGTTTGTTTCATGTATTTTGAAGCCCATTGTTAGCTATATGCACATTTAGAATTATCACTTCTTTTGGTTGGCTACCCATCTGCAATTGTGTTATGTCTCTTTTTCTCAATAATAGTACTTCTTTTCCTAAATCTCCTTCAATGTAAGCTGTCCAAATTCATGACCTGGAACTGTTCCATCTCACATTCCCAAGTCAGATATCTTAATCTAATTTAGTCAGAAAATCCAGTAGTTTACATGTTTCTAAAAACAGAACTATTGGACTTGGGACAACTTGAGAATTGTGTGACTAAAGCATATAACCCCACATACACGGCCACCTCGCATTCCCCGAAAGGAAACCTTTTAGAAAGTATTCTGTGAACTAGCATATTGAACATAAATTGAAATGGTATACAGAACCCTACATTTCAGATTTTCTCCTACATTTTAGGACCTCTAGCCTGTGTTTCTAGTTATACTTTCTCAAAACTAACCTTTCCCCAGCAAACTTCAGGACAAATAAGCATCCCAGTAACACCCCCTCCCATTTACCATGGCAGAGCATGCAGGAGCGTGTGTGCACATGGGTGCGCTTACACACATGTGTGCTCGGGCACGCGCACGCGGGTACACACACACACACACACACACACACACACACGCACACACACACACACTCCCTAGATGCCAACCCAAATTCCTGAGAGAGCCAAGATCTACAAGATATCTATTTCTGGATCTGTGGGCAGTGGAGAATTTTGTCAGGTTGTTTTTAGTCCTAACAAGGCAGCATACACCAACACAGCGGGCTGTGCCATTGGTGGGGGAAAATGTGCCCCCTCACTACCTCGTGGCTGGTATTTTCCTTGAACAGCCCTTTCCAAAGCAAAAAAAAAGCTACAAACCAGAAAAGAGCCCAAACAGTCAGAGAGAGGACACTGGCTTTGGTGAGATTTGGCAGATGAAAATGGAGGCATCCTTGCTGGGTTTCAGATCTCTCTTCTGGAACATGAGGATTCTAACTCCTGCCTCAGGAGGTTATTGTTCAGTAGGGTAGGGCGTTCCCTGCCAAGCATGGATGACCTGAGCTCTGTCCCCGGGTCACACAACATAGAGAGAGAAACTGACTGCTTCAAGTTGTCCTCCGCTCTTCATATACAGCACAATACATAAATAAAATATACTAAAAATAAAATAAGTAACTAGAGTTTAGTATGCTATGAAACATCAGATGTTTGCTAATAATATGCACTTCTCTATATACCAAAAGGATTTATCACCTTACTGCTTTTATCCCTCAAGAATGTGGGTTGGGGGAGAGAAAGAGAGAGAGAGAGAGAGAGAGAGAGAGAGAGAGAGAGAGAGAGAGAGAGAGGAAGGGAGGGAGAGAGGGGGGGGGCAGAGAGGGAGGGAGGGAGGGAGGGAGCTTCAAATTCTTTTACTTTAGAGGGACAGGCAGTTGGCATTTCAGGATTTTTCACCTGGTGCTGGGGACTGAACCCAGGGCCTTGCAGTGTAGGTCAGTGTGCCACTAAGCTAAACCCCAAACCCTCAGCAAATTATTTTAAAGTTTTTATCCTTTTAATTTATTGCTTTGCTTTCCATCTTCAACATGATGATTAAGTCCACCCACAGTATTCTTGAAGAATTCATATTAATTTAAAGCTGGTATTTCAAGCATACAGTTTTTCATGAACATATATGGGGCATTTTATCTTGTACAGACTAAAATTGAAAGCTAAAAATCCCCTGCTCTTTCAAAAATGCAGCACCCCTAAATACCAGTTCTCAGAAGAATTCCGAAGCTCAGGTTCTCAGATTTCATATCCAGTCATTTTAAAGTTTGCAATAAAGTCTGTATTTAAAGTATTTGTTAGTAATAAAATAACTAAAATGTAGTTTTATTTGTAATTGGCACCGATTACACTGAGTTTAACCATCTCTCCAGGCCTAGGGTGTGTTAGCAATCTATCTCTGAACATCACCTTCATGCACCTATATGTGATGACCACTGGTAGGAGCCTTATGTAGCACTATTGAAAACATGCTCTAGCTGGGTGTGGTGGCACACGCCTTTAATCCCATTTAATCCCAGCACTGGGGAGGCAGAGGCAGGTGGATTGCTGTGAGTCCCAGACCAGCCTGTCCCAGGACAGCCAAGGCTACATAGAGAAACCCTGTCTCAAAAAACTAATAATAATAATAGTAATAATAGTAGTAGTAATAATAATAATAATAATTCTATGACTTTTTTTTAGAGAGTTGACTCATTGTCTTCCAGCATCCAGGTTACTGCTGAAATCCAGTCCAATTCTGATTATTATCTTTTTGCTCTGTGTCCCTAGAAGGCTTCTGGACAAGCTCTCTACCATTCTAAAGTGTAAGAGTAATGTCCTTTCATCTCAATGTTTTTCTTATTGTATAGTAGCTTTATGGGTCTTCTTGAGTGTTGTTTTGCTGTTGTTGTTTTAGTAGACTTTTTAAAGTCAGTTTCTGGCTCCCAGCGAAACCAGTTTTATGTCCCTGCCTCCTCAGACACACCAGCTTCCCTCTCTCTGATCATTCCACATTAGAGTGGTACTTTTTGTTTGTTTGTTTCTCGAGACAGGGTTTCTCTGTGTAGCCCTGGCTGTCCTGGACTCACTTTGTAGACCAGGCTGGCCTCGAACTCACAGAGATCTGCCTGCCTCTGCCTCCCGAGTGCTGGGACTACAGGTATGCGCCACTGCGCCTGGCTTATCACCTATAGTTTTTGTGAAGACTCGTTTTTGATCAAGTACATTTTTGGGGCCTTGGCAAACATAAAATAGCATGTAACTACCATTATAGTATCATACAGAATTTCATTGCCCTAAAAATTCTCTATGTTTTGTCTATTCCTCCATTTTGCTCTTGGCAACTACTGATCATTTTCAGTGTGTGTGTGTGTGTGTGTGTGTGTGTGTGTGTGTGTGTGTGTGTACACGAGCTTAAAGAATGCTATGTCCAATGCTTTGTTCAAATCATACAGTCACCTTTCCGGATTAGCTTCCTTCACTTAGTACTTGCATTCAAGGCTCTCTGTGAGTTTGAGGCCAGCCTAGTCTACAAAGTGAGTTCAGGACAGCCAAGGCTAACACAGAGAAACCCTGTCTCGAAAAACCAAAAATTAAATAAAGTAAAATAAAATCATAAAGACAGTCTTGCTCTGCAGCTCTGTCCGGCTTTGAGCTAGGGATCATCCTCCTTCGGCTTCTTTGTAGAACTGGACTTGTAGACGCTTGCCACCATGCCCTTCTTAGCACAGAGCTTTTTTGTTTGTTTGTTTGTTTGTTGTTTGTTTTTTTAAAAAGATTTATTTATTTATTATTTATATACTATTCTGCCTACATGCATGCCTACACACCAGAAGAGGGCACCAGATCTCACTATAGATGGATGTGAGCCACCATGTGGATGCTGGGAATTGAACTCAGGACCTTTGGAAGAGCAGCCAGTGCTCTTAGCCTCTGAGCCATCTCTCCAGCCCGAGCTTTTTTTTGTTTTAATGAAGTCCATTTTATCAGACTTTCCTTTAGTTCACTGTACTGCCACTGTTTCCCTTCTTCTCTGTTTTCACAGTTTTAACGTTTTACACTTAGGTCTTTGATTTACTTAGTCAAAGTTTCTGAAAGATAAATCTCTGTCTAGATCCTTCCACAGTTCTCCACACGTGGGTATTCAGTTATGCCAGCACCATTCATTGAAAAGACTGCTCCCTCTGTGTTCAGTTGCCTCTGCCTCTGTCAGCAAGGACCAGCTAGTCACACGTGGGTTGTTTCTAGGCGTTCTATTGCATTTTGTCCTTATTACTATTGCTTTGAACTGCTGACAGGCTTTCTGTTTGTTTTTCCAATGAAGTCCCATTGTGTTACCCAGACTGCCCTAGGTCTCAGCCTCACTTTGAGATCTACACAGGACTATAAAGTTTCTGTCTGTAGGTAAAAGCTAGTTAAAAGAAATTTGACTTGAGTATGTAAATTATGGAAGCTGTGGTGTACTTTTTGCCAAGATCAAACTGTTTTTGCCTGATTGCTTCAGTGGTTTTCTTTGTTCGTTTAAATTTAAATGCTCAGAAAAAGTGATACAAAAACACTTTCCCCCTCAATATTTGTTGAGTGTGTTTATTCTATACTGGGCTGGGCTAGATTCTTGGCGTACATCATAAATAAAAAGTAGTCCTAGCTCCTGTCTTCCTAGCAGTGGACTTATGTAGACAATACACATAGGATAAATAGCATTTAATCATCTAATTAAGATAAGCCAAGTGAATGTTTGTGATGCAGACACATAAAGCATAAATAAGAGGTGGAGTTTTTCAGGACAATTTTAGCTTAGTTCTTACCATGGATGGCCTTAAGCACCTGCTCTGTGCTTGGGGGATGCAAAATAGCATTAATATTAGCTTCATCAACACATAGGAATGAAGGGCAAATGGAAGGAAGGAAGGAAAAGAGGAAGGAAGGTGATTAAAACACTGTTTACCTCCTGCTCTAGTGTCATGCATGCTACTCTTTTTTTTTTTTTTTTTTTTTTTTTTTTTTTTTTTTTGTCTATTATATTTAGTTCAGTTCAGCACTGAGGGATACTGAACAGGCTTTGTTTACACAACCGAGCTACTTGTCTATCTCTCTGTGGAGAGCTGTGCTCACAGAAAGGGAGCTTCTGAGGGAAGAAGATGCAACTTTGAGAAGCAGCATAGCTAAGTGTGTTTGTGGTGGGGGTGGGATGGGGGTTGGGACAGGGGGGAGGGTGGGGCAGGGAGGGGGGATCTGTTAGACCCTGTTACTAAAAAAAAACCATTGCATGTGTTTCAGAGAGATCTCAGGACGTTTGCACAGCTTGTTTAGAAGAAGAGAGGGCGGTCTGATACTTTCTGTTCTGGTCTCTTTATGCTTTTTCCGCCTCTTTCTTTCTTTCCTCCAACTTATTCTTCCTCAGAAGGGCAGAATCCAAATCTGAGGCAGTGTGAGTGAAGGGGTCAGTGTGTTTTACAAGCCATTAGAGAGATTTAAAAAGTAGCCATTTTAAGTGACTAACACATGGCTCACGGCCATAGAAATGCTTGCAAAATTGCTTCCTCTGTGACAACAGAGAAGCAGAAGTAAGAAGGAAACAGTGAGATGAGAGCTCTTGGGAAATCCTTAGCAGGAGTGCATGAAATCTTTTTTATTAAACTGTAAAAATGCCGGGTCTGGTGGTCTCTGGTGCACGCCTTTAATCCCAGCACTTGGGAGGCAGAGATAGGCAGATCACTGTGCATTAAAGGCCAGCCTAGGCTACATAGTGAGTTCTAGGATAGCCAGAGCTCTATAGTGAGACCCTGTCTCAAAAGAATAACAATGCCAAGAAATTTTCTTCAGAAAATTAAATGCCTTTCAATAGCATACCACAAATCAAAATTCACAAAATTTACATATAAAGTAATGTCTTTTGGTATTAGCTTATTTTCTAGAAATATGACTTTTGAGAGTTAATATTGAAGAAAACCTTTCCTTTAAGGTCTGTGGCTATGTCATGACTAGGAAATCTGTGACCTGCCTAAGTATGTTACTAAATAGAAGGTGACATAATCACCATACTTGCTCTTTACATTTAACCCAAAATACCACTTAAAATACCCGCTATCTAGCTATTTAAACTATCAATGATATTCATATATTTATTTCAAATATATATACACATGTGTGTGTGTGTGTGTGTGTGTGTGTATTGTTGTTGTTGTTGTTGTTTTAGACAGTCTCATGTAGGCCAGGCTGGCTTCAAATATGCTATGTAGCAGAGGTTGGCCTTGAACTCCTGATCCTTCTGCTCCTACTGCCTGAGTGTTAGGATTGCAGGTGTGTACCTCCCCTCCCGTGTGTGTGTGTGTGTGTGTGTGTGTGTGTGTGTGTGTGTGAGAGAGAGAGAGAGAGAGAGAGAGAGAGAGAGAGAGAGAGAGAGAGAGAGAGACGTGGCCTCACTAAATACAGTCTTGGCTGGCCTGGGACTCACTGTGTACACAGAGAGATCTGCCTCCTGTCCTTTGTTCCCTGAATACTGGGATTAAAAGAATGTGCCTCCGTGCACAGTTCATATCCATTTATAAAACCTTTCTTTTACTCTCTTCTTTGTAACTCTCTGCCCCTGTATCAAATGCCTTTATCTGTGGTTACTACCTAGTTTCTCTTTGTGTCCTACTGAAACATATATCATTCATTCACTTGGCATCATTATCTTCTTTGTCAATCATACTCTAGAAAGAATATTCTGAGCTGGGCACAGTGGCGCATGCCTTTAATCCCAGTACTTGGGAGGCAGAGGCAGGTGGATCTCTGTGAGTTCGAGGCTAGCCTGGTCTACAAAATGAGTCCAAGACAGCCAAGGCTACACAGAAAAACCCTATCTCAAATAATAACAATTAAAAAAAGAATATTCTGCTTGTATGTTCTTTTTACTAATCAAGAAAAATCTCCTCAAACATAATATAATTTTATTATTGTCTTAAGCCCGAAATTCTTAGCTGAACAAGTTGATCATTATACTGACATTTCCTTTAGCATAACATTTGATCCTAAAGGCTTGAGTTGTAATAATGATAATAATAGTTAATCATCATGATCTTTGTTATGGACAATTATATTCTGCATTCCCAAAATACATTTTAGGGAAGATAATTTGAACTTTTAAATTATTTTCACAACTTAGTTTGCTGCTTATTGTTGTCTTCAAATATTTTACTATCAAATAGCTAAATATTATTCTGAGTCAAAAATGAAATCCTGAATCTCCCTTAGAAACTAAAGATCTGAAATTCACTATTAAAGTAATTGAGTGACTCTTTAATTATTTCTTTATAAAAAGTCTTTTGAACTTTTGTATTATGTAACTTACAAAGTTATGACATCAACTCATAAAAGAATAAAAAAAAACACTCTAAAGATGCAAAGTTTGGTTTAAGGGAGATGTGGCACTTGCTGCTCTTGCAGAGGACTCAGATTTAGTTCCTAGCACCCACATTAGGCAGCTCACAACTGCCTGTAATGCACTTTAGGGGACTGACACCTTTTTCTGGTTTCCTCAGGCACATGCACGAATGCACTCCACATACATATATTCAAGCATACATACACGTTCTCTTTTAAAAATACAGCTTTTAAAAAATTGACTTTAGTTGTTTTGTTGTTGTTTGGCTGGTTGGTTGGTTTGGGGTTTGGGGTTTGGGGTTTGGTTTTGTTTTTATTTTTTCCAGACAGAATTTCTCTGACTATCAGAGCCCTGGCTGTCAGGGACTCACTTTGTGACCAGGCTGGTCTAGCAAGCTTTTAATTTCTTATTATTTAACCCTTAAGGCTTAAAGGTGTGTGTGTATGTGTGCGTTCTTTTGATTTTCAATCCCTCTAAGTGGTGACACTGAAATCCCCAAGTCACACAGCTTTCTGAGGACATAGCTAATTTCACAGTGAATTTAATACCTTTGGATTGAGATTTAGCAGTCACTTGGAAGCACCTGTTATTTTATGCATCTCTAGAATTGTAGAGAGAATGGTGATTGGCTCTGTTTAGCATAATTACTAGTGTCTATTACCATAAGTAAATGTAGGAAACAGAGAAAGACAGACTTAGACAGAGGAAGGGGCCTTTAAGAACAGAAGTGAGGTACAAGGCCTGCCGAGCTGATGCCTGCAGCAGGTTCTGTGCCATGATGACCACATGCTTGCCTCTCTGGCTGGGTTCCAGTAATCTGAGGTTCCTTGTAGCTCTTGAAAGATTTACAGACTTATTAGTGCATATGAACTGTGCAAAATGACATGTTTCATCGTCACGTTTCCAGATATTATTGATTTTGAAGACTTTTCAGATCGAACATCTCCGTCCAGCTAAGGACACAGTTGAGGGGTAAAAGCACATGTCTGCCTTGAGCAATCTTTAGTACCTGCCGCTCCTCCAACCTCTTTGCCATTTTCTTATAGAAGGTAAAGATTGCAAGAAAAAAATAAACAGAAGCCAGGCGTGGTGGCACACACCTTTAATCCCGTCTTTGGGAGCCAGAGGCAGGAGGACTGCTGTGAGTTCAAGGCCAGCCTGGTCTATAAAGCGAGTCTAGGACAGTCAAGTCTACACAGAGAAACCCTGTCTCGGAAAAACTAAACAAACAAACAAACAAACAAACAAACAAAAACAGAAAAGAAAAGCACAGCTTTCAAATTACCACCAGTATATGTCCTGCCCTCTTCCCCACATGAAGTTTTGGAAAAGTACTGAGCATCCAACAAGAGAAAGCAGGCAGAGGCAGAGCCACGGGTCATGGTCGCAGCCACTGCCACTGAATTTTTATCCTTCTTTTAGAAGAGCCAACAAATACAGAAAGAGACCTATTTGTAGCAAATCTAGATAAAGAGTAGATAGGAATAAATTTAACTATGACATTGCTGTCCTTTGGCTCCCAAACCACTGCTTCTTGGCAGAATTATTTACTTTCTCCACTATCTAGATTTACATATAAGGGTGTACCTTTATCCTGAAGTGGAAAGGCTGCCACTCAAGCTCTACGGATAAGCCCTTTAAGTTCTGTGTTGGCAGAACTCCACAGGGCACCCAAGCAAATGAGTATGTTTGTTGCTAGGACACCAGGTTGTTTCCATAGCACCAAGCCTCTGCTGTTTGCCACTCTGTTGGCTAATAGCACATACACCTGTTGCCTCAGAAAAATGCTATTTTCCTTTATGATAAAGCAAGCACACAGTAGGGAATAGCATAACTGCACGGCTATGGCGTCTCGTAGCATTTCTACAAGAAAATTTCAAACACAACCCTGTTGCAGTTTTCCATATGTAAAAAACTATTTTCTATGATCAACTGATTCATTGTTATGTTTTTAACTCACCATGCAGCACAGAGAAATTGAACCAATATGGTTTATTTCTGAGACTTCATCTGTCCTCCATGGTGCTCAGGAGGTGAGCATATTTTTATGAAATTTTCAGATATTCCACATGATGTCTTCTTAGGAAAGTCACATTTTTTTTGTTTAATCCTACTAGTATCTAATTGTCAACAAAATTACCCCCACTACTGACCATGGCTATGACTCAAGACAAGGACTTGTGTGTGTAGACAGAAAAAAAAAATATATGGAAGCCTTCAGTTTTAGAGCAAGTATTATCTTGTTTTATCTACATAAGTGGCAAACACCTGACTTTAAGAATGCCTTTGTCTCAGAGGCTGGAGAGATGGCTCAGCAGTTAAGAACACTGGCAGCTCTTCCACAGGACTTGGGTTCAATTCCCAGCACTCACATGGTATCTCGCAACTGTCTGTAACTTCTGTTCCAGAGCATCTGATACCCTCACACAGACACACATGCAGGCAAAACACCAATGTAAATTTTTTAAAAAGGAAATAAAATATTTAAAAAGAGAATTCCATGGTCTGTGCCAAGAGAAAGTCTCTTGTTGCTGAGGAAAGCACTAGTTTATACAGCTCTTAACTTCTCCACTCAGTTTTAACTCTTTCATCACACCCGACTACCCTAAGACCCAAGTATAACTGCAAACTGGGCTGTAGAATTTAATTAATGGGCTGTCAATCTCCCCTAATATTTACTGTTCTAAGCAGAATCTTAGATTCCTTTCTTTTGTGAAACAGAGTTTCACTGCGTTTTTTAGGCTGGCCTCAATTTCACAGCAACACTCTTACCTCTGCCTTGCAAGTACTGGGAGCCACCCCACCAAACTTCAGACGTCTGTGGTTCAGACGTTTTCTTCCTTGAAATATACTCACATCCTGACTTCAAGGTCTAAAGAAAACAAGATAAGACCTCAACAGCACACAAATCCTACTCTTTGAAGAAGTTTCACTGTCTCTTTAATGAAGCACCAAAAGCTAATGATTATCAGACTATTAGACAACTGAGAATTTGACTTAGATGGAAAGATTAAGTTACAAAACAAAAATGGAACACACATAAAACTGATAGTTCACAGTAGCTACTGCAGAACTAGCTTCAGAATGAAGTGTTTCTCGTTCAGAGAGTCTCTGCAAGGTCTGAAAACAGAGCCAAAAGGGTGTCAAGGTGGCGTTGAAGAGGGAACAAAAATCGAATGGCTGGGATGTTCCAGCCATATTTGCCTTGACCCAAGATTCTTACTCATTTCACATTAGGTGATTTCCTGAATATGATTGCTCAAGCATATGACATTATAATTTAGATCCTCACTGTGTCTCACTATTGTATGACAGACTTTCTCTCAGGAGGCAACACA
The DNA here is from genome assembly GCF_964271855.1 of Acomys minous. Lineage (NCBI taxonomy): Eukaryota > Metazoa > Chordata > Mammalia > Rodentia > Muridae > Acomys > Acomys minous. The sequence goes on along the minus strand of NC_140486.1, from coordinate 73,069,044 downwards.
CAACACAAATGCGCACATGTCTGTTCACCCAAATAAGGATCCTACAGCAGACTAAGTAAAGGATAGCACCAAACCTGACTTGGTGAACCAGTGAGTTTGTCAGAGTTACTTATAGGAATATGGATATGGGGTTTTACCTACATAGTAGAAATGACTCAAAAAGAAAGCTGAGTGTCCAAAGCCCAACCAAGCATGGGTGAAAGGTCATAAAAGCTGAAGCACACTGTACAGCCTGCGAGCCACCCACAAATTGAAGCATTTCCTTTCTATATGACTTGCTTGTTTTGTGCCTCTTCCAAGGCAGGTTGGCTAGTCTTGTTTCTTCTAGGCATTTCAGATGGTCTCTGCTTTTTCTAGTGGCTGGGCTTGTCTTAGAGCGACTTTCAGCAATCTTTACTGTACTTTGGGGGTGGGAGTGAATCTGGTCAGTTTCTGGGACTTCCTGAAGCTATTTTGAGTTGTTGCTTCTTGTGTTTATGCTTTTCCCTGAAGTATTTCATCTTCCTTAGGCTATCCTGTTGTTTTACCTCCTTGGAAAAAATGTATCTTAAGTTTTCCTCCAGTCCTGGGATGGAGGAGTGAAAGTGGGGGTGGTGCACGCCTTTGATCCCAGTGTGCAAGAGGCAGAGGCAGGTGGATTTCGTTACATTCAAGGCCAGCCTAGTCTACAAAGCAAGTCCAAGACAGCCAAGGCTACACAGAAACCAAAAAAAAAAAAAAGTTTTCCTTCAAGATGGAAGGTTTTAATCTCAGAGGAAAATGCAATATAATACCTATTATGCATATATACCTATAATACTAGGAAATTAACAGCAATACTAAGGTAGAACAATTAAAATAAAATAGTATAATTAAAGTTATAGAAACTTATTCTTTCTCTCAAAACATCTCCTTGTGCATTCACATTCACAGGGAAAGGGAAATTTTACAGCTTCACTTTAGCAGATCTAAGCTGCCAGAATTTATTGTTCTACACTTGGGGAACTACTAGTAAGCAAAAAAAATGTTTTACTTGAGTAAAAATACTATGGCACTGTAGCAGTGTGATTATATGGACACTAAGTGACGAACAGGAGGATAACATATACAGTATGAAGATATGGACAAAGAGATGGTTCTCATCCACAACAAAGTGGAGACAGCATGAGATTTTTATCCTGTTACTTGAAACATTATGTACTTTAAACTTAATGGGTTGTTTACTTCTGGAACTTTCCTCTTAGTATGTTTGGCCATTGCTGTAAAACATGTGAAAACATTAAGAAATTAGGGGGACTATTGTTTTGTCTGATTTGTGTTAACCTAAACAATTTCTTCCCCTTTTCTGTAGAATGTCTCTACTTTGAGACAGAAAACATGGGGGCTTATGGAGTATCTGAGTGGAAGACTTTGCTGCATAAGCAACAAGCTTGATGACCAGTGTTCAAATCCCTTGAACCTACAGTATCTATGAAAGCTTGGCTGGAATCCCAGCCCTGGAAGGTGGACATAGGAGACCCCAGGAGCAAGATGGCTCAGTTCAACTTTCTGGCAAGCTGTGGTTCAGTTGAATGGCTCTACCTCAATATACAAGACAGAAAGCCATTGAAGAGGACTTGTGACTTGGTCCTGCATGGACATGGACATACACCCACAGACTCACATGTGACACACACACACACACACACACACACACACACACACACACCACAAAAGAAAAAATGAGAAAATTGTAAAGGTATCTTTTAAACTTGTGAATTATGACACAGAATATAAATAAATAACTAAAATTATTTTCAGAAACCAGAAAAGCTACAAAAGGACACACTTGTTGCAGTGATATCCCAGCAAACACAGAGAAATCCATAAAATCACTCGGGGTATTGTGTTGCTCTAACTCAAAAATCTTGAGGAGAACGTAAAACCAGAAAAAATGACTGTTTTATGTAAATTGAATAAAAACAAGACTTTTTTTTTTTTTGGCAAAAGTCCTTTGAGACAGATGGAATTAGTTCAGCTACCAAAAGCAAAAAAAATGGACTTGAGTTGGAGCACTCAAGAGTTTCAGTGCTGCTTGGGTAAAATTGTTGTAGAACATCTGTCATCTCTTCTAAATATCATAGCATGAGTAGTTTGGAAGCCATTTTTTCTGCGTTGTTTTTGCTGACAACTTCTGATACAGTACTATGCTCTCCCCTTTCAATTTCTCCCTGTACAAGAACAAGTTTGCCTGATTCAAACAATTACCAGCATTCAAAGAATGTTTGTTGGGCTGTAAATATGGCTCAGAGGTTAAGAGCCATATCTCAAGACCACTGCTCTCCCAGAGGTCTTGAGTTCAATTCCCAGCATCCTCATGGTGGCTCACAACCATCTATAATGACATCTGACGCCCTCTTCTGGCCTTCAGGTGTACATACAGGTACAACACTGTGTACATAATAAACAAACAAACAGACAAACAAACAAACAAATCTTTAAAAAAAAAGAATGTTTGTCGCCTGAGGAATCTGGGGAGAAAGGCTCTAAGGAAGGTTGATGTTTGGAAGATGCACTTTGATCTCAATATGCTCACTGTTAGCAATGCTGGCCATTGAGACTCACATGGGCCAGAGATACCACTCCCAACATCTCTGCCCGGCAGTCTCTGGGATCCAGACAGCACATGTATTTATCATCAGTCCCTCAACTTCTGGTAAAATAAACATGGACCACATAAGACTTCTTTATTCCATCCCATGGGGTTCTGGTCTTTCCCTTAGTTTTAAAAGCATTTACAGGGGCTGGAGAGATGGCTCAGAGGTGAAGAACACTGACTGTTCTTCCACAGGTCATGAGTTCAATTCCCAGCAACCAAATGGTGGCTCACAACCATCTATAATATGATCTGACGCCCTCTTCTGGCCTGCAGGTGTACATGCAGGCAGAGCACTGTATACATAATAATAATAAATAAATAAATCTTAAAAAAAGAAAATAAAAGCATTTACAAACATCTCTTTATTTGTATGAGCTTGTGCCTGTGCCGGCACCCATTGCCCTGGCTTGCGTACGGAGGTCAGCTCTCTGTGTGGAACTGGAGGGAGACTTGGGGGAGACGGGATTTCCTGTAAATGCTTGACTAAGGAAATTTTTTGTAGTAGCAGAAATATTCTAGAACTGTACTGTGATGATGACTCCATAACCGTGTATGTGTTAAAGGGATTCAAATACATATGTCTAACTGTTGTATTTTTAGAAACCAGAAAAGCTACGAAAGGACACACTTGTTTCAGTGGTATCCCAGCAAACACAGAGAAATCGATAAAACCACTTGGGATATTATATATTGCTCTAACTCAAAATTCTTGAGGAAAATGTAAAACCAGAAAATGACTATTTTATGTAAACTGAATAAAGTTGGTTCTCTCCTTCCACCATGTGGGCTCCTTGGGATCAAACTCAGGTTGTGAGGTGTGCCAACAAGTCTTTACCTACTGAGCAATCTAGACATCTCCATTCTTTACCTTTATAGTTTTTTTTCAGGCTAGAAATCAAATATAGGAAAGTTCTCTACATTCCATTCACTTATATTTTCTGAGGATGGGGTGTCAGGGTTCATCTTGCTCAGTAACTCATGAGGACCTGAGTTCAGATCCTCAGTGTCCATGTAAAAAGCCAGGCATGACTTGAGTGTGCCTATATCCCCAACATTAAGGGGTATTTGCTTATAATCAGCACTTAGGAAGCTACAGCAAGAATTTTATCTTTGGTCTGAGTCCATCCTGAGCTACAGAGTGAGAAACCTTGGGCAGAGAGAAAGAAAAAAAGGGACCATCAATATGGCTTGGTGGGTAAAGGTGCTTGCCATCAAAGTGAGTATGATTCCAGTGACCCACACAATGGAGAAAGAGAACTGATACACACACATGAACTAGTATTTAGAAGAAGAGGAAGGAGGAGGAGAAGGAGGAGGAGAAGAGGAAGAAGAAGAAGAATGATGCACCATTCTACACAGCTACTGAAAATGTTAACAGTACCTTTTTTGTTTTTGCTTTCTTTTATATGTTCTATGTTTTTAATAGTCTCTATAATCAATGTGTTACTTGAAGATTTAAAAAGAAAGCAAAAAGATCCAGATCAATGCTTTCTTTGTTGGGGGGGGGGCCTTCACTGGCAGGGTTATTTTCACACAACATTAAGTATCATTAACCATGTTCCACTATGGGTCAGAAACTTTCTAAAAGCCAATCCTGTGACCCAGTGACCCTACTCCTAGATATGTACCAAGAGAAATGAAAACATGCCCATTCAAAAACCTCTTACACAAATATTACTAGTGGTATTATTTATATTGGCCAAAATGTAGACACAACCTAAGTATTTTTCAACTGATACAGGGACAAATACAATGGGATGGTTCCTTACAATTATAACGGATAAATCATCTTGCGTCTACACCCTTATCTTCAGAACCGTGTTGTATTACAGGGAATAAGAGAATTAATGTGTGAAAGACTCAGCCCTCTGTTGTTGGTTTTACAGATGAGAGGGGGCCATTGTCCAAATAATTCAGGAATCTCTTTGATGCTGATGAAGGTGAGGATATAGATTCTCTTCATATTTTATAGAAGGAATGTGTCCATGACAGCACCTTAATTTTGCCCCACTGTGACCAACACTGTATGTTCAACCTATAAAACTTAAGTTGGTAAACCGCAGTTTACATTTGTGTTGATTTGTTACAGCAACACCACCAAACTAAGATAACTATTATTCAGCACTAAAGGATATGAGTACTGATGCTACTACATGGATAAACCTTGAAGGCAGTGTGTTAAATGAATTAATGAAATCATACATGTCCACAGAGCCTATATTCCACTTTTGTGAAATATCAAGAGTGGCAAATAGACAGAGATAGAAATATTAGTGGCTGAATAAAAAGACAGCAAGCAGAGCACCTTCATTCATCTGTTCCTGCTTCCCAAATGCAGATGTCAGTCCACCTCACATCTGTGCCACCATACTGTCCTCACCATGAAAGCTCCTTTCTTAAGTTGCATATGTTCCTTCACTATCTGATCTCCACTCATCCAAGACTGTAGCATGCACTCTCCATCTTAACTTTAGGACCCGGGCATAAAATAGATTTGCACTTCTCCTCAACTTTGTACCTTTGTGAAGATATTTTTATTTGTTCGTTTTTGTTTGTTTTTATTTTTGAGGCAGGGTTTCTCTGTGTAGCCGTGACTATCCTGGAACTAGCTCTGTAGATCAGGCTGGCCTTGAACTCAGTGATCCGCCTGCCTCTGTCTCCTGAGTGCTGGGATTAAAGGCGTGCACCACTAGCCTTAGGCATCTTTGAACCTTGGTGAATGTTGCTTTTCTGCCCCTTTTCTCATCTTCCTCTGAATTCTATCAGTTTTTTAGACTTCAGTTAAATTTTACCCATGAGAAGCCTTTTCTTGTCCCACTTAGTTAGATTAGATGCATTTTTTAGTAACTTCTTCCATATTACTCTGTCTCTACTGTTAGGGTATATGTCTTTTTTTTTAACAACCTCCTTTTGAATTTCTGCCCTTAGAGCAGTGGCTTCAGCCATGCTGTGATCCTTTAACACAATCATGTTATGGAGACCCCCAACCATCAAATCACTTCATTGCTACCTCATAACTGTAATTTTGCTACTGTTATGAATCATAATACAGATGTTTGATATTTACAGGATATCTGATATGTGTCCCTCATGTTGAGAACCTCTGACTTGGAATGATAATATAGAGACAATATGCTCCACTCACTTTCTTTTATCTGACCACCGCTTTTTAAAAAGTGGTTCTGGTAACATTGTTTAAACACAATTAGGTCATTATCTGCCGGGAGACAGTGGATATCTGCAGGCTGACTAGATGCTCTTGAAGACAACACATCTCACTTGTAAATTTCATCTGGGCTGGTGGAGGGGTCTCCAAGAATCTTAGTTTAATGACCACCAGATGCAACTCTGCTGCCATCTATCGGTAACAGAACCTACATGTGAGGAAAGAACTTGGAGAAAGTATGCTTCAAAAGAAAAGTCTTGGTTTTCAGGTGCCAGATGCTTATAACCACCTGTCCTCAAGTTGGCTGTCTTTGATAGTAATAGCATGTTATCCTGACTGACACACTTACAGAGAATATTAAAATACAAGTTTTTATAAATAGATGTCCATGTGGTGGGTAGGTCTTCTTTGATATAATAAACGCTAAAGGTCTATGTATATTTGTGACCATCAGTGGACGAGAGATGAGAGAGAGAGAGAGAGAGAGAGAGAGAGAGAGAGAGAGAGAGAGAGAGAGAGAGAGAGAGAGAGAGACTGTGTAATCCTGGCCAGCCTGGAACTTCCTATGTAGACCAGGCTGGCCTCAAGCTCACAGCTGCCTCTGCCTTACAGTGCCACCAGGTCTGGCTTGGATGCATGGTTTTTTGTTTTGTTTTTTTTGTTTTTGTTTTTGTTTTGCATGCATGGTTTTTAAAAGTATGACGGCAAGATCGTTTAAGGAGAAAATTTAGTGATTTTATTGCTTTGAACTCCTGTTTTAATTTGATGATCCTCTTTTAAAAACATTATTCTGCTCAAATTTGTCGAGTCTTCCTTGGTAAAAATTCAAAACACAATTTTGTAAAAATAAGATGGCTGCAAGATTCAGGGAAGTAGGAGTCTAAAGTTAGCATTCCCCATAATAGTAAACTGTACTATCTAAAGAAACTGTCTAGTGGGAGAGAGTTGAGACCGAGCCAGGCTAGCTTGAAAGGTTAAGAAACAGTTCCCTTAAGGATCTAATGTTTGCTTTGAGTGGAATGTTTGGGGACTGTGAATTGTGGGCCCAAGCACATTTCCACAGTTGAGTGAGGCTCAAGTGGAAAAGCAATTGAGCTCTGTACAATCAGACATGAATGACAGCCCAGGCAACTTGGGCCTGGGAAGAGAGGGGAGGGGAGAACGTGAAGGCCATGACGAAGGTGAAAGACCTTTGGAAACCAGCATGGCTGCTGCATGGGACACACGGTGCCTCTTCTGAGTGGGGACAGTGATCCCAAGTCAAGTGTTCTTGAGTCTAGAGCACCTGATGTAAAGATGAAAGGATTAACATGCTACCCAAGTGATGTTTGTGAGGGCGTCTTTCCCAAGGGACCTAGACCAGGAGATGGATTGTTGACACTGCCTGTGATGTTGACTTCCCATTGCAGAAGTGCCCCCCCCCCCAAGATTCCTGGGAATTCCTTAGGTCTTTCCAATTAGTAGGCCTTAAATAAGATCTTTTAAAATTTTTACTGAAACCTCTATCACAAACACAGCCACTGAAAAATAAAATCAAAGCCAGTATAATGGTCCTGAAATTCTCTGCACTCCTGGAAACACCTGGGAACCATAGGAAAGAGGAACATCACCCCAGCCTGGGTTACAAAATGAGACCCAGTCTCAAATGCATACACAAATAAAATCAAATGTCTAAAAAGGTCAAGAAACCAGAGGCACGTCGTAAGAAGTCTGCTAGTTTGGGCATTTGATGAGTAGCAGATACCAGGCAGGTGGTTTCAGGGGCAAAAAGATTGCTTGGTAGAAGTGTTTACAAAGAACAAGGTTAGAAACAGATGTGGACCAAAACTACCCTGGGAGAGACACAAGCCAAGGGGGAGGGAAAGAAAGGAGAATTAGAAGGCAGGTGGGCATCCATTCTATTAAGTTTTGGCTAGGCCAAAAGGGAGCCCTCAGGTCAGAGTCACCTGTTGGAGGAGCATCCTCCATTGACTACACTCAAGGATTAGCTGGGAGGAACGTGGTATTGGTACAATATGGGATTCCTATCAACCATCTACCCTGCATTAGGATAGCCAAACGGTTGTTTTCATTCCCTGCAGTATTAGGGTGGGTCCAACCCAGCTCATCCTAAACAGAGCTTTTTGTCAGCTGGCAGGCTAAGGCTCTAGGGGAAAGGAGCTGCAGAGTGGGGTGCTGGATGCTGTAACTACAACAGCAGCAGGCCTTAAAGAAACAAAAGACCTCAGCTAAAATTCCCCAGCTGAAGGAAATAGGGAAGCGACAGGCCTGCAAAGGTCACTGTGGCAACCAGGCAGCACCTTTCCCTGCCCCTGCAGGAAGGAGACCGGAAGACCTAATTGTGAACTCTTAGTAACTTTTCCCCTTCACCTACTAGTTTTGACTGCTGACATCTGATTGGTGTTTTGCTTTTGCTTTTTTTTTTTTTTTAACTTAATTTACATGCCCATATTCAGCTATTTAGGCCAACCTGGGTTCACTTAGGCCCATATTACTTGGGTCCAGCTGGTACCCTATAAATTCAGGCTTTAGAAGGAAGCAGCATTGCTACAGAACCTAGGGAGGAGCAAAGAGAGGGAGGACTTCCGAGTCTGGCTCCTGGCATTCTTATTCTCTTCAGGAGAAGAGGCCTGAGGACCTCAGGGTCTGGCTCGCAGCCAGGAGAAGGAAGCCTGCCTTCAAGACGTTCTGGGAATGGAGTTTTGGGAGCCTTCCCAAGCCTGAGACTTTTGCCCCTGGAAGTGAGCTTGCTCAAGCCGCCTCCAGGACTTAGCCAGCAGCTCTGCAAGTAGTAAGGACTCGTCATCTTAGCCCTGGCCTCAACGGACCGGAAGTCATTCCCGCAGCTTCTCACAACCTCTGAGACCTGATCTTTGTATTGGTGATTTACAGATGTGCTCGCTCGGCAAGGGGTGCGTCTTGGTTGGCACACCGAAGCCCTCCAAGAGTGTTTGAGAGGTAATATTTCTCAGAATTGTGATGGCTCTCAGCCAGCAGCCTGCTGCTTCCAAGACTTAGAACCTGTTCTAAATCCCGTGTGGCAATCTGTCTTTGGCATTTTATCCTGTCCAAAGCTGTAAATTCTGAACTGACAAGAACAGTACCTCCTATTTGTACTTTGTCTTCTTATTCTGTTCTGGGAGGAGAGTGGGACCAAGATGCCTGCTGGAGACAGGACGTCACCCTGGCTGACGGAGCTGGCGCATTTGGCTGGGTACCATGAAGAAGTCAGTAGGACCAGTGATTCGGGAGAATCGCTTCTTCAAAAAGGTGAGAGCAATTGCTTTCCCCTGCATCTATTTTTTTGAGGGGAGGTGCTGAGGTAGAGAGCTTCTATGACCAACAATCCTGTTACTTGAAAACACTGGGGGTCTTTCAGCCAATGGAAACTACCACGAGTGGCTAGCAGTCTGAAGCCTCAGAGGCCAGGCTTCCTACAGTTGACTGGACACTGCCCTTGGCACTGCGATGTTGGTTCTATTTCAGTTTCTGTCTCTCTCCACAGAAATGTACCCATTTTGAGGGTGTGAGGTGAAGTCCTGAAGAAACTTAAAGTTTCACTTGGGTGATACCCCTACATTCCCAGGAGGGTTCATAACTAAACCTGGTCCCCTCCCTGACTGCCTCTTAGGATGTGGGTGGAGATCGGCATTCTGTACTCTTGCCTGTCTCTGTCTCTTGAATGTCACCTGATCACACGTCTTGTCTTTTGGCTCTCTCCCAGGCCACTCTGCTTTGGGCTGCTAGTTGCTACACTGTAAGCAGTACATTTATCAAAGCCCCTATGCAGCTGTTAGGTTTTGCCCAGCCTCTGTCAAGTGTACTCATCTGATGTAGAAGGCCATGCGACATGGGGAGATTGCTAGATGCACGCCCACAGGGGTCTTCCCAGCAGAAGCCGGAGGGTCTGCAGGAAGGCAGCAGCCCCTTGTAAACTTGGGCCAGAGTCTCTGGCAAGGTTGGTGATGTGGCAAAAGCCTGGAGAGTGACAGGGCAGTAAGAGATCTTGTTCCTCAGGGCATGGGGAAGTTCTTGGTGTTGTTCTGAACTGTCGGAGGCAGGGAGGCAGTGACGGATGGGAGCTGGGTGGCCCACCAGGAACCAGAGCCATCGCTGTGCCAAGGCTCATGTGAACAGGCTTAGTCTAGGACTCTGACAACTGTTAAACTTAACATTTTCAAACTCTAGTGATCACGTTCATTGCTTCCCATAGTCAGAAAGTTTAAGTTTTGAGTCAAATCTGGCAACTCCTCAGATAATGTGTTTCAAGTAAGTACAGGCTTTGCTGGGAATGCTGGCTAAGAGCTGATGGAGTCCAGTCCATGAATGCATGGGAACTGGCTTCGGTTTTCCCTGGGCACTGTTGTGATTGGTTGATGTTTAGCAACAGTTCTCAAGGGCATTTCTGAGGAGGATGTTCTCTCCTCAGTAGGTAGATGGGAAGCATATCTTATTAGGATTCCTATTTTCATCTCTCTCAGGAGATGGGCAGGCTTCTTTTAACCCTGCTCTAAGAGATAATTCTCCTTGCACTGGCTCTCCAATGATACTCTGACATGGACAGCTTTGGGTTTTGTTTCAACTAGAGCCCAATCTCTTTTTTTTTTTTTAATAAAAAAATGTTTACTGTATATGAGTGTTTGCCTGCATGTATGTGCACCATGTGCATTCCTAGTGCCTTTGGAGGCCAGAAGGTGTTGGATTCCCCAGAACTGAGTTTAAAGATGGCTGTGAACTGCCACGTAAATGCTGGGAACTGAACTCACCTCTTCTGAAAGAAGAGCAAGTGCTCTTAGCTGCTGAGTTAGCCCCTTGAGCCCAACATTTAGGTAGAACCAACTAGGTCTGTGGTATTAGTTACTTTTCTCTTACTGTGCTAAAACACCATGACCAAGGCAATTTCTACAAGGGCTCGCTTTGGGCCCAGAATTCCATAGTTGTGACAGCAGCGTGACAGCTGGCAGCAGCCGCAGCAGACAGAGCAGCAGGTGAGTGCTCACATCTCAAACCTTCAGCGGGAAGTGGAGAGAAACCAAACTCAAAATGGAGCCAAGTTTTTAAGCTTTCCAAGCCCTACTGACACACTTCTCCAGCAAGGCCACGCCTCCTAATCCTTTCCAAACACAGTCACCAACTAGGGACCAAGTGTTCAAATGCTCAAGAATTTGGGGGACATCTTGTTCAAATCACTACATCTATTGTCTGTGAACTAAGGGAATGGGAAGTGTAAAGCTAGGCACACAGACATCAGGTCAGGGAGCTGGAGCAACTTCTCAGCTGTTGGTTACTTCGAGTCCAGGAGAAGAAAAAAAATAAAGTCAATCTTTAGTAAAAGGGAGTTCTGAAATTGAACAAATGTTGGGACGTAAAAGCAGAAGCAAAGAATTGGGAAGTGGGCAGTAAGAGTGATGGAGAAAAGCTAGCCATGGCAGGACCCAGGGCATCGGTAATGCTGAGGCAACAGGTCAATGGGATGGAGGTATAGATGGCCAGGGGTCAAGAACAGGCTGGTGAGAATTCAGCACACTTGGAGGAGGTTTGAGGAAAATGAAAATTGAGGAGAGGCACAAAGATTCCAAGTCAGGTGCAGGTAAGGGCAGCTACTTTTTCCGGTTGGCTTATCCACCTTTATCATGAGTGCCAGCTGACATGCACCATGACGTTAGGGGCCAGAGATCCCTAAAGTAAGTAGGGAAAGAGGAAGAAAGGAAGGGGATATCATCCCTTTCTCTTTTGAACTGGGTTTCAAACTCCCTACAGCATATACTTGGCCTGAACATATCCTGGAACACTGATAGGAAAATACCTAGCATTTTCCAGCCGCACAGTATGATCCAGTAGTTAGGCCGTTTCTGTCAAAAGGCTGGGAAGTGCTTTGGGTTTCAGAGGCTTTCTATTTCCTGTGGGACAAGCCTAAATGTCAGTTTATGAAAGAGGCACAGCCACATTAATTTCAGGGAATAGAAAACTAACACTAAGCCCATGAGGATACAAAACCAAACACAAGCTTATACTGTCATATGGAATAAGGTTATCTTGACTCAATGGAGCTGAGGCTGAGCTAGTCTCCCACTTGCAAAATAACTCTCTCTTCTTGTATGTTTCCAGTTCCAGAGTGATGTCTTAACTATAATGGCAGTTTGCTTTCTGAAGGCCAAATGGTAATAAACCTGCTTCATCTCAGTCTTTGGATTGTTCCTGCTTCAAAACTCACCTAACTGCGTCATGTCTTCTCACATGCTGTTGCTGTATGTTATCCCTTCCCTCCTTGACCAGCTGCCCATAAACCAGCCACCTATCTCTCTGCCCACCTCTGGATGGCAGCTGTTTGCTTGTCCACTGTTTGTGCTCACAAGGAAGTCATCGGTCATAACAGGTGGCCAATCATTGCTCTCGTGCCTTAGTGTGCGACACACAGCTAGATCTGTACACTTTGTTTTTTGCTACACAAATAGCAGCAGTTGTACACACTACTCTGTACTCTTGTCCTGCTATATTCTGGAAGTTTTAAAATCATTTCCTAAGGGGCTTTATTTCCTAATGGTCTTTGTATAGATGTGCCATTTACATTTTCAGGCAGTTCCTATTGATGGACTCATACTAACCAGAGACTTTTTACCAATTTGACTGTAATGAATACTTATTTACCAATACTCCTTAACGATTGTCTTTTGTAGATGTGTATGGCACTGGGGATTGAGATTAGGGCCTTCTGCATGCTCACAAGGGAAGTGCTCCATTTCACCTCCACATCCTCAGCCCAGCACCTGTGACTTGTGACATGGCTTCTGATATTAAAATGGAAGAGATAGATTTTATCCAATAACTACTGTCCATAGTGGGAAGATTTAAGACCTATTCCACCTGGTACAAAGGCAACTGGACATTCGAAAGAGGACAAGGGAGAAGGAGAAGGGGTGGGGTTAAGTCTGGGAAATGAAAAAGAAGAAAAGCACATGGGATGGCTGGCCAGCGTGGGTGTGAGGGGTGGCTGTGGCCGGCGTGGGTGTGGTGGGCGGCTGTGGCCGGCGTGGGTGTGGTGGGCGGCTGTGGCCGGCGTGGGTGTGGTGGGCGGCTGTGGCCGGCGTGGGTGTGGTGGGCGGCTGTGGCCGGCGTGGGTGTGAGGGGCGGCTGTGGCCGGCGTGGGTGTGGTGGGCGGCTGTGGCCGGCGTGGGTGTGGTGGGCGGCTGTGGCCGGCGTGGGTGTGGTGGGCGGCTGTGGCCGGCGTGGGTGTGGTGGGCGGCTGTGGCCGGCGTGGGTGTGGTGGGCGGCTGTGGCCGGCGTGGGTGTGGTGGGCGGCTGTGGCCGGCGTGGGTGTGGTGGGCGGCTGTGGCCGGCGTGGGTGTGGTGGGCGGCTGTGGCCGGCGTGGGTGTGGATGGGCGGCTGTGGCCGGCGTGGGTGTGGATGGGCGGCTGTGGCCGGCGTGGATGTGGTGGGTGGCTGTGTGGAGTCCTCCCTCATGCATGGTTATGTTTCAAAAGCTTTCCCATCCTTGAGAACGACGCTCAGAGACTGTAGGCTATCTATATCTCAAAGCGACAAGGGATGAGTTAAAACAACTCTCTAAGGAAGAAGGGGTCAGGTGTTTTCTGTCTCAGACTCAAACTCAAAGGGAACCTGGGTGGTTTGCAGGATGCAGCTGGAGGGTGCTAGAAGCCAGCTAACGTTGGGCTGGTCTCTCATGATAGGAGTTTGGACTTAGGTCTTTAGAGGCCAACAGTTATTTTGTAGTTCTGAGAATTCAGCCTCAGATAAATTTTAACAGTGTAAGCACTGGATCAGATTGCCCTGTTAGAGGCAGGAATCTGGGCTTCTGCTTAGAGGGTATGGATTGTCCTGGCTTCCTCGGTCCTAAAGTCAAGTGTTACCATCACATGCACCTTGGTGTGTGGATCCAGCTGTTGATTTTTCAGTCCATCATGCTGTGCTCTCAGTGGAACCACTTAATCAATAGAGTCATGAGTTTTGGATCTAGGACATTTTATTGAATTCTTGAATGCTCTTTTTGTTTTACCCTCTCGTGATGAGAATCAAAACACAGGTCTTGTGCATGCTGAACTGTATCTCCAGCCCTTGCTCTTGGTGACACCCGTTTTCAGGATTTGTAGGCCTCCTAGGTGAACCTTGAATGTTCTGCCTGCCTTTCTTTCCGATGTCTGTGCTTCTTGGCTGTCCTAACTTCAGGAGCAGGGATCTAGAAAGTTGTTCATAGATCTGAAGGGGAGAGGCGCTTGCTGCATGTGACCCTCACAGTGCAGCAGTATGACCTGGTTACTTTGTCGGGGAAGCACTGTTGCTGTGTTCAGATGTGTCTTATTGGGCTGGTCAAATCTCTCAAAGTTCCTGATCTCTCTTAAGGACAGGGCCCAGGAGGTCACTCTATGGTTAGGTGTGTTTCCTTGGGCTCTGTATTTGGAGCTGTGTACCTCACTTTGATTCATGCCTTTTATCCTCGGCCCATTGTCTTTCTGTCTCCAAAGGATACATTCCAGGGACTTCTCAGGGTCAGAGAAGGATAAAGGCCTTGCTGCAGAACGAGAAGTAAATCTTTTTGTCAATTGGTCTATTTTTTTCTTCCAACTCAGTCACACATCCACAGAAACCATGTAGCTACTGCCTGAGCCTCTTGAGAATTCTACACTGACACTGGGATGGGGCCCAGCCTTACTGCTGCTCACTTCATATTCCATTTGCAGGAACAATGGTGTCTGTTGTTAAGACATTTTTGTCTGTCTGGGCTGAGAAGACAGTTCAGTCAGTAGGGTGCTTATAGAAGGATTCAAGTTTGATCATCAACACCCACAAAACCACCAGGCAGAGTGATGTGACCAAATCTCAGCTCTAGGAAGACCGAGAAGAGGATCCCTGGGGCTTGCTTGCCAGCCAGTCGAGCCCAGTTAGTGAATTCCATACTCAGTGAAATACTCTCTCAAAACAAATGATGGTGCTAATGAGAAAGACACTGACCTCCACACATAGCGCGCACACACTTACCCCCATATGCACATGTGCATACACACAAATCTTGATTCTATTTTTAATTGCTTTATTTACCTTAATTATTAAAATATAATTTCCGTCGGTGAAGTTTCTATTCCCTTTTAAATTATTTTTACTTTTTTTTATGTGTATGTAGAAGTCAGAGGACAATTTGTGGGGGTTGGTGGGGACTGAATCTGGACAGTAGGCTTTGCAACAAATGGCCTTATCATTGAGCTTCCTCATGGGCCTTCATTTTTAATTCTTTAAATATTTTTGAAGTATAGAAATTAAAAGGCTCTTAAAAATGAACTTTTAGTGGATATGTTTGTCAGTGTTGAAAATTGAACCCAGGGCCTTGCACATGTTTAGGCAAGTGTTCTATGTTCTTTTCTCTCCTGTGGTATCCCCAATACCTCTTAAAACCTCTGTAGTGGTACCTGTTCACTAACACCCTTAAATAAGCCCCATTCTCCTCCTCCTCCTCCTTCTCCTCCTCCTCCTTCTCCTCCTCCTCCTTCTCCTCCTCCTCCTCCTCCTCCTCCTCCTCCTCCTCCTCCTCTTCTTCTTCTTCTTCTTCTTCTTCTTCTTCTTCTTCTTCTTTAAAGTTTTTTGAGACAGGGTTTCTCTGTGTAGCCTTGCCTGTCCTGGACTCGCATTGTAGACCAGGCTTGCCTCGAACTCACAGGAGTCCACCTGCCTCTGCCTCTTCTGACAACAACCTGGTGTGGTGGATATCATTAATTCTATCCATACATTAATACTGACACTGAGACTCAGTTTTCTTGTTGAAGATTGCAAAGTGGAATATCACAGGTCTTATAACAACTAACTGTATCTATAACTTCCCTTTTCTGGATAATATCTATTATGCTACTTTATACAAGTGAGACTGTAAGCCAAGCCCATCACTTGAGGAGACAGAGGCAGGCAGATCTCTGTGAGTGCAAGGCCAGTTGGTCTACAAAGTGAGTCCAGGACAGCCAAGGCTACACAGAGAAACCCTGTATCAAAAAAAACCAAAGCTGAACCAAACCAAAAAAGCAAAGCCAAGTAAGACTTTAAAATATTTATTTTAAATTGTGTGTGTGCATGTGTGTGTGTGCGTGTGTGTACATGCATGTGTATGTGCATGTGTGTATGTGCAAGTGTGCATGTGTGCATGTGTGCATGTGTGTATGTGCAAGTGTGAGTGCGTGTGTGTGTGTGTGTGTGTGTGCACGCGCGCAGAAGCATCCAATCACCTAGAGCTGGAGTTAGAGATGCTTGTGAGCTGATGTGGGTGCTGGAAATAGAACCAGAGTCCTCTGAAACAGCAACAAACTTTAACCACTAAACCATCTCTCCAGCACCCTACAACTAAAACTTTAAACATTCTTTTTAAAAATAATTTATTTATTTTTATATATGTGCATTGGTGTTTTGCCTGCATGTATGTCTGTGTGATGGTGTCAGATCTTGGAGTTACAGACAGTTGTGAGCTGCCATGTGGGTGCTGGGAATTGAACCCGGGTCCTTTGGAAGAACAGTCATTGCTCTTAACCACTGAGCCATCTCTCCAGCCCCCTACTTTAAACATTCTTAATGTCTACTATTACTTGCTTATTTTTAAGATAGGACCTAATGCTGTAGTTCAAGCTGGCCTGAATTCGTTGTATAGCCCACCCAGGCTGCCCTTAAACTTCCCGCAATCTTCTTGTGTCAGCTTTCAGAGTCCTGGCATTACAGGTGTGAAACACTACATCCCACTTTTAATGACAATTGATTCCTTAACTGAAGCAGGCTTACACTAAGTAAACAAAACAAAAGTATGGGGCAACCAGGCCTTTCACTGCTGTCCAGGGCTTTTCTTCCTTTCTACACCAAAAGAATGCAACTTAGCACTTTATAAAGAATGAAAGGTGAAAGAAATAGAGTCATGTGGGACCATGGAGAGCACATGGGGTCTAAGTGTGAGCTAGCACTCTGTGGAGAGTGTTTTCAACACTGGGATATATTGGGTTATTATAGACACAAATTTGGTCCCATTCTCCATTTCAGCCATGAGCCTTAAATTCAAAGAAGGAATTGTATTCTTCATAGAAACAAAGAATATCAACATCATACAGCCTTTCTGATGATTTCCATCTAAGGTTATGCAAACACAGTTTGATTTTGCACACATTTCTTTTCCTTACTGGGCTCTCAAATAGGTTTCCAAGAAAAATTAGCAGAGGATTCCACAAGTTCTCCAGAGATTGAGTTTTATTTCTCTATCCCAGAATGCTCAGCTCTTCATCGTTCACTCTTGTTGATCCGATTCTCCAATTTCTCCTCTCCCCCCTTCCCCCTCTCTCTTTCCTCTCCCCCTCTCTCTTCTCTCTCTCATTCCGTCATTTGTTCATTCAGTTATTTATTGAGGCAGGATTTCTCTTTGTAGCCCTAGCTGTCCTGGGCTTATGCTGTAGGCCAGGCTGGCCTTGAACTCAGAGATCCACCTGTCTCAGCCTCCTGAGTGTTGGGATTAAAGTTTAAAGGCATGTGCCCCTACTGCCTGCCCAGCTTTCTTTCATTTATTAAATGACAAGTATGTACTATATATATATATGTATACATGTATATATATGAATATGTATTTATATGTGTGTGTATATATATGTATATAATAAAAATAAATGAAACAGCATCACTTTCTTCAAGTAGTTCATGGTTTAAAGGCATAACAGGGGCCTGGAGAGATGGCTCAGCAGTACTGATTGCTCTTCCAGAAGACCCAAGTTCAATTCCCACCACTCACATGCTATCTCACAACTGCCTGTAACTCCAAGGTCTGACACTCTCACACAGACACATATGCAGACAAAACACCAGTGCACATAAAATAAAAGTAAATAAAAATTTTAAAAAGCATTTTTCAAAGAAGAAGGACATAAACAGCATAAGATGCATTTTAAGATTTTACTATTGTAGGGAGATGGATATGAATTTTTTTTTTCTGAGACAATCTTGCTTTGTAATTCCGCTGGTTTTGGAGTCTCTTATTCTCTCACTTTCTGCAGTTACATGTGTGTACCACCACAGCTAAATGAATTTTTATGCTTAATTCCCAAACTCTTTGCTCTGCTCAGCCCAGGATCCTGAATCTAGGGGCCAGGAAGATGGCCAGGTGGTAAACTGCTGCGTGAGCATAAGGCCTTGAGTTCAACCCTCAGAATGTACAGTAAAGACAAAGCAGGGTGTGGTAGCATGTGTTTGTAGTCTCAGAGCTGCGGAGGTGGAGACCAATAGGCAGCCTAATCAGCCAGCCCCAGGGCAATTAGAGACCGTGTCCCCCAAAATAAAATGGATAGAACCTGGGGCACAGCACCCAAAACTGACCTCCAGCCTCCACATACACACAAACATATGTGCCTTGACTCACATAAAATACCCGCTCACATAGAGTGCATGCACACACACACACTGGAGCTGTCTCATACCTGCTTCTTTTGCTTTAAGTAAATGGTATTTCAGTTTGGGGGCCCGAGCCTGCTGCTGCTGAATGTCCATGACTGCCTCATCTTACCCCCGTTAGTCCAGCCTATCAGAAGACACTGCCATTCTTATTCCAAAATACACTCACTAGCCACTCACCAGCTTGTCTGCTTTTTCATGCTGTGGCACTCAGCACCATCACCTCGTACTCGGACTATAAAGACCTCCTTAGAGTTCTGGCTTTGTTTTCTTCCACGTTTATTTCACAACAACATCTTCTTTTATTCGCTTGTTTGTCTATTTAAAAATGTATTATTTTTAATATGTATGTAGGTTTTGCCTGCATGTGTGTCTGTGCACCACTTGAATGCCTGGTACCCTCAGAGGCCAGAAGAATGTCAAGTCTACTAGGGCTGGACTTACACAAAGTTGTGAATACCCAGGGTCTTTGGAGGAGCAGCCAGTGTTCTTAACTGATGAGCCATCTCTCCAGCTTGTCTTTTTTATTTTTTAAGATAAGGTCTCATGCCAGCGCTGTAGTGCACATCTTTAATCCCAGCACTTGGGAGGCAGAGGCAGGCAGATCAATATGAGTTTGAGGTCAGCCTGGTCTACAAAAGTGAGTCTAGGACAGTGAAGGCTACACAAAGAAACCATGTCTCAAAAAAAAAAATACAGTCTCATGTAGTCCAAGCAGGCCAGAAACTTGTTCTATAGCTAAAGTTTGCCTCAAAGTCCTGATCCTCCTACCTCTACCCCTCAAACTATGGGACTGCAGGTGTGTGTCATCACATCTAGGCAAAGTCTATTGTTTGAAATAGTAGGGTTTTTTTTTAAAGATTTATTTATTATGTATACAGTGTTCTGCCTACATGAACCCTTGCACACAAGAAGAGGACACCAGATCTCATTATAGATGGTTGTATGCCACCATGTGGTTGCTGGGATTTGAACTCAGGACCTTTGGAAGAGCAGCCAGTGCTCTTAACCTCTGAGCCATCTCTCTAGCCCCTGAAATAGTAGTTTAAGAGCGCCTTTATAGCTTCCGATCCACACCTGTTTGAGTCATAGTTGAGTCACAGAGTTTGGGTTTACTTTCTCAGGTAAGCAGAAAAAGGTGCTGACTGTGTTTTCTAGCTTCCCACCTCGAAAACATTAGACAATGGTTGCTATTTCTGAGGGAAGGAAAATGATATTACAAGACCCTATGGATATCCAGCTTTCTCTGAAGCAGTGTCTATGGCTTCTGGAAAAAGCAGAGGTCCAAACCATTCCCAGAGGTCTTAGGTATTGGAGAGTTGAAGAGTCAGAGATTGGCATTTGTGAAGTCCAAGGCAACTGGAATTTATGGAATACAACTTGCGGAAAAGATTGCTTTTGTCACAAAATCACCTTGGTTCCTATGTCATAAATGAGCTGACTGTGGGTATATCTATTTCCCAACTTCCCATTTTTTATCCCTTATCTTCTATCCATCATAACATTATGTGGCCATTTTCTCCACTGGACTATATCCCCTACCCACGGTTTATATTTTTGACGTTATTATCATCGTATTTAATTTTTTATTTTTTAATTATTTTTCAATATACAAGAGTATAATCCAGGTGGTGGTGGTGCATGCTTTTAACCCTAGCACTCAGGAGACAGAGGCAGGTGGATTGCTGTGAGTTCGAGGCCAGCCTGGTCTACAAAGTGAGTCTAGGACAGTCAGGGCTACACAAGATAACCCAGCAGAGGGAAAGGGTCTCAAATGCAGGCAACAGAGGCTGAAACAGCTCCTGTTCTTACGGTTAAAAGTTCCACAAGAAGATCTATAATGGGACTTTCTTCAGCTGCCAGCTCCTGAATAACAAAGAGACTTTTAATTTAAATAAAAGCTCGGCTTTAGCTTAGGCTTGCTCCCAACTAGCTCTTACAACTTAAATTAACCTGTTCATACGAGTCTATGTTCTGCCACGTGGCTTATTATCTCTTCTGAGCCCTGGCACCTATTTCTTCCTCTGCCTCTTGCTGGCAACACCCCTACCTGAGATTCTTTCCCTGAGTTCCCGTCTCTCCAGAGGTCCTGCGTATACTCTCCTGCCCTTGCTATTGGCTATTCAGCTCCTTATTAAACCAAACAGAAGGTGTTGGAGGGGGTGTTTATGAGATACGTTGCATCCATAAGAATAATAATACCAAAGTCCAGGCTGTAATCAGATCTCTGCCATTACAGAAGTCAGCATTTGTATAATATGAAGATGACCTTTATACAGTGCACAAAAAGATCACCCCAACATCTCCCCCTTTTAGTCCAATAAAAGGCTCTTTTTCTAACATCAATAAACTATACACAATAAGAATAATTATGAAAACTATGAGGTAAGAATTCCATTCACAATGTCCAGTCCATTTGTATTTGGCAACCTTAGAAAAGGTACTGTGTTTTCTATCCTTACTTGGTAAGTCCAAAATTCTGCATCTAACTTGGATTATCAACCTTAAAAACATCTTTTAGACCTTAAATCCTAAACAATTTAAACTTATATAGGAGATTGTAACTATCAAGTCTTCAACCCATCAGAGACCTGAGAAGGATAAATATTACCTCAGTAAATGAAGTACAGAGCAAGCAGCTTCCAAAACTATAGGAATGACAGAGACTGCTGGTCAGTCACCCTATATTTCTCTGCAACATTGGAGAAGCCATTTTCAACCTACAGGCCCAGAATATCTGACAGACTTTTTGTGAAGTAGGAATTATGAAGGACTGGCCTACCTTGCCTTGACAAAGTTCAGCAGTTGACTTCCTTCATCCTGCTTGTCCACAGCTTGGATCAGCAGTTGACGAAGGGCAGTTTTTTGTTTGTTTGTTTGTTGTTGTTTTGTTTTGTTTTTTGTTTTTGTTTTTTGGTCTGGTGGCTATCTTTGCCACATTTGAAGCAAACTACATATGAAGGTTCTTCAATACTCATCATCTTCTTTAAAGTAGTATGGGGGTGTTTCTAGGAACTGGGATGTCTCACTGTCAAAAAAAAACCCTTTTATTATTAAAAACTTCTTTAAATACCATATTCTGTAGACCTTTGAAGTGTTTGAAGACCATCTACGTATTTGTAGTCTATTTGAATAGGCAAACATTGCTTGTTTCTAGCTATTATCTGATTAACTTTGAAAATATCTACAGGAAGGTAAATAAAGCTTATTTGTGTGATTAGCTAAACTAGTACCTAACAAGACCACAAATTTGATAAACTTTCTACTAACTTGCACTTCTTAATTATCCTAAAAAGTTTGTAATAGTAGCTTTGAAAAGGACTAGAACATCACATTAAATTTTAAAATGAGTTACATAGCATAATACCTAAAACAGGAGTTGAGATATATATCAAAATATAACCTTAAATTTGTATTAACATACAAAAATCCATACCAGTGTAAAATATTTAAGACTTATTTTTAGTTTAAA
Source organism: Acomys minous (assembly GCF_964271855.1). Classification (NCBI taxonomy): domain Eukaryota; kingdom Metazoa; phylum Chordata; class Mammalia; order Rodentia; family Muridae; genus Acomys; species Acomys minous. Next base: position 73,047,377 of record NC_140486.1, on the reverse strand, counting down.
AATAGATTCAATAATTTACCTTTTTATCCAATCATTTCTACATCCCCCTTTTTTCTTTTCATTCCCTCTTCCCATTACCCCCCCCCAACACTAGATAGGAGAGAAAGAAAGTTAAAGGAGAGAAAGAGATCCCTGAATCTAACCTCCTTTATTTTGTTCCCTCCTTTATCAAGACCATTAGCAACTTGTGACCAATGCCCCTTAAATGATGACAAACATCCATCACCCACCAAATGACCAATAACTATCCACTCACCTCTTGGGGATGGGGACATTGCTCTCTTAGAAATACTTCCTGCTGTCTGGGGGTGAAGTCAGCCTTTGGGGCCTCTAAGAAAATTGAGATAATGGCCAAGTCCTGGGAGAGCTAGCTATTCCATTTATTGTCCAGTCTCTGTGGAATGGGAAAGTCCTGGCTGGAACAATCTGTGAAGCTGCACCATCTTAGCTAGCCATTTTGAGATTATTCTGGATGCAGATTCCTCAGAAAGTCTGTGAAGCTGGGTCATCTGCAATACTTGTCTTCATTGGTGTCTCATCCTTTTGCTCTGAAGACACACAAACTTTTAAAAGTAATATACATTTCTGCATTAACACATTATGAATGTGTGGTGTGCACATATCAGCTAAAGATTCCCTGCTCTGTGTTAGAGCAGGTGAAAGGCAGCAAACTTTTTTAAAATTTATTTTTAATTTATATACTTACTTTACATCCCTGTTGTAGCTCCCTCCCTGTTCTCCTGGTCCCTCCCTCCCATCCTCCTTCCCCTAGATTCCCTTCCTTTGTTCTCAGAAAAGGGAAGCCCTCCAAACAACCCACTCCAGCATACTGAGTCGCATCAGGACTGAGCTCATCTTTATCCACTGAGGCCAGACAAGGAAGCCTGGTTAAGGCAAAATGATCAAAAGCAGGCAACAGAGTCCATGTCGTAGACAGCACCCACTTAACTTACTAGGGGACCCACATACAAATCAAACTGCCCATCAGTTACATGCATCCATGTTCATTGACTCTGTTGATCTTCTTGCAGTGTTCTTGTTCCTTCCAGGTCCTTCCATACCCCCACCCCCCGACTCTTCCACAGGACCTCCGAGATCCACCTAATGCTTGGATGAGAGTCTCAGCATCTGATTCAGTCAGCTGCTGGGTGGGGCCTCTCATGTCTGTAAACATAGGAGAATATCATTAATGGTGTCAGGGGTTGGCTCTCTCCCATGGGCATGGGTCTCAGGTTGGGCCAGGCAATGGTTGGTCATTCCCTCACTCCCTAGTCTATCTTTGTCTCTGCACATCGTGCAGGCAGGGTACATTTTGATGAGAAGGTTTTGTAGGTAGATTGGTGTTCTCCCACCACTCTAGGTCCTGCTTGGCTAAAAGGTGGCCCCCTCAGTCTCATGCTCCCCCATGCTAGGAGGCTCAGCTAGAGACATCCTATAGACACCCTGTGGTAGGTCTCCAGCTTGTCTCAGTGATGCCCCCGCCTTGGTTTCCCTTTTCTCTCCAGGCCCTCAAGCCTCTCCTTTGCATTCCCCCCACATTTGACTTTCTCCCTCTCCCCATGCCCTCTTCTTTCCAGTTCCCTCTCTACTTCCTCTTATATTGTCTGTTCTATTTCCCCATCTCATTGAGACTCAGTGAGGGCCTCCCTTGGGCCCTACTTTTACTGAGCTTCTTTGGGTCCATGATTTGTTGTATGGTTATCCTGTAATATATGGCTAATTTCCACTTATAAGGGAGTACATACTATCTGTGTCTCTCTGGTTATCTCACTAAGGATGATCCTTTCTAGTTCCATCCATTTTCCTGCAAATTTCATGATTTCCTTGTTTTTGTTTTTATTTTATTTGATACAGGGTTTCCCTGTGTGGCTTTGGCTGTACTGGACTCACTTTGTAGACCAGGCTGGCCTCGAACTCAGAGAGATCTGCCTGCCTCTGCCTCCCCAAATGCTTCATTTATAGGCATGCACCACCGCACCAGAATGATTTTCTTGTTTTTAATAGCTGAGTAGTATTCCATTATATAAATCACCTTATTTTCTTTATCCATTTTTTCAGTTGAGGGACATCTAGGTTGTTTCCGGTTTCTGGCTATTATGAATAAAGCTCCTATGAACAAAGTTAAGTTGACCAAATGTTCTTGTTGTATGATGGAGCATCTTTTTGGTATTTGCCCACGAGTAACATAGTTGGGTCTTGAGGTATCACCATTACCAATTTTCTGAGAAAGCACCGGATTGATTTTCAAAGCAGTTCTACAAGTTTGCACTCCCACCAGCAATGAAGGAGTGTTCCCCTTTCTCCACATCCTTGCCAGCATGTCCCGTCACTTGAGTTTTTGATCTTAGTCATTCTGATAGGTATAAGATGGAATCTCAGAGGCATTTTAATTTACATTTCTCTGATGACTAAGGATGTTGAGCATTTCTGCAAGTGCTTTTCAACCATTTGAGATTCCTCTGTTGAAAATTTTCTGTTTAGCTCTGTACCCCATTTTTAAGTGGATTATTTGCTTTGTTGGGGTTTAATTTCTTGAGTTCTTTATATATTTTGGATATTAGCCCTTTGTCAGATGTAGGGTTGGTGAGGAAATTTTTCTAATCTTCTATTTTGTTCTGGTCAGTGTCCTTTTCCTTACAGAAGATTTTCAGAGTTTTGTGCAGGGCAATAAATACAGATCTATTTGCATTTTTCTGCATGTAGACATCCAGTTAGACCAGCACCATTGGTTGAAGATGCTTTCTCTTTTTCATTATATGGTTTTGGCTTCTTTGCTAAAAACCAAGTATCCATAGGAGAGTGGGTTTATTTCTGGGTCTTCAATTGGGCCCCATTGATCAACCAGTGTATTTCTATGCCAATACCATGCCATTTTTATTACTATTGCTCAACAGTACAGCTGGAAGTCAGGGATGGAGATACCTCCAGAGGTTCTTTTGTTGTATATAGGACTGTTTATCTAATCTGTTTTTTTCATATGAAGTTGAAAATTGTTCTTTCAAGGTCTGTGAGGAACTCTGTTGGCATTTTGATGGGATTGCGCTGACTCTATAGATTGCTTTCAGTAAGATGGCCATTTTTACTACGTTAATCCTACCCATCCATGAGCATGGGAGATCTTTACATCTGATATCTTCCTCAATTTCTTTTTTTCAGAGACATGAAATTCTTGTCATACAGGTCATTGACTTGCTTGATTGGAGTTACACCAAGATAGTTTATATTATATGTGGCTATTGTGAAGGGCACTATTTTTCTCATTTCTTTCTCAGCCCATTTGTAATTGGTATACAGCAGAGCTAATGATATTTTTAAAATTAACTTTGTGTCCAGCCACTCCACTGAAGGTGCTTATCAACTATAGGAGTTCTGTGGTAGAATTTTTGGGTCATCTAAATATACGATCATATCATCTGCTAATAGCGATACTTTGACTTCCTCCTTTCCAATTTGTATCCCTTTATCTCCTTTAGTTGTCTTATTGCTCTAGCAAGAACTACAAGCACTATATTGAAGAGATATGGAGAGAGTGGGAAGCCTTGTCTTGCCCTTGATTTTAGTGGAATTGCTTTGTGTTTCTCTCCATTTAATTTGATGTGAGCTATTGGCTTGCTGTATATTGCCTTTATTATGTTTAGGTATGGGCCTTGTATCTCTAATCTCTCTGAGATTTTTTATCATGAAGTGGTGTTGGATTTTGTCAAAGGCTTTTTTTTCTTTTGGCATCTAATGAAATGATCGTGTTTTTTTTTCTTTCAGTTTATTTATATAGTGGATTACATTGATAGATTTTCATATGTTGAACCATCCCTGCATCCCTGGGATTAAGCCTACTTGATCAGGATGGATGATGTATTGATGTATTCTTGGATTCTGTTTATGAGTGTTTTATTGAGTATTTTTGCATCAATGTTTATAAGGGAGATTGGTCTGAAATTTTCTTTCTTTGTTGAGTCTTTGTGTGGCTTAGGTATTAAAGGTGACTGTGACTTCATAGAATGAATTTGGTAATGTTCCTTCTGTTTCTATATTGTGGAATAGTTTAAGGAGAATTGGTATTAGCTTTTCTTTGAAAGTCTGATAAAATTCAGCACTAAAACCATCTGGCCCTTGCTTTTTGTTGTTGTTTTTGGGAGACTTTTGATGACTGCTGCAGTTTTCTTAGGGGTTATAGGGCTCTTTAAATCTGTTTACCTTATCTTGATTTAACTTTGGTAGGTGAAATCTATCAAGAAAATCATCCATTTCCTTTAGATTTTTCCAATTTTTTGGAAAATAGACTTTTGAAATGAGACCTAATGATTCTTTGGGTTTTCTCAGTGACTGTTGTTATGTCCCCCTTTTAATTTCTGATATTGTTAATGTGGATACCTTTATACCTTGTAGTTAGTTTGGCTAGGGGTTTGTCTATCTTGTTGAGCTTTTCAAAGAACCTGCTCTTGGTTTCACTGGTTCTTTGCATTGTTCTCTTGGTTTGATTTTTTTTTCCTATTGTCTGCCCCTCTTGAATGTATTTGCTTCCTTTTGTTCTAGATCTTTTAAGTGTGATTTTAAATTGCTAGTATTAGAACTCTCCAACTTATTTATGAAGGCACTTTGTGCTATGAACTTTCCCCTTAGCACTGTTTCATTGTGTCCCATATGTTTAGGTATGCTGTCCCTTCATTTTCATTGTTTAGTTTCCACCAGTTTGTAGGTTTTCTCTTGTTTCTGTTGGTGTTGGAATCTAGCTTTAATCCATGGAGGTCTGGTAGTATACAGGGCGTCATTTCGATTTTCTTCTATGTATTGAGGCTTGCTTTGTGACTAAGTATATGGTGAATTTTGGAGAAGATTCTGTGAGGTACTGAGAAGAATGTATATTTTTTTGTGTTTGGGTGAAATGTTCCATAGATATCTGTTAGGTCCATTTGATTCAAGGCATCTGTTAGTTTATTTCTCTGTTTAGTTTCTGTCTTGATGGCCTATTCTTTGGTGAGAGTGGGATGTTGAAGTCTCCCATTATTAATGTACAGGGTTCAGTGTGTGACCTAAGTTTTAATAATGTTTCTTTTACAAATGTAGATGCCTTTGTATTTGGGGCATAGATGTTCAGAATTGAGACGTCATCTTGGTTGATCTGTCTTTTAATAAGTGTGATGTGTTTCCTCACCTCTTTTAATTAATTTTGCTTGAAAGTTTATTTTATTAAATATTAGAATGTCTACTCTAGCTTGCTTCTCTGGTCCACTTGGAAACCCTTTTTCCAGCCCCTTACTCTGAGGCAAGTGTTGCTAAGGTGTGTTTTTTGTATGCAGAAGAATGGTGGGTCCTGTTGACTTATCAACTCTGCTATCCTGTGCCTTTTTATTAGGGAGTTAAGTGTGTTGGTATTGAGAGATATTAATAACCAATGATTGCTATCTCCTGTTATTTTGATGGTGGTGGTTGTAGTATGTTTGTATGTTTCTCTGCTTTTGGTTTTGTGGATATGGGGTTATTTATTTCCTGTGTGTTCCTGGGTATAGTTAGCTTCCTTGGGCTGGAGTTTTCCTTCTAGTATCTTCTGTGCTGCTGGGTTTGTGCTTAGATATTGTTTAAATTTGGTTTTGTCATGTACTATCTTGTTTTCTCAGTCTATGGTGATTGAAAGTTTTGCTGAGTATAGTAGTCTAGGCAGACATCGGTCTCTTAGGGTCTACACGACATCTATCCAGAATCTTCTGTCATTTATGTCTCTGTTGAGAAGTCAGGGGTGATTCTGACCAGTTTGCCTTTATATGTTACTTGGCCTTTTTCTCTGGCAGATTTTAATATTTTTTCTTTGCCTTGTACATTTAGTGTTTTGATTATTATGTGGCAAGAGGATTTTCTTTTCTGGTCTAATCTATTTGGTGTTCTATAGGCCTTTGTATTTTTATAGGCATCTCTTTCGGTGGGGAAATTTTCTTTTATGATTTTTTTTGGAAAATATTTTCTGGGCCTTTTCTTTCTTCTATTCCTATTATTATTATGTTTCATCTTTTCATACTATTCTTGATTTCTTGGATGTTGTGTGTCTGGAATTTTTTAGATTTAACATTTTCTTTGGCAGATGTATTGATTGCCTAAATTGTATCTTCTATACTTGAGATTCTTTCCTCCAGCTCTTGTATTCTGTTGGTGATGCTTACCTCAGTAGTTCCTTTTTTCTTCCTTAAGTTTTCCATTTCCAGGATTTACTCAGTTTGTGTTTTTCTTTATTGTTTCTATTTCCATTTTCAGGTCTTGAACCACCAGTTTATTAATTTCTTTCACCTGTTTGATTGTATTTCCCTGCATTTCTTTAAGTTATTTATTCATTTATTTTTAAGGGCCTCTATCTGTTTGATTGTATTTTCCTGTATTTCCTTAAGAGATTCATTTCTTTCTTCTTTTAAGGCCTCTATCATCTTCAAAGGCATACTTTTACGGCCATTTTCTTGTGTTTCAATTAGAGTATCCAGGGTTGTTTGCACTGGGATAAATGGGTTCTGGAGGTGCCCTGGCATTTGCTGATTGTCTTCTTATGATGGCCTTTAGCCATCTGGTTGTCTCTGGCATTGGCTGGTTGTTCCTGGTGCCTGCTGGACTTCTTGAGGGCATGTGAAGAGCCTTGTGCAGGAGGCTGGATATTTCTGGAGCAGCCCTCCTCTGGATGGTGGGTATGGTTGTGGGCTGGCTTCTGGATCTTCAGGAATAGCCCACCTTTCTCCTAAGGTGGTTGTGTCCCAGTTAGACCCACAGACAGGGGACTGGAGTTGTGATATCTAGCCACCTCCTCAGGTCTCCTCAGGAAGCCAAGATCCCTTCTCTTGCCCTGGAAACTCCCAGAGTCAGCTACCCCACCACTTGCTTGCTCAGTCTGTGGTCTCTGAGCTCAGGCAGCCCAGACAGAGCACCAAATAGGCACTGCCATTTTGGAGTGAGATCCTGTGTGCTCCTGAAGTTTGGCCAGTCTCCTCAGGGTAGACATGTAGAGCCATGGACCAGAGGCTGGGACCATCTCTTTGGGACTTGGATATTGGATGGCTAGAACCATGTGCTCCTGGGGCCTAGAGCTTTCCTCTGGGTGGTGGGAATAGCAGGGTGGCCAAAGGCTGAAACAACTCATTCCCTTCACCTGTAGGATCTCCTCTCACTTGGGAAAAACAGATACTGGCATTTTGGAATCTGCACCATAGCCTCTTATTTGTTTTACAGTCACTGTGGTCCTGCTACTCAGAAACAGTGTGCACTGGGCGCCTCCATCTTGGATCACTTCTAGGCATCAAAAGAGTGTTTGGACTGTTCTAGGACTAGGTAGCTGACAGGAGTTAGTTCCTTCTGCAGAGACATTCATGTCTTAGCTAGTCTCCTGAGCCAATCTCATGTAAGATCAGTATTTGTGTCACCTGTGTTGTTCTCAGGGTCTCTTCTTCCATGTTCTTTCCTGGTCAATCTAGTCTTTATTCATCTTGAAGGAATCTACTTTTTTTTCTTCCTGTTGAAAAAAGAGCAAATACATTCTCCCAATGCAACATATTTCCTGATTTCCATTATAAAGTTAACACATCCTTATAATATATGGGCTGATTTAATTCAGCAGTCCTTCCTAAAATCCAGTGCTTTCCAGAAGTGGGGCTACCTGGATCTCTGACATTATTTAGCCTATGTTTGGGATATCTCATATCCTATTTCTGCCTGATGAGCATTTTTTTTTTAAGTACGGTCACATTTTTCCATAACTGCTTGACCTGTAGGATTGTAAGGTATACCAGTAACATATTTTATGTTATAATATTTAAAGAATTGTTGCATTTTACTGGACACATGTACCAGAGTATTATCAGCTTCAGTCTGCAAAGGCATCCCAAAGATGACCATCACCTCCAGTAAATGTGTAGTCTCAGAGTCGGCCTTTTCAGAATTCAAGGCAAAAGCCCATTGAAATCCTGAACAGGCATAAATTATAAGATGTATTAACACTTGTACATACTTTAATTTTCCAAACTCTATCATATAAAACACATAGCTATTGTATGATATTGATCTAAGGTGGTCTCATCAAACAGAATCTGTATTCTTAATTCAGCATATAGCATCTTTATGGGTTGTCATTCTGCAAACTTGTCACCAGGTGGCACTGTATGTTTCAAATTTGATGATTATTCTGATTCCAAGGATCATCCGATCTCTGTTCTATTTCTTGTAATTTAGCATTCTCAGTCCTCCCCTTATCTAAGTCTCCTTTATTCTGATCTTTTAAAAAGAGGATATATGAAATTGCGACCATTATTGAATGTATAAATATTTTATGCTGAAAATCAAATCAAAATTATATGGGGTTAAACTATCCTTTGACATTGTGTTTTTCATATCTTTTTTTTTTTTTAACTGTAGCACTACAAATTTTATTCAGAAACTCGTGTTGTTGTTGTTGTTGTTGTTGTTGTTTTAATCCCATTATGAACTGGTTTGTCAGCCAACTACAACACAGTAAAAAAAAAAACGGCTCGGCTCAGAATTGCCCAAGTCTTTGCCTGTCTTTACCGCCTCCTGTCATGTCATCCTCCACCACCTCCACCTCCTCCACTGCCACCATGCCCACAGTCTCTGGACCTGGAACGCCACTCCCGGGACTGGGACCTGGATCTATGCTTCTTGCGCCGATGCCCATACAGCTCCGGTCGCAGCTCTCTTGAGTTTGGCTTTCAGATGCGTGAAGTTGCAGAAGGCCCCCCTCTTGGGCACTCTCCCATTTTGTGCTGGCTGCAGCAGGTTTCCCTGAAGTCAGTCACTGGGGACAGCTCTGCATGGATGGGCTGCTCATTAAACCAGCGATTAATCAAGTCAATCACAGCTTCCTCCGCATCCTCCTCACGTCGAAACTTGCCAAGCACGTTCCCCACCAGGTGGTCGTCACAGACATTAGTCCCCTCAACCTCCCCATACTTTTGTACTTTTCTTCCATCTCAGTGAAGACTTTCTCAAAGACTTCATCATAGTGCTCCTGTGTCTCCACGTCACTCACAGCACAGCGCAAACCGTCAGCCGACTGGGAAGAGCTCTGAGGGTAATGGTAAATGCTCAAGAGGGCAATGGTCTGGCTAAAGGTCGGTTTATTGTGCAACCGAGGACGTCTGTCTCCAGGACTACATGCTCTGATTTTGAAATAAAATGAGCAGTTGACTTTGTCTTTCTTGGTGCCGAAGACAGAGGCCAAGTATTCTGCCATTTTCCAGCAGACGAGTCCCGTTTTCCATATCTTTAAAAAAAAAAGATTTATTTATTTATTATTATGTACACAGTGTTCTGCCTGCATGTGCACCTGCAGGCCAGAAGAGGGTGTTAGATTCCATTACAGATGGTTATGGGCCACCATGTGGTTGCTGGGACTTGAACTCAGGACCTCTGGAATAGCAGTCAGTGCTCTTAACCTCTGAGCCATTTGTCCAGCTCCCCCGTTTCCATATCTTAACACAGAAAATATTTTCTTTTTTAATCTAATTCTCTTCTTCCTTTGGAGACTTCACATCATCATCATCATTTTTATTATTTTGATTTTTTGGGACAAGGTTTCTCGGCGTAGCCTTGGCTGTCCTGGAACTCACTCTGTAGAACAGGCTGGCTTCAAACTCACCTTATTATTTTCAAACTAAATACTTTTTTCTTCAGCATCTAAGCACATTTCAAAATGTTTCTATTTATTCAAACTTGATACATTACTGGTTCCAGAAAGGTGCTCTTTCTGCCGGGCTTGATGCCTGTTTCCCAGTCTGAAAGGTGCTCTTTCTGCCGGGCTTGCTGCCTGTTTCCCAGTCTGGGCCCGGCTTCTGCGGCCTGCTGGTTCAGTTCTCTGCGGCATGTGTGAGTGCGCGGGCCAGCAAGTTATTGAAGGGGCCTGCCTGCCCACCATGAAGGACCGAATGGGGAGGCGCTGGGTCCACATGGCAGCAGGCATTTCATAGGCTGGCGTGAGCTCCCACAGGCCTCAGGGAGGGTGTTCCTTTCTGGCCTGCTCTGAACTTCCACTTACTCCGGGCCTCAGCAGCAGAGCAGCCCAGAGGGAGCAGTCACACTGTCCCTCACAGTGCTTGTAGCAGCCTGCCATGGAGAGACTGTGGCTTAACTCCGACATCTCCCATTGCATCGGCTGCTCACAGGCTGCCACTCAAGTCCCAGTGACTTTTGGCCTAATGCCTACGTTCAGACTGTGCCCCTACTTGGGCGCTAATTGTAATGGGACATTCTTGTACCGTAAACTCCGGAATAATGACACGGAAACTTTTTATTTTATATGAAAGCTCGGCTTTGCTTAGGCTTGCTCCCAACTAGCTCTTACAACTTAAATTAACCTGTTCATATGAGTCTATGTTCTGCCACGTGGCTTATTATCTCTTCTGAGTCCCGGCACCTATTTCTTCCTCTGCCTCTTGCTGGCAACACCCCTACCTAAGATTCTTTCCCAGAGTTCCCATCTCTCCAGAGGTCCTGCTTATGCTCTCCTGCCCTTGCTATTGGCTATTCAGCTCCTTATTAAACCAAACAGAAGGTGTTGGAGGGGGTGTTTATGAGATACGTTGCATCCATAAGAATAATAATACCAAAGTCCAGGCTGTAATCAGATCTCTGCCATTACAGAAGTCAGCATTTGTATAATATGAAGATGACCTTTATACAGTGGACAAAAAGATCACCCCAACAATCATCAAGATACACAACTGTGACATATGTGTGGAGGGCCTAAGTCAGTCCCATGCAGGCTTACTGGTTGGCAGTTTAGTCTCTGTGAGCCCCTATGGGCTCAGGTTGGTTGGTTCTGTGGGTTTTCTTCTGGTGTCCTTGACCTCTCTGGCTACTACAATCCTTCCTCCACCTCTCCCAAGGGATTCCTCAAGCTCCACATAATGATTGGCTGTGGGTCTCTGCATCTGTTTCTCTCAGTTGCTGGGTGAAGCCTCTGATGACAATTGGGGTTGATGTCCATCTATGAGTATAACAAAATATCATTAGGAACCATTTCATTGACTTTGTTTTTGGTTTTGGTTTTTGTATTGCTAGTCTCTGGGCCATCCAGGCATGGGCGTGGACCTTAAGTTGGACCAGTCCGTTGGTTAGCACTCCTACAAGCTCTGCACCACCATTACTGTAGCACATCTTGCAGGCAGGATAAGTTGTAGGTGGAGGTTTTGAGGATGAGTTGATGTCTTAATCCCTCCACTGGAAGTCTTGTTGGCCAGTCCAGGTTCCATATTGCTCGTTGCTATGAGTCTTAGCTAGGATCACCCTCATCGATTTCTGGGGGTTTCCATTGTCCTTGGTTTCTAGCTCATCGCAAAGGTGACCCCCATTCCATTTGTCTCTCCCAGGACTCTCTCCCTCCATCGTCCTCACACCTGATCCCTCCTGCTCCAATCCTTTCCCCATCTGCCTGTGATGTCTATTCCGTTTGCCCTTCTCGGGAAGATTCAAGTGTCCTCCTTGAGCCCTCCTTGTTACTAGGCTCCTTTGGGTCTGTGAATTGTAGCATGGCTATCCTAATATCCACTTATAAGTGAGTACATACCATGTTTGCCTTTCCTTGTCTGGGTTACCTCACTTAGGATGATCTTTCTTAGTTCCACCCATTTGCCAGCAAATTTCATGTCATTGTTTTAAAGCTGAGTAATATTCCATTGTGTAAATGTACCACATTTTCTTTACTTATTCTTTGGTTGAGGAACATCTGAGTTGTTTCCAGTTTCTGGCTACTATGAATAAAGTGGCTATAAACATAGTTGAGCAAATGTCCTTGTGGTATAGTAGTGTCCTTTGGATATATATATCCAGAAGTGGTATAGTTGGGTCTTGAGGTTGATCGATTCCCAATTTTCTGAGAAATTGCCATATTGATTTCCAAAGTGGCTGTACAAATTTGCACTCCCATCACATCCTCACCAGCATATGCTGTCACTTTTGGTTTTGAAATGATGCATTCTGACAGGTGTAAGATAGAATCTCAGAGTCATTTTGATAGGTATTTTCCTGATGGCTATGGATGTTGTAAATACTTTTAAGTGCTTCTTGGCCATGAGAGACCCCTTAAATTGGATTATTTTGTTGGTTTATATTTAGGTTTTTTTTAGTTCTTTATGTATTTTGGATATCAGCTCTCTGAGAGGTGTGGCATTGGTGAACATTTTTTCCCCATTTTGTAGGCTGCTGGTTTTGTCCTAATGATGGTGTCCTTTGCCTTATAGAAGCCTTTCAGTTTCATGAGACCCCACTTATTAATTGTCAGTCTCAGTGCCTGTGAGACCGATGTTCTGTTCAAGAAGTTGTCTCCTGTCCCAATACATTCAAGACTTCCATGTTTTCTCTTCTACCAGGCTTACTGTATCTCGTTGTATGCTTAGGTTTTTGGTTCACTTGGACTTGAATTTTGTCCAGTGTGATAGATACAGTCTATTTGCATTCCTCTGCATGCCGACATCCAGTTAGACCAGCATCATTGAAGATGCTTTCTTTTTTGCATTGTATGGTTTTGGCTTTATCAAAAATCAGGTATTCATAGGAGTGTGGATTTACTTCTGTATCTTCAATTTGACTCCATTGATCAACTCGACTGTTCTTATGCCAATATCACATGCTTTTTATTACTCTTGCTTTGTAGTACAGTTTGAAATCAGGGATGGTGATACCTCTAGAAGTTCTTCTATTGTACAAGACTGTTTTAGCTATCCTGAGAGTTTTATTTTTTCCATATGAAGTTGAGTATTGTTCTCTCAAGGTCTGTAAAGAACTGTGTTGGAATTTTGATGGGAATTACATTGAATCTGTAGATTGCTTTTGGTAAGAACCCCATTTCTTCTATGTTAATCCTAATGATCCATGAGCATGAGGAATCTTTCCATTTTCTAGTATTTTCCTTAATTTCTTTCTTCAGTGACTTGAATTTCTTGTCATACAGGTCTTTCACTTGCTTAGTTACCTCCAGACATTTTATATTATTTGTGGCTGTTGTAAAGGGTCTTATTTCCCTGATTTCTTTCTCAGCCTCTTTATTGTTTGTATATAGGAGGGCTACTGAATTTTTTTAGTTAATTTTGTATCCAGCTATTTTGCTGGAGATGTTTATCAGCTTTAGGAGTTCTCTTGTAGAACTTTTGGGTTCATCTGCGAATACTTTGACTTATTCCCTTTCAGTTTGTATCCCCTTGGTCTCCTTTAGTTGTCTTATTGCTCTAGCTAGAACTTCAAGCACTATATTGGAGAGACATGGAGAGAGTGGGCAGCCTTGTCTTGTCCCTGATTTTAATGGAATTGCTTTAAGTTTCTCTCCATTTAATTTGATGGTGGTTATTGGCTTTATTATGTTTAGGTATGGGGCTTGTATCCCTGATCTCTCCAAGACTTTTATTATGAAGGGGTGTTGGATTTTTGTCATGGATTTTTTTGTACATCTAATGAAATGCTCATTTGTTTTTTTTTTTCCTTTCAGTTTGTTTATATGGTGGATTACATTGGCAGATTTTTGTGTGTTGAACCATCCCTGCATCTCTGGGATAAAGCCTACTTGATCATGGTGGATGATGTATTTTTGGATGTAGTTTGTATTTTATTGAGTATTTTTGCATCAATGTTTGTAAAGGAGATTGGTCTGAAATTTTCTTTCTTTGTTGAGTTTTTGAGTGGTTTAGGTATCAGGGTGACGGTAGCCTTATAAAATGAATTTGACAATGTTCCTTCTGTTTCTATTTTATGGAATAATTTGAGGAGTATTGGTATTAGCTCTTCTTTAATGTCTCATAAAATGCTGTGCTAAAATCATCCGACTCTGGGCTTTTTTTTTTTTTTTTGAAGGGGAGGTGGGTTGGGAGATTTTTTTAAAAAGTATTTATTTATTCCTTCTACATCCTGATTGCAGCCCCCTTCCTCTCCTCCAGTACCCTCCCCCCTTTACCTTTCTCCCCCATTCTCCTCCATCCTTCTCAGAGAAGGGGAAGATCCCCTATGGGCACCAACCTGCCTTAGCTCATTAAGTCACTGTAGGACTAGGTGCATCCTTTACCACCTAGGCCAGACATGGCAACACAGTTACGGGAATGAGCATCAGAGTCAGAGAGGACCCCCTTTCCAGTTGTTGAAGGATCCATACGAAGGCCAGTCTATGCATCTGCTACATAAGTTCAGGGAGTCTAGGACCAGTCCATGCATGCTCTTTGGTTGGTGGCTCAGTCTCTGTGAGCACCCATAGGCCCAGGTTAGTTGACTCCGAGGTCTTATTGTGGAGTCCTTGACCCTTCTGGCTCCCTCAGTCTTTCCCCCAGCTATTCTATAGGACCTCCTGAGCTCTGTCTTTACAGCCCTTTATATTGAGGTAATGTCTATCTTTGATTTTGAGGTATGTTTTTTGTATGCAGCAGAATAATGGATCCTGTTTTCACATCCATTCTGTTAGTCTGTGTATTTTTATTGGGGAATTGAGTCAGTTGATGCTGAGAGACATTAATGAGCAATAATTGTTAATTCTTGTTTTTTTTTTTTAATGTGGTGTGTGTGTGTGTGTGTGTGTGTGTGTGTGTGTGTGTGTGTGTGTGTGTTTGCTTCCCCTCTTTTGGTTTTGCTGGTGTGGAATTATTGACATCCTGTGTTTTCTTGAGTAAGTAGTTAACTTACTTGAGTTGGAGTCTTCCTTCTAGTATCTTCTTTATGGCTGAGTTTATGGGTATTGTTTAAATTTAGCTTTGTCATGGAAGATCTTGTTTTCTCCATCTATGATGATTGAACATTTTGCTAAGTACAGTAGTCTGGGCTGATATCTGTGGCCTCTTAGAGCCTGAAAGACATCTCAGGCCCTTCTGGCTTTTAGAGTCTCCGTTGAGAAGTCAGGTCTAATTGATCTGTTTTCATATATTACTTGGCCTTCTCCTCTTGCAGCTTTCAATATTATTTCTTTGTTATGTACATTTAGTGTTTTGATTATTATGTGGTAGAGAGATTTTCTTTTCTGGTCCAATATGTTTGGTGTTCTGTAAGTTTGTACGTTCATAGGCATCTCTTTCTTTAGGTTAGGGATGTTTTCTTTTATGATTTTGTTGAAAGTATTTTCTGTGCTTTTGAACTGGGAGTCTTCTCTTCCTATTATTCTTAAGTTCATAGTGTCCTAAATTTCCTTGATGATTTGTGTCAGGAACTATACAGATTTACCATTTTCCTTGACCCATGAACCTATGTTTTTTATCCCTAGATTCTTTCTTCCATCTCTTGTATTCTGTTGGTGATGCTTACATCTGTAGTTCCTCTTTGCTTAACTAGATTTTCCATTTCCAGAATCCCCTCAGCCCTGTTTTCTTTTTTTCTTTCCTGGAACTCTCTGTAGACCAGGCTGGCCTCAAACTCTCAGAGATCCTCCTGTGCTGCCTCCCAAATGCTGGAGTTAAAAGTGTGTGCCACCACCACCCTGTTAAGTTTTGTTTTCTTTATTGCTTCTTTCTATTTTAATTTTCAGGTCTTGAACACTTTCACTCACCTATTTGTTTTCTTGGCTTTCTTGGCATTCTTCAAGGAATTTATTGATTTCTTCTAATTTTTTTTTTGTTTTTTTTTCCCTCAATTTCTTTAAGAGACTTTTAAATTTTTTTCTTTAAGGACCTCTGTCATCATCAGGTGTCAAGAAGTTACCATCAGGTGTCATCTTCAATTACTACTTTACTTTTTTTCTTCATGAAACAAGTCTCCTGTAGACCAAGCTGGCCTTTTTGCATTGCGTAGCAAAGGATGCTATTAAATTCCTGCCTCCACTTATAGGCAAGCATTTTTGCTGACTGAGTTATCTTCCAAGCCCAGATTTCCTTATGTTTATCTTAGGACTTGTTTGGATTATTTGGAGATGTAAGTAGATTATTTCCACCACACTTGGGGAGATGCCAACTGTGCTTGTCTTCAGCTCTGTCTGCTTCCATTCTGTTTCCCTGTTCTGGGACTCAAAGCTGAAGCTGAAGCTCTGAGCGTTCTTGTCTTCCTTTTTTAATGTTGAAAGTGAATATTTAAAATTAGACAGCTGGACTCAGTTTAGATTTTTTTCTTTTTCCCTTTCATCATCCCCTCCAGACACACATGCACTGCTTGCTTGCTTTCAGACAGGCTGTCACTAGATAGTCCAGACTAACTGTGGACAAGTGCTGGCATTATTGGTTCATCTCCACACCCAGCAAATGTCCCAGTTGTGACTCACATATACTTCTTTGTCTCTTCATCAGGCTTGATCAAGATGTTGACCTCTTCAGGGTTACAGCTCCTCCACAGCCTTTGCATCAGGGCCTTGTTCATCTTCACAGTCTCGTTTTACACAAGCGTGTTGTCTTCTTGCCATGGTCGTTGGTCTGGGAACTTTATGGTGGTGCTGTGGTTGGCGCGTTTGTTCTAGAGGGCTTTCTCAGGACGTTTGAGCTGCCTTGGAAGAAGGATGATGTGGACAACTTTCTTTCTCACTGCTTTGCCTTGGTTCTGGCTTCTGGACAGGGAAGAACTTCCTTCTGTGCTTCCAGCACCATCCTGGGAAAGAAGACTGTTCATTATTGTTCATCTTCATCCCCTTTGTATTTAGAATTTTAATTTCAAGAGGTTTCTTGCCGAGTTTATGAATGATGATGGTCCCCAGAATTGTCTTGGTAGCTAGCTGAAAGCCTATATAACTGAGTCTGAATTACCATCTGAAATGTATTGTGCAAAGGCCACCCCTCCCACGGATTGCTTTCCAGTCGAGTGAACCCGAAGGAGGTTCTAAGAATTCCCCTACAGCTGACTTTTTACTAAAGGACTTCTTAGAGAATCTTTAAGACTCGCCAGGAAACTTCCAGCTCACTTTTCTTCACTCTATCATTTTAGATCAAATTAGGAGAATGACCATTACAGCTCTCCCAATTTATTTATTTATTTATTTATTTTCCCTTTTGGGGGGGAAGGGGTTGGGCTTCTCTGTGTAGCCCTGGCAGACTTGAAACTAACTATGTAAACCAGGCTGGCCTCAAATGTGGAGATCTACTTGTCTTTGCCTGCAAGTTCTGGGATTAAAAGTGTGTGCTACTTCTGTCCAGCATACCCCCATCCAATTTCTATGACAATAATTTTCCTGAATAGTTCTATGCTTGACCTATTAATGTAACAGTTCAGTTTTAGCCTTGAGGAAGTACCTGAGTAACTAACATAAGTGAAGCAGGCAATATAACGATATCTAGGACTTCCTTGTCCACAGCCTAGAAGGCAGACAGGATGTTATTCTGTGGACAGATGGAGCAGAAAGTCTGTGGGAAATGCCATCTCCTTCACTTAGTATCTAACTCATATTGAAATGAGGAAATAGAGGGCAATATTCTGAAAGATAACAGAAATGGAAAGGCATGAGTTCATGCGGTCCACAAAGACAGGAGAACAGGCTGACTACTGGTAAGTTGTTAATGTTTCTGCAGAGGAGCAATGGAAGGTTAACAGTGAAAGGTGAGAGCATGATCCAGCCACGGCTTCAGAACTCCTGCAGTGGAAAGGCAAGCATGTTTGCCAGAACGGCAGCACCTCCAGGCATGCACACCGTGTGCCTGCACACCGGAAGAAGCTCAGCTCTGGTGAGGAAGATCTGCTATCTATCTTGAACTAAAGGTTATGGACATGAAAGGATGAGCAGCACTGTGGCTGTGGTTTCTTACTTCCATCTTTGGAGCGTCCGCATAGGAATGAGGTCCACAAGCTCATGAAGAAGCTGCTTCCCACACCTGTGGAGAAGAATGAATTGTGGAACAGAAGTGGCAGACTACAGCAGCCAAGAGGAAACACTTCTCAGACCTGCACTGAAGCCCACTGGTCAAGGCCCGCGGCTACTGGCCTCTGAAGTCTGCTGCTGTGTTTATACTGGGGTTATACATGTCATGAATAATGAGTGTTATTTACAGACTTTCATTAGACTGTGTGGATCATCCATCCATCTATCAAATGTCCTTTCCCTTTCTCCTGCACTTGGGGTCAGACTTTTGTGACTATTTGATGGCTCAGCCATCTCCAGTACCCTTCCAATTTTTTTTCTAACAAAATCTTTTCCTATTTGATCTGTTCCAGACATCTACTTCTCAGAAGACATCTCTTTTTCCTGCTATCCCTAATTGCTGTGAGGCCCATTTAGTGAATGTACTTTTCAGACATTGAATGTAGAAATGGGTGGCTTTTTTTTTTATGGTTTCCATTTTTCCTGTCAACATTCTCTATTTGTATCCCAGTCATTTTTCAAGTGTTTTTTCATCAGTTCTTTAATAGAACAGCAAAGCCTAATTTCTTGTCTAGACAAGAGTGCTTTATCTAAAGTAAAATTGCACGGGGGTAAATATATCAAATGTCTTTCATTTTGAGAATTTCAAGACTTGAACCATTTAATTCTAAGGAAATGTATTTTTCTAATGAATGCTTTGTTTAAAAAAATAGGGTCTTCCCAAAACACAATAAAGGAAACTGAGATTCCGAAATTGATGATTTGTAAAATTCAATGCTGGTGCTGAAGCCCTTTTAGCTCATTACATTCCAGTTACTCTGTTAAACATTGGCTGGGTCCACAGAAGGATTTTTATTTGAATTCTTTCCTTCTTCATGCTATTCTTCCTGAAAGATATGGAAATGGAAATGGCTTGGCAGTGCGAAGTTCAACATCTACTTTTAAAAAAATATGTCTTAAAGTATCTCAAACTGGGAAAATCTAAATATTTTCTTTTTCAAGACAGGCTTTCTCTCTGTAGCCTTGGCTATCCTGGGCTTGCTTTATAGACCAGGCTGGTCTTGAACTCACAGAGATCTGCCTGCTTCTGCCTGTCAGAGTGCTAGGATTACAGGCATGCACCACCACGCATGGCTAAGTATTTTCTTAGAGTATTAATTTTTCAAATATTCAGAAGTGCTGCTGTTTGTATTTACAAGCCAAATCAGAGTGCTTTAAAAGACAAGCATGGGACTATTACAAGGTGGCATGTTTGGAGTAGGCCTTCACACTCTGGCCTCTCCAAGGAGACAGTCATTAGCAGCAGTGGTGAAGCAGAGCCTTGGGCACACCGACTTCTGAGAGTGCAGCTAGGTCCCGACTGACAAGGATTCCAAGCAAAATCCATCGTCAGAGACAACTTCACGTTCTGCTTAGGTGTACACAGTCCTGTCCATCCTGATCAGGAAGAGGGTCAAGGAAGGAGCTGTGGGCTGCTTTTAAATTTTACATTGATTAATAATTAGAAGACTGCTACAGCCAACAGCAGTCATTAATTAACAAGCAAAAACAGACAACATAGGCCTTAAAATTTTAATTAATGATATCAAAAGACTATAATGAAAGTGATAGGAACAGTAATTCTGCGTAGGTTCAGCCTTCTGTCATATATTTAACTCTATCTGTTTTTTCTTTACTCTGGCTGGATGAGTTAGTGTCTGGTGACTTTTCAGAGTCATTACCTATATTATTTCATCTAGGACATCATATCCAATAGGGCAGCAGTTCTCAACCTGTGACTTACAACCCCTTTGTCTAACCTCTGTCTCCCAAAATATTTGCATTAGGATTCATAACAATAGCAAAATTACAGTTATGAAGTCGCAACAGAAATATTTTTATGGTTGGGAGTCACCACAGCAGGAGGAACTGTATTATTAAAGGGTCTCAGCATTAGGAAAGTTTAGAACAGGCATTTTCTCTTGACCTCAGAGAGATCCTTCCAGTGACATCAAATCATAGGGATAAACACAAATGACTTGCACACAACAGCTGCTTGTCAGATAGTCAGTTGTCATTTTTCTTTCTTTTTTTTTTTTGTATTTAAAAAAAATTATTCTTGAAGATTTAAATTGTCATTTTTCATACAAATACATCTCTAAGGAACAAAATGAAGACAAGTTACAAAGCTTAAAAAATATAGATCAATGTCAGAAGGCCATATAAAGAAAAGATTGCCTATACATTAAATTGTCACTCAACACAGGAAATATTAAGAATAACAGTCCTATTTCATTTAATGGACAAGGAAAATGATCGTGCCCCAAGTTTTTAGAAAGAAACCATCCCTTTTCTGGAATACTAACTTTCTAGGTTAATAATTTTTTTAATTAATTCTTTTATTTTTTTCTTAATTTTTATTTTATGTACATTGGTGTTTTGCCTGCATGTATGTCTTGTGAAGGTGTCAGATCTTCGAGTTACAGGCAGTTGTGAGCTGCCATGTGGGTTCTGGGAATTGAACTCAGGTCCTCTTGAAGAACAATCAGTGCTCTTAACCGATGAGCTATCTGTCCAGCCCCCTCTAGGTTAATAATTTATGTAATGATTATTAAATAAGAAATCAAGGACCAGTGAGATGGCTCCGTAGGTAAAGTTGCTTCCAAGTCTGATAACTTGAGTCTGATCTTCAGGAACCAACACAGTAGAAGGAGAGAACTGACTCCCATAAGTTGTTCTCGAAGCCTAAACGCGCACGCACGCACACACACACACACACACACACACACACACACACACACACTATGGCACATATATGCACATACATACCATAAATAAAACATTTTTCTTTTTTCTTTTTTTAAGAGTTATTTATTTATTTATTTATTTATTTATTTATTATGTATACAGTGCTCTGCCTGTGTGTACCCCTGCAGGCCAGAAGAGGGCATCAGATAACATTATAGATGGTTGTGAGCCACCATGTGGTTGCTGGGAATTGAACTCAGGACCTCTGGAGGAGCAGTCAGTGCTCTTAACCTTTGAGCCATCTCTCCAGCCCCCAATAAAACATTTTTAAATGACAGGTGGTTATACCATACACCTTTAAAAAATAATTTATTTGTATTTTATGTGCATTTGTATTTGCTTGCATATATGTCTGTGTGAGGGTGTCAGATCTTGGAGTTACAGACAGTTGTGAGCTGCCATCTAGGTGCTGGGAATTGAACCTGGGTCCTTTGGAAGAGCAATCAGTGCCCTTAACTGCTGAGCTATCTCTCCAGTCCCCATACATTAAATTTTTAAAAATTTAAAAACTGAAAGACATTAGTGGAACCTGGGTAAAGAGTGTATAGCAAGTCTGTGAACTACTGTTATAATGTTAATTCCTATTCCTGCTGTGAAGGAGTTAGCTCAAGGCATTTAACAGCTCCTTTAAAAAGAAAAACAAGTCTGCACTCTTATTTTATGTGGCAAGTTAGGCCTCCCCAGTCTGAAAAGTCAAACTCCAAAGTGTTCTAAATCCCAAAACTTTTAGAGCTCCATTGTGATTCTACAATGGAAAACATCTCGTGATAGATACATAGGCATTAAAAAAAAAGCCTTTAGGGTATATGTTGAAAGCATAAGTAAATTTTGTGCTAGACTTGGTCTCAAGCCCATGAACTTTTATTACTTATATGCAAATATCCCAACAATTGAAAAATACAAAATCTGACGCACTTTCCTACTGAGAAGGGAATGCTCACCACCCCTGCTTAGACTTTCCCTCAAAGCTTCAGCTGCCTGTCACATCAATTCCCCAGGGTCCCATGCACCTTACGGTCAATTTGCCAAAAATGGAATTAAGTATTATTCCCAATACTTTTACCATTTTAGTTGTCAAACACACCACCTGAGGCTGTGGAAATGGCTCAGGGGATGAGCCACTTGCTTCAGGACTGGTGTGAGCATTAGGACCCGAGTTCAGATCCCTACCATCCACGTTGAAAGCAAAACACAGTATAATCCTAACACTGGGACTTGCTAGCCAGGTTAGCCGGTCTGTGGGCCCCAGGTTCAGTGAGAGATCCCACCCCAAAAATAAGGTAGAGGGCTAGGGTGAGATGGCCTACCCAGTGCGGCTCCTGCGACTAAGCCTGAGGACTTGGGTTGGATACCTGCGACACTCATCATAGAAGGAGAGAGCCAAGACCTCAAGGGGTGTCCTCTCACTTCCACGCTTATGCCATGTCCCCCTCTCTCCCCCGTCTCCCCGTCTCTCCCCCCTCTTTTTCTCTCTCTCTCCTCTCTCTCTCTCCCCCCTCTCATAAATAGATAAATTTTATAAGTGAATTTTTAAAAAAAAGCCTGACAAGATGATTCAGCAGTTAAAGACGCATGGTTCCAAGTTTGAGCTCCAGGAGCCACATGGTGGAAGGAGAGAAGTTGTCCTTTGACCTTTTTGTCATCTCCCCGCTGCCCCCGCCATCCCCGCAAATAAATAAACATTTTTGAAAAGTGGAAAAGTGATTGGAAGAAGGCACCCAACAAAGACCTCTGGCTCCATATGCACATGTGCACACGTGAACACACGCATAGTCTTATGTGAACTCTAAATAAAGATACCCAGTCAGTGTATATCCAGTGTAACTCTTGGTTTTTGTTTTTCCTTCCGCTTTTCTCTTTGGTACCACTATCACCCACTCAGCAGCATCCCAATTCCAGTTTCCAGCTCTTCCCTCAAACTGTGTTTTCTCCACCTGCTGCCAGGGCTCTCTCTGCATCTCAGAGAGATGCTTTTGAGCAGTTCTCATTCTGTGGAAAGCACAAACTCTTCCTGAGGTTGGCCTTTCCTTCTTCACCGGGTCTCTTCTGGACGTGCAGTGTCCTTTGCTTCAGTCTCACACAGCCAAGGTTGTCCCAAGTGCGCGGTATTCCTTGATTCCCAGCTTTGAGTCATGATGCTGTTTCCTTTGACAGCAGTTACCCCTCGCCCTCGCCCTCGCCCTCGCCCTCGCCCTCGCCCTTGCCCTCGCCCTCTTGCTACCTGGATTATTCCTTCTCTGTCGACTCAGAAGGTTAATTCAGAATGTCACACCTCACTTTCTGATGTCAAGATAAAGGGCCTTTCTCTGCACTCTTGGAAGTTGTGCATCTTCTGCCTCCCTCCCTCGGGCTACTGTCATGGTTGCTTTCATTTGTCTTGTTCATTTTTTTGTTTTGTTTTGTGTTTGGTATCTCTAAAGTAAATGGGTGAATGGCCGTCGGTTACACACCCTCCAGATGAACACTAGGGGTCAGTGGTATCTTTTCGGTGAGTGAATGGCCCGAGACTCAGCTCTTGGTTGGTGTTTTGTTTGTGGTTCTTTCCCTCGGTTTTTGTTTTGTTTGTTCTTTGTTTTTTGTTTTGAGACAGTTCTCGCTATGTAGCCCAGGCTAGCGTAGAACTTGTGTAGGCCAGGCTTATCTTAAATTCACAGAAATCAGGTGATTTCTATCCCCCAAGTGCTGGGATTTAAGGCATGTGCCACCATGTCCTATCTTAAACTTAGTTTTTAAAATGTCTTTCCTGCCTTGACTAAATCTTAAGAGTTTTTAATGTTTCATGCATTCATGAACTAAAGTTTTGAATTTTAAAAGAGACCAATGTTTTTTTTATACCTACCCAGTTTCATCAAGGAACAGTTAAACACCTAATTAAAAGCCACTCTGTTGTAGCGACTACTTTTTGCAGGTTACCAAAAACAAGACATATATTCTTTCAAAAAAAAAGTCAATGGAATTTGAGGAAAGGGCTGGAATCTGTCCTTTAAATTTTGCTTCAATCTTCACAAAAGGCATACTCTAGCCTTAACTATAAGAGTAATAACTGTTTTACAATCTACCACAATTCACTACCAAACTGTCAAAGTGTTGAAAGAGGCCTGCCACATACACAGAAGAATAATCTTATGCCAAGGACAAACATTTAGAAGAGGTTTTTTAAAACAAATTCTTTATAATGCTTTAATTTTTGTTAAAGTTTTTATTTTGTCTTGCATTTTGGTTTTGGTTTTTCGAGACAGGGTTTCTCTGTGTAACAGCTCTAGCTGTCCTGCTCTCTCTGTAGACCAGGCTGGCCTCGAGCTCACAGAGATCCTCCTGCTTCTGCTTCCCAAGTGCTGGGATTAAAGTATTTTTTATAGTTTTTTCATTTGTATTATTATTTTTTATATATTGGTATTTTTCCTGCATGTCTATCCATGCACCATATGCATATAGTGCTTGCAGAGGCCAGAAGCATTAGTTGGATCCTCTAGGACTGAAGTTACAGATAACTGAGTTGTCATGTGGGTACTGGGAATTGGACCTATGTCCCGTGGAAGAGCCACTAGTCAGTGCTTTTTAGCTTTTTGGTTGCTGAGACATCATCTCTCCAGCCTCATGTATATGTATATATACATGTATATATATGTATATCATCATATATAGTATATAATATATTTATATTTATATACATATATATCTTAAATACAGAAAGACTCTAAAATTTATTTTACAGCCAGGCATGGTGGTGCCCACCTTTAATCCCAGCACTTGAGTGGCAGAGGTAGATAGATCTCTGTAAGTTGGAGGTCAGCTTGGTCTATACACTGAGTTCCAGCACTCTGTCTCCAAAAAAGTTTTTACATGTATCTATTTAGTGTGTGTGTGTTCATGCATGAGCATGCCGCATCGCAGCTGTGGGGAGGATTTGAAGTGTGGTCACTAGACTTGGTGGCAAGTGCCTTTACCCGCTCAGGTATCTCACCAGGCTCTAGAAAGGCTCTTATTAACTAATATTTTTCTTCTCAAACCCAGTAAACATTCTGATTTATCAGCACTGTTAGTGGTTCCATTGATGGCTAATAAACTCAAGTATGATCATTCTTGATTTTTCCTTTTCTTCCATAATCAATATCCAAGGTACTGACAAAATTCGTTTTTTTTTTTTTTTGCCCCTAAAATACATGCCTAATCTGTCTGCTACCCTAAGCCTGTCAGACCCCTACTGTTAACTCACCTACCAAAAGAGTCTTCTTATTCTCTCTGCCCAACCCATTATGAACCTCAATAATTGAGAGCAACTTTCTTCTAACTCAGTTCTGTAGCGCATCCTCAAAGAACACCTGTAAAAGGTCACCTGAAATTGGAAATCATCCAAGGAAGTGCACATTCTGAAAGGAGCTAGGAAACACTTGAGGTGACCAATCCTAGGCGCATCACAAAGCCATTAGTCCTGGTGCTTCAAAAAAGAGAATTGCTGTCCCTTATTACAGCAGATGTGAGCGGCAATGTTCTTTTCTTTGTTGGACGCTAAATGTTCAGAACTGCCAAAATGGGGCTACTTACATTAGTGAGGGAACACCGTGTCTTGAAGGCGTTTCTTCTGTGGCAATCACACTTTTTGTCAGCGGCAGCTTTTGAAGGTAATCAACAATGTCATCTTCTTGTTCTAATCAGCTGAACCTCCTTGCAATTCCTCTTGGAGATCATTTACTCGGCAGCTCCTCCTCCAGAGAATTTACAGTGATTGAGTTAGAAACAAGGTGAACTTTTTCTTTCTCTTCAAAGAGGGTGTAATATCTCCAATGAAATCCCTGGCTTCCCTATGGAAGAGTATATTAAATCTTTCGGGAAACATATTTTTAACTTTATTCAGCAGATCACTTGTAACCCGAAGCTAGAATGCATTTGTACTTTGTTGCTTCATTTCACAGAGAAGTGAATTATGGTATTTTTAAGGATGGGAATGAAGTGTTCTCGCCATCTTCAATTTTCCTGGTCTCCAGGGTTTTCTAAATCTAGTTGTTTTTTTCACTGTGTTCTTTGATTCAACATATTCCTTCATCTTCCATCTAGGACAGAGAGGGAACACTAGGCACTGTTGCAAGTAACATCTAGCTACCACGTTTAATGCAGACAGGCTTATTATGCAGGGCTGGGCATGGAGCCCAGGGCTTTGCATGCTAGACTGCCCCTCCCTCAGCCGAGTTAAACCCCCAGTCCCAGGGCTTTGCATGTTAGACTGCCCCTCCCTCGGACAAGTTAAACCCCCAGTCCCAGGGCTTTGCATGTTAGACTGCCCCTCCCTCAGCCAAATTAAACCCCCAGTCCCAGGGCTTTGCATGCTAGACTGCCCCTCTCTCGGCTGAGCTAAAGCCACAGTCCCATCTCCCCACTATTTTTAATGTTCACGTAAAAGTATTTTATTTATTTTCCCTTTTCCATTTGTGTGTTTCTGGAGTGCGTGTGTATGTGTGTATGTTATATGATTGCATGTGTTTTGAGTGATACATACACATTTGTCTGTCTGCATGCATGTAGAGGCCTAAAGTTGATGTCAGTACCCGTCCTCCACCACTCTCTACCTTACTTACCAAGGCCAGGCCTCTCATGCAAACCCAGAGCTCCCTAATGGAGCTAGCCTTGCTGGCCAGTGTGCTCTGGGGATCTCCTGTTTCCCCCTGTGAGACTGTAATTACAGGAAGGCTGCCACTCCCCCTTGGCATTTACATCAGTTCTGGGAATCTGAACTCTGGTTCTCACGTGATGGTCAGCATTTCAACCACATAGCCATCCCCAGCTCAAATTAGCGTAGCTTAGTAGTTTCTAGCCTAACAAGAATATAGATTTCCTAAGATTGAATAAGACGTACAGAACAACTGTAGATAACAGTAGCTTAGTGTGTAAATAGGAATCACTTGTATCGTTCTTCTTTAGTTAATATGCGATCAGCATTGTTGGCTATTATTTATTGAACGTGTTCTGTGTCAGTGTCTGAGCCAGGCGCTCTGACTGTTTTCTCATTTAGCCTAGTTTGTTTTCACATCACCTCTTCCAAGTTTGGTTTTCAGCTAAAGGAACTGAAATTTTTTTGTCTTAAAAAATTCCCCTAAGACACCCAGTCAACACATAAGAGTACAGGGGTTCCAACACAGCTCTTTCTGGGCCCAGAAATGTTTTGGTTCATTTGCTTCCAGCCACACATCTATGCTTGCTTTTATACATCTCATTCTCAAATATATCTTCATAGCCGGGCGGTGGTGGCGCACGCCTTTAATCCCAGCACTCGGGAGGCAGAGGCAGGCAGATCGCTGTGAGTTCGAGGCCAGCCTGGTCTACAAAGTGAGTCCAGGACAGCCAAGGCCACACAGAGAGACCCTGTCTCAAAAAAAAAAAAAAAATATATATATATATATATATATCTTCTTAAGATTAGGTTTAAATTTTTAAGTGCTTTTGGAAAATTTGAAGTCATATTTCCTAAGATGCATTTGAACATGGAGGACATGTCTGAGCCAAGTGTAAAATTTTTGAAAATACTTGCTAGGTTGTCTTTGAAATTATATCACCAGCCACATAAAACCCTTCTCAACATCAGTGTGAGAATTTGGTATCTTTAAAAAGATAGGGATGTGTGTGTGTGTGTGTGTGTGTGTGTGTGTGTGTGTGTGTGTGCATGCATGATGTGTGTGTTGAACTATGCATGTGTGTATGAGTGTGCATGTGTGTGTTGAACTATATATGTGTGTGTGAGTGTATGCATGTGTGTGTTGAACTATGCATGCATGTGTGTTGAAGTGTGTGTGTATGTGTGTATGTGTGTGCGTGTGTGCATGTGTGTGCGTGTGTGCATGTGTGTGTGTGTGTGCATGTGTGTATTTGTTGAACTATGCATGTATGGGCCAGAGGACAATGGTTGGGACTTGGTTCTATACTTCTCTTATGTGGATTACGGGGTGAAACTCAGGTCATCAGACTTGGCAGCCAACATCTTTGCGGGTTGAACCGTGTCACAGACCCTGGTCCTCCTTTAAATAATATAGAAATATAAACTAACACCTGTGTTCTACATATACATTTTATTTATTATTCTGTGCCTGTGATGATTGATAGTAAAGCCAGGGGCTTGTAGATCCTGCTTGTGTATGTATGGGGAAATGCTATAGCTCTCTAGGAGCCTGAAGTCCTTAACTGCTGCAAGTCCTTTGATCAGAGGGTGAGAGAAGCATTGAAAGTTCCATCTTTAGGAACATTGCTCAGTACTGACATGGACTACAAACACGGACAGATGACAGGATGTGAAGCAAGGGTCTCTTGAGGCTTGAGAAGGTGCCCTGTGGATTGACAGGTAGGACAATTTAAGACTGTAGCTACTATGTTAGGGGAGAAAAGGAACATAAGTGTAACTTGTAATAGTTCATTATGTTTATTTACAGAAATTTCCTCTTTTTGTTAATATTTTTAATCTACTTTAACTTATGCATGTAAGTGCTTTGCCTGCATGTGTGTTTGTGTGCCATATATGTGCCTGATGCCTGAGGAGGCTGGAAGAGGGTGCTGGGTCCCCCTGGAGCTGGAGTTCAGGTTGGTTGTGAGCCTCCATGTATGTGCTGTAGCCCACACCTAGGTCCCCTAAAGATGTCTCTTAGCC
This sequence comes from Acomys minous, assembly GCF_964271855.1. NCBI lineage: Eukaryota > Metazoa > Chordata > Mammalia > Rodentia > Muridae > Acomys > Acomys minous. Next base: position 73,019,244 of record NC_140486.1, on the reverse strand, counting down.
TCTGAGACATCTCTCCAGCCTTCACTTTTCTGTTAGCTTTCCAGAATTTTCCTTTATTAAGGAATGTTGAACATGTGCTGGGCATGGTGGCACACACCTCATTTGATCCCAGAACTCTTTGGACAGAAGCCACAGCCTTCTGAGTTGAAGCTAGTTTGGTCTATGAGGTGAGCTCCAGGCCAGCCAGAGCCACGCAGAGAGACCCTGTCTGGAAAAAAAAAAAAATAAGAGAGTCAGACATGAGATGAAAATTTCACTGAAGACTAAAAATATTGTTCATTTAAACTATAGCCAGAGTTACAGAGATGCATAAATTATTTTTCATCTTTATTTTGGTTCCAGAGAAAAATGTTAAAAGCCAACTCAGTTTTAATAACCAAATATGTATTTTCTTTTAGTATGTCTTAGTCATAAGATAAGCTGTGATATTCACTTATAACAGGAAAAAATAACATTTAAGAGTTAGGTGCCATGCAAATTAAAGGAACTTACTTTGTTCTAATATAAGATGATTTATATTTAGAATTTTAAATTATCCACTCCAGGGGTAAAAGTCTAAGAAATTCTACTACTAAGTATTTAACACTTTCAATATGAGCAAGTTAAAAATAATTTAAAGCCGTCTACTTTAAAACTTTTAAGGAAGCCGAGAATTTTAGAGTATAAATAGATGAGCCCAACAGTAATAGAGATGACTGTAGGTTTGGAGTGAGGGTTTGGGTTTCCCCTTCCTCCTGGATGGAGCACAGCAGTGCTACTGAGGGAAGTAACACCCATAAAGAGGTTAAGAAAGTAAGATTTTGTTTTGTTTCACACCCCAGCCTAACACTGTAGCATGAGGTTGGCCAGATGACACCTTTTGTAATTACAGTGGCAGATGCTGCGCTGTGCAGAGTCCAAAGAGAATTCCAGGCTGTGGGCTTCAGATCCCGGCTTCTCTTTGATATGGAAGGCTGACTCCTTCCCTGCGTTCCCACACCCCATCATCATTCCTCTTTAAAAACCTCAGCTTCAGCAAAATACTAAAAAAAAAAAAAAAAAAAAAAAAAAAAAAAAAAAAAAGGGTTTGTTGTTTTGTTTTGTTTTTTTCTCAATTCCTCCCTTCACTATCTGGGCCTTCCAATGTCATATTCCATCATTTATAACTCATTCTTCTTCGCCCATTTTCTCTTTTCACATTCTGTTTCCTAGCAGCTTAGCCAAACACTTAATCGTTCGGTAATTATATAATACAACTATTGTTTAAAAGAAAAGTGGCATTTCTCATGAATCTTATCAAAATTGTGTAGGGTTGGCCTTCTGTGGCTGTGGTTTCATTTTCTTGGGGTCAACCAAGCATGAGTGAAAAACACTGAAAAAAAACAATGAAAGTGTCGTCTCTGAACATTCTGCATAGCACTGTTCGCATGGTACTTACATTATATTAGGTGCCGAAAGAAACCTTGAGCTGCCTTACAGTACATAGAAGGGCTTTTATGGCCACAAGTGTTGTGCATGCGTGTCACAGGACTAGGGGAGTCAAGCTCAGGGCTTTGTGCCTGCTGAGCAAACAATTTGTCACTGCATCTCCAACCCATGTTACTTTATAAGAGTCTGAAAAGCTGCAGATGTTGGTATCCATGGTGATTCCTGGAACCAAGTCCTTGCTGATATTGAAAGATGCCTGGACCTGTTATGCCATCATTGTCATACCCTGTTGACTTTTGTATATAGCCCAGTCTCAGTCACTGAGTTATTTTGAACCTTACTTGGACAGCATTTAGGTAATTGCTAAAAGCTACTTTACTTTTTCCCCTACCTTGTCTTTGTACATTCCTTTCTCAAGGTACATAGCTTTAAAAAAATTAAAAATAAAAAGATAAGTGTGTCTGCAAGTATGTACAAGCCTGGTACCCATGAAGACCAGAAGAGGCTGCCAGATCCTTGGGAGCTGGAGTTACAGACAGTTGGGAGCCACCATGAAGACACTCTGAACTCCGTCCTGGTAAGTCCACTGCAAGAACAGCAAATGTTCTTAACTGCCGAGCCATCTCTCTAGCTTCCTAATTTTTAAAAATTACATTTTTACTTCTATATATGTTCTCTCTTGAACAAATAAGTCTTGGAGATCAAGCTCAGGTCATCTGACTTGGTGGCAAGTGCCCTTACAAGTTGAACCATCTCATTGCTCCCTACAATGTTCTTTTAAATATGGAAGTTTATTTTGATTTACTGTTTTATTTGAAAATACGCATTTAGGTAGTTTTCCAAAATGGCAGCCATCAAGGCCTCTGATCATATAAAGTAAGTTTACTAGAAGGACACCTTTAAAAAAGGGAAAACAAGTCTAAACATGAAGGACTGGTTTGCCAGCACCTCAGAACGCATGCAGCTGACTGGAGTCTGAGGGACATCCTACTTTGAACCCGGCCATGGCGTCACAGTTTATGCACCCAGTCTCATATCCACACTGGGTTCAAGGACTCTGGAAAAAACAACGACATAAAAACCTATGTTAGGACGTTGATATGTGGTTTCTTGGGATCCATATACTGCTGGGACATCTCATTCCAGTGAGAGGTAGATAACTATTGTTTGTATGCTCTCTCATTTTCTCGAAATTACAGATAATAAAATCATATATTTACAGATTTTATCTGCCATTTCTTGATTTCCAGCTAGATCTAAGTCATGATCATTTCTGCACTTATTCCATAAATAAATGCTGGAGTGTGGTGCACATGAAACACTCAGGTGTGAAGAAAACACTACGGCCAACCCTCATCTGCTTTACACCTATGAGGGACCCTGGTACATTCCTGGTAAACAGTTTAGCTTTGGGGTGAGGACTAGGCTCAGTGATGGGCCTGTATACGACATGTGCAGCTTTCAGCCCTGAGCAGCAGCACCATGATGAGAGCACACCACACCATCTCAACTTCCACCATAAAGCTTTTTTTTGCAGGGAAGGGGTTCCAGACAGGGTTTCTCTGTGTAGCCTTGACTGTCCTGGATTGACTTTGTAAACGAGACTGGCCTCGAACTCATGGCGATCCAGCTGCCTCTGCCTCCTGAGTGCTGGGATTAAAAGTGTGTGCCGCTACCGCCTGGCAATCATAAATCTTTTAACCGCCGATCTACTGGTTTTTTTTCTCACCTTCCTTGCATATATTAAAGACACATGGATAGTTCATCCTTTCCTTCAAATCACTTTAAGAATAAAAATGAGAGTCATGATATTGTAATAATGAGCAGCAATTTGTCATCACTGGGCTGGGGATGTGTATCTTCTTCCTTGCCTGTCACTCACTCCCATGCTTTAAGCTAATCAGGAACACATGCTCTTCCCCACCATGTAGATAGCTAACAAAGCCACTCACTCTGTGACTAATACACTCTTGGTCTTGTACTGTGTCAAATCGGCACGAACTTGTGAGTTGGTTTTAAGAACACCTTCACTTGTTTATCCACTCAACAAAATGTGTGCACCCATGGAGTACAGCCTTTTGGTCACCAACCAGTAAATCAGCTTCATTCTATCTTCCTTGAGATATAATTGGAAATTTCTTGTCTTATGCTTTTTCTCTTCACTTTGGAAGACCCCATTCACAGTGAACCTTTGATTGTAGAACTTTCTAACGAGGCAGCTCTCTTGGTTTTCTTGCTGGACTGCCCCTTTCTCAGCACTAAGGCGTTATTACACCGGCATCTACTTGCCACGCATAAGCTCTCAGTCTCATCTACCATTGATCCTTCCTTTCCCTCAGATGACAGCCATCAAAGCCACTGCACAGGTTGCATTTCACCTTATGGGATGAGATGATTACAGAAATAAAATACTGTTTGCGGCCCTAGTGGTAAATAAACGTAAAAGTTTAAGCACAGAAGTTAAACTATCTTCAGTTGTTTTAATTATGTCTATGGCCGTTATCCCCAAATCTGTTTTCTAGTTTTGAATGCATCTCAGTGTGAATGTCTTTATTCTTGAAACCACTGTCATCCAATGGCAGAGGCAGTGGGAGAAAAATGCTTGATTTAGTTAAGATGCTTCATATCACTTAATTAGTCCTTTTCAGATCTGCCTGACTCAAAGCTTAATTTTGCTTTGGTTGTAAGTTACAGTCACATAAAGAAAATAATAACTCCACTTCCTTAGGTGCTATATTTGCCCCATATAAGTTTTCACATAGTGCTTCAAAAACAAATCGATGTGATAGGTGAAGAAAGTGTGTGTTGAGAGCGTAGTGTTCTTGCTGTTCTGCGTGGGATGCAGAGCATGAGCAGTAGCCGTCAGCTCTTTTTTCCTGCCCAGAATAGTTTTCTCATCTTTGGGTAGCAACTGTCCTTGCACAATTAATGGTGAGGCCAGCCTCATGCCCATAGTTCAAGGCTTGGTCATATGACTCGGAGCTAGTTTGAAAGGTTTTATTTTTATTTATGTGTGTTTCTGGAGGGGGTCACATACCCTGGAGCTGGAGTCGCTGTCAGCTGAGACCTGGTGCTGGGAACTGAATTACACAAGGACTGTACATGCTGTTAACCCCTGAGCTTTGTGCAGCCTGGACCCAGGACTCATTAACCTGAGTTACTATGGTGAACACGCATGATCCCAGCAGCAGCAAGAAATGTCTGATCTGAGTTTGTCTCTGTAAGTAAACGTAAAACAACACGTGCACTCTTTGTGCTGGTTTACTGAGTGAACTGAAATTCTGAATCATTACTTATTTTGCTAATATTTGAGAAGAGTTCCTAATACCTTCAGAGAAAAGCAAAGAAGAGGAGAAGACCTTTTATGGTGGTGTTTAAGCATCTAGGTTCAAATATGCTTCTATACCCCACTCTGCTATCACATTATTTGCTTATACTAAGTCTTCGTTTTTATTATACTAATTTGAATTAGGTTTCGCCCCCACCAAAATAGTCCTGGTGAGTACAAAAAAAATGAAGAAAGGTAAAAGGTAGTCAGGGGCGGAGGTGGTGGTGGGAGGGAGTACACAGTACAGTTAAGCTGTTTGTAATTTAGTCTGCTTGGTGACAGGCAGCACCTATAAAGACAAAGCCAATGACGATGAAATGCACAAGGAGATGCTATGAAATTTTGTAAATGCAGAGATTAACTTTCTCTGAAGTACCTGGAATAGGAAATCATGGAAAAGGAAAAATCAGAGACAGAATAATGAGCAAAACACTAAAAATTTAAATAAGGATAAATAAAGTCCAATGGTGGGAATTTTCAGTAGGGAAACACTGATAGGAAAAAAACCAAAACAAAACAACACGCTGACGTGTGAATATTATGGGTAGAGGATAACTTGAATTTGGGTCGACCTAGAGTGGAGGTGTGGTATTGCTGAAGGTAAAGTTCACAGATGGGTGGAAACAGATCTTGTAGGTCAAGACGTCTCAGTTGGCAAAGGCCCTTGCCACCAAACCGGGCCTCCTGAGTTTGATTCCAGAACTTTCCTGGTAGAAACGGAAGAACCTATGACTTCCACATACATGTGTCCTGCCCAGTAAGCGTAAAAATTAAAATATGGTAACGTTTCTACAAGCCCTACCCGTGTAGGAAGACCCTATCTTAAACAAGTTATAAAGTGTGATCACATCAAACTTTTGCACCCAGGAATCCAAATGGTTTTTAGGTTTGTCAATTAGTCAATGTTGAAAAATAAACTATGAATTAACAGTTTGTTTCCTGTCCTTTCTTTATCAGCCAGTTAAAACCAGGCTCCAGCAAGAATTTGCCACAGAATTTGAAAGGCAGAGAAGCAAATGTGGTTCCGAAATTCCTCTCACCTAACTACCTCACGGTCCTGCCTTCTAAAGGGGCAGGCGACTCATGTTCTATTTTGCCATCTTAGAAGTAGCCGTTTTAGGGGCTGGAGAGATGGCTCAGCGGTTAAGAGATCTGGCTCTTAACTGGGTCCTCTGTCTGCTCGTCCAGAGGACCTCGGTTCAATTCCTAGCACCCACATAACTGTGACTCCAGTTCCAGGGGGTCTAACACTCTCACACGGACATACGTACAGACAAGACATCAACGCACATAAGGTAAAATGAATGAATCATTATTAAAAGATGTAGCCAGTTGAGCTGTGTTTGTATCTTGAAGGTATCTACTGGGTGAACAACAACAGAATGAAACAGCAAGCCATTTTTGTTTTAAGTTTGTCCTCTCAAGTTGCTTTCCTCACAAGAAAAATTTAAATTCCCTTTTACCTTATTTTGAAGGGATAAAATTTAAATATCTTTACTGCTAAGTATTGTTGCAGTTTGTTTGAGACAAGACCTTATGTTGTTCAGGCTAGTTTCAAACCTTGGGTCAGGAAATTTCCCTGTATCGTCTTTGTGAGCCAAGCAATGAGGACTATAAGGCCCACCACACTGACTGACCCAGCTCATTATAATTTGCAGCATAGTGGGATATAGATAAACAAACGTAACCCAATTCCATCTTAACTTCTTTCCCCTCCAAGGACACTAGCTGCCTTTCTGCTCTCGGCATTCTCTTCCCGGTCCCTCTGTCTCTAGCTATGTACTTAGGTCTGGATCTGGCTTATGGCGTCCTCAAGCAATTTGTCACTGCCCTTCCAAACCAAAGTAGTTTTCCTGTTATATGATTTTCCTAAAGCTATCTGGTTTTTGTTGATGAAACACACTATGATTCTAGTTATTTTTCTGGTATGTTTTCATCATCACATTTAAGGTCAAAAGGGAATGGAAATTGATCATTTGTCCCCAGCATCCAACACAGGACCCAACATACAATAAACATTTGATTTTTATTAATAAATCACATCAATATCATTAACAACCCTAAAACTATTTATATATATACACATATATAATAACATGATATATATATAGTAGATAATGGAAAATCGATATAGCCACTAAACTAGCTATATAATAAATGCAATAAAAAAAAACCAGAATCTGAGTGGTTAACAGTATTGTTTTGTTTTTGAGATAGAGTCTCAGTATGTAGCTTAGGATGACTTCCAACTCACAATCTTCTGACCTCAGCTTTCTAAGTCATAAGACGACAGGAATGTTCTACTGAGCATGGCTGAAAATGTATTTGATTATGCATATTCTATTATGTGGTGCTTAAGAACTGGAGGATTAAGAATTAGTGAAATAAGGGGACTAGAGAGCTGGCTCAGCAGTTAAGAGCACTGTCTGCTCTTCCAGAGGTCCTGAGTTCAATTTCCAGAAACCACATGGTGGCTCACAACCATCTATAATGAGATCTGGTGCCCTCTTCTGGTCTGCATGTGTACATGCAGATAGAGCACTCATACACATTTAAAAAATAATTAGCAAAATGAGCTGGAGGCAAGAGGATTAGGGGAGGGGTCTGTGTCACTCTCAGCTGTAAAGCAAGTTTGAGGCCAGAGTGGACAGCCTACCTCTTTTGTCCCAAATCTTGTCTTGTCTTCAGTATTCAACTCCTGTCACATTTTCTTCTTTAAATCTCCTATTATTGCAGGGATTGCTGCTTCTTTGCTGAGTTTCTGCTACAGTTATAAAGTCCCAGGCTCCCAAGTTGGTGCTGGACGATGCGCATCACCTTGTATTGTTTACAGTTGTTTTCAATGTTACTCTTATCATAATAGATTGCAGGTCTCTGCAGGGAATGAACACCGTCTTTACATGTCCTGTTTTATTCCATGGTGCCAAAACAATGCTGAAAACATGGTGTCTGAACAATTAACACTCATGGAATAGTTGCCAAAAGAATTAGTTATCTGACTATACAAGCTCCTGTCTGTCGTAGATACACAGGCACCAACCATGGTAATTCCTAGAACCCATGGATACTATGTTGTGGGTCTTGAGTTTGTTTAAACTTTTGAGTAGTTTGTCGCCTGACCGAAGTCAGCCTGAATCACCTGAAACAAAGAGGGATAAGGCGTTTTCTTTTTTCCTTTCTAACTTCTCTATGTATGTTTAAAGAAGTGCAAATAGTCCTTAAAATTGGGGTTCTACCCTGGGATCACCTTCTCTGTGTGCTTTGGAGAAATGTACCTAAAGACTCAGGCCAAACATGCAGAAATAACATCGCATTTCTGCTTTTTTTTTTTTTTTTTTTGCTAAGGCCCATTTGATCTCCAGACAGACTGGGGCCATCAAAGCCACCCGCTCTGCTGATTTGATAAGCAGGTCACTGATTCACTGGAATGTTGACAGGACTAGGCAATACCCCTCAAGAAAGAGCAGCAACCTAGCTTTGTGCAGAAAAAACTGCCAAGAGGGCTTGCTAGCCGTACAGTGACCACAGGGAGGGAGAGTCCTGTGCAGAAGGTGAAATGGAAGCCAGCCAGGTTTGTTTCCCAACCCTTTTTCAGAGCCCTTCTCCCATTTCCATCCAACTGGTCCTCTGTGGGCCATTTGAAGTATTTCTTGACTTCCTAGTATGTGTCTAAGGTGACCCTTATAATCTATGTAGAAAGGTAAGATGTATACAGAGGCCAACACATAACAACAGAAGATAGAATTTGATTACTAATTGATTAGAGAATGTCCAAATCCTGGTGAGTGGGGGGTGGCAAAGAAGGTTCACAGGGAGTGAGAACTCTACTGAACATCAAAAGGGCTACTGTGGTGACAGTTCCATTAGCCTTTCATTAGAAGGTCACACACAGGTTGAGTGTCTCCCCCAAACAGTTTAGCTTGCATCAGGAACTGAGTTATTTAGTTTACACAATCCTAATTAAGGGCCAGCCAAGACTTTAGTGAACAGAATTTTTCACACACACACAAAAAAATTGAGTTACAAAGAGCAAGACAACTCTAGATGGCTTTTGTGTGCTCACTTATTCTTCAAAGCAAATTTCAAAACAAGAAAAAGAAAAAAGAATTTTAGCTAATTTAAAATAAAACCACTGTGTGGTTCTCCTACATGTGAGTTCCCCTTGGTAAATAAAGAACTATTTCTAAGCAAGTCAGTCTTATTCTTGATCCACTCTTTCTGTTAAAAAAAAAAAAAAAAAAGAAATGAGGCTCTTGTTCAAAACCAGGGATTCCCACAGAGGTTCCTCAAGATGGTAACAGATGTCAGGCACAGAACAGCATTTGAAGCTCCACAGCCACCTGTGCTTGAAAACCTCTGGATTAAACCAATTGGTATTTCATTCTAAGCACAGTTTTGTGGATATTTTAATGTGATGCTTCCACTGTGAGTTTTCCAGGTGACAGCTAAGCACACGCAGTCTTCCCAACACATACCTGCAGAAGACGCGTTGCTGAATCATGACACAGGCCTGTTCTGAAACTCAGTCAGAGAAGCAGAGTAACCTTCTCTGTATTTGTAAGATGAATGTATCTTTGTAGATTTTCTTTATTGTGTCCTATCTTCTTTTTAAAAATGTTTTTCTACATTTTTATTAAATTTTTTTCACATATACATCTTTGTAGATTATAACGATAAGTTTTTTTTTAAACTAGCTTCACTTTGAACTTACAAGAATAGGGTTTTCGCCCATTCTGAACTTAGAAAGATATATTCATTCCCCCTCAAGTAATCCAAGCCGAGTTGTAGTTACCTCCTCAGAGACAGTTTTCAACATTTGCCTCCTAAATGGGCTGTTTGATATGTGGTGGAAATGCTTGTTTGAAACAATAATCATAGCTAGAAAAGGTAACCCTTTCTTTAACAAAAATTGGTAACAGCCAAAGGGGGGAAAGAATACTGTTCTCCTTCCTGAGAAAATGCAAAGTCACATTTGTTTATTTCTTTGAGAGCCTGCAAAACACTCACTTTTACATTAGAAAGAAGTTAACTTTGTACTGAGCTGTCAGTTCTGGGATTCTCTGTGACTCCTGCTGCTTGGCCCTAGCCTTGACCTTATGGAACCCTAATCCACTCTGGCATGCTGGGGTGGGGAATTTATTTATTTTAACAGTAGGAAGGCAGAGTTCAAGGAATATACTTTTTTTTTTAAGCCTCAATATATTTCTCAGATCATCAACCTCACCACACACGACTGGGAGGCTTCCACTAGCACATGACTGGGGAATTGTGGGTAGTTGCTGCGGAGGAATCCGTGGGCATAGCTTAGTCCTATGCAACAAGACCTGAGGGGGATGAACAAGAGCTCTGCTAGAAATAGGCCTTTAGGGAGAAGAGAAACGGAAGAGAGGGGAGGAGAGGGGAGGGGAAAGGAGAAGAGAGGAGGGGAGGGGAGGGAAGAGGGGGGAGGGGAGGGAAAGGGAAAGGGAATGGAATGGAAAGGAAGGAGAGGGCAAGGGAGGGGAAGGGGAGGGGAGAGAAGGGAAGGAAGCTAGCTTTATAGCCCAGGCTGGCCTTGAACTTGAAATACTTTGTCTCCCAAGCACTAAGAGTACAGGTTCATGCGATCACATGCTTTAAGGAGGGCATTCTATCTCACTTTCACAGAGGAGGCGATTCTATAAGTAGCCCAGGCTGTATTTATCAAAACAGAGGACAGTCTTGACATCAATTCTCTATTTTCTCTTCTTGCCCTGTCCACTGGTTCTCATTCTCTCTCATATATTCTGCTGCTTTCCCATAGAATTGTAAAGTGAAAGTTACTGTGAGACTTTATTTATAAATAAGATACAATAATATAATAATAATAATAATAATAATAATAGCTATTATAGCTATTATAATAATAATTATTATTATTATTATCATCATCATCATCATCATCATCATCAGAGTGTGGTGGCCCATGTCTTTAATCTCAGTACTCAGGAAACAGAGACAGGTGAATCTCTATGAGTCAGAAGCCAAGCTGGCTTACAAACTGAGTTCCAGGAAGCCAGGGCTGTTGCACAGAGAAATCTTGTCTACAAACAAATAAACAAACAAACAAAAACAGGTGGTTTCTTATTGGAATTTTACAACACATTCATTTAACAATCATAAAATACTAAAATATACAAAAAAGAAAAAAAATACGTTACCCATATAATACCATCTCAGAATACCTACTCTGAACACACTAGTGAATTTCCTTTAGCATTCTTTGGAGGGGAAACAGAATCAGTTTTTACACATTTATAAAATTTTTCATGTTTTTAGAATATATTATTTTACTATGTGATTTTCTTCTGTAGTTTCACCCTAAAAATTCCTTGTTTCGAGTTTTTCAGACAGGGTTTCTCTGTAGCCCTGGCTGTCCTAGAATTCACTCTGTAGGCCAGGCTGACCTTGAACTCAGAGATCCACCTGCCTCTGCTTCCTGAGTTCTGGGGTTAAAGGTGTGCAGCATCACACTCTTTAAAAATAAAATTGCATAATAAATTTCCACTGCCAGCCTCATTATAACATTTCCTAAGCATATAGAGGAGTTGGAAACATTTTACTATGAGCATCACATACAAAGGACTACCCACGCTCTCTCACAATCTTACATGCTCCCCTGTCTGCCCACCAATATCTTAAGGGGTTTCAAAGTAGGCATACAGTTATTATTTTCAGATGCTTTAAAATATCTCCTGAAGTGAACTATGATTCATTCTCTCTTGTTCTCTTTTCTCTTTATCTGTTTGCTTGGGTTTTTTGTTTGTTTGTTTGTTTTGTTTTGTTTTGTTTTCTGCTTCAAATTCAGCCTAGGGCTTTGCATCTGCTGGGAAAGTACACTACCGTCAAGATAAACCCAAACCCTTTGATTTTCTTTTAAGATTTACCCCTTCTTGCTGTGTGTGTGTGTGTGTGTGTGTGTGTGTGTGTGTGTGTGTGCGCGCGCGCGAGCATGTGCGTGCTCGTGCACTTGTGGAGACTGGAAGAGGACATTGGATACCCTGGAGCCAAGGTTACAGGCTTGGGAGTCCTGGAAGAGCAAGCAGCTCTCCACCCACTGAGCCATCTCTCTAGCACATTATCTCTCACAATTGACTGACTAATTGCTTTTCTTCAAAGGAAGGCTCTACTAAGATTTAGAAGTGATTTTTGTCTGTGATACAGGTGTAGTATTTAGAAGCCATGTGGATGGAGATTGCCTGTCATGTCCACAGTGTGTAAGGGGTTAATGCAGGGAAATTATAGTGGTAGATACTATACATCACACAAAAAGTATACAACTTCTGTGGGAAAAGTACTGAAAATTTTGAGGGAGAATGTTACTACCTTAGAAAATCTGTGAGTATTGAATAACATATAATCTACTCAATATTTAGTAAATTAAAAATTACCTTTCTGCTTTGCTAAAACAGTAATTTCATGTGAAAAAAAATTCTTTGAAAGAGATAGAGTTGGGAAGAAATACAATAGACCTGTGTTTGTGCAGCTTGATTATGCAGAATTATGAATGATGTATAAAAGTAAAGTCCAAAAAAATGATGTGAAGGTAGATTTAGTTTTGTTTAACAAATACCAACTGGTTCTGTAGGAAATGCAATTGAGCTACAAAGATTTGTCTATAATGAAAAACCAAAAACTATAAAATAAAGCAGAGACGATGGGGATGTAGCTCAGTGTTGGAGCACAGGTAAAGTCCTGGACTTCATCCATTCATGCATGAACCCCTCTGCCCACCTATCCATCCATCATCCGTCCGTCCATCCACCCAGCCAGCAAAGCCATTTATCCCTCCCATGAATATCTATTTTTCCTCTATCTTATGGCAATTACAGTTAGGTGTTGAAGTTATAACACAAACAAAAGAGGTGGAAAATGTGGCATATATTCTAATGGAGGAGACTTACAATATACAAACAAGCCTCTAATAAACAAACAGGTAGTAAAAATATCCTAGTGCAAAATAAAAATAATACAGAAGAAGAAAGCACGGTGAGGCATTTTATATTGCATAATCAATTAGGGAGTAAAAGCAAGCTCTTCAGGAAAGTGCTGTGTAGGCTGAATGCTGAAGTAGGAAGTAAAGTATGCAATATTCTGAGTGAACAGATTTCTAGGCAGAGTCAATCAGAAGGGCAAGTCTTTGAGGCAGGAGTGGGTTTGAAGGAATCCAGGGAGGGTCACGTGGTAGAACAGAGGGAATCTGCAGTCTGTAATTAAGACAGATTCTAAGAATCTAAAGAGAAAGGGTGAGGGAGGTGACACAGGCCTCAGTCTCACTGTGAAAGAGGATTACAAGTTTGTGGCCAGTCTGGGCAACATAAAGGGTTCCAGGCCAGCATGGGTCACATAGTTAGATCCTGTTTCCAAAAAAGAAGTTAAAAAGGAATAAATTCAGTTGGCATAAGAACTTGAATGTGGCTCATGCCTTTAATCCAGCACTAGGGAGGGAGAGGTAAGAGGATCTCTGGGTTTGAGGCCAACCTGGTGTAAAGATTGAGTTCCAGGACAGCAAGGGCTACACAGAGAAGCCTTTTCTAGAAAAAGAAGGAGGAAGAGGAGGAGGATGAGGAGGGAGAGGAGGCAGCATCCATGAAGTAGAGGCAAGAGGATCAGTTCAAGGTCATCCTCGGTTTCATAGTGAATTTAAGGTCAGTCTGTTTCAAACAAATAATATAAAATAAAATAAAATAAGGCTCACTAGGAAGCCTGGGAGGGTGGTGCATGCTTTTCATCTTATCATCCAGGCATCAGAGGAAGTAGTTTGGGATACAGACTGAGCTCCAGGCCAACCTGAGACACATAGTGAGGGCTTGTCCCCAAACCAAAGAAATAATCCAAGCGTTAGGGCATAATTCAGTGGTAGAACCCCTGCCTCCTCTACCTCCCACACCCACTTCACTACGGACATTCTCATGCCTTAGCTGACTAGGTCACACTCATTTATAGCTGCGTGGATCTAAGCAAACGCAGAGAAAATCCCACAGAGCCAGTGCTGTGTGTCACAGAACATGCGAGGGGAGTAGATGGCAGATACGTAACTTACCAACAAGTCCTCTCACTTCAGCTGGTTACTGTTGCTGGATAAAACAAACAACAAACAAAAAACTCAGAGAAAAGCAACTTATGACAGAAAGGGTTCCTGTTGGCTCACATCATGGGAGGAGCTTTAGTATTGCATCTGTAGGACAGAGCAGTGTGTGTCATGCTTAGCTCACTCACTTTTACATGGTCCAGGTTGCCAGCCCAGGGAATGGTGCCACCTACAGTAGGTCTAATAAAGAGATCCCTCCACAGGCACGTCCACAGGCTACCTCCTGACTCTGGATCCCATCAGCTGGACAGTTGATCCACCATCACAGGTGCCTTCTCCCTCTATTCATTGCTCACTTTAATGCACATAAGGCTTTAGCTCATTTAATCTATTTTCCAGTGTGTTTTTGTGTCTCAGAAATCACTGCCAAGTCTAGTCTCCCGCACATTAGATTTTTAAAAAAAAATATTTTATTTAGTTTTAATCTATGTGCATTGGTGTGAAAGTGTCAGATCTTGGAGTTACAGACAGTTGTGAGCTACCATGTGGGGTGCTGGGAATTGAACCCAGGTCCTTTGGAAAAGCAGGCAGTGCTCTTTAACCACTGAGCCATCTCTCCAGCCTCTGCACATTAGATTTTTTTTATGGTTGTCTTTCCTCTTTATAACTTCTAGTCAATCTGTAATTAAAATGAGATGCAGATTTTTAAGAGATTTATTTATTTATAACATATACAATGTTCTGCCTACATGTAGGCTTGTACATCAGAAGAGGACACCAGATCTCATTATAGATGGATATGAACCACCATGTGGTTGCTAGGAATTGAACTCAGGACTTCTGGAAGATTAGAGTGTGCTCTTAACCGCTGAGCCACATCTCTCTAGCCTGAGAGGTAGTTTTATTTAGAAAGATAGTTCAGTCATCAAGACAGTTCATTATTTTAAAATTAATCAGTAGCTTTATTGTTTTACTGTGGCTTTGGGCTAACTCCATTAGTACAGTGCTTGCCGCGCATCACGGGAACCTGAGTCTGATCCCTAACACTGCATGAAAACTAGGCCTGATGGTTTCCCAGCAGTAAGAGGTAAGGAAGGATAAGAACGTTAACATAATCCTTCGCTACATAGAGAGTTCAAGCCAGCCTCGGATACATGAAACCCCATCTTATTAAAAAAAACAAAAACAAGCAAACAAACAAAAACCCATCCAAGTGATAGAGGCACACCCCTTTGATCCCAGGGTGGTGTACAGAGCAAGTTACAGGACAGCCAGGCCTACAGAAAGAAACCTTGTTTTGAAAAACCAAAACACCAAACCAAAACCAAAAACCAAAACCAGAACAAAACCTGTGTCTTAGGCTTCAGTTTTCTATACCAGCATGTAAAAAGACTCTATAGAAAAGAATGCATAAGCTGTTGTTTGAAAAGTCCCCAGTTTCTATAAGTACTATACATGTACTTTTGTTTTGTTTTCTTCTACAGATCCAGGTTAAAAGTTTGATCTCTAGCTTGGTATTATTGGGAAACTTGAAGACGAGGAAAATAATTAGAAGTTGGGTCATTCCCAGGGGGCTCTGCTCAAACTACTGCACCAACCAAGGACAATGTATGCTGTAAACTTAGACCTCCTACTTAGATCTATCCAACAGACAGGGCATTCTCCAAAGTTGTGTGGAGAGTGGGCACTGCCTCTGACATGAACTCAGGTGCCCCCGATTTGACCACTTCCTCTTGGTGGGGAGGCCTGGTGGCACTCAGAGAAAGGGGAAGCAGGCTCTCTGGATGAGACCTGACAGGCTGTCGTCATATGGTGGCGGAGGAGGTCCCCTTCTGTCACAGGCCTACGGGAGGGGAATAGGGTGAAAGAGGGAGGGAAGGGGGATGGGAAGATACAAATGAGGAGATAACGATTGGGATATAATCTGAATAAATTATTTAAATAAAAATTTTTAAAAAGAAGAAGAAGTTGGGCCATTGAGGTAGATACAGGGACTCTAGCTCCTTTGTTTCATAACCACCATGAGGTACGACGTAGCTTGTGCAGCCATGGGCTCCATGCCAGGATGTGCATCTGGGCTGCAGGCTGGAAATCATGGGTGTGACCGGTGGAAGAATGCAACCTCTGCAATGGTGGAGACCTTTCTTCTTTGTAAGTTAGCTTGGGTGAGTTGTCACAGTAAGAGGAGGCTAAGGCAGTTGTGTTAGCCCAATTCCCCCTTCATACTTACTCTCTGGTTGGTGCAATCTGTAAAATGAATTAAAATTTTACAACTAAACTCTCCTTTAAATATGTTGCTGGTATATGTTTGCTGTTTGCAACAAACAGACCAGGGGCTGAGTCCTGCCCTATCATTGCTGTGACTCTGAGAACACTATCTAATCTATATCTAAAGTCTAATCTTCACATCTGCCAAATGATTGTGTCAACCACAGTCACTCCAATAGTGCCATAATGGCTACTTGAGGACATAAGTGTCCGCACTCAGGGCCTGGAGTGTAGTGAGAATTCAAGAATTAGCCACTGTTTATCTGAGTAAATTAGCCTTTTGCTCTGCTTAATACACATTGGAGCTGACGTTCTGCTTGGTTTGTACAGCACTGGGGATTGAACCAGGGGCTTTGGAAATGTTAGGGAAGTGAGATCTCTCCCGCTGGTCCATAACTCCCACCCCTCCCTGAATGCTTACCATGAAATCATTTTCATTTTAAAAGAAACTAAATATGGCTTCCCCCTGTGTTGCCCAGCAAGGTGTGTAACTTGTGGGCCACAGCGCTCTTCCCACCTCAGCGTCCTGAGCCCCTGGGTCAGAGAGCGGACGCGGGGCTTGAAATCTTCTGATTTAAAATGTCAGTGCTTACGCTTACTTGTTTATTTTTGTGTGTGTATGTGCGTGTGCCATGACACACATGCCATGAAGCATGTGCAGAGCGAACTCAGAGGACAATTTTCGTAGATCACTTCTGTCCTTTTGTCATGTGAGCCCTGAGGAGTAAATTCGAGTCAGGCTTGGAAGAGGGCATCTTCTGAGCTAGCTCGTGGGTCCTGTTTTCAATCTATGTCCATTTATTTATTTATTTATTTTTGTTTGTTTGGCTTTTTGAGACAGGGTTTTTCTGTGTGTATCCTTGGCTGTCCTTGCTGGTCCTGTAGGCTAGGCTGGCTTCTAACTCAGAAATCTGTGTGCCTCTGCCTCCCAAGTGCTGGGATTAAAGGCATGTGCCACCACTGCGCATCCTCTGGTGTGTGTGTGTGTGTGTGTGTGTGTGTGTGTGTGTGTGTGTGTGTCTTGCTTGTATGTATGTGTACCACATGCTTACCTAGTGCCACTTAGGCTGGAAGAGGGCAGAAGATCCCATGGAACTGGAGTTGCAGATGGTTGTGAGCTACCATGTAGGGGCTGGGAATTGAACCTGGATCTTCTGGAAAAGTTGCAAGCACTCTTAACCTTTCCGCAATCCCTCCAGCTTCCAAAGATGATCTTGAACTTCTGCCTCTACTTCCTGAGATCTGAATTCTCAGGTGTGAGAAACCACGCCTGGTTTCTATAGTACTGGGGGTCAAACACAGGCCTCCCCAAATGCAAGCCAAGCACTCTGCCAATGGCCCTATGTCCCTCCTGTGATTTCATTTAGTGAATAGTTGTTCTCTTGGGTTGCTTGCTCGTTTGGTTGGTTTTTTTGAGACACGGTTTCTCTGTGTAGCTCTGGCTATCCTAGAACTTGCTCTGTAGACCAGGCTGGCCTCAAATTTATAGAGCTCTGCCTGCCTCTGCCTTCTGAGAGTTGGAAATAAGGCATGTGTCACCATCACTCAGCAGGATTTTTTTTTTCAGTGCTAACTCGTATATCACAGCCTTGGGCGTGTGGCAAGTACTCTTTCATCACCCAAATCCCCACTAGGTTATTTTTTGGGGGATGGGGGACTCAGTATGTTGTCTGTGCTGGCTTGGTACTACATAGCCCAGGTTAGCCTTGAACTTTGGTCCTCCTGCCCCAACTTCTCTAGTGCTAAGATTATGGATATGAAGCAACAAGCTAGGCTACTAGCCACCTGTTTTGTTTTGTTTTGTTTAATTTCTAGGCACAGTCTAGTGTTGACATTGCTCCATGTTCACGACAGCCTGCCCTCGTTACCGGTCGTCTCCTCATCACTACATTAATTGCCTTTTATGGATGCTAGGTATTCCAACTTCTTCTTTCTGACGGATTTCCCCCCTAATTAGTGATTTTTTTTTTTTGGCTGCTTATATTTGTGAGATTTGTGTTTTATGATTCTTGGATTCTTTTCCCAGATCAATTTGAAGTTCTACAAACATTTGTAGTTACTATCTTTGAAACTTAAAAAGGAAACAAATATACACTTATAAATATCAAGAAAATGTTAACTGTATTCCTTCCATGTTACCTTTCCCAAGGGCTGTGAGACTCTGGGTGGTTTTAGTCCTCCTCTTAGGGACTGATATCATCAATATTCTTTCTTTTAAAATACACTATAATTTTTATTGTAATATTTTTGTATAGTTTAACACTTTCAACATTTATGTTAGATGATATCAGCTGGGCCGTGGTGTGGTGGTACATGTTTTTATTCTTAGCACTTGGGAGGCAGAAGGCAGAGGCAGGCAGACTTCTGAGTTTGAGGACAGCTTTGTCTACAGAGCAAGTTCCAGGACAGCCAGAGCTACACAGAGAACCCTGTCTCACCAACCTCTCCCAGTTATAAAAAGCTATTAGTGATTATGCAGAGTTTACTAGAAATCTTTTGGGCATGTGTTCCTCCTCGTTATTAAAACCTTGGCTTTACGAGTCTCACTATGTCCAAGTCAGGCTGACATCAAATTCTTGATCTTTCTGCCTCAGTCTCCCCCATTTTTGGATTGCCATGATACCTGACTTGTTTTTGATCTTTGTTTTAATTAATTTAAAAAAATAGTTTCTTCCTATGCACTAGGAAAACAGATTTATACCACCACGCTCTGCGTTGCGTGTCCCCTGTTAGTGGCCTTAATCCTCCTGAATGACCTGGATCTCTCATAACCACACCTTAGGAGAGCTTCCTCCTCTCAGCCCTGTGGCCTTGATGATTGTCTCCAATTCATTTTGGAGGTGACACTTCCAAAGCCTAGAAGTCTGATCCAATCTCCAGGACAAAGGTAAGGAAATTACAGTGTTCCTCCACACTGGAAGAATGCTGCCTGCTGGGAGGGGCAGCCGGTGGTCTGCTGGGAGGCAGTCATGCTTCAGGGTTAGAATTTGGGTTAAGGCACCTTTTCCTTCAACATAGTCCTAAACTATTCCTCCATATGATGTTGCAGCTGACAGACATGCTGAGGGCCTGATTATACTTTCTTTACACATAGGGTTTTGCTGAGGGTTAGGCAGAATGAAAGCTGATATAGTTTTATCCTTTACCTGCAAAAAAAAAAAACTCACAGGGATTTGTTTAAATGTAATTCATTTGTAAGTCATCTTTATCATACTGAAAATATAAGTTTATATTTATCTCAGGAAATATTTCTTCTATTATCTGTGCTGATATTGTTTTTCCTTAATTCCATTTTTCTTTAGGTATACAATACAGTTTTTCTTTTAAAATATCCCCTCCTGTGGTTTCTGTAGTATTTACAGAATGACACACCATCACTCACTCTTTCTTAAAGCATTTTCACTATCCAAAAATAGAAGCCTGCACTCACCCGCAATCACTCCTCATTATTGTGAAGCCCCGTAGCCTTAGGCATCAACAACCTACTGTCATCGCTAAGAGTTACCTACTCCACACGTTCCACATAAGTAGAATTACAGAATCCATGGCCGTTTATTTCACTTAGATAACATTTTTTAGGTTTACCCCTATGGGTGCAAGTGTTTGTACTTTGCTTTTTTATTGCCAAATTATATGTGGACCCGTCTCATTGTACGCGTTCATTCATCGTGGGCTGTGCTTTGCTGCCGTGAGCATTTGTGCTCATGCTTTTTGTGTCATATTAAGACCCTGTAGAAAGATTTTTATAGTTTCACCCATGACATTTAAGCCCACGATCCACCTTGTGTTGATTTTCGCAGCTATTCTAAGGGAGAGGCCCAACGTCATTCTTTTGCATATGGACATCTGGTTGTTCTAGCACCATTTGCTGAAAAAAACTATTGTTTCTCCATCACATTATTTTTGACACCATTGTTGAGAACTAATTGACCACAAATGCATGGGGTTTTTTTCCCCCTAGACTGTTAATTCTATTTTATTGATCTATATCTCTCCATCATGATCTTTATTTCCTGTGGCTTTGTAACAAAATTTAAAACCATTCTAGTCCACTTGGTTCTTTTTTTCCAAGTTGTTTTGACTCTTCTGGGTTCCTTATGAATTATAGGACCCAACTTGTCAGTTTCTACAAAGGCAGCTGAGGCTTTGGGAGGGACTACACTGACTCTGTAGATTAATTAGGGAAGTATTGTCATTGGAGCGGTTGTAAGTCTTCAAACACTGCAACATAAGGCATCTTTCCATTTATTTCTCTCTGTTTTATACTTTATATAAGACTTCATTTGCCTTTTTCATTTACTTCTCAATACGTAAAGATTGGCCCCTCTCTCACTCTTTGTAGAGCTAGGCATATTAACCCCACGGCCTTGTACGTGGGCGAGCGCTCCAGCACTGACCAGCTTCTTTCCAATGGCTTATTTATTTTGTGTTTGTCTTTATGTATGTCTGGTGCCCAAAGAGGCCAGGAGAGGGCAGATATCCATGTGGGTGCTGGGGATGACATCTGTATCCTCTGGAAGAGCAAGTTCTCTTAACTACTGAGCCAATTCTTCCCATCTTTCCATTCTTTTGAGATGGGTATCTGTTGGCCAATCTGACCTGGAATGCCACATAACTTTTATTAGTTTCAAACTTGTGAGCCTCCTGCCTCAGCCCCTGAAATGCTAGGATAACAGGTACTCATCCCCATTACTGGCTACTATCTATCTGTTGTTTATGTTTTTGTTTTTTTAGTTTCCAAGGACAGCCTGGTATTAAGATTGCTCCATTTTCAGGATAAACTGTCTTTGTTACTGCTAAATTTCACTAAGCACATAGAAATCTTTAAAAAAAAAAAAGCAGGCGGGGAGAGAAGGCTGGAGAGTTGGCTCAGAGGTTAAGGAGCACTGGCTGCTCTTCTAAAGGTCCTGAGTTGAATTCCCAGCAACCACATGGTGGCTCACAATCACCTATAGTGAGATGTGGTGCCCTCTTCTGGCATGCAGTAGTACATGCAGGCAGGACACTGTATATATAATAAATAAATAAATGAATAAATAAATAAGTCTTTCAAAAATGTTTCTCTTGGTTCTTTCATTAACTACCCTTTCATTGCTCTACCTTGAACAAATGATATAATTCTCACTCTTCTTAGTGTTTTTTTTTTCCTACTCATATTTGCGACTAAGGGCCTAGACTGCCAAGCACTGCTAATTGGAGCACATCTGGAATTAGACAGACAATCATTCAGTTCTCCACGGTGGACTTAACCTCTGACGTCACTGAGATTAGCCTAGAAGTTGGTTTTTTTCCTTAATTCTGGGTAGAGATTTGGTACCTTTTTTTTCCCTCAGAGGAGATAAACTGTTATGATGGTGTCCAAGGACGAGAGCTACTTAGCCTTGATCTGGGTGAGAAAGGAGAAGGACACAGCAAAGAAATCAAGTACAGCAGTTGACACTTTGCCTAAAAGTCTGCCAACTATCTCAGAATTACACAGCGTCAGCCACAAACCAGCTTCCAAATAAATCAGCAAAACTGTAAAGCGAAACCTGAAGACCCCAGACCCAGAGCTCCATAAATGGGCTGTGAAAACTTTGAAGTCTCCCAAGACAGCTTGCTTTCTAGTGCTGCTTCTGATGGATAATGACTGAGGAAGAAGAGGCCAGCATGCAGCACCAAGGACCAACAAGACTTTAGCAAACGAGGGCTTCTCCTTGGGAGCAGGACCAGGTTGTAATCACAGAACTTGCTGTGTGGCCAAGCAAAGTGTTTTCAGAGTAATCATTTATAAGATCCTATCACTTCTGTGCACCCTTCTAAACTTGAACAGCACAAGAAACACTTGGAAATCCTTAGTAAGTAGATGGGAACATTTGCCAGAGCTCTAGGAGGTAAGGCACATCTCAATAGCCACTCCCTGAAGCGTGGCCCGCTCGACTATTTTACAGGTAGGGGTGCTGAGATGAAGTCAGGTAGCCAATACAATCACCTTTATCACTTAACTTTTAACCTTGTTAAAGATTCATTTTATTTAATGATGACACCTAACACTATCAGTGCATTAAGTCAGCTGGCTTTCAGTAGGAATTCAATAAACATTTGTTGAACTACTGAAGAACGAATAGCAGAATCCTGTGTTAGACCAAGGTCCTTGTGACATCCTTGTGACATCTGCGTAGCCTAGGATGCTTGGCACTAACAGTGAACTACACAGAGTGGAATCCACACTGTGGTTGCCTCTTAAGATTGCTGAGGGACAGTGTTTTTCTCCCCAAGTTCCGCAGGCCTCCGAAAGGCTCAAAGGGACTGAGGTTTTTACAAAGTTTCTCATCTGCCTTAGCTGCCTTTATTTTCTTGTTTGTGTAAATAGGGAAGACTCAGTCTCACTTCGTAGCCCAGGCTGGCTCGAAACTCACAATCTTGCCTCAGCCTCCTGAGTGCTGGAATCACAGACATGTTCCAGTGCTGTGTTTTTCTGTTTAACTTCGTGTGAACTTAGTTCACGCAAGGTGAGCTTGGACTCTCAGATCCCAGCTTAACTACTGTCTCCCCAACTGTAGTCGGGTCTCATGTGGTTACAAATTGAGGGTTATGATTAGCTATTTTTTAAACACCAATTTATTATTATTTTTTAAAGTCTGGAACATGTACCCAGAATTGCCAGATGACACAGTGGTTGATCAAGCCTGCCCTTGTGACACTTAAAACTGTCCTTATATGTTCTTAATGTGTAGGCTATAGGGAACACTCGATTGTAACACAACTGTAGAAACATTTTACCTCTTTATTCCAGAAGGAGAAAACGATTAAAAAAAAAAGTCAGCTAAGTCTGTCTTCCTACGCAGGAGAAAGGGCGACAAGACAAGCTGCAAACGCATCTCCTCCTCACTGTTCATCCTGACTGTTCATTGAGCCGCCTCTGATTCTCTGGCAATTCCTTCTATATTAACTAAAAGAGAAAAATGAAAACAAACAAACACACAAAACAAAAAAACAAAAAAATCCCCCAAACCCTACCTATTTTGGCTTTAGAGGACAGTTTAAAAAGCAAGACAAATGTATCTAGAAATCATACTGGTTTAGTAAAGTTTTCGTAGTAAATTCACCTCCAAAACCAAGTGGTCAGCTCTGGGAGCATATCCACACAGGCAGCAGTACACAGACTGGGGAAGTTGTTTATGTAGTTAGGAATACATATGTGTGTACGTAACAACAACTGAAATAAAGAAGCCATGAATTTGAGACAGAGCACGGGAAGAAAAGGGGAGGGAGGGGTGGGAAATTTACTTTCAAAAAATAAAAACAAATATTAAAAAGCCAGAGGAAAGTTCTGACTTAGAGAGCATATGTTGATGCCGTTTAAGTAACATTGTCTTTCAACTGTGATTAAGACTGATTATCACAATGCTTGACATCAATGCCAACCTACCTATCAGCGGCTCCGTGAGGCTGCAGTGTCCCAAAGTCACTAAACATGGTTCAACCTTTCTGTGCTGTTACACTTTCACCTCATCCAGCATAAAGCTGCTTTTTCTGGAAGCTATGGTCATGATGTCTCTGGCAACAGTTTCAGTTCAAGAAAATGGGCTGCAGCTTTGAATACCGGAGGCCATCAGCTGTGAAAATTGGAGCGACATCTGTCACTATCCAGTGGCGGCATCGCTCCAGAACTTTTGTCTCAGGAGCAACCTTTAAGGACCAGGGTCTGCTGGAAGGTGGCTGCCCTTGGGGAGAGTTCCTTGTGGTCTGCGGAAAGTTATGCAAGAGCCAAGGCGAGGCTGGGGGTCGGGGAGTCACAACTGGAGAGTAGGGGCCGGGGTTTTGGAGCTCCAGGGAGTACTCATCAGAGAGGTGAAGAAATCTGCTCTTGCTTGGAGCTCCAGGGTGGGTTTAGTTTTGTTTGTACCCCGCTACCACGCCTCGTGTAACAGGCCAAGTGTTTTTGACCTACCATTATCCAGGCAATGGAACTTTGTCACTAGATACAGTGACAAAGAAGTCACACGGTGACTTGAGAGCACTCTGAATGAACTAGGATCCTGAGAGAAAATAATTGTGCTTCTCGGCCACGCTCTTCAGCAGCACTAGGGGGCAATCCTTCTTCCCAGAAGACCGCCAGCGCACTGCCACCTCCCAACCCCAGAGTGGCCACACACATCATCTACCCACTGGAGTTCGCAAACCTTCGTAGGACTCCACAGCAGCTCGTGGGGGTGTACTTGGCACCGTGTGCTCCCTTTCTTCTAGGGGCGGAAGGCAAGGGAGGCGGAAAGGCCACCCGGGCGCTCAGGCTAGGAGGGGGCAGAGAGGAGCAGGGCGAGCAGGAGGGGCAGCACCTGAGGAATCCGCCTCCGGCCGCTGTGGCGCCTCGCTCCTCCCCCCTGGAACTGAGCGCGCAGCCCGCGCCCTGCCGCAGAGACGCCAGCCACCGGTGGCGCTAGCACCTCGGAGCTGAGCGCAGCGCGGAGCCGCCCCGGGCTGCGGAGACCACCCCGGCCCTCACGCCCGCCCGGGCCAGGTGAGCTGCTGCGGGGACTCGCGGGTACAGGGAGGCGGGGGGACTCGGTGGCGGGTGTCCTCTGGCGGCCTGGACACCTTGGCAGCGAAGGGCAGTGTCGCCTAGACTTTCTTCTGGAGGGATTGGGAGGGGGCGCGAGAGTGTGGAGTGAGTCCCCATCCCGATCCTGCCGCCCTCGGCCACAGGCCTGTCACCCGGGCTCCGCTACTTCCTTTGTGGCGGGAGGGAGGTGGCCCTTGCTCTGTGGGGTGAAGGAGGCTGTGGCGAGGGGGCGCGTCCCGGCTGCTCCGGGAGCACGAGGGGACGGCTAGCGGTCCCGGAGCACCAGATGGACCGCAAGTAGCGAGGTGTGGAGGTGTCCAGCAAGAGGATGGGTAGAGCTGGGCTTGGGAAAGTTGAGAGCGGCCAGACGTGGTCAGGCGTTCTCTGGGGTCCATGCCAAATGTCACTTCGTCACACACGCATCTTCCGGTCATCATTTCCATTTTTCTGGGAGCAGTTCCGAACTGCTTTTATTCTGAACGAGGCACAAAGGATTGTGTTGACAGCTGAGCGTGAAAATAGACAGCAAGGTGAGGTGTGCCCTGCCCAGGCAGGGTGAAGGTGGGTGGTTTATTAAAGCCCCTGGTTCCTGAAGTCCTTCCGAGCTCCGTTAAAAGATTTTATTTGTATAGGTTCACAGTGTGGAGTTTCTCATTGAAACCAAGCCTAAGAAACGTGCGGGACAGGGTTCTTGTGAGTCGTGGTGGGACTCCTCCACCGTGTTCCTTTCCGTGTCCCTGGCTAGATAAAAACAAATTTTAATTTCTACTTTTGAAACCATGAAATTCTCTTGCCAGAAGCCCTCCTTAAGCCCCATTTTAAAACAGCCTATTAAATATAGGCAGTTCAAAGAGGTTTAACCAAATGTTCCTCTTAAAAACCACTCGCTCCTCTGCCGTGTTCTGGGAACGTCTGAAATTCTGCCTTGAATTTAGTTACTGTTTACTTTTTTTTTCTTTTCTTTCTTTCTTTTTTTTTTCTTTCTGAAAACTTTGGTGAAATTGCAACGTGGAAAACACCGTTAAAATTTTTTAAATGGTTGTTCTGTTGAAATAGTAAAAGATTATATGCATATAAGTATGTATTTTAGAAGGAAATGTAAACTTTAATAGATACTCAAAAGTGGTAGGAATTATGTAACAATTTCAAGCAACATCGAAGAGTATCTGGTGTAAATCCAATCCCCTCTTCCACGCATAGCTTCTCCTCCATGAGACCCCACAGCTGAAAATTTATAAGTACAAACTACCGTTAAAATGAAAATGTGTTATGGAGGTGGAGGAGGAAAATAGAATATAGGTAAAGATTGATCATATATAGATGGATATGCATATTAATGATAACAGTAACCAATTTGATGTGCTCTTGGGATGACATAAACTTTTATTTGACCTGTGGTAGATACTTACTTCCTTGATGATCAGCAAACAAACAAACAAACAAAGTTACAATTCTTAGAACAAGTTTCAAGTGCAAAGTAGCTTTTCTAACTTTTATTTCCCTCCATCTTGGAACTCTAGGAAGCAGAGCAAATGGTAGTTACTTTGTCACCACAGTGTTCTTCTGAAAACACCAAGGAGGTATTTGTAGTCGCCCATCAACAGAGCATATGTAACAACTTTTAAAGGGGTGGTGACAGAGCTTAGCTGTAGGGTGCTTGGACTGAGACTGTGTGTTCAGTCTCTAGCAGCGCGTGCGCGCGCACACACACACACACACACACACACACACACACACACACACAGAGAGAGAGAGAGAGGCACAAGCACACTTGGACTCACACTCTACAGAGAGCAAGAGGCAGATGGAGGCCAAGTTTGAGATCTCTTTACCCAGGCCTAGATCTGCTATGAACTACCCACACGAAGTACTTTTCTTGGCAATGCTCTCCTGCCCCTGTCTCTTTAGAAAGATAAAGGAATTGCTATGTGGCTTTTCAAGGGTCCTTCTGGCTCCTAAGTTCTGTTGTTAATGTAGCTGACGTGTTCTAAGACTAGCTAAGAGTAGCCAGTTGGACCCCAGATAGTTAGACAGGGAGTGATAAGGACATTGTGGAGGTGGATTCATGAAGGAGAGGCCAGCGATGCTTCAAGTACATGCTCTTCTTAGGACTTGATACCTTTGCAGAACAGCAACTTCACTTTCTCACAAAATGTCTGTTTCTGCTGGTGGTGGAGGCCAACTCTGGGGCTGAATGGGCCTCTGCGTGTTACTTTGGAGAGAAAATTCTCTTCAATATTCATGGGAATTTTAAGGAAAACCACTCTTCCCAAATTGCTGCTTTTCTTTTGTGGTAAATGGAAGTAAAGTTAATTTACCTACATCAAAGAGTCTTGACAATTTAATTAGTAACTCTCAAGAATATTTAGATTATAAACATTCCTTACAGCTATAGTATTTTTATTACTATGTAAGTATACTTTTATATCCTTAGCACGAAACTTTTCTAATCTGAAGGTCATGCAGCCTCTGGACTGTGATTCTTAGGTGAGGAGAGATTACAATGTTGTGAATGTAAAAATAGTTAATTTGGGTCACTATGAAGGACCCAGTTAAGAGATTTAAAAATAAACTGTAGGTATTGATTGCCAAAACCCTTGCTATTATGACAGAGGTGCATTCATTCTACAGATGAGTTACAGCAAAGAATCTTAAGCTTGGTTGGGGTACTAAGATTATAAATTAGAAGAATATATTCGTAAAGACACTTAAGTAATTTTGATTTACTGACAAATTCCCCCCATAGACTGAGTAACAAGCAACTTTCTATTTGGGGATTTTGCATTAATTTAAAAAATATGACCATCCTTCTGAGTGTAAACATTCTTCCTCCTCCTGCCCCTCCGCTTTCCATGCCTTTGCCTCCCCCTTAGGATTGTTTTTCAAGGAGGCAATTTAGTGTAGTTGTAAATGGGTAGCTTCAAAGTCATAAGTTCTGGGTTCAAACCTACCTATAACACATAATGGGAATATCGGTCAAGTGACTTATTTTCTAAGAATTTATAATTTATATATATAATTTCTAATTTATAAATTTCTAATTTATAAAATGGGTTCTCTAAACCGTTATAACACTAGTTCTCTAAAAGATTAAGATAAAAGAAATAACATATGAAAACATATTGAATGCTCTCTCTATTCCTAGGAAAAATTCAAATTTCTGATCATTTGAAACAATGAAATTATTAGTATTTGATCAGGGTAAAGTTATGTACTTTTTGATTTGCATTTATTTGTCTTGTACAATAGTTTCCCTGTATAGTGTTGCTATGTTTTTCTAAGTGGGGTTGTGGTTACATAATTTCTTCTATGGTTCTGTGCTTAACTATATGATGGTTGTGTAGATGAAGGCAGTTGTAACACTCGTGAAGAGTTTATTAAGTCCAGACCAATTGTAGAGTTTTTGTTTTCACCCTATGCTTACTAGCTGTCATGGTTTTAAACTTAGGGAAGTCACTGTTAAAATTAGTGTCTAGTATATACCGTATGCATCCTACTAAGATGAAGACAGTACTCTCTTTTCCCTTGAAGGGCTGTTTTATAAATAGTAGAGCTGTGATCACAATTCATGGTTTTTTCCCTCCCCCCCCACCCCTTTAAATTAAGAAAACTTCTAACAAATCAGAGAGATAATTTGTAATCTCCAATTAGATTGTCTTAGGCTACAAATGTATCACAATTTATGCCCCCTGACTAGAGTTCGTACATAGTCAAGGTAGCTTAGTCTACACAAAAGCATGCCCTCGTAAGTTCTGGAGTGCCAGCAGCCCTGATATTTTTGGCAAACACACACCCAGTGTGGATAAAGCTGCTCTTTGTGCCTTGAGCTCCAGGAGGGCTTAATTGTGTGCTCCTGTCTGCCTGGCCACGCCTCCAAGTCCAGATGCGAAGTCTCACAGTGACTTCTGCTCAGCTGCATTTGCCCCTGCCACACACTGGCCTGTGTATGGCTTCATACTGTGCAACGCAGATAGAGAACTCACTGTCTCTCTGTCCCTTATGACTCTCTTCAGCAGCCCCTCCAGAAGAGACTGCAGTGATTGGCCATCTCCCCTTGAGAAATGTCTGCTGCAGGGAGCCATACCTTGCATGGCTTTCTCTCTTCTTAGGCATGGGCCTGTTTTTAAGGGTAGAAGTCTAGAAGCTGACTTCAGACGTGGCCTGTGTTGTTGGGTTTACTGTGTTTACAAGGTGGGACACCTTCTTGTTTTGGCTCTTCGAACTTTTTTGTGTGCTCTTGAGGGACTTTCTTGGGTTTTGTTCTGGGAAGAGGGATTGGGAATTACTACTTTAGTTACCAATATTTTGCATAGAATTGCAATGTGGACTTGCTTTTTTGGGGGGGGGAGCCCATACATTTATATTATGTTATCAAAATTACAGACATTTACAACCCTTTTAGGGGTGTTATCACACTTGTAGGCTTTGAGAAAACTTTATCTCAATGTGAAGAGCTTGGAGTTAGGTGCTGGGTCTAAGGGTGGACCCTAAGCTACTGAGTTAGGAACTCCTGAAGGCAAGGCTGCCAATCTGCATTGTAACAATCTGTATAATGCTGGATAACTATTCTAGGGAAAAAGAAACTTCAAAACCCAATTTAAAAAAAGTGTTCTACAAGTTCAATATTAGTTGTAAAGTCATCTGGAATATTATAAAAAAGTTTTTACATGCTAAACAAGGGATGAAAATTAGCTACTGTTGTTGTTAGCTACTATGTGTCATTTAATTTCTTAAAGCTTGATTCAGGCAGGGATTACAAACTCTGATGCCTGACAGGGCAAACACTAATGTGTGTGGTAAGTAGAACCCTGTAAATTAGGTGCAGTGGTGACGTTAGTGGCTAAGAAAGCCTGAAGGTGGCAGAACCTCAAAGCCTTCTCCAACTGCTGCTTTTTAGGAACGTGGGCACCATAAACTGCAAAGTTCACATTTTTATGGGAATTTAGATGTTGGCAATGGATTATAGTGACAAAAAAAAAAAATTTGATTCAACAAACAAATCTGGAAGCTAGATCATTTCCATCCTATAAATCCAGTAATGTGGGTAAAAATATTTGTATCTAACTGTTCGTGATGACAGAAGAAATGGTGATGTTCATCACATACTAATAAAAACACATATTAAGATTAACAGGCATTTTTCAGTGTCCAGATCATAAAACTTCAATAGATGAAAGGCTGGTGTTGCCAATTAGGTAAAGAATTAGCTATTATCTTCTATTAAGAGTGAAGGCAAGGGCTGGAGAGATGGCTCAGAGGTTAACAGCACTGTCTATTCCTCCAAAGGTCCTGAGTTCAATTCCCAGCAACCACATGGTGGCTCACAACCATCTGTAATGAGATGTGGTGCCCTCTTCTGGTGGGCAGGCACACATGCAGGCAGGATACTGTATATATCATAAATTAAAAAACAAACAAGCAAACAAAAAAATAATGAAGGCAAAACATTCAGGTTTTTCTGGAGAGCAATTTGGCAGCATGTACCAAGACCTTATTAAACTGCCTACTGTAAGACAGTAACCCTAAGCTACAGGTCATCCTTTAAACATTAATTAATTAATACCTTCAAGCAAAGACTCGGTTTCTCAACTCTGCTAGTGTGTGGTTGCTGATTACCATGCTGGGTCCTATAAATATGAACAGTTCCTATATAGGAGTAAGTGCAGATAGAGGGCACTAAATTCCTTAGAAACTTCCCTCCTAGGAATTTCTTGGAAAGAAATAACTAGGCCTGATGTGGTGGCGCACAGCTGGAATCTGAGTGCTCAGGAGCCCAAGGCACGAGGATCTGGAACTGGAGGCCAGCCTCAACTATGGAGCACAACTCTGCTTCAAAGAAAAGGAAGTTTTTAGTGAAACACAGCAGAAGCATATAGGAAAAATTATAACATGAAATATTATTTATAAGAGTAGAAGTTTAGGGCTGGGGAGATGATGCAGTGGGTAAAGACACTTACTACCAAGCCTGATGACCTGAGGTCTCTTACCAGTCCCCATATGGAAGAAGGAGTGAACCAACTCTGACAAGTTGTCCCCTGACCTCCACACATGTATTGTGGCACCCACAAGTATGGGTATGTATGTACACACACAGTAAATAAATAAATGTTTAAAAAAGAGTATACAGTTTAGAAACAATGGGAACACCAAGTTAGAAGAGAAAAAAAATCAATCAGCAGTACATATTTGTGAAAAAATAGTATTAAACATATTAAGTGAAAATTCTATGATGAAGCCATTTTGTTCATTTAGGTAGCTAGCTTTGGCACAAGATATCTGGGAACCAATCCTCCTGAAAAAAAAATGCACAGCCTTTCTCTGTAGGTTCTTGTTAGAAATCCACAGTCCAGCTACCCCTCTACTCCTACCTGCATTGTGTATCTCTAGCAGGGACCAGGAATCTGCGAATTAATAAACTCTGCCTCCATCTTTGCATCCCTCAAGTTGCATCTATGTTACCATGACTGAGTTAAAATCCCTGAACTCTGTCTAGGCCCTGTTTTCACTATGGGCATGCCACTGTGAAGTTAAGTAACCTTCCATCTTCGTGGGATAAGCAAAATGGTAAACAAAGGCAAATGAGTAAAACATCTGGCTTCTAGATTGAATCTTTTAGATTTCTAAGTGCTCAAGAGGAAAGTAGAATAAAAAGTGAGCCTGACTGGTCCAGCTGATACAAAGCTGCAGGATCTCCATGACACAGAGAAGCAACAGAGTATCCAAGAGGAGTCCCAGGGAGGATGCAGTATTGATAGTGTGGCAGAAGCCGGAGGCCTCAAACCAGACCGATGACTCATTGCAATAAACGTTTGCAAGTAAAGCTGTTTGGGCAAAAGGGTATACTGCGTGATACACTGTGACATACCACAGCTTCCAAGGTGAGATTTGTTTGTCTCTTTTCCTTTCTTTGGGTGGTTGCAAGGGCAGAGGGCTAATATTCATAAAGGATCAATAAAAACTTGAAAGAAAGAAAGAAAGAAAGAAAGAAAGAAAACTAAAGAAGAGAAAGTGAGCCTGAGGTTGCATCATTGAAAAAGGACCCCTGAGCAAAGACCTGAGTAGGTGAGGGACCGAGCCCTCAGGAGTTTCCAGGTTTGGTGGAGAGGGAGTCTTACTCCAGTCTTCTCTACTGTGAGTTCTTTGTAAGGAAATTAAGCATCCTCAAATTCACTGCATTTCAGGGTCCACGCCTGCCACATTTTCTTGTGAAATGCAGTTATTGATTTATGGAATAACCGTTTCTGAGGTGAAGCCTGTGCCTATCCTCATAAGACATCCCAAGTACTTTTCCTGGACACAAAAGTGTTAGAACTAGCCGAGCGTGGTGGCACACGCCTTTAATCCCAACACTTGAGAGGCAGAGGCAAGTGGATCACTGTGAGTTCGAGGCCAGCCTGGTCTACAGAGTGAGTCCAGGACAGTCAAGGCTACACAGAGAAACCTTGTCTCGAAAAACCAAAAAAAAAAAAAAAAAAAAAAAAGTGTTAGAACTGCCCCTCAACGTGTAACCCTACAGATTTAGTTTTACAGCATGGACAATGGGAAGTTACCACAGCTGCAGTTTTCCAGTGTGAAGATGTAGCCAGTGCATTTTTCTTTTATCTACTGTGTCATTAAATCAGATGTAAGATGCTAGTTTCATTGAGCTTATTCATCTATCTTTAGGTGTGTTTAGGAAACTGAAAAACTGTCTTCATATCCACATCACGGAGCCAAGGAAATGTCTCTTTTGAAAGTTCTACTTCCTCTCCTCCAAGTCTGTTCCTTTTTTTAATATATATTTTATTAATTCCTTTTTTTATTATTATTTAAAAAAAATTTTTGAGACTGGGTTTCTCTGTGTAGCCCTGGCTGTCCTAGACTCACTTTCTATACCAGGCTGGCCTTGAGCTCACAGTGATCTGTCTGCCTTTCCCTCCCGAGTGCTGGGATTACAGGCTTGATTTAAATTTGTATTCGATTTATTATTTTATGTGTACATGGGTGGAGGTGCCTGTGTGCCACAGCATGTGTTACTTTGGCAGGGTCCTTCTGTCTCTACAAGAGTTTTGGTGTTGAACTCAGGGGTCAGGCCTACGTGGCAAGCCTTTAACTTACCCCACCTTTAAGAATGAACTTAAATCTATTACATTGTTTTACTTTTCCCTCCATTTTTTCCCTTTCCTCCGTCTTTAAATCTGACGCAGGCATTTTAAGTTTGTCTAGTATTTCTTCTGTTGATCAATGTTTTCCTCCATGCCATTTTTTTGAGACAGGATTTCTCTGTATAGCTTTGTCTGTTCTGGAACTCACTCTGTAGACTAGGCTGGCCTCAAACCCATAGAGATCTACCTGCCTCTTTGAATGCCTTCTTTAAAAAAGATTGGCTGTCTTTTTAACAATCAGTTTCCAGCAGCAGCAGCAGCAGCAGCAGCAGCAGCAGCAGCAGCAGCAGCCTTTCCCAAAGGAAAATGCCTAAACCTTAGAGTACTCATCTGCTATGAGCTGCGTTGTAGCAAAAGAAAAAGTGCATGTATTTAGTAGTAATGCATGTGCTCTGTCACTATCCCAGGGGAAGCAAGAGAGTAACCAGTCAATACCAGAGACAAAGAGTCTCCATTCATGTATTTTGTTTGGTTTTTCTTGCGAGATGCTCTACTCTATCACACAGGCTACACTTCAACTCATGATCCCCCTGCCTCAGCCTCTGGAACCCTAGAACAGCCGTTGCGGACTACCGTACTTGGCAGCCAGGGTCTCTAAGTCACTCTCTGCCATCCTCTGCTTGCTGGGATTTGTCTTGGTCCAGTGTGTTTTATTATTCCAATATTTTGCAGCACACTCAAGACTTAAATCTTCTGATAGCTCTCACTAGTTGTAGAAACAGAAAAATGCTTTTATTTGTTTACTTATTTTGACAGGATTCTACTATGTAGCCCTGGTTGGTCTGAAACTTGTACACCAGCCTGCTTCTGCCTCCTGAGTACTGGGATTATAGGCATGTGCTACTGTGTCTGCTTAACTGTTTGTTTTAATGAAAATTTACCCAAATTTCTAAAGAGATGCCCAAGTCTCCTTGGTCAAAAATTTATCACATGCTCATTGACAAGAAAAATGGACATATGTAGAACTTTTGAGATTTCCTTGAACCTGGAGGAAAGGTCTGTGCTCCAGATAAGCATACACAGACTCGGGGGTTGTTAATACTAAGGAAGGTGAGAAAGTGGCTGATTAGCCAGTCAGCAGGCTGTAGCACGAAGCTGAATTCCCTTCCTTCCTTCCAATAATCTAATATGAAACCTCAATTTTAAACAAACCAATCAGTTGTCTCTTCTGCCTGTGTCTTACCCGAACATTCTGGCTTGTGTCTTGATTCCTGTTTCTCTTTCATTAAAAGTTCTCTTTAAAATTTAGAGAAGTGCTGGGGGTGTGATAGTGGTGCACTCAAGGAGGCAGAGGCAGGCGGATCTTCATGAGTTGGAAGCCAGCCTGGTCTACAAAGCAAGTCTAGGACAGCCAAGGCTACACAGAGAAACCCTGTCTGGAAAACAAAAACAGAAACAACAAATTGGAACACATATGGCTATTTAAATGAAAATTAATTTTAAAAAATGACGTGTGTGCAGATGTGAATGTGTAGGCTACAGGACAACCTCAGGTGCATCCTTAGAAACTTTGTCCGCCTCCTTTGAGACAGTGTTTCTCACAGGAGTCTGGAGCTCAGCAATTGGGCTGTCCCACCACAGGGATCAAATGCTAAATGTGATGCATTTTTGACAGTATTCTTACTCAGTAGTTGTACTGGAATTGTTTAATATTGGGAGATATCATATCTGGCTAGTCTACAAAGCAGTTAAGTCTGAAGTGTGGGGGTTGGTGATAGGATGTCAGATATTCTGAAGGATTGATACTGTCATGGAGACCCTTGCGCCTTCAGCAAGCCTTCTCTGAACTGGTGCCTCAGAGCAGGATTTGCTTAGACGTACCATAATGCATAGCACAGTTGTATATCTGTAATTTCAGAGCATGGGGTAAGGACAGAGGGAGGGAGAGAGAATAGAATCTTTGCATATGCATAAAACAAAAGTCTTTTTAAAAAATAGCCATAAAGGACTTTATGACCCCTATACTCTCCGCTGCTTAGTTTTTTCATAGAATTCAATAATTTGCAGCAAGCTTTAATAGTTTGGTTTGGTGGTTTAGTTAATGCAAGCCAATGGATATTGTTTCATACATTGTAACATACATTGTTTCTAACCTGTGCAGTTGGTTTTGGGCGGGGGTGGGGGGTTCCAGACAGGTTTTTTCTCTGTGTAACTTTGGCTGTCCTGGACTTGTTTTATAAACCAGGCTAACCTTGAGCTCACAGAGATCTGCCTGCTTCTGTCTTCCCAAGAGCTGGGATTACAGACATGCCGCCTGGCTGAAAATTTTATTTTTAAAGTTACAAAACAACAACAATAATAACAGCCACCACCCAGGAAAGCTCGAGAAGATAAATTGTTTCACAAGCCCCTAACCCCTAGATAGTAGGTGTTAAGTCTGCATGAGACAGATTTTGCTGAATTTCCCAGCCATTTCTCCTCCCTTAAGTCATCCTGACATTTTGTGACTACTAGATTATAAGACCTGATTGTCAGTAACTGTGTCTTAAAATGTTTTGTAGTGTCCAGGAAGACAAGTTGGAGTAGGTGTGTACTGATGTGACATATTAATTCTTCCAGACTGTGGTGGAAACAGGCTGTGCACGGCTGTTTGGTGCCTATGAAGGAATAGTCAGTAGGAATCAAACCTTGAGTTCTCTCACCAAGCTTGAACCACGGCTCCGACACTGCAGAGGCCCTGGTCCTTTTTCTTATTTCTGTGTCTGAAGCTCTTGGAATAAACACAGAGAAAAAATAATATTTTTAGTAAGTGAATAGATGCCATCTGTTAAGCTTTAGTCTATTACTGTATATCTTCCTGACCTGGGCCAAACTTCATGCCGGTCTAAGCCATTGTCCACAGAACTCTGTAGAGAAGGGAGGGACAATGTAATCTTTACACCTTTACAGGAATACCAGGCCAAGGCTCATGCCCTATGAAAGCTAGGATCATAACATCCTTTGAAGAAAAGTTTGTAACAAGGAAAATAAATTCAAAACAATTCTGTGGCTGAGGTTGAAGGGAGATTGATTTTTATTACACTTTTCTGAAGTTTAGAAAACTATGTC
Organism: Acomys minous; assembly: GCF_964271855.1. NCBI lineage: Eukaryota > Metazoa > Chordata > Mammalia > Rodentia > Muridae > Acomys > Acomys minous. The sequence continues at coordinate 72,983,458 of NC_140486.1, read as the reverse complement.
TGTAAATTCTTATGCATATTTTATTCATCTTCAAATGTGTTTATTTAGTAATTTGCTTTAAGTAACATAATCCTGGTGTACACCTTTAATCCCAGCACTCAGGAGGCAGAGGCAGATGAATCTGAGTTCAAGGCCAGCCTGGTCTACAGAGTGACTTCCAGGGCAGCCAGGGATGCACAGAGAAACCCTGTCTCAAAAACAAAACAAAAAACAAAAAAAGAAACCATGTATTTCTGGAGTAGTGCTATATAGTGTGTTAGAATCATGAAAGGGCTAGTTCAGAAACAAGCATTCTACAAAATGTGACCAGTGTTTGAAGTGAATAAATGCTATAATTCATATTGCTGATTAGGTTTTAAATTGACAGAACTATTAAACCAAAGCATTGTGGGCTTGTTTCAGATATTATTTCCAGTAGATTATCCTAAGTCTATATGTGTCAGGGAGCCAAAGTTCAAGCATTATGGACACCATAATTCTATCTTAGAGTAAAGGCGGCCTTTAGTCTGTAGTGATTTTTATGGCAATAATTTATAATATCAAACTGTCTCTCAGTCTTCATTTGGGTAAGAAGTAATTATTTTGTCAGGTGAATTCCTCACTTCCTGAAAAAATAACTTTATTATTTATAATTTTCTGTCTGAGCAAGAGTGGTGGTAATAGAATTCTCCACTGGGCAGGAAATTAATGCTGGAATTGAATTCGTAAGACTTTGTTAGGCACCTGTACTTGGAATGGGCACGGTAAGAAAGAGACAGGCACACACAGAGTAGTTCCTGCCCTGTGAAGCTGGCTGCAAGATGGCACCAGGGCTTGTAGTTTTACAGACTGAGACGTGACTTTATACGAAGCATGCTCCTCAAGCTGCCACTAATGCAATGGAAGCCACACAGCATATGCAAGCGCATTTGTTCTCTTCCCCAACACCAAAAGCATAAAAGAATCCAATTAAAGCTGAAAGCTAATGGAGTTTAAATGTGCATTTCCTCTTTTTTTCTTAATTTGTTTAAGCCAAAGAGTGCTTTAAACTTGTTCCCGAGGCATCGGGCTGATGCAGAGGCTGGGGAGATAACTCAGCGACACTTCACCGATGCTAATGTTGTGAAATGCATCCTTTGGAGAGGGGTAGGAACCGCAATGTATAGGTGCATGTGTATGTGTGCATGGTGTACGTACACACGTGTGGATGTGTACGCATGCAATGGTGCCGGTGTAGTGGTTAGGAGACAACTTTCAGGAGTAGCTTCTTTCTTTTTACCATGATGGGAGTCCAGGATTTGAGTTCATGTCTCATCCACCTTATTAGTTTCATTCATTCATTCATTCATTCATTCTTCATTCATTTATTTTGAGTGAGACTCTTTCACTGAACCTTGAGCTCCCCAGTTCTCTAGACTGGCTGGCTCCTGAGCCCTAGGCTCCACCTGCTTCTAGGATTAGCGACCACTGTGTCTGACTGCTTTATGAATACTGGGGTCTCAACTCCTTAGGCTTTCACAGGAAGTCACCTACTCAGCCCAGAGGGATGGGGGAGAAATGGAGTATCAATGTCAGTTCATATCTCTCTTTTGTATTGTAAATCAGAAACCAATTTTAATAAATGTGCTCCTATGGACAGTTTAAGGCATATGGAATTATCAATTAGAAAAATATGAATGAAGGCTCATTTTAACCTTTAGACTGTGTTTAAAGCACATTTACAATTACGTGAGGTGACGTCATACTTGCTATTCTACTGATACATCAGATTATGAGGATAATGATAAACGCTTGCAGTTCTTAAAGCATCTGAACAATTATTCTTTAAAGGCAGAGGCAGGTGGATCTCTGAGTTCGAGGCTAGCCACAGTGGGTTCCAGGGTATCCAGGGCTACACAGAGAAACTCTGCCTTGAAAAACCAAATTATAGCCAGGCGTGGTGGCACATTCCTTTAATCCCAGTACTAGGGAGGCAGAGGCAGGCGGATCACTGTGAATTTGAGGCCAGCCTGGTCTACAAAGTGAGTCCAGGACAGCCAGGGCTACCCAGAGAAACCCTGTCTCAAAAAAACAAAAAAGCAAAATACAAACAAAACCCCAAAAAATAAAACAAAACAAAAAAACCAACCCCCCAAATTATATGTATGTATAATATTTGTATATATTAATATATATTAAAATTAGCTTACAAGGTAGTGGGTTTTCATATTTGTTCTCCTTCATGTGACCTTACTTTGACTTCCCTTCAGCCCTCCTACCTCTAGCCCCAGTCAACCCTCTAACCATTGGCCTTGCCCTCTCTTCTTTCATGTTATTTGTTCCTAAAGCATTTTTTTTTTTATAATTAACTCCTTAGACATTGAGACTCCTGGTGCTTCTCACCAATGAACACTGTGTGCTTATTTAGCTCTTAGCATATTTTTATTCTGTATGGTAAACTAAAAATAAGGTGAGATTAATTCAACATTTATCATAGATATTATCTACTTACAAATTTTCTATTAGATTAATGGAATTAAACTTTCTACCAGATTTGTAGACCACTATAAGGCACAAAGTACAAGTCAGAGTACGAAGTGGAAAGAAAAAAGGCTTAATTGTCACAATTAGAACACAGTATTTACAAATAGTGTTTTAAATCATCTTTAGTTTGTTATTTTAAAATCCATCAAAGAATAAGATCAGAAGTTAGTCTGTAAGATTTTAATACTACACAGTCATTTATTGTTTTTTTAATACAGTTTGATTTATTAAAACTTGATTTTCCACAGGAAGTCTGAGTTAGGTGCTTAGATTTAATTTTTCTTAATTTGTAAAGCATTACCATATAAATCCCAAGGAAGTAGTACATGAAGTTGTCTGTTTAAAGATAGTTATGTAGCCACACATTTTCTTTCTCCCCAAAACTGTGTGTGTGTGTGTGTGTGTGTGTGTGTGTGTGTGTGTGTATGCGGTGGTTAGGGCAGCCAGAGGCCTTTGTGTATGTCTCATTTAAATGTAAATTTATCTGAGGGACTCTAAAGATGAGCTTAGAAAGTAAGGAGAATTTTAACATGAATAGTCATTTTTTTCCAAGAATACCAAAATCCCTGTTTTAGACTACAGAGAGAAAGAAAAAAAAAAAAACACCTAACAACATTAAACAGCTAATATTTAACTAGCTTATTTTTAAAGATTCTTAATTGATTATCAATTTCCTTTCATTAATAGTATTTCCAAGAATCAAATCAAACAGAAATTAATTTGTATGCCTTAAAATAAGTATAACAATACTAAGCAATTTATAGGATGATGCTGAATATTATTTTGCTGTATTATGTAAAGAAAAATAGGGTTTTAAGTAGAAACCAGATTGTACAAATACGTCTTAAAAAATTAAATCCGAGACACCTAAAACCAACTGTTGCAGACAGCTTAAGTACATTGATATAATGTACGACACATACATCTATGAACTGTATGTGTCTAGGATATATTTTATTCAATAAGTAAAACTTGGTTTTATCCTGTGATTATCCATTATTCAAATGCAGTTTGGAAGCAAGTTTTTGAGAGAGTCTCCACGTGTCATTTGTTGCCACTGAGACAAACAACTGTCTTTGTCATTGACAAACACAAATGGCTGTGTTTTTATCCTACAGACCCTGGCATTGTCGACTGCCATGATGTCCTCTCCTGGTAGGGGACCGGCTAGCGTCTTCAGACGTCCTTACCACTTTCCTACAATAAAACAGGCCATTTCTCAGGGTTGGTGTTGATCGAATATTTTGAAGTCATTTTTGTCTTCAGTCATTGTCCTACTAGCATGTGATTATCTTGTGTTAAAAAAACAAACAAATCACCTCCAAACCCCTTTGATCTACCCTAACCTTTCTATATGTTAATTTTGGAAGAGTGACACTGTAGTATGCCAATAAAATGCACTCCTGCGTTGACATTCTCAAAGTAATTATAAAAAAGGATTGTAAAGTTTACTGAAGGGATTATTATTTGTTGGTTGATGAAATTGACTTAAGCCCTAAAAATGTAAATACTTCCCAAACCAGCCCCTGTAGAGTGAAGGGTCCCTTTCAAAGAAAAGAATGTATTCATTCTAAGCCTAACTTTAGCATAAAGGAACATTTTCTAGGGGTCTTTAATTTTTATTTACACCACTCTGTAATAACCAAGTTTCCATTGAGTGTTTGCAGACTTGAGGCACAACACCTCATGTTTTACTCTAATCCTTGCTGTTTTGAGTTCAAAACTGAGTTTCTAGTAACCAATAGGGGTTTGAAATATGTGCCTAGAGGAGAAGTCTAAGTCAGAGTCTTTTCGGATGAAAGTCAGATATATAACTTTGTAAGCAAAATCAGTGAATGCCTCTTCCATTTTCCCCGAGTTACAGTAGCATAAGTGGAGGCATTTTCCTTGCAAACAGAAATATTAGCACTATTCTTACTTGTGCCTCTCCCTTTCAATGCAAAGTTTGTTCTTGCTTCTTTATTTTTGTTTTGGTTTTTATTTGTTTGTTTGTTTTTTGAGACAGGGTTTCTCTGTGTAGCCTTGGCTGTCCTAGACTCACTTTGTAGTCCAGGCTGGCCTCGAACTCACAATGATCCGCCTGCCTCTGCCTCCCAAGTATGGGAATTAAAGGCGTGCGCCACCACCGCCCAGCAGTTCTTGCTTCTTTTACAGCTTTTTCTTCTCTTCCTCCAAACTCCCAAGACTCAGAGGAAGTGAATTCTTGTGAAAGATCTATGTGAAAGAGGCTTTCTTTTCCCACAGGCATACAGTACATAAATACTTTCAAAAGTCCTATGCCATCCTTAGACCTTTACTTTTCAAATAGTTGCTTCTTTTTTAAAAATAAATAAAAAACAAAAAAATGCAACAACCCACCGATTTAATTTACTATACTATGTGAAACAAAGCCTGCTTAGTCAGGCGGTGTATTTTGTAACACAGTTTTTATGTTTCTTAATTTGACTTAAAATGTTGCATTAATTATCTACTATAATGATTTTTATAGATAGCTTGTTATTGGTAGTTGTATTATCTATTTCTGGGTTACAAGCCATAGCACCTTTGCAATGTGATACCCCAGTGATGGCTTCCTGTAGCAAACATCTGTGATGAGTCTGTTCTCTGGATTTTGTTTCTTCCTTTTTATTTTGTATCAAGGAGAACAGATTAGCATAGAAAGTTTTAACCATGAGTGAAACTTTGTGGCAAGTGTAGGAAACAGAGAGTGGCTTGTTGGTGTTTTACCTTCCGTGACTGTGGCCTGGCCACTTTCTCAACTTCTAAGGGAATTCTATTACAACCATTAGATACCGTTGAGGTGGAGGATGGAAGTAATTGGAAGGCCCTTACACCTTATACACAGGGATGTTACCTGGTAAGTGAAATGCTATCTCAATTTATTTCTGGCGTGTCAAGGAGAGTGGGGGATGGGAGAATGAAACTTGAATCAGTGACCATCTGGCCTAGATTTGGCTGATTTCCTGTGCATGGCCCTTTGTTCTAGGCACACAATGGATTGTTCCTTTTAAAGATAAGAATTCGGTTGTGACGTTGTGCTGAATCAGCAGGTTTGGTTTGGGATTGTAAGCAGGGACTCATATTGGGGCCTTTCTATTGTTCTCAGTCCCCATCCTGTTTCCATCAATTTCAACAATGTTCCAAGAGTTTTCTATAGATTAATAGAGAGGTGGTTTCCAAAGACACATGGAACAAAATAATTGGGAATGAAGCTTTCTAGTTTGGCATTATCTATTTTAAGAAATTGAAATTTTCCTCATCTCTGGCTTTCAAAACTGCTATATCCCTAATTGTGGCTTTTAAATAAGCCTTTGTAATCAAATCTTCTGTCTGAACTTGAACTTTCCATTTGGTGGTGGAAAGAGCTGTACTAAATCTGAGCAGGGCTTTCAGGTGAGCCTGCATGGTTTTCTGTGGCCTCTACTGTCATGGATCTGCAAATCAGATCTTAGGAAGTTGGAGCTGTTTTCCTATTAAATCGACATCGCTGTTTTTAAAGAGGCAGTTATTGACTACAAGTAGGGATTTTTGTTTGCCTAGTGTTCCAAGAAAGCCAGGCACCAGGTCATCTCATATGTAGCAGAGATCAGAACCCAGTTAAATGCCACTTTCCATGAGACAAGAGCTAGCCTCTTGCTGTGTGGCCACAAAATAAAAAAATAATGACTTTCTCCTTCTGAAATGATAGGATGGCTGCCAGATTTTGTCAGCATTTAATTCACCTCTCATCTCCTCGTAGCTGAACTGCCCCTTACCACCCCAACACACAGCCATCACCAACTTCTCCTGAAACTACTTATTACAAAGAATACCAAGCATACATTACAGTCTAATCTCTAATTCTTTTGTGTGGATAAAGGTACTTTTTAAGTATTACAGAATCTAGGGGCCTGATCTTAAGAAGGAAGCTTGCTAGTTAGTTCCTTGGGGATCTAATTATGTAGCAGATGGGACCCCCATGCAACAGTTTAGTGTCCTTCGGTGCAATTAATTTTAGGTCTACATCTATCAAAAATAAATAAGAAATAACACAACAAATTTGTTTTTTCTATTTGAAGCATTGTACATTCATATGTCCCCCTCCCCCCCCCCACACCATTTTTGAAGTATCTTTAATTTGGGGAGCTAGTTTGAGGCAAAGGGAAAGGTCTTAATCCTTTGCACCCATCCCCTCCTGCACCCCCAACCTCTAAGTCTCCTTCAAGTCTCACTGAGGGCTTATAGTCTCCCCAGAGGCGGCTGCAGATGCCTGGGAAGTTTACACTGCAGAGAGTTGTTTTGTTTGGCATAGCTAATCAGGAGGCAGGCTGGAATTGCTCATAGCTGTCATTCAGGTTTTGTTTCAAAGTCCAAGGACCTGCTGGGAAAAACAAAAAGCTAATGAAAGCTGACTGTATTTAGGCCTCAAATCTATGGAATCTGAAAGGATGCCCTGACAGTGTATTCTTATTCCTCCACATTCTTGCTGTTGCTAAGGTAACAGATTTTTAGAGGCTTTTCATCTTCATTGTCAAGTATTTGCTACACTTATTGTTGTTTTTCAGATTAGAGCAATTCAGATTATCTCCTTTTAAAATGAAGTAAAAAGAGAAAATAACGGGAATAAAATGTCTGAATCAATTACCTTGAATGCTCCTAAGATCAGGGTTTTTTTTTCCCTCCATTTGTTTGTTTTGTTTCTATGTCTTTAAACCCTTAGCTTCATAACACGTGTTAAAATTTAAGACTAGACCCTGAAGCTTAGGAGTGTTACATATGTGAAATTCCCCCTCCTATAAAGTGATTTAGTGAATCTTCATATAATCTGCAAAGAATCATCCTAAGAAAAAAAGGCTTATAGTGAGAAGTCTTTAAAAATCATTCTTCTTGAATAAAAAAACCCTAAATAATATAAGAAAGCGATGCATTTGCATTCTTATCTGTAAATGGAAAATTCAAGAAGTATGTGGGGCCTAGGCATAATGTTCAAAACTACAAACCCCTGGTCATTTAATATTTGCTTTCACAGATGTGTTGCCCTAATGGATGAACTTTCATCTCCTGGAGAGTGCAGCCCAAATGCAGCCCACACCACCCGAGGTTGATACGTAATAAGGAAAAGATTGATTTTATGCAGACACAGTGTCCCTTGGGTTGGCTTTAGATTTGAAAGCCCCAGGGATATGCTTCGTATGGCTGCTATTGTCACGATGTTGACTCATTGAGAGATAACAGGCTTTTAAAAAAACCTGATTTATCAAGAATCTTCATCCCGTGAGCTTTTCCCTATGGCAAAAACGAGAATATTGAAATGATGCAGCTTTAGTACTGATTGGATCACATCATTAATTTGGTCCCAACCCAAAAACCTATACTCATAGAGATAAGATCTGGCTTAAAATGAGAAAAGGAGCATCTGGCCAGGTGTGGCAGGGCCGCAGGTCTGGGAGCGAGGGGCCAAGTGTGCAGAAGCTCCTCACTTTCCTTTCTGTATCCTAGTTTGCATTCCTATCTTTTCTCCTCTCTGCCTATCTGACTGTGTGGTCCTCAAGGCCCCACTCAGCTCCCCTTGTCATTAAGCTCTCGTTAACTAGACCTGGTGGCGTCCAGGTAGTTAGAGTGGCTGCATTCTCAGCCAGTCAAAATTGTGTTCAGATACAGTTTTGATTTAAAAATGAATTTTTTTGAGCAGAATGATTAGGGTTGGGAGATATGAAGGGGAAAGAACATAAAGTGAATGTATCACCTGAAATGGAGAAATCTAACCAGGTAACATTTTCAAGTAAAGGACACAGCCATCTTTAAGGGGAGCTAGAATTAGGCTTATTCAAATTCTCTTTAGAAGCAGTGCTTTCCAAACTCCTTGGTTTTGTGGTAGGGAGGGGCCTGACAGACTTGCTAAGTGTCCCCTACAGCTACCTACAGACTTTTTTTCTGTGTTGGATTTGTGCCTGATATTTAAAAAAAAAGAAAGAAAGAAAAGAATACATAACACTTCTTTAAAAGTAAGGTCTTGAAATCACTACCATGTAGAATAACAGATAAGAGTTTTAGTTCAAGTTGGAACAAAATGTTTTAGCCACAAGAGACAGAAAATTTAAATAGACAGCTTGGTGAGTTATGATTTCCACATTTGATTCCAAGGTTAGTGGAAGCTTTATCCTTGGAGTAAGAACTGAGCTGGGTGCCTGTCGTTTAAATTACTAACAGTTCTCAGATTGTTGATTTTTTTTTCTTCTTTTGTTGTTGGGGGGGGGGACAGATAAAATTTGGCACCTAGCCGGTCTCCATTGGGGTTGGGAGTAAAGTCCAATGTCCTCACTGAACCGTGGCTCCAGAGAAGAGAAACTTCACTGTTTTGGGTTCTTGAGATCCTAGCACAGATGTGGGCCTGAGAGGGACCTGTTTCTAGAAGCAGTACGTGCTTGCCTGCCTTAGCTCCAGCTCCTCCTGAAGGTGATAAGGGAAGGTATTCGCAGGAATTTCCTCAGCTTCCCCATTGCCCTTCAGGAGCAGCCGTGACCCCAGAGGAGCTGTGAGATAACCAGCCCCTCTTTTTTTTGGCCAGGAGGCCAGATTACAACTGTGTCTGGAAAAGTGGGCATTGCTTTTTGAGCCTAAGAGTTACAATGTTGAATATGGAAATCTTGACTCTTCATATGAATTGTGAAAACTGAGGCACAACAGACGAGGAAAGTGAATTTTCCTATTATTCTTACTGCACCTATAGAAACACATTAGGAAAGTCAGTGGCCAGGACTTTAAGACTTTTTTCCTATTGTCCAGTTACTTTTGACATATTAAAAACTATAACTGAAGATCTGAGTTACAAGGTTTCCTAGTTGCAAGACTGAAATCCAGTAATGATAGGTCTTGACGGGGCAGAAGAGGGCTTGGTAGATCTACTCATGAGCCTATCTCTCTCTTTGTAGTTGGTGGAAAGGAGAAAAGACCTTTCCAAATCCTGGCACAATACTTTGTGTGCAGGAGACATTGGTAGAGAGCTTACAGAACTGAACTGAGTGCCATTAACATGACTTTTAGAAGCAGCTATAATTATAATCATCATCAATGGTCATCTTTGTCATTGTTCCTTGAAGCCACCTGTACTTACAAAATTCAGATTAGTTTAGGGATAAGCTTTATGATGTTAGCATCTTATAGTTCACATAGGAGGTTGGTCAAATAGAGGCTTGAGAGTATTTCTCTGGTCAAGTTGTTCTGTGTTGATAAGTGTCAGTATTGATTTCATCATTAAGGAAACCTTGAGGCTGAAGAGTAAGGGTGCTTGCCTGGAAAGATGAAAACCTGAGTTCAGATCTCCAGAACCCAAATAGAAAAACCAAGCATGGTTTCGCGGGCCTGCCATCCCAACAATGTGGGGAGAGAGTGGCAACTCTTCATGAGAACTCTCTGGCTAGCCAGCCTAGCCAAAAAGGCAGGCCACTACTTCAGTAAGAGACCTGCAGCAAGGCAATAATGTGGAGGGTGATACAGGATGGCACCAAACACCTTGGTCTGCACATGAGCATATACCTTTGTACCTTCACACCCATACACTCATGAGCATAATACACACACACATGCACACACACATACCACACATGCACACACTACACTCTACACACACACCACACTATACACACACACACATACCACACACAGAGACACACCACACACACAAACCACACACATATACCACATACATACACACCACACTATATACATACCACACACCACACACACACAGACACACACCACACACATACCACACTATACACACACCACACACACACCACACACCACACATACACACCACACCACACACACATACCACACACATACACCACACTACATACACACACCACACACAGAGACATATACCACACACACACCACACTACACACACACATACACACCACACATACACACCACACCACACACACATACCACACACATACCACACACATACACCACACACATACACACCACACACACACAGAGAAATATACCACACACACGCCACACACACACACACACACCACACATACATACCACACACATACACACCACACTACACACACACACCACACATACACTACACACCACACATACACACCACACTACACACACACACCACACATACACTACACACCACACACACATACCACACACATACACACCACACTACACACACACACCACACATACACTACACACCACACACATATACCACACTACATACACACCACACCACACATACACACCACACACACATACCACACACATACACCACCACACACATACACACCACACTACATATACACCACACACACACAGAGACACACACACACACCACACCACACCACACACACACACCACATACACACCGCACACATACACACACCACACACACACAGAGACACACACACACACCACACCACACCACACACACACACCACATACACACCGCACACACACACACACACCACACACAGAGAATACTTGGCATGGCTCCATTAAAACTGGGGTGTTTTCTGTCCTCTTTCTCTCCTTCACCTGGGTCCACTTCAGGATGCTTTTCATTAGGTGAGACTTTACAAATTCTAACTGTGTAATGTGTAATAAGATGGTAATGCCTGAGAGTGTTCTGGAGCAAAGGTGTCGTGGGCAGACAACGTGCTGGTCTGGGAAGGTCTCTCAAATAATATCTACTCTCTTGTATATTTTACTGGTGGAAGAGAAGTTGGGAGCCCAGGAAGTGCCTCTTCATAACAGGAGGAAGACTGTCTCTATTCTGTCACATGTCCATCCCTGAGGCTGCTTTGTGATTAGGAGGTGGTATCTAATTCTGGAACTGTTATTGTAAAATCACCTAAGCATGCCTTAGGACTTTATATAATAAAATGGACTCTGGACCTTAGAGCTTGCCCTGTAGACTAGGTGATGTGTAAGCTTTAGGTAGCAAGTGTCATGTGACAGTAGAAACAAAATAGAATATAAGACATTTGGAGAAAACAAAGTCATAATTTGGAAACAGTGTTCTTAAGAGATTTTAGTGCACTTTAAGACATAGTAGGATACACTTTAAAGTCATTTAAAACAATATATTGCTTTGTGTGTGTGTGAGTGAGTATAAGTGTGTATATGTGTGTGTGTGAGTGTGCATGTGAGTGTGTGTATGTGTGCTTTGTATATGTTTGTGTGCACTTTGTGTGAATGCTGTGTGCTTTGTGTGTGTGAGCATGTGTGTGTGCATATGTTTTGTGTATGTGCTTTGTGTGTGTGTGTGTGAGCATTCATATGAGTATGTGTATGTGTGCTTTGTGTATGTCTATGTGGTCTTTGTGTGCATGAGTATGTGTGTGTGCTTTGTGTGAATGTGTGTGTGTGTGTGTTTTTATGGTTACGGGGTAGGTGGTCACTCCTGGGACTTTCCATATGCTCAGTTCCACCATGTAAAGCACTGCCACCCTAAAGCCCTGACTTTTGAGAGCTTTGATAGCCCTTAGGTGTCTGCCTGTGTGATTCTTAGTAGTGGTTCATTGGCATGTTAGGTAATGGCTCACAAGCATGTTAGAGTTGTGCCAGGCATCTCTGGAGATGCAAAAGAGGATCAGGATGAAAGTTTCATGGGAGATTTAAAGACATGGCAAGAAAGAATTTAAGACATGTTTTGTTTTATTATTAAACACACCAACAAGCTCACTAATGAAAATGATGTCTCTCTAGCCTTATCTTCCAGTCACTCAAATCCCCCTTTCTAAAGATAAACCACCTTCTACTTGTGCGTGTAAAGGAAGCTAAGGACACCCTGTCTTGTACTTGGCACTTTTTATTTACTGAGTCTTGGAGACTGAGGGACACCTCCCAGTGCTCTGTAAGAATGGAACAGGCTGTCCTCTGGTGTGACTGGGAAGCGTCACAGACTGTCCTCTGGTGTGACTGTGTGACTGGGAAGCGTCACTAGAGTGCTCCATGGACACTGGAGGACAGGTTCTTGTAAGCATTGAAAGGAGCCTCATCCTGAGTGAAAACTGGGAGTTTCCCTCTCAAATACTGTGACACATGAAAGTGCTTATTAGCTAATAAGTATGCCTGGGACAAAGAAGGATACCGACTTGCTTGGGAAGTGAAGGTGTACATGCTCACAGGTGCTCTCGGAGTAGTTGTACAAAGTTACTTGAGAATTCTTAAGGCACAAAAGGCTGATGATGCGCTCTGTAGAAGACACTGAGAAGACAAAGAGAAACAAAGGATGGTTTAAGGGACTAAAACTAAGCTTTGAAAAACTGAATTTGGGTTATGAGGAAAGTCCTGAAAATAGAGGCAATAAGAGATTGATGAGGAGGAAGCTGTTGGTTTGAGACCATGTGTTGATGTGGATTCCAGGCTCTGAGGTTAAGTCTACCTTTTCTGAGAACTAAGGGCTCACGGAATGTTCCTGAAGACCAGTATGACGGCTTTGGTTTAGAGAGTGACTGGGAGCTATTACATAAATCTGGGTACAAGATATTGGGACCTGTGCATGTATTGGAAATGAGAGAGAAAGAAGTAAACTCAAGAATAAAAAGAAAAGAGGTAGGTGATAGCTGATCAAAGTTGAGCATCATGTGGTAGGGTTAAGGCCTACTGGCTTCCTGTTCCAAGCCCGATCTCCAAGAGAAAGATGCCCTCAGTAGGAAATGGGAAGACATGTAAATGCCTTGGGGAGAGATTTGACGTATTTGACTTCAGCTTGAGATTGAGATGGCAGGGAAACATTCTAATGGAAATGTGTGGACAAGCCAGTTATGGTGGCACACACCTGTAGTGGCAGGCAGATCTCTGTGAACTTAAGAACGTCAGATCTATAGTGAGTTATTTAAGGCCAGCCTGATCTACATAGTGAGACCCTGCCTTCAAAAACTGAAAGAAATAAAGTGTAGTTAAAAGAGTGGGTCTAAGATTTCTGAAAGAAATTAGCATTGTGTGTGGACACACCTTTATTGCCATTATACAAGATGGCCCCTGAGCATGCCATCTTCCATCCAAATGGGGAAGGCAGGTGGTTTTATGTTTGATAGCTCACCCCAAACACTTGTTACTAATGACTTGTAATTTCCAATATACAGCTGGAGAGGTAAAGATAATTTGGTTTGACTCAAACATTAAATTTCATGTCTATGTGTTATGTGTTTTGTTGTACTGTGATTTAAAAAGTCTTACTATTTAGGCTCTTCAGTTCTGAAAAAAGAAAAAAAGGAGTGCCATAATTGTGTCCCCTCCAATATAGTATTATTACTTTGTTGTATTAACAGATGCCATATACTTATAAATTTTGAAACTTAGTGTATTATTGTACATGTCTCTAATTTTGCAGTTTTTATTTTGGGGGCAAAATGGCCAACTAGTTATTATGCTGTCCAGTATTGGAGGCACTAATACTCTATTAGATGACTGACCTACATAATTGCCAATGCCACTTGGAGCAGACAAGGGGAGACACCATTTCCTGGACTCTTCCTCTTTAGTGAATCTTCTTAGCTTGTTTCCTCTTCTGGTAATCGGCACGCTTCCATGTTCTCAGATAGCTGAGCCTGCTTAGCCTGTAGCCTCTTGCAGACCTCCTTAACTTTTAGGTGTGGTCTCTGGAAATGTGCTTGTTCTTTGAACATATTTCGCTTGGCTGTGATTCAAGTGGTAGTCAGCTTTCTCAGACAGGTAACATTGAAAGGATCTGTTCAGTTACTCACGCGTTGGAGGGATCTGTTTGCTTCCTTGTACTCACATGCCTGCCTGGCTGGGAGGACACAGTGTTATCCCGACGATGGACAATCAAAGGCCTACAAAGGATCAGCACATGCTCGACTGGCTTGAAAGCTTGCGTTGAGGTCCTGCCAGGGAGCACAGCCATTTGCCTACCTCCTCTACTTGGGAAGATCATCCTCTTCAACTGAGTGTGGAGTTTTGCAAGGATGTACACAGAGCTGGGAGGAAGGGTCACTAATCTAGCCAGCTAGATAGCTGAGTCAAGCCTGGTAATTGTCATCTGTAGTTATTATTTGGCTTTTGTCTCATTGGCATCTCGTGTGGAGTGAGGCTCCCAGAGTCTTTAAGACAACAGCCTAAGAGTTCAGCTGAGCAGCATAGGCCACGCATCCTACTCTTTGAGTATCCTTTCTCAATCCTGCCTGCCCTAGTTTGGGCTTCTATTGCTGGGAGGAAACACCATGACCAAAAAACAAGTTGGAGAGGAAAGGGTTTATTTGGCTTACACTTCCATATTGCTGGTTATCACTGAAAGAAACAGGACAGGGCCATGGAGGATGCTGCTTGTTGGCTTGTTCCTCATGGCTTGCTCCACCTGCTTTCTTACAGAACCCAGGACCACCAGCCCAGAGACAGCACTACCCACAATGGGCTGGGCCCTTCCTATCAATAATCACTAACTAACAAAATCCATTACAGCAGAATCCTATGGAGGCAATTTTCTTTCAACTAAGGTTCCCTCCTTTCAAATGACTTTAGTTTGTGTGTCAAGTTGACATAAGATGAGCCAGCACACTGCCCTTGACTCTTAGCTGTTATGTCATCCTTTACTTAAGACAACTTAGCCATGATGTTGTTTTAACCCTGCTTAAAACCCAAGCAGTCCAAAGGTTGTCAGGCAACCTTAATTATTTATCCTTCAGTCTGCTCACTAGAAGGCCTGAGGCAGGAAGCACTCTTCGACACATAGGAAGCAAGGTCTCTCTTTCACACACAATGCATTGTTTCCTTACGTGAATCGATATACTAACATTCAAAATTATTTTTTAAGCTTATTAACATTATGTACTAAGACTCTACTTTATTCTTTTTTTTTTTTTTTGGTGTTTTGTCTTTATCACTTTCCCTAGAAGTATTACTACAGTTATGTTCAGTTTAATAATTATTAGACAGAAGTGTAAAACTATGGAGGTTTACATAGCAAATACCACAGGTGGGATTTGAATCAAGGAAGTCTGACTCCAAGGCCTGAACTCTTAGCCTGTCTGTTATCCCAATTTAAAGAAAGCACACCAAAAGCTGGGAGAGGAAGGGCGGCTCTTCACTGTCGGAATACTTGTCCCTGGGTTCAGTCCTTAGAAGAACACACACACACACACACACACACACACACACACACACACACACACACACACACACATACACTTTTAGCTCAATGCATGTCAGTAATACCCAGTACCAGGGGAAGCAAAGATTGAAAGTTTAAGGCCAGTTTAGGCTCATAATGAGACCATACCTTTAAAAAACAAAAGAAAGAAGGAAACCAAGAGATAAATTTATTGTGCTTAAATAGATGTTGGCAAGAGTTTAAGGGTTAAATTATTAGGCTTTTATATTTCATATTTTATACATAGAATGGGTCTGGGGTCATTGAGACTTTATTCCTTCAGCACTTAAATTAACAAAAACAAAACAAAACACTGAGTGTTTTAGATAGGGCAATGTATTCTTTCCACACATGCTTCACATTAGCCCCCAAACTGACAGCATTGAAATTTACATTGATGCATGATGCACATTTAAAATGCATTTGTTAGTTAAGAATGTGCACCCCATTATGTGGGCTCCCAATTAAGGTTGGGCAGGTGAGGGGGGAGACCATTTTCCAGGAATCTATGTGCCCAGCCTCTCATTAGATTCCCTTTGCTGAACGTAGGCCACATGGTCATCTCTAGAGAGGATATGCATGTATACCATGTACATGCAGGAGCCTGTGGAGCCCAGAAGAGGTATTGATCCCCTAAACTGCAGACAGGTGTGAGCTGCCATGAGCGTGCTTGGAATTGAACTTGTGTCCTCAGCCAGGGCCCTTAACCCTTGACCCATCTCTCCAGCTCTACTTTTCATGACAATATTTAATAATCATTTAAAAATTTTTAAAATCACATCTAGGTGCATTCATGTATATGTATGTGCACACACGCAAGCACAAGAGCACGTGTATGTGTGTGTGTGTGTGTGTGTGTGTGTGTGTAGGTTCTAGGATGATTTGTAGTTGGTTATCTCCTTTTACTATGTGAATCCTGGGGACTAAACTCAGGTCACTGTGCTTGGTAGTAAGCATCTTTACACACAGAGCCATCTTGCCAGCCCAAAAAACCCTTTTGACATTGGGAGTAAAATACATAAATATCTCAGTCCATTTAGAATGCTTAAACAGAAATACCTAAATTGGATAATTAGATTAACCAACAATTTATTTCTTCTCAGTGCATGGATGGGAAGTATAGTGTTAAGTTTCTCCTCTTCACAGAGGTGTCTCCTCAATGTGTCCTCATGTGGAGAGGACAATGCCTTTTACAGGAGCTCTGATCTCACTCACAAGGGTTTCCTTTTATGATTTAATCTCTTCCTGAAAGACGCCCTCTAAACCCACGGGATTTCATTGTAGGAATTTTTGGCTGGTGCAAACATGATGTAGTGGCTGTAACTGCCCAAACAATACATTGTTCATGTTTCTGTGATTGTGCTGGCGTGTGTGTAAACATAGAACATACATAATACTTGTTAATAGATGGCTCCTCTTGTTTACATATTTAAACTTCTATTTTCTCAGTCTTTTAGATCATACCCTTATTTTCCTTTTTTAAAAAGATTTATTTATTTATTGTATGTATATGAGTGCTCTGTTTTCATGCACACAAGAAGAGGGAATCAGATCCCATTACAGATGATTGTGAGCCACCCTGTGGTTGCTGGGAATTGATCTCCAGACCTCTGGAAGAGCAGCCAGTACTTTTAACCACTGAGCTATCTCTCTAGCCCCCCATTTTTTTCAAACAGGAACTCTAAAATGATGCTATGTTACATTGGCAGTAGTAGCCTCATACATCATGTTCAGTTCATTTTGTGATTACTTCAAGGGGCCACGTCAAGTGACTAATGGACCTACACCATATAGGTGTACAGAAGTATGTACTCTGTGATGTTCACATGAGATAAAACTACACAACATCAATGTCTTGGGATGTGTCATTGTGGTTAAGTGATCATGACTGTCTTATAAATGCAATGAGTACAGTTTTATTTTTAAATAAAAATATACTTATAACAATAGTTCCCCTTCGTAAAAGGAAAGAAACCAAAGTAGACTGAAGAAAATGGGATGAGAGATAAGTGATGAAGCAGGAAAAGATTGGTTAAATAGGTTGACAAAATTGAGAGTTTGAAGTCAATCTCACATTGAAAGTCAAAGTAATTTCTATGTAAAGGAACCAAAAATAGTAATAGCTAACACTTATTCAACTTTTCTTATGGGTAAAGCCCTGATAAAAATGCTTTTTAAAAATTGCATTCTACTTCTTTTCCTCACTGAATTCTTGCAGCCTTTTGGAAAAGCAAGCATTCCTTTCTTCTTACTTTATGGTTATGAGGTTTAAAGACAGAATAAAAAAAAAGAGTGAATATGTTTAAGATATTGGTGTAGGAAAGATCATTATGAACATGATTATAAAGTCAAAAAGAATAGATAGATTTGGTCATATGTACATGCACTTGTTTAAAGTTTTGTATTCTCCCAAACACCACAAGAGAATTACCAACAACAAAAAAGACTTGGAAATATGACAAAGTATTACAATTCTCTTTATATAAAGAATTTTATAATACATCACAAAGAACAAATAGTCTAGGGCAGAGGTTGACAAATCATCCTGGACCATCTTACTTTGAAAATAAGGTTTTCCTAGAGTACCGTCAGTGTATTCATTTGCATATTGTTTATGGCCACAATTTGAGCTGCAGAGGTAGAGTTGAGGTTTATTCTCTGGCTTCTTACAGAAGCACATGCTGTGTTAGCATAAGGGCCTGAGTTCAACCCCCTCCCCAGAGCCCACATAAGCCAGACATGGTAGCACTGTCTGCAGTCCCCGTGCTCTGATCGCAAGTGAGAGGCTCATGGGCCAGGGGCTTGGTCTACCCAGTGGTGAACAAGATACCTCAGTCTCAAAACAAGATAAGATCGCTAGGACTGACACACAAGGTTATCCTCTGACCCCCACACCCATGCTGCGGCACACCCATGCAGCAGCACACCCATGCAGCAGCACACCGATGCAGAGGCACACCCATGCAGAGGCACACCCATGCAGTGGCACACACATGTTGTGGCACACACATGCAGCACCATACCCATGCAGTGGCACACCCATGCTGCGGCACTCACATGCAGAGGCACACCCATGCAGTGGCACACACATGCAGCACACACCCATGCAGAGGCACACCCATGCAGTGGCATGCACATGTGGTACGCACATGCTGTGGCATGCCCAGCTAACATGCCCCTTCCCCAGAGATGTCTTTAAAAGAGAAAAACCTTTATTTTCTTTGGAAGAGTAGCCGGAGGGTGGACCAGATTTGATCTTTGTACTGTACCACCTTCTGCAGCTGTTTCATTCTCAGTGACAAACCCAACAGTCTGCAATGTTAAGCTTTCTCCTTACATCTTCAATGCCCAGCAAGCCAGCCATCGGGTCTTCTATGCCTTTGCACTTAGCTTATTAACTGTTGAGTAGTATATAGTTACATTAATGGTTTCCTATCTGGGCTGGGAAGCCCTGTTCTGAAATCTGTGTGTGTGTGTGTGTGTGTGTGTGTGTGTGTGTGTGTGTGTGTGTGTGTGTGTGTGTGTACATGCATGTGGAAGTCAAAGGTGGTTGACAGGTGTGTCCACCTATTTGCTCTCCACCTTAGGTGCTGAGGTGGGACCTCTCTCTGAACATGGAGCTCACTGGTTCAGCTCGCCTGTCTCTGCATGGGTGTAGTCACATGTTGCTGTGCCTGGTTTATGTGGGTGCTAGGGATCAGACTCAGGCAGCTTGGCTTGAGTTATTTTCCGAGTCTTATGTTCCTGCTCCTCAACTGGCGCTCAGTCCTTAGTGCCCTTTTCTTTCCTTTACACACCTTTCCTAGGCAGTCTCATCTTCTTCCCAGCCTAAACCTTCCCGCAGCCTCCTCCATCAGGTTCTTACAGGGATTCTCCTGTACCTGAATGCCACAATGTGCTTCAAACCGGACATAGCTGGAACTCAGCTTACCCTCACCACTTACTGTGCAGGTTATGCCGCAGCCTGACAGCCTGTCACACCACGTGAGCCCCTCAGCGCTCTGTGACTTGCCTGCCTTCCCTTTAACAGTCTGAAGTCAGGACGTGTGTTTTACATTTCTCAAAAACTTCGTGGAAGCCAAGAGGATGAAACTTACTTATGTTCAAGTGTTACCAAGAGCCAGCCAAGTTCACGAGCAGCTGTTAGACTGGTCTCTGCAGTGAACCCAGCCTGGGAAATTAGTCAGCAGGTGAAGGGCCAAAAATGCTCTCCTTATTGTAAGGTATGGTGATAAAACACCAAAAAGCCTTACAAGGCCTCTTGAAGCAGATTTAGCTACGGGCTGGTGTGTTCTTTAATTTAGTAGTAATGCCATTTAAGCTTTAGAGTATAGGATGCCGAAGCTGCAACATCCTCCTCCTCAGAATCTGAAGTACAGTTCTCAGCATCACGAACTTCACATTTAGCACTCAGCACAATTTAGTACTCAGTACACCTGAGTACTTTATGGGTTTAAGCACTTGATGGGACTGAGAACTCTTAAGTATACAATGTTCTGATATCAAGTGTTCTTTAAAAATTTTTAGATCAGAGTATTAATTCTGGAGGGATACATAATACCAGGTTGAAAAATAAACAGCAATAAAAACACCAATTACATTGTATCAAGTAGAGAAACTGATTTCTAGAACCCAGGTTTGAGTTAATGAATGACATGGCAGCCAGCAATCATTAAAGAAGAGGTACATATACATAAAACAAAACAAATTATCTGTCTTTATAATTCCATAGTCTTTTTGTTCATTTATTTTGAGACAGGATTTCTCTGCGTCCTGGAACTCACTCTGTAAACCAGGCTGGCCTTCCACTCAAGAGTTCTGCCTGCCTCTGCCTCCTGAGTGCTGGAATTAAAGGTGAACACCACCACTACCATCCAGCCTAATTCTATACTCTCAATGCCAATAATATTGTTTTATTTTGAAAAATAAAGTCAAGACTTTTGGAAATTTAAAAATTATAGACTTTATCCCAGCACTCGAGAGGCAGAGGCAGGTGGATCACTGTGAGTTCGAGGCCAGCCTGGTCTACAAAGTGAGTCCAGGATGGCCAAGGCTACACAGAGAAACCCTGCCTCAAAAAAATAAGAACAAAAATAAAAATTATAGACTTTAGACTAGTCCAACATGAACAGCAATACTTGTATAGCTAAGAGCATATGAAATAGTAAGTAATTCTGGCTTTAGCTAACTTCGTGTTTCTCTGATTTTCCTGAAAAATATTTTATTATAAAAGTAAGCAGCTAAGGTTTCTATCTTCTAACATTTATTTTAACTCAGAAATACAAGTTTCCTCCAGGTACAGCTGTGTATGCTTATAATCCCAGAACTTTGGAGGCTGAGGTAGGAGAACTGGGAGCTCAGCCACCCTGGGCTATGAAGAGTCCCTGTTCAAGACAGAAAGGTGTGCAGCCTGTTTCTTCACTCAGACGTCTTCCCTATTTGAAGAACTAGAACATTAAAATTTGGGGAAAGAGAGAAAAGTAGTGTCTACAATCCCACTAACTTCATACAGCCTTTTGCAGGAATATTTTTTCATTTTTTCCTAATTGTAATTGCACTTATCATTGTGACCTCTTGAAGCTCTTACCTTCAGACAGAGTGGTGGCGCACGCCTTTAATCTCAGCACTCAGGAAGCAGAGGCAGGCAGGTCGCTGTGAGTTCGAGGCCAGCCTGGTCTACAGAGTGAGTTCCAGGACAGCCAAGGCTACACAGAGAAATGCTGTCTTGAGAAAACAAAGAAAAGCAAACAAGTTATTACCTTCAAGGACATTTTTCTATGCTGTTACTGAATTATTACAGTTTTAATTTTTGGAGAAGCCTACTTCCACATAACGGTATAACATAGTTTGTGTAACCCATTCATCCTGTGGGCCGTTTAGATGGGATCCAGTTTTACTTGGTACTTACGAATCATTTTCTTCCGGTAGATTTCTAAAAGTTAAATTGCTGAGCTGAAACTTACACTTCTTGGTCTGTAATCTCTGAAAAGCTTTCCAAAGGGCCCTCCCATGTTTAGTTCTCACAGTGCTAGGCTAGCCAGCTTTATAATGAGTCATTTAGTAGTTTTTGTTTTGGCTATTTTTAGAGTCGTTTTAGATTTGCAGGGAAATGTGGCAGAAAGTACAGGGTTGCCATCCCCTGTTGCAGCTCCTGTCCTCCTCTCATTTCCTTTATTGCTAACATCTTGTCTCAGTGAAGTTTACATGAAATAGTGGGTGAATATTGACACATTATCATCAAATAAAGTTTATAGTTGTTTGCTTGTTTGGAGACAGGGTTTCTTTGTATAGCCCTAGCTATCTTAGACTTACTTTGTAGACCAGGCTGGCCTCGAGCTCACAGCAATCCACCTGCCTCTGTCTCCCGAGTGCTGGGATTGAAGGTGTGCACCACCACACCCCCGCAGTTTTTATTAGTGAATTCTTTGTGTTGTACTGCTCTGCGTTTTTGAAAAAAAATTATGAGATCATCTATTATTGTCAATTTTTGTGCCCCAAAGTCCTCTGTGTCTCATTCACTCATTTCTCTTTTTCTCCCCAGACTCTTGGATAGCCATAGATCTTTTTACTGCATCCTGAATTTTGCTGCTTTCATAAAGTCATATGTATTGATGTACCACATGGTAATGTTTAGACTGTATGCACCACAGTGATTGCTTAGTAAGCTCATTCTCTGTCCTAGTTTGTGCATGCTCACTATATGTCCACACAGTAACAAATGTGCCTGATGAGGCATTTCACAGGGCATAGCCCACCCCATTGTTACATGACACATGAGCATATAGGTTTTCAGGTTGGCATCTTTTATTTAGCAGTATGCAAGTACACTTCTGTCATGTCATTTTGTTACCTGACATTTCTTCTTATCACTAATTGCATTACATTGTGTGGATTGCTGCAGTTCATCCAGTCACTCACTGATACACAGGGCAGCTGCTGTTAACATTCTAGACAAGTTTTCTGTGGACATAGTTTTCAGCTCACCTCAGGAATATACTTTTCAATTGACATGTCATTTTATTTTATTATATTTACTTTTTTGAGACAGGGTTTCTCTGTGTAGCTTTGGCTGTCCTGGACTCACTTTGTAGACCAAGCTAGCCTTGAACTCACAGAGATGCTCCTGACTCTGCCTCCCTGAGTCCTGGGATTACAGGCGTGCTCCACTGCATCTGGCTCATGTTGTTTTATATATGCATTCTGTCTCTGAATATATTGCTGAAATGTTAGGTGTTTTGTTTTGTTTTGTTCTCCTGGAAGTCTCTGTTTCTCCAGGTTGCCTTTCCTTGTTTATTTTGGGCTCTGTCTTCCATGCTTGAGGTATTTCTCAGAGGTTTGCTAATCTTGGTTGTCTGTTCTTATTTAAGACCAGTGCCCCATAAAGCTGTTAGGAAGCTCTGACTCCATGATGAAGCTTGCCACCTGTGAGCTGTTGCCCTGAGAAGTCGCCAGCCAGCATATTGAGTCTCACTCCTCAGACTGATTACCGAGAAAACCCTTCCACTGCCTGTGTTGGTGGTGGAGGACTGGTTCGCCTCTTCTGGCAGCTGTGTTGAAGAAGAGATCAGCTTGCAGAAAGAGACAAACCAGTCCTCCACCACCAATGCAGTGTGTGTAATGTGTGTAGTGTCTAGTGTGTGCTTGCCCACTTGTGGACAGGGGATTTGGGGATTTAATTGATTTCAGTCCTCCTGCTTCTACCTTTATCCCCATGTGAGTAACCTAAGCTGGTTCTGCCTCTAGGATGAGGATGTGTTTTCCTGGCTAAATCTGGCCACTCCCCAGCAACTGAGCTGGAATTCAGGTTTCTCTGACCTGCAAGGTCTGTTATGACTTCTTCTACTTTGAATTTGTAAATTCTGTTTATTGCCTCTGCTTCTTTCTTGTTTGTTCTGATGATTTTCATGCCTTTAAAGAACCCTTTTTTAAAAAATTATTTTAGTTGGGTTTGGTAAGAAATGAAACTAAGTGCTTGTGAATACTATGTAATATTGATATGGTACTCCTATTAGTTTTTAAAGAGAGAATTGAAAGAAATTCAATGATGGCTCAGTGAGTAAAGGTGCTTGCCACTAAGATGACCGGAGCTCAGCTCCTGGGATCCACATGGTACAAGGAGAGAACCATTTGCATCAGTGTTCTCTCACCTCCACACATGTGCTGTGGGCCGTGTGCGCACATACAAGCTAACACATGCAAAAGGGAAATGAAAAAAAAAACCTATATAGCCAGTAGAAGCCAATTGGCTAAGATCTCCACAAATATGTTTTTATAATTTAATATTATCTATAAATGAACCTGCATAAATTTTTGGTGCATATCTCCTGTTTTTATTTTACTATGTGAATACATAAATATGTAATTCCTTTTTTTTTGTCCAAAATACAGTGATGTCTATAGAGACAGACACAGCCAGGGGGTGTGGGTGGGAAGTGACTGCACACTACTGGAGGCACCATGGTGTTGTGACAGGTGCTCACAAATGTGCTGTAGTGATGATTACCTACCTTTGCCACTGAAATGTGTGTCACAATTGGTTTATTTTATAGTTTGTAAAACTATACAGTAATAAAATTATGATTAAACTTTCGTAGTAGCCACCCAAAAGACTAGTTCTATCATACCATGTGCCACAGGCCTTTGTTCCCTTAAAAACTTACAAATATAGACCTATAGTACCCTGAGACTGGAGAGAGGAACAGCAATGATTACCAAGGAGGAGAGAGATAACTTTGAAGTTTGCAGGATCTTTAGAAATTGTCTTCCACGTGTTGGTGATGAGGCTCCAGTTGCCATGTCCTGGTCATGGCACAGAAGACAGCACGAAAGGTTGCAGGGCACAGAGTGTGTCTTAGGAACTGGCTTGAGCCTCTAGCAACAAACTTGGCCACTGAGCACGATCCTCATATCCTGCGGACAATTAGCACGGACTTCTAGTCATTGGTCACTCCAGAACAAAACCCTCAGGTTCCCTGATCGGTGACCTGAGTGTTTGTTCACCTAAATAGTGGCATATACTTTCTAGATTCTAGAAATTTCTGGAACTTTGTCCAGAATACCCAATCACTTAGTCAAAAGGTACCATTAATGCTAACTGGGGAGGAAGCCCAGTTCCGGAGGCAGGAGGTGCCGCTTCTCCCCTCTTGGTCGAAGCAGTGCCTGCCAGTTCTGCCCACACCCTCTTGTTTATGCAAAGGCCTGCTGTTTTTTAAAAGGCATCTCTATTGAGATATAGTTCACACATGGTCAAGTTTATCCATTTACTGAGTTTCTGAGTTCTGCAACCATCACAGTCAACCTCAATGCGGTTACCTCCCCAGAGATTAGCCCTTCTCCCATGAGTCATAGCTTCTGTTTCTCTTCAAGCCTTCCAGCCTTGGACATTTACTAAGCTATGCTGTTAACTTCATAAACGTGCCAACTCTAGACCTCTGATGTACAAGCAAAGCCAGTTCAGTGTGTGAGATGGTGGAGCCTTACCTCCGTTCTTGAGAATAATATTTTCAGAGGTATTCCATGTTGTGGGTTGTAACTGATCTTTTTTCTCTCGTTCTTTCTCTTCCTTCTTTCTTTTGTTCTTTCTTCTTCCTTTCTTTTTTAATTACCAAATACTATCTCAATGTATATGCTGCATCATTTTGTTTAGCCATTCATATTCAGAAGCTACTTGAATTTTCATGTTCTTTGTAGGAATTAAATATAATATGCCCACTGCTGCTGCAAACATTCATGTTGAGGCTTTGTGTACAACTGTCTTCTTACTTCTCTTGGGTTGGGCTTGCTGGGCCATACCAAAGCTCTATTAACATTTAAGGACATACAAACTATTTTTTTTCACCCCCCTAAAGCCATTGTCTAAAATGGCCATATTATTTTACAGTCCCATCAGCAGCTCATGAGGGTTGTACTTTTCCATACTGTCAACACTTACTGTCATTTTTATGTTAACCACACGATTGGGCACAGAATAGTAGCTCACTGTGGTGGCTTCTGTTTTCCAAGTATTCATAACACTAAATGTGCTCGCATGTGCTCATTGGCCATTTGTACGTCTCTTTTGCAGAAATGTCTGTTTGAATCCTTTGCCTGACTTTTGAGTGAGTTGTTATTTTGTTATTTCCTCTTGAGACTATTTTGTATTTTAGATATAAGACTTTAAACAGATGTGTGATTTATGAATATTTTCTCCTATTTCATGTATTGTTTATTCATTCTTAATGATATCTTTCAAAGATTTTAAAAAATGTTTGACAATGTCCAATTTACCTGTTTTTATTTTGCCACTTATGTTCTGGGGGACTACCTAAGGAGCCATTGTCCATTCAAAGGGTACACATTTATGTCTGCTTTTTTCCCTTTTAAAAAATAATTTAGAATTTATTCACATTGTATACCTGCTTTTTGTCTTCTATAGTTTTAGCTCTTCTGAGTGGATCTGGGTTTGTTCTGAGTTAACCCTCAAGCTTAGGGTAAAGTAGGTGTTTCACTTCACTCTTTGTTTGGCTGTCTAGCTAAGCATTGTTTGTTGGAAAGACCTTTCTTTCCCATGGAGTTATCTTGGGTAACCTTATCAAAAAACCAATAGATAGACAGGGCTGGGACTCCCAGCACCGGAGAGGCGGAGATGGCAGTTTCCCAGTGCTCACTGGCTAGACAGCCTGACCTAATCAACGAGCCTCACGTGCCTTCTTGTCCCTAGAAGTCAAGGTAGATAGTTCCTGAGGTTGACCTCTGGCCTCTGTGTGCATATGCACGTGCGCGCGCGCACACACACACACATACACACACACGTATGTACCTACCCCTATCTGTGCATCTGCGCAAACTGAACATTCACATACCCGTACACATACACATAATTGACTATGAAGATTTTTTTCAACTCTCAGCTGCATCCTCTTGGTTTATATGTTTGCTTTTGTGTGTGTACACGTGTTGATGTATTTGCTTTTGTGTGTGTGTGTGTTGATGTATTTGCTTTTATGTGTGTTCATGTATTGATGTATTTACTTTTATGTGTGTACACATGTTGATGTATTTGCTTTTGTGCTAGTGGCATTCAGTTTCAATCCTGAGGCCTTGGGTTAAGAATTAAAATTCTTTGCATGATTCTTCTTTGTTCTTACTAAAATTTGTTGCTATATTATTACTGCATGTGGTGTGAGTGCAGGTGTACGTGTTTCAGGGTGTGAGTGCAGGTGTACATGTGTTGTGGTGTGAGTGCAGCTGTATGTGTGTTGTGGTGTGAGTGCAGCTGTATGTGTGTTGTGGTGTGAGTGCAGCTGTATGTGTGTTGTGGTGTGAGTGCAGGTGTATGTGTGTTGTGGTGTGAGTGCAGGTGTATGTGTGTTGTGGTGTGAGTGCAGGTGTATGTGTGTTGTGGTGTGAGTGCAGCTGTATGTGTGTTGTGGTGTGAGTGCAGCTGTATGTGTGTTGTGGTGTGAGTGCAGCTGTATGTGTGGTGTGGTGTGAGTGCAGGTGTATGTGTGTTGTGGTGTGAGTGCAGGTGTATGTGTGTTGTGGTGTGAGTGCAGGTGTATGTGTGTTGTGGTGTGAGTGCTGGTGTATGTGTGTTGTGGTGTGAGTGCTGGTGTATGTGTGTTGTGGTGTGAGTGCTGGTGTATGTGTGTTGTGGTGTGAGTGCAGGTGTGTGTTGTGGTGTGAGTGCTGGTGTATGTGTGTTGTGGTGTGCATGTAGACGTCAAAGGACAACTTTTAGTCAGTGCTCTCTTTCCACTGTAGATTCTGGAAATCGCTCTGCCATCACCAGGCTCGTCACCAGGCTTGCATGCCATCTCACTGGCTCTATTCTTCTCAAGGATTATCTTGATTATTTTCATCCTCTTGTATTTTCATATGAATGTTAGGTTAAACATGTCAGTTTTTGCTAAAACTCCATCTGGCTTTTTCATGAGGATTATATTGACTTTATAGGCCTATAAGACCTACTTTGTGTGGGTGCTTTGAACATCAAGTAACATGTTTTGACTCTGCCTCTCTTATCCCAGAAGATAGTGTTATTAACCTTATTCTGAACAGAAGGGTAGAAACCGCCTCATATTAATGGTGGAGATTAATTGAGAGTTTTTTTCCTGGTCTGTTTCCATAAACAAACTGTGGTTAACAAATGTGGCTAAGTCTCAGAGTGGTGAAGAACAATGGAGAGCCTATATAAACACTCACAAGCACCCCGAATCTTTATGTCTAGATTGACTCTCCATTCCCCTTCTATGCTGATCCTACCCGCCATCGCTCCCTCAGACGTGATGCAAAAGCCGAGGAACATCTGCATCGTTCTGATTCTCAATAGTCTTCACACTGCATTGACAGATGTGTCATAGACTAACACACGTGAATATAAAAGAGAGATTTGTCACGTGTAGCAAATAAACTTTAATGGAAAGTATAGTTTCTAAGCTTCAAAGAAACAAGGAATAAAGAAGCAACTGTTTGAACACACACCTATAAAGTCCTTTAGGAATTCTGTTTTCTGGTCTTGGCAGTTTTTCTTATTCTGGATGTGCAGGGCTTGTATCCAGTCAGGATACTAAAGTCTGGAAGAGACCCTGGGGTCTGTCAGACAGAGAGTGACTACGTATGACCTGAATGTCCATGTTCTTTCTAGCTTATGGACCATCTCCTCCCTTTAGTACCCAGGCCTGTAGCCTGCTGTAGGCACTGTGCCAACTTCTTACAACCTCTGAGCCACCCTTAAGTGTCCTCTGTTGAGAATTCTCTGTTTAACTCTGTACCCCATTTTTTAAATTGGGATATTTGGCTTGGTGGTGTTTAATTTCTTGAGTTCTTTGTATATATTGGATATTAGCCCTTTGTCAAATGTAGGGTTGATGAAGATCTTCTCCCAGTCTGTAGGCTGTCATTTTGTTTTGTTGACTGTTTCCTTTGCTTTATAGAAGCTTTTCAGTTTCATGAGGTCCCATTTATAAATTGTTGATCTTAGAGCCTGAGATGTTGGTATTCTGTTCAGGAAGTTGTCTCCTATGCCATTGAGTTCAGGGCTTTTCCCCACTTCCTCTTCTAACAGATTTAGAGAGTCCCAGTTTCAAGTTGAGGTCTTTAATCCACTTGGACGTGTGTTTCGTGCACAATGATAAATATGGGTCTA
The DNA here is from genome assembly GCF_964271855.1 of Acomys minous. Taxonomy (NCBI): domain Eukaryota; kingdom Metazoa; phylum Chordata; class Mammalia; order Rodentia; family Muridae; genus Acomys; species Acomys minous. The sequence continues at coordinate 72,954,714 of NC_140486.1, read as the reverse complement.
TTTGTATTTTTCTACATGTAGCCATCCAGTTAGACCAGCACCATTTGTTGAAGATGCTATCTTTTTCTCATTGTATGGATTTGGCTTCCTTGTCATAAATCAAATGCCATAGGTGTGTGGGTTTATTTCTGGATCTTCTATTCCATTCCATTGATCAACCAGCCTGTTTCCATGCCAGTACTATGCTGTTTTTATTACTGTTGCTCTATAATACAGCTTGAGATCTGGGATGGAGATTCCTCCAGAAGATCTTTTATTGTACAGGATTGTTTTTTTTTAGCAATTCTGGGTTTTATGTTTCTCTATGTGAAGTTGAGAATTGATCTTTCAAGGCCTGTAAAGAGTTGTCTTGGAATTATGATGAGAATTGCACTGGATCTGTAAATTGTCTTTGGTAAGATGGCCATTTTCACTATGTTGATTCTCCTGATCCACAAACCTGGGAGATCTTTCCATTTTCTGATATGTTCTTCACTTGGATTAAAGTTGTGTATCACCATCCCTGTCTTTAAATGTGAATCTCTATTAAAATTGCAGCCCTAAGACTTGGATCTTTTGGCAACTGAGCATCTTAGGTCTCCCTCCTACAAAAATAGGAATAGCATGGCCTCTGTATGGGTTCTGTAGTCAGCCAGAGCTACGTTACCATCATCCCTGGATGGTCACTGCTCTAGTGAAAAGGCACCTGCAGCTGAGTGGTAGGAGGAAAAGGCCATGTGTACAAGTAAGTTAAAAACAATTTAAACTTATTAAATTCAATTTAATATTCCTTTTTTCTGGGGTGAGAAAATGTGTGTAAGATATTTTAGACTGGGCTAATTAAAATAGTCTAAAAGGTTTTTTGGCCCAGATGAGCTTGAAGACCATCTGGGAAAATAAATCAAAATTAGCAGTTGTCCCTCTACCAGTAGGTGCCCTGCTGGTCCCCCCACCCTCTGACTCTGATGCACATGTGATTGTGTCGCTGAAGGGCACTGCTTTTGTATTAGATCCATCCTCTGAGCTGACCAATAGGCACTGACCGGGTATTAGTGATCAACAGTGAACTTGGCTTAAGAAATGCCGCCCGGATTGCTCCTTCCTTCTCAACAGTAAATGCAGACATGAAGGCTGTACTGTATGTCTACTGGACATTTTCATAGTTACCCTGTTAATAAAGCCTAAGGACTTTTGTGCAGGTTCAATTGAAACCAACATCCTACAATGCGTAAGGCTGCCCAGTTTTGTTTTGTTTTTTTCCTTTCCTGATTGCCTTCCCAATGGCTCAGGACAAGATGGAGACTTACCTCACACTCTTTGTTAGAGACTGAGCCACTGCAGTGTCCATTCAAAGGGTGAACTGAAAGTAAACTCTCATTCACTGTTACTTTTCTGTAGATTCTACAGCAAGACTGTTTAGTAAAGTATGTTCTTTAGTCCTGTCCTTAAATCGTGATATAGTGTATCAATTTAATACAGCAGGGTTACATTCTTACTTTCGCAGAATGACCTCAGTTGACTTGCATCCAGTCTTGATGTTCACTTAGTGTAGAAAGTCGAGGAATTCCATGCATAGTTGGATAACAAAAAAACAGTAATCGTGATAGCCTGGATTGTTTTCTGTGTTATCTAGGCAACTACATCAGAATCGTGTGTTTATTCATGGGTGACTTTTGATGCTGGTACCTCATCACCATAGCAACAGATTGCATTCTTGGTTTCTACTAAATACTTTCAGAACTACAAGGACATGGGAGTTTTCTTGTCGAGAATATTTGGGGTTTGTTGTTTTGTTTTGCTTTTGTGAAGTACAAAAATGGATTTTGTCAGAGCTGCAATATTCAGAACCACCATCTCACTGACTGTGTTGAAACAGGCAAAGCTATTAAAACTGCTGGTAAGACTTACCACTGCCCTCCCTTTGTGGTGACTAAAAATAAATGCTATGCTGCTACCTGGCTCCTAGAAAATGGGAAAGTGGAGTATGTTTTAGCTTTGGAGTATTTGTATATAAAGTTTAATGATGTAAACACATGCTTTTCTATTCTACTTCTTCATTTAATTCCCCAATGGATATAGCTAAAATAAGAAAATAAGCATTTTCAAGGAATGCTAATGGTGTTATTCTATACCTCGTGTGTGTGTGTGTGTGTGTGTGTGTGTGTGTGTGTGTGTGTGTGTGTGTGTGTCTGTGCACGTGAGCATCCCGTGGTGAGATGAGATCACTGGTGGTCCTCCTCTCATGATTCCACTCTCTACCTCAGTGTTTCTCAACTTTCCTGATGCTGTGACCTTTAATACAGTTCCTCGTGTTATGGTGACCCCAACCATAAAATTATTTTGTTGCTACTTCATAACATTGCTACTGTTACGAATCGTAATGAAAATATTTGATATGCTGGATATTTGACATGTGATCTCAAAGGGGTCGTAGCTTACAGGTTTAGGCAAAAGCAGGGTCTCTTACCAAGTCTTGAGCTTAAACATTTTTCCCAACCAGGCTCAAGGCTGGCAAGCCGCAGCAATCCTCCTGCCTTCATCCACCAGTGTTGGGGTTCTAGGCAAGCACTGGCACTCTTGGCTTTTCACGTGGGTGTTAGGAATCCGAACTCAGGTCCTCAAGCTCGTGCAGCAAATGCTCTTATCCACTAAGCCATCTCTTCAGCCCCGGACTGTATATTTTTCAACAATAATTTCTTTATTCTTTGTTTTTTTTTAAGCAGGCCATTTTGCATTGTGTATAAAAGGGATGAGTCATATTTTTATATTTAAACATCACACTGCTCCAATAAAAAATGTTATTTAAGAAAGACACAACTTAGGACTGGTGAGATGGCTTGGTGAGTTAAGGCAATATTAACAACCTGAAAACTCAAGTTTCTTCAGGACATGGCAGAAGGAGGAAAACCAAGCCCAAGTTATCTCTTTCCTCTCTACACATTTACCATAGAATAAGCCATCCAGCCACCCCACACATAAAGCAAGTTAGGGAGCGAGTATAACTAAAGTGTACATACAAGCTTATATACATGGCCATCTACTCTTTAATTACTGAGCAGGTGGCTTCGTCCCTCTTGTCTAACTTAGACTTTGGATTCTTTTTTCCAGAGAAATTCATTTAAAGTGGGTCATCTCGATGGTGACTCATACTGCAGCCAAAACATGTAACGGTAGGCCTGTACAAGCCTCCATCATTAGCTTTGTCACATCCTGCTTTGTCGAGGTTCCCTGTGCCACTCTGGGATGCTGCCCCTGCTATGCTGTGCACAAATATCAGTCTCATGAGTGCCTGGCTCAGTCCTCTTTCAACGTTCCCTCTCTGGTGACACCTTCCCTGACGAACTGTCCTCTTCAGATATCAGAGGCATCTCAAGTTGGTCACATACTCCTGGGTCGCCACCACCCAGCTAAGTGCTTAGGGCACACATTTGGTGTTTTCCCCAGGCTGGTCTCAAGCTCCTGGGCTGAGGTGGTCTTCCTGTACGATCCTCCTCGAAGCTAGCACTTACAGGCATGTGTGAGTCACTGCGCCTGGGTTTTCTCTCTTCTTTTCTCCAGGAGGGGAAACTGAAGTGACTTTAAGTGTGATGGCTTTGTTGAGTAGTGTGAGAAAATTGTGGACATGAGCCAGTCCAGACAACGTTATAAAATAGATGATTGCTGGGGTTTCCTTCGTATGATTGCATTTGGGACTAACATCTAGGCAAATAGAAATGTATTGTGGGATTTTGGGGCACTTTAAGACTACCACTACAACTCATGTGTAGTGAGTATCACTATCTATTGATATCAAGGAGCTAAAAAATTAGTATTTTCCTACATACTCACTACTGAATATTTATGTAATATTATTACAAGGGCTGCTGGATGCTTTTTCTAAGCTCATAGTGAGAGTCCTTTGTCCCTCATATCCAACTTGCAAGGCCCTCTTGGTGGAGATGCCTCCCTTTGCTTGAGAGCCATAGTTTCAAATGATAGAAATGTCACCAGGTTTTACACAGTAGAGTCTTAGATACTGTCACGCCTACTAGATTTAGTTTGCTATTGGTTATCCGTGTCATTGCTCTTGTTTGTAATTGCAGTGGAGAAGGGTCCCCTGTTGCACAAAACCTTAATGCATCCTGCTTGGCACCCTCAGACCCACTCAGATCTGGCAGGTCCTGAGCATCCCTCTTAGGCACTTCTCTGTACCCAACACCATCAGGGGACATATAGTTTTGATATGTAGCAAGAATTGAATTAGAGAAGCTATGGAATAATATTTGAAGACTTCAAATTGGTGGGCTTTGGTAAAAAAAGGTAGAGGCCAAAGAATGAGGAAGAAACATAGTTGGGACAAATAAAAGGACAGTGGAAGGATTTGCATGGTGCCTTGCTTGGTGCCATTGGTGTCCGTAGCAGCTCTGTGCCGTGGTGTCTAATCAGCTACTGGGAGAAGCTTAATATCTTTTAAGGAGCTCTCCACTAAAGGCAGAAATATGGGTATTGTTTTTAAATGGGTATAATTTATATATCCTCATAGAGAACCTTTCAGTGTAATTATGTGGTTTTTAATATGTTCACAAAAGTTGACAACAATTGCCAGTATCTAATTCTAAGACAGTGTGTGTGTGTGTGTGTGTGTGTGTGTGTGTGTGTGTGTGTGTGTGTGTGTGTGATCTTAGTGTAAGATATCTCTGGGGTAAAAAATAGAGTTCTTTGGATATACGCCAAGGAGTGGTGTATCTGGGTCATATGGTGGATCTATTTCTAGCTTTTTTTTTCCTTTTGGCGACACCACAGTGATTTCCATAGTGGCTGTACCCATTTGTGGCCCCACCAACAGTGCCTGGAGTTCCTCTCAATCCCCATAACCTTGCTAACACTTACTGTCTTGCTTTTTTATGTTAGCCATTCTGACTAGGGTAAAAATACATTCTTGTTGTAGCTTTAATTTGCATTTCTCTTGTGGCTAAGGATAGTGAACATTAAAAAAAATACATTCCTTAGCCACTTGTACTTTCTCTTCTGAGGATGCTCTTCAGAGGCATGGCCCACTGTTTAGCTGGGCTGTTTGCTTTCTTAGTGTTAGCTGTGTGAGTTATGTGTCCGTCCATGCCATGCCCACCACCAAGGCTCATAACAGCCTCTGCTATGGAGGATAGGGCAGAGTAAGTGTAAGAACCCAAGGTCAGGAGGACTGCAGCCACACACTGTCTTCTGAACATGACAGGACACTGTCCTCATGAACCCTCAGCAGCTGTGCTTCCCCGCATACAACCAAGCCAGTCAGCATTCCAGCCTGGAAGGCGGGGGACTCATGGCTGAGGAGCCATTGACAGTGTTGACAGTTGGTGGCTGCTGGTTTTCTTCAAGGGCATGGCTTCTGATAGCTCAACCAGGTGCCAGTGGATGGCCCCACACCTATGAGCATAAGGTCAATACAAACTGGACTCGGTGGGTTACCTAAGATAAAACAAACACACAGGTTTTGGGTGGAGTGGCTAGGAAGGCAGGGGTGGACATAGGAAAAGTTAGGGAGGAATATAATCAAAATACAATGTATGAGATTCTCAAAGAATTGTAAAAATGTTTTTTAAAAGGTACCTCATACTAGCAATAACTTCTCACTCCTGCCTTACCTTAGTCCTCAGCAACCTTGATGCCTCCTTTCTATATAGATTTTCTGTTCTGGACATTTCTATGAGAGAGTATGCTATGCACAGTCTTTTGGGTTTGGCTTCTTTCGCTTAGCCTATGTTTTCAAGATACATCTGGGTAGGCTAAATTAGGAAACAGTTCTGGTCCTGCTCTCCTTCCTCCACTTTCTACCTCTCTCTCTCTTCCTCTCTTGCTGTCTATTTCCCTATCTCTGTATCTTTTTGTTTCTCTCTGGGGTGCCCCTCTCACTTCCCTGCTCTCCCATGCTCATACAAGAAACCTCTCTGTATAAGAAAAAGAAAAAGAAAAGAAACAGTTCTGGGTCAAAAATCAGATGAGACTTCTTGCTGCTTCATGCTGTGGGGAGTTGTATGGAGTGAAATGGTTGCCATGACGGGACCGAGCCTAAAGTTCGGTCACAGTGGAGGACTTCAAGAGTGCCCCAGTCACTGCTAGGTTTGTTAAGTTGAGGACCAAGAGAAAGAGCTTGGAAACCAAAGAGCTTCTCGGCACGATAGTGTGTTTGGTGGGGTCTGAGCTGCACTGAGTCGTGGCTCAGGGAGGAGAGTGTCAAGACTAGCTTGGATGACATCACAAAACAGCGGCAGAAGTAACTGAGTGTCTCTCTGTTCATGGCGGCCAAGAAATGCAGTGGGCCTGGGAAAGTCCTTGGCCAGAAAGCAGTGGTCATAAAGGGTGGGGTCTTGTGGTTGTGGTATGGCTATGGGAGAGCCGCTCCTTCTGTTGGCTGCGCTGCTGGCCTCCTTCGCATGTTAGAGACAGAGTTGAGCGTCACACTCTCACACGACAGGGGCACGGTCGGCCTCGGAGGGTACGGCGCAAGTACATCTGTGGGTAACCTACAGCCAAATACCCAGTGGGACTGAGCACTCACAGCTGAGTGCCAGCTCTAACAGACCATCTTCATCACCTTCTGCTGGCAGAATATAAGTGATCAGAAGACAAGGACTTCTTGATGCTGCTCCCCTCCTCCTGGGAATTGGAAGCCGGGCCTCACACGTGCTAGCCAATCACTGCACCATTGACCTATACTCCATTGTCCTCAACTCACTTATTTTTATAGCTAAGCCCTCATTACCACTGCCTGATTTGTGGTCAACTCCATAACATGTACCTTGTATATGTTATGTATGTTTCTTCTTGTAGGTTTCAGTAGTCAGGAAAAGTCACTCTCCTTTCATTTAGACAAAAGAATGGAAACATATTTGTCAGTAGTCATTCATTTACAAACTCAGTACACTTGGTGCTGGGCTAAGGGTCCTGCTCAGTGGATTAGAATGGGTGCTGCCAAACAGAACATCCTACGACAGTACAATGTCGTGGTAGGTGAGGGATGCCACTCTTGTTTTTACCAATTTTCATACATCGTGTCCAACATCCTAGTCCTACGTATTCTTAGGCAATGTGAAGCAACAGGCTCACAGTCCAAGAGGTGGATGCGTTGATGCCAAAAAAAATGCTATGGAAGCTAAAGAGATAGGCTCTGATACTGAAGGTTACAGGGGAGACATCCAAAGACAGGAGGGAGCATGAAAGTGAAGTTTAAAAACAAAATAGACATCCATATGGGTGTGTATGTGTGCAAGTGTATATATGTGCATGTTTGTTTATGTGTGTGTTATGCATATGTGTTTGCACATGCATGTTTATGCATGTGATGTGTGTAGGTATGTATGTGTTTGTTCATATGTGCATGTGTGTATGTATACATGAATATATGTTTGTATGTGTATATGTATGTATATGTATGTGTGTTTATATGTTATATGTTTGTTTATGTATGCATGTGTATATGTTTATGTATATGTTTGTATGTATTTATGAGTTGCTTATATGTGTGTTTGTGGGTGTGTATTGTGTGTATATGTATATGTGTGTGTTTTCATGTATTTATGAGTTGCTTATATGTGTGTTTGTGGGTGTATATTGTATGTATATGTGTATATGTATATATTTATGTGTGTTTGCACATATATATATGTTGCTTATGTGTGTTTGTGGGTGTATATGTGTGTATATGTATTTATGTGCATGTGTGTCTACATGTGTATGTGTATATATTTATGAGTGTGTATGTATGCATGTGTTATATGTTTATGTGTATGTATCTGTATGTTTTATTTCAGTGATAAAGTTCATATGTAATATGTGCAAGGCCTTGACTTTGCTCCCTATCATCACACAATAATAATAATGATAAAGAGACAGAACAGAGAATGTTCACACCAAGCAACAGATATGATATCTGAAACCACCATGGCATTAAAATTATTATAGTGGCCAGGCGCTGTGGCGCACGCCTTTAATCCCGGCACTCGGGAGGCAGAGGCAAGCAGATTGCTGTGAGTTTGAGGCCAGCCTAGTCTACAAAGCAAGTCCAGGACAGCCAAGGATACACAGAGAAACCTTGTCTCGAAAAAACAAAAACAAACAAACAAAACAAAACAAAACTCCAAAACTTTATAATGAAGGTTCAAGAAAAGGTATATGACTCAGTAGGGTTAGCATGTGACTCACTGAAATATAACCATATAGAAATAGCACTTGGGATAAATATTTATTAGAAAACATTAGAAAAATATTTATTATACAGTGTGCACTGTTAGAAGAACTTTAATATTTATCATTTCTATTAGTTACAAAAATTGTAATTATAATTCTCATTTTACAGAGACAAAACTGAGGTCAGAATTCAAGTGAAGCTTACTGGATTTTAGAGGCCAGTCTCTTCCTCTCAACATTTCCCAGTTTAAAAAGTTGCCCAGCTCAGCTGGGGACAGCTGCCTGGACCATGTCCTTCCATCGTTTGTTTGACATTAGCAGTTTTCTGTTGGTTCGTGTCTCTGATTCCACACTGGGAATGGTTTCTGGCTCAGTGGCAGGTATTATAAGACAGTGTATTACCCTAACAGAGCAGTCCAGGCAGTCAGGTTTTAGAAATAACTCTATTGATACTCCCTTCCTTATCTGTATATTTATAGAACTTGCAGCCTTTTGTGCCCTAAAATAGAGTAGTTAAGGAATTACTCAGTTGTATCAGATGACCTGGTCTACGCATCCCCAAATTTGAATAGGCTCCTGTGACCATGATGACGGAGAATCCCGACTTCTGCATGATGAGGAACGGTTTGTTATTTGAGCTCCTCCACATGCTAACTCAAAGGTCATGACCCTGCTCCTCATGTCTTTCATTCTTCTTATGCTTTCCTAAGAGCACGGCATAGCAACTGCTGGAGGCTCTGCGTTTTACCTTGGGGACCCCGGCCTTCACACCTGACTGGCTGCACAGTCAGGCCATCAAGTACAAGTAGACTGAGTACTCAGTGTCGGAAACACTTGGAACCAGAAGTGCTTGAGGTTTCGGAGTCTGGTGGCTTAAAAATTTGTTTTCTATATTGGAGCGTTTGCATTTAGTGCTGCGTGTCAGTGCTAAAAATGTTTCTGACATTAGGCTTTTGAATTAAGGATGCTAAGACCTGTGGCCATCCTGGCTGCTACACTTGTGTTCTGTGTCAGGGCTCTAGTTCTGCTTGTTTGTTTTCAGACACAAGAAAGCCTCACTTGCTATCATTTGCTCAATTTTCCTAAAAGACCATCTGACAGTTCTAGTAAGATATATTTAGCATTTATGTTTTCCAGGCTTTGGGACTATGAAGCTGTCTACAGAGCAGGCACACTTGGCTGAGGCAGGGCCGAGATGAAAGAAAGGGCTCTTCGGTGCCTTTGAAGTAGGAGATCATGTTGTCTGCAAGCAGAGACAATTTGACTTCTTCATTTCCTATTTGCATTTCTTTTGCTTCTATATCTTTTCTTACTGTTCTAGCTAAGCGTTTGAGAACTATATTGAATAAGAGTGGAGAATGATGGGGAAGGATTGTGGTGTGTGTGTGTGTGTGTGCGCGTGCGTGTATGTGTGTGTGTGTGTGTGTGTGTGAGAGAGACAGAGAGAGAGAGAGAGACAGAGACAGAGAGACAGAGAGATAGAGAGACAGGGACAGAGAGACAGAGACAGAGACAGAGAGACAGACAGAGACAGACAGAGAGATAAAACTAGAAAGAAAATCATGAGTGGGGAAGAAGAAGTCTTAAAGGAAGGGAAGAAAAAGGGAGAATGACAGAATTCGTGTGACATTAAAACAGAAGGTGATCTATGATGGCCGGCTGGATCATAGGATGGGAGCAGGGTATATGGAAAGACAGTGAAGGAGAGGAGGAAATGAACCATGGATGAATATGTGTGTTACTATGTGCACAAAGTTAGAGCAGCTGGCAGGGTGGGTGGGTGAAGTGCGTAGCTAGGAAAGCTTGGCCTTAGGTGTTGCAGAGATGGTAGATCTAGCCCAGGGGGAAAAGGCAGCCTGTGTGAGGCACGGATGAGAAGATGGCTCAGCTAATGTAGAAAACACCACTTAAGCTGTGTTAGGCTCCCGCAGGCAGCTTTAAAAGCCACTTCCCTAAGGATTCTGCTGCCACTGCTCTGCAGTGTGGGCTGTTCTCAGGATGCTTAGTTTCCAGGCGACCTCCCGTGCCCATCCATGTTTAAAGACGATTACTAGACCCTTTGTGCAATGAATGTGATCCTCAGACTAACAGAGGCAGCCTCACCTGGATGGCTGTTTAAACATTAATGTCACCCCATGCTTAGCAAATTTGAACTTGTATTTTCATAAGGTTGCCGGTGCTCCTCACGTACATGGGAGCTTGAGACACTTTAGACGAAGGATGGGACAGGAAAGGGCCATATTACCTAATCCTATTTTCTCAGCTTGTCTGCTAACTGGGAAAGGGTGTATATATATATATATACACACACACACACACACACACACAAATATTACTCTGTTTTGTGTGGGTGGCTTGAGGGAGAAAGCTAGGAAGCAGCAGTCAGAAACTTGGTCCTGGAGAGATGGCTCAGTGGTGTTAAGAGCACTGGCTGCTCTTCCAAAGGAGCTGGGTTCAATCCCTAACACCCACATGGCATCTCACAACTGTCTGTAACTCACACACTCACACAAACATGCAGGCAGGAAAACACCAATGCACATGAAATAAAAATAAATTAATTAATAAAAAAATACTTGGGCTTGTATTGAGGATCCCTTGAACAGTTTTAACCAATAGCTCTATCTGAGGGCTGTCACGACTTGCAGCTGATGCTGACGGCCCTACTTGACCTCTGCAGACGTGCTGTGGCATGTGTGTCACATAGAAATAAATGCATTAAAAAATGTTTGTGAACCAAATAGTGGTTGAGAATGGAGTTGCGTTTTGGATAAAGGTGCTATATGCATGGGAGACACAGTAGGGAAAGTGCCAGCAATGGCCACGTGAGAGAGGGGCCCAGCTGAGGGCCCTGATCTTCAGCTGAGTTGTGGGACAAGGGGTGAGATTCAGTTGTAGAGCACAGACCCAATGTGTATGAGGTCCTGGCTTCAGTACCCCCAAATCTAAATGGCACTTCAGCACAGTTGCCCAGTTATTTGAGACAATGCTAAGAAGAAATGATAAAGATTTCTTTCCGCTGGCCCTTCTGTAGACAATCACGTAACATTTTGTGTTGTTTTGTTTTATCCTTAGATGGCATTTTCTATGAGTAGGAAGAGTTTCTGAGGATTAAAACCTCCTTGGCACAAATAAAGTCATAAACATCCAGCTCCCATTTGCATGGTCCCTAGTTCCTGGTGGGTGGGAGCATCTGACTTGAGGGCTATTGGTGATTTCAAAGGAGAAAGGAAAACAATGCCGGTCATCATGTGGTAATGGGCAGTTGAGGAATTTGAGCAAGGGAGAGGTTAAAAGTCCAAGTATGAAAGGCTTGCTGTTTGGGGTACTTGAAGACACATTTTAGCAGCAACAGCATTCTCAGGGGAACCCACACATTCCAGAAGATTGTTGGTGTGGGGAAAATGTTGAAAGTATTAGTATGATAATTTTTTCTTCAATGCCAGGATCGTGAAATTACACTTTTTCTTTCATAAACTACCCAAGAGATCTTTCACTAATTCTTTTACTTTCATTTCCTAAATCTTTTAATAATTCAATAAGCATTTAAAAATTATTTTTTATTTTAAACAGTAATTTGCTGTTTTATTTATTAACAAGTTAGAGTTTATTGTTTCTTATTTAACAGATGATACATGAACCATTTCTTATTCTTCTTTCTCTGTCCAAGGCTTTTAACTTTTGGTAAATATGTACAAATTATATAAAAATAATAATGATAGTCTTGGGGGACTTGTTGTTTTGTGAAAGGGAGTTCTCAGGGAGCTCTGAGTAGAATATAATCAATTTAAAGAATCTTCCATATGCTTTTTAGTTTTTTCCAAGTCTGTTGATGTTTCTAATAAAAAAATAGAACAATGAGGTTCAGAACTAAGGAATCTTCAAAATCTTAAACTTAAAGCTTAAACTACACAATGCATTTAAATACAATACCAAAACAGATATTTATGTATCCAGTAAATATTAGGGGTTTTTTTGGTGTGTGTGTGTGTGTGTGTGTGTGTGTGTGTGTGTGTGTGTGTGTGTGTGTGTGTGCTTTCAGCCATTCACTTCAAGCAGGTTTCTAAGAATTAGAAAAGAATAGAATTTTAAAAAGTGCTCCCATCTTCTGCCTTTGGATATGCTGCCCATTTCCCTGGGCACCTTTTCCCATCTTACCATTTAGCATGTGTGTTGAACCATTTCCTTCACGGCAGTGACGGAAGCTCCTGTTGGTGTCTGTGGTGAAGAGTGTCACCAGCCATCTGGATGTGACCCCTGAGATGTTCAAACGGAGAGGCTCTGGTTTATGGACAGTACAGTGAAGTTAAAAATGTGTCACCGTTTCATTGAAATTCAATCGTGACACCCTAATTTCATGCCTTTTCTTGCAGCTACGTATGGGTTCTGAAAGTTGAGATACAGAATGGTCAGTGACCTCAGGGATGCTTGGGAGGGGCAGAGATTGCTTATATTTTAGTCTGTTGTGATATTAGACATCCTGGTGAAGAGAGACTCAGTTCATGCCCTACTGGGAACGTAGCCTGGAGCCCGTGAAGAGCGAAAGTGCTTTGGCAAGGCTGTCAGCTCTTCTCTAAAAAAAGGATTCGCTTAATGGACCAATCAGTAGTTTATACTGTTAAAGAAATTTTTATGGTATAATAATGAACATTTATAACAGAGCAAAACCAAGTCATTTCCTAACATTAGCCTCTCTGCCAACGGAGGTCATAAAAATGGTTAACGCAGATGAGGTTGCCTTCTGTTGTGCAGTGCTAATAGGAAATGGATCGTTGTGGTTTATGGGGTACTTGGCCATTTTGGCTCATGATAAATGGCTGACTTCAAGTGACATTCCTTCCCTGACTGCCACTATTCATCACCTGAAAGAGTGGAAAACCCAAACATGAAGTTGATTTTGAAGTTGTCGAGTGTTTCGCTGTGGTGTAAATCCACCATAAGCCAATGTTTTAATTGACATAGGAAGAAACGGTATGAATGAAAACACTTGTGAGGGTTTTGTGCCCCTCTTTCCTTTTGTTCAAAAGCCAGTTTCATAGCACTGGTGTTACCCTGCCCTGACTTCTGTTGCCTCTTCTTGCCCCTCCCCCTCTCCAAACATTCTCTGGTTTTGAAGACTCCCTAGATTGTATCTTAGCAGACACTTTGATGCCTCTGTGCTGCGCTACTCTGTGAAATCAGCACAAAGACTGGAACATAGTTTCAACTCATGTCAACTGCACACCAGGAAATATGCAAATACTTCTTTCTCTGCTGATATTCGAATTATCCAACTTTCTGTCCTTTTTCATCCTCCTTTTCTGAAACCCTATGCTCTTTTAGCCTTCTAGCACAACCAGGACGCAGATACTTGCATAAGGAAATGAAAGTCTAACGATTACAATAAGATTACATTGTCATGGCTTCTGTTCTTAGAAAATAAGTCCTCAGATTATTCTCAAACTCTCCAGTGCTTTGAGAATTGCCCAAGATGGATTCATGGCTAATGTAAGTCCAGAGGGCATTGGAGTCTTTGCAGCGTTGTCTTGGTATTGGGACTGTTTATCTCTGAACTCAACGTGACACTCTCTGTGTAACCAGCATTTGGATGCTTGCATGGCTGCCATTGGTAGAAAGGTGTGACTGTTTCTGCAGATTCTCTTGGAACCGGTTAGTATAATTGAGATAGTTTGACACGTGTCTTGTTGGCTCTGTAAGGGCTTCCAGCACTTCAGAGGGATATGGTTGTCCTAGCTGAGGTGCAGCTGCCCTGCAAGGAAAGTGAAGGAAGCGCTTCCTCCTGTGTTTATCTGAGAGTATTTTGTACAAATATTTGGCAAATGGTATCCACGTAAATATTGCTCATGTGCTGGGAATTAAATATTAATTAGGTTTTTATTTGATCATTTTTTTTCTATAAACCTGTAGATGGCTCACGGGACACGATTGGTTACAGGGTCTCAGGTAAATTCCGTCAGTCTCACACGTATGGTTGTGAGAGCTGTAGCTGTAGCAGAACAGTCTAATTTTTCTTCACATTTACTGAATGAGAATCATCATCCTTGTATTATTCGGCTGAGTTCAAGCTGAGAGCCCCTAACGCATTGTACTGTTCCATCCAGGCTGTCGAAACACACCTGTGGTTTACTTTTTGGCCCAAGTTTGCATGGCGTGGCCATAAGTGACACTGAGTCTGAGTTTAGCAAAAGATCGCTAAGGATGCTGAAGGAGAAAACAGCAAGCAGCCGGGCTGAGTGTGTAGAGCCTCAAAGGGAAAGTTTGTTCTTTGGAAGTTCTTTACATTTCTAAACATTATCAGAAACGCATTTTTGAAAGGACTAAACTGTTAACTGTTGTAGTGTTCAGGGACTTTCTATTCCAGCGGTTCTCAACCTGTGGGTCACGACCCCTTTGGCAACCCTTGGTCACCAAATCTGTTTACAGTACTATTCATAACAGTAGCAAAGTGACTGTTATGAAGTATCCATGAAAACAGTTTTGTGGCTCAGCACATGAGGGGCTGTATTAAAGGGTCTCAGTGTTAGGAAGGTTGAGAACCACTGCTCTAGTTGGTTTTGCAGTTCCCACTGAAGAACCGGAGATCTGTGACTGATTTTCTCCATCACTCACTGACTCAAAGGTGTGATGTTAGCTTTAAGCTGTAGGCTGTTATTTGGCTTCTTTGCACTTCAAAAAGATCTAAGGTCACTCTCTGATTATGACTTTGCCACTTCCTGTCCTATTGTCCTTACAAAAGTTTTTTTTTGTTTGTTTGGTTTTTTTGGGGTTTTTTTTTTTTTTTTGGTGGATTTAAACTTCTCTGTAAAGAGATTAGCTCAAGTGAAAATTCTTAGAATGAAAAGTGAGCGTTTGCTTCATTGTATAGTTTATAAGGTAATACTGAGACTTAGAGTTCCTCCTACAGAACCCACATGCCTTCGGCTTCCCTTCGGTGCTGAGCTGTTTAACTTAGTAAGTGAGGCAGTCAAGCAGGCTGAGGCCATGTTGAGGAGCCACCAGTCTAAGCTGTTCATTTCCTGAGAGTCTCTTGACCTACAACCAGAACAAGCCATGCCCCTGTGCTACTGATGCCTCTCTTAGATTGCATGTGTTTTGATGCGGCAGTGTTGAGGAGGCTGCCTGCATTTGCCTTCCTTCATTTTAGAAGCCATCTGTGTGTGATTGTTGTGTGCAGGCTCGAACTAGAAAGCCCATGGATCTAGTCTGAGTCTGTAGAGTACTGAATTCACTTCCTTTCCAGTCCTCGATTGCTTAGCTCATATTATTTTTCTTTTTCTGACAGTGATAATTTTCTGATGCAAGTAATCACAATCATACAAGTTTTTGATGGAGAAATAGTTGGACTAAGATGTAAGGTCACTGAGAGGAAAAAAAAATCAAAGAATACATTTCCACTTTTTATTTGAGCATCACTAATTCACAGTGTCCTGTGGGATTTTTGTTTGTTTGTTTTTGCACCTCAGTGTGAAAAGCAATTATCCACGAACTGAACTTAAAGATACAGTCTTTGTCTCTCCTGAACATATGTTTCGAATAGCACCTTTTCCATTTGGGTTATTTTTAAAAGCATGTTGTAACTTTCCCTAAAACTCCAGATTTATATAGACAAGGGATTAGTTTGCATCTCCTTTAGGGTGTTAATGGGTATCTCGCATGTACTCGGTACCAAATATATTTTTTGATTGTCTTATGTAACCATTCACCTACCACACACTTGCGTTCCTACATTTCTCCCCCCTCCTCACCGCTCCCTCCCCCATTAGGTACAGGCAATGCCTCCACGGTGCATCGGAAACCCAGGATTGTTTTCTGTCTTCCCTTTGCCCACACATATCACCCATCCAATCTGCAGCAGGCCAGCCTGCAGACTGCCTGACTCCACCATTTTCTCATATGCCTTCCTACCACCTCTCTAGGCTCTGTCCTCTCTTGCTGGGATGCCTGCTATGGCCCTCTGCTCCCCACCGGCTCCTCTCCATGCAGACACAGGGATGCTTTTACAGCAGAGAGGTCAGGTCTCTCTAGCTCCAAACCCTAAGGCAACTTCTCATCACTCTTGGAACAAAATGCAAATTCTATGACCCACACTGCCCTGCATGGGTTGATGTCTGGCGAGCTCTCCTCTCTTCTCTCCTATCACTTCCCTCTTACTGATTGATCATTTTATTCTTTAAACATCCCAGTTCATCCCCACCTCAGGGCTTTTGTCTTAGATGATCTTTGTCCTGAAGTGACCTTTCCCATATTTTGACATGGCTCACTTTTTCTTTGCCTAAAATGTCAACTCTGTAGTGAGGCTTCACCAACATCTTGTTTAAAGTATGTCCTCCCCTCCCATGCTTAACTTCATCCTCGGAGCTTTTATGATTTTATTTCTAACAAAGATCATTCTCTCAAGTTTTTATTTAGTTACCTCCTTATTGTGGTTCACCATGCTGGGAAGGCAGGAACTTCCCTGTCTTTTTCCACTGAGAGTTTCCTGTTTGTATGTACTTATGGAAAGCACTGAACTATGTGTTTATGACTTAATTGGGGAACAAGGCTGTTTAGGCCCATGAGAGGCATGAACTGCTGAGTCGGTAAAGAGATTGTATTTTAGTGAGATTAGTCCTGCCAAATCTTCATGACAATTAGGTGGTCCACAGACAAGAGGATAGATTTATCTCTTTGGATTAGTCTATTAATTCACAACAAAGAAAAAAATATCAGTCCTAGTCAGTTGGCATTTTTTTTTCTTGGAGATCTGCACATTTAAAGTGATCATTAGTTATTGGTTATTCATATCATTCAGTTACAAGAAAGAAAGCATCACATTGCAGAATCAATGTGGCAAACAGGAGTTTGTTTCGCTCTGAAGTTTCTGAATATATAATGATTTTCTAGGAATTAATGGCTGTATACATAATGAAAACAGTGAACTGTTTTGTAACTGTAAATCATTGAGAGTTGATTTACTAAATTGGGTATATACTGATGGTTAAGCAATAAAAAAAAGAGAAAACATACCCTCTTTTTTTCTTCTTATAATTTGCTAATAAATGTCAGTAACTTAGAGCCCAGAGACTTACCTAAATTTAAACAATAATGACCTTAGTCTCTTTTGTGTCTGAGATCACTACTCATTTGATTAGGTCCCCTGATGGGAACTAGCCAGGAATCTAGAGTAGTATATTTGTGGCTGACCGATTCAGGCCTGACAGAATTAAAGTTTCCTCCTTGTTATCTGAATTTAACTTTCTTCTTAACTGGGATATTTTTGTCCTAGAGGAAATCTTGTTTTGAAATCAGGTGAGTTTTAAAATTCTCGTGCAGATGAGAGAATACAAGTGATTCTTTCTTGCTGGGCTACATATCAGTTGGTCATCAGTTGGTGTTTTGAAGACTTCCAGACATCAATGGCAAAGGCGAGTGATGGCCCCTGGGATCGATCCCTTTCCTTTACCCCTTAGGCTCTCTCCCTGGGAGGTTGCCATAAGGACTAAAGCCTGGGCTCCAAGCCTGACTCCTTCCGGCCTATGGCAGAGTCCCAGCAGGGGCTCCAGGCAGGGATGGGGATAAGGTGTGGTTAATTATTCTCCTGCCTCCCTCCTTGCAGGGATGCCTTGGGCTGATTGTGCCCCTCGACCTAAGGTCATGGTTCTTCTCCATTAGACTTTCTCCTCTGGGTTCCTGTAATCAATCCTTCCTCTCGTCCTCTCTCCCAGGAGTGGCAACAGCTATGCTGTTACCAGTGCCAAATTAGGGCAGAATCCTTCACAGTTCCCTACACTGCAAACTGTCCCTTACAGAGAAATCACCACGGATTGTCTTGATTTGAATGTGCTGTCAGTTTTTTGTTCTTTCTCATACAACTATTGTTTCTTGGAATTTTCCTGCTGTCAATGATCTTTTCCCTAAGTATCTCATATAAATATCACCCTAATAGGGTCTGGGTGGTACACACAAAGCAAAAGAAAACTCCATTGCCCTTTTGGGTCCTATTTTGTGTGACGTAAAGAATATTTTGCCTTATTCAGTATTCAAACTGAATAAACATTCTGTATTTATTTTATAGCATCTAAGGCAAGTACAAAGCAAGGCAGATATATGTCTTTGTTTTAATTGTCTGCTTATCGGACACTCTGAATCCTTGTATAATTTTCAACCACAATATTGGGCCCGGCAGAGGTCAAGCCATTTCACCCCAGCCTCACACATTTGTGGGATTAAACAAGAAAAAAAAAAAGCAGCATTGCCAAAATCATCAGTGTTCCACACTGATCTGACTTTTGCCAACCTTGGGCCTTGCCTTAATTCTCTTTAAGTCTTAGCACTTCATAGCACATTGCTGAGCAGCAGGGCCTCTCACCCAGATCATATCAGTAATTATAAATCGTTTGAACACCCAGTTCACAAACCTCTGCCACTACTCGTAGTGCCTCTGAACTGAGGAAAGACATGCCAGCCTGATTTTCATGTCTCTCTAGGCCAGGATGCTGTAGACCCCATTAGTCCTCAGTCATTGACAATCCTGACGCTTGATAAAAAAGCAGAAGACAACCAGCTCATCATCCCATTGTGCCTGATGTCTGGGCCTGCCTGTTCAGTTCTCCCTTAGACCCCACATCTACTTCTGATATACAGTGACCTCTGTAGTTCTCAAGCATGGCTGTTTCCTGAGCTCATAACAGAATGTCTTTTGTCTCAATCTCATTGCATGGAAATCTTGTAGAGTGTCAAGAAAATCCAATAGGCAGATGGGAGATTTTAGTAGAGCACAGATCTTTTCTTTATTTTATCATCAAGGTAAACAAACAAACAAACAAAAGCCCCCAATCAACTAACCAACCAAACAAGCAAAAAAAACCTATATCCAGCAAGTATACTTTAGAATAAACAGCCTAATCAATTTGTGTAATTGTCTTTTAAAGGTTTTCCTCACTGTATAACTCATTTGGGCTCTTGACCACGTTGTTGAAGAGATTGCTTTATGTAGTTGAGTTGCACCCACTAGAAACTTAGGTTGTGTGAGGTTTTGCTTGTTTTTGCATTGCTCTTGATGCCCAAGAAAGTCTCAGTGGGTTAAGAGGGGTATAGAAGTCCTTGTATTGTGCTGAGGGAGGAATGTGCATGAAAGACCCCGTCCAGTTAAGTTAGTCATCTTTAGCATCATTGAGTGATACTAGTGTGGGCAACTCTGCACTTTCTGCTTGCATGGAAGACACTGTCAATCTCAATTGCAGTAAATTTCTGTTACAATTGCAGGGATAAAGTAGGGACTCTGCATGTCAAAATTATTTTAGGTATTCTATAGGCAATGGGGGCAAAAGAAAAAAATTCATTGCATCTTACCTAATGGCTCAGACCTGTCCTCTTTTATTTATTTGATCTCCTACACCTTGGTACAGATTGTGGCAATGTCAGGAGATATTTTTGGTTGTAGTGGGTAGAAGACGGGAATACAGCTAAATACTCTACAATACCCAGGATAACATCTCACTACAAAGACTTTCTGAAACCTAAAATGCCAATAGTTCTAAGCTTGATTAACCTAAACCTATACCTTAATCTGATCAATAGAACTTTCTATGTTCTAGTCTGGCCTACATAGTGAGTTCGAAAACAACCAAGGCTATGCAGAGAGACCCTGTCTCAAACAAAACAAAACAAAACACCCAAAAGAGAAAAGAACTGTTGGTGTTACTGGAAATGCCCTATATTGACATGACTATATATGGCTTTAAGCACTGGAAATGAGGCTGGGTGGCTAAGGAATTTTTAATTTAAGCTCTAACTAAACAAACATGGTAGTTCTAGGAAGCCATTAGACAATGCAAATCCAGATCATGGGTCCTCTGCCTGAATACCTTGGTTTGTAAAAAATAGGTAGAAAAGACTGGCACTTGAGAGAAGGTAGGATTGGTGAGGGGATTTACAGGAAGCTAGAAGGGGTATATGTTTCCCCCCCAAAAAAACCAAAACCAACCAACCAAACAAAAACCTGAAAGCATTGTGGTTTTTAAAACTGTGACTGTTTTCTTATAGAGTCTGTGGATTAGTAATTCAAGCAGTATAATTGACATTAACTCTGTCTTATGATATCTGGGTCTCAGCCTGCAAGACCAGTCATGAGGGATAGAGCTCCCTGAATACCCTGGCAATAGTGAGCTGAAGGCTGAGTCAGATGGAATTGCTGATGTGGTGTAACCACTAATGGACTCTACATGTGGCTTGCACTTTCTCACAGTATGGAGGCTTAAGGATATTTTAAGTTCTTAAAGGGACAAGGCTTTCAGAATAAAGCTACCTATTGCCAAAGTGGAGGCCAGATGGTCTTCATGATCCAACCTTCATAGTCATATACCATCTCTTCAGCCATAGTCTGTTGTCTAAGCAGCCGCATAACTGCCTAAAATAAAGGTGATAATACATAGACTTCTCACTACACCAGAAAGAATACCAAGGAATCTGCAGCTATATTTTAAAGGCATTATCCATTTATCTGACCTTTAAAAGTTATATGTATTTATAATGTTGAGTTGAAATATGTATTTGTTATAAGGTAACTAAGTTGAGCTAACTATTCTATGACCTCATGTACTTAGCATTTTTAAACTGAAATCACTAAGAATCTATTGTCTTTGCAACTTTTAAGAATACATTACTATTAGCCAGGCATGGTAACACATGCCTATAATCCCAGCATTTGGGGAGGCAGAGGCAGGCAGATCTCTGTGAGTTCAAGGCCAGCTTAGTCTACAAAAGTGAGTCCAGGACACCCAAGGCTACACAGAGAAACACTGTCTTGGAAAAAAAAGGAAGAGGAGGAAGAAGAGGAAGAGAAAAGGAAGAAGAAGAAGAAGAAGAAGAAGAAGAAGAAGAAGAAGAAGAAGAAGAAGAAGAAGAAGAAGAAGACATTACTATTAACTATAGTCGTCATATTATACAATAGATTTCTTCACCTTACTACTTTTGCCTCCTTCATATTTGTATTTATTGACCATCTCCTCCAATGCCCAGTCAGACTCCTGGCACAAAGTAGGATGTACCTCGACTGATCCACCTCCCCCATCTACTTTCTCATTGGTCCTACATGTAATCCCCCTCTGCTGTTATTCAGCTATCTCTTGCTAAGCCATTTTGTCTTTTTCAAATAGGACTTTCTTTAAGTTCAACAAATGGCGTGTAGTATTGGTGTTAAAACTCTGTGAGATAACTTCTCAGTGTCCGTTCTCTGCTTGCCTAACAAGAGAGACGCTTAACTTTATCTTTTTAACATCCTTACAGAAAATGTCTATGCTGTATCCCAGCTTTCTTGTGGACCAAAGTCCATGTCTTCTACCTATCATGAGGTTGGCTTTCTCTGCTGGGAGCATCCCTGTGCCTCACAGGGACAGAGCCAAATAGCCAATAACCCCACAATAGTCTGCAAAAGAGCTAACCTGCCAGCAGGTGGCATTAAGAGTCATAGGGTTATGAAAGGTTATTGTTATAAATCATTGAGATTCTGAGCTTCTGGATGCCTCTTACCAAAAGAATAAGGAGGAGTCAATAGGCTAGACATGGACAGAAGAGATACACACAATGTCCTAGTGATGGGCTGTGAAGACCAGTGCTCTTGGTTAGACACAGAGCAACCAAGAAGTAAAAGGTTACAAAGCACATTTATTAGTCCCTTCCAAGTAATAAGAACACCTATAGAGTCATTAACTTGGGAAGAAACAACTGGCTGAATAGCAGTTTTTCTTCAGAAGTCAGTGGGTCATCTGTAGGGCACACTGACAAGACAGTCTGTGGAAATGTTACAGGAGTATTTAAAGTTCATTCCTGAGCCCAAGACAGTGGCTGATGATAGACAATCAAAAAATGAAAGAAGCTTGTAAGGATATGGGGTTGTATGATACCTCCAAGGATATGGAGTTGCATGACACCTCCAAGGATATGGGGTTGTATGATACCTCCAAGGATATGGGGTTGTATGATACCTCCAAGGATATGGGGTTGTATGATACCTCCAAGGATATGGGGTTACATGACACCTCCAAGGATATGGGGTTGTATGATACTTCCAAGGATATGGGGTTGTATGATACCTCCAAGGATATGGGGTTGTATGACACCTCCAAGGATATGGGGTTGTATGACACCTCCAAGGATATGGGGTTGTATGACACCTCCAAGGATATGGGGTTGTATGACACCTCCAAGGATATGGGGTTGTATGACACCTCCAAGGATATGGGGTTGTATGATACCTCCAAGGATATGGGGTTGTATGATACCTCCAAGGATATGGAGTTGCATGACACCTCCAAGGATATGGGGTTGTATGATACCTCCAAGGATATGGGGTTGTATGACACCTCCAAGGATATGGGGTTGTATGATACCTCCAAGGATATGGGGTTGTATGATACCTCCAAGGATATGGGGTTGTATGATACCTCCAAGGAAGAGGACATTAGACTTAGACTCAAGAGCAACAGCCCAATGACCTCTAACATTAACTGGTTACTTGTACCTGCTTCAGAGACTTGCGATTTGTAGACTTGGAGGGACATAATTATTCCAGAAATAGTTAACATATAGCCATCCCCAGATAATTCTGGTCTGGTTTGGGAAGAGTCTTATTTTAGCAGAGAAAAGTCTCCAAAACTAAAAGAAGGCGATTGGTACTGTATCAGATGAGAGGAAAGGGGAGAATTGGTGAATAAGGATTAGATGTGCAGAAAGGAGTTCTGCCATCCCATAGCAGCCAGGCCAAGGAGAGGAGGCAACGTTAGGGGGCAGAGACAAGGGGGTGTGAACCTGTGAATGGAGCAACAAGAATGCAGCGATCAGTAGTTAAGGGTGTCCAGTAGATGTGAGGCCTTAGGACCTATTTACACTCCTAAAAAGTATGGAAGACCTGAAAGAATTTTAAGTAAGTTATATCCAGTGCTGTGCTGTTAAATTAATTGCTTGAAAGAAAAGCCTCAATGCTGGAGAGATAGCTTGGCAGTTCTCTCAGAGGACAGGGTTCAATTCCCAGCACCCATATGGTGGCTCACAACCATCTGTAACTCCAGTTCCAGAGGATCCAATGCCCTCTTCTGACATCCATGGGCACTGATACACATGGCCCACAGACTTACACTCAGGCAAAACACCTATATACATAAAATAAAAATAATGTTTTTTTTTTTTTTAAAGCCAGATGGTGGTGGCATATGCCTTTGATCTCAGCATTTGTGAGGCAGAGGCAGGCAGATCACTGACTTCAAGGCCAGCCTGAAGGAAGGCCTCAAGTGGAGGCAATAGGACACCAACCAAACTGCACAGTTTGTCCTGCCTGCAGAGTGTTCTAGGACAGGGCGTAACAGAATCATCATCACAAAGACCAGAAAGACTTCATCCAGCAATTGATGGGATCAGAGGCAGAGTCACACCGCCAAACATTATGATTCCTGTGGAGGAGAGACTGAGGAAGTGTCAGAGGAACTAAAGGAGTCAGAGACACCACAAGAACAGGTCCCACAGAACCAACTGACCATGACTCATGCTAGATCACAGAGATCAAGGAGCTGGTGGTGGTCTGACCTAGGTCCTCTGCATACATATCATGGATGATTAGCTTGGCATTCTTATGAAAATCCTAACAGTGGGAGCAGAGCATGTCCCTGACTCTTTTTTTTACTTATGAGACCCCTTTTCTCCTGCTGGGTTGCCTTATACAGCCTTTAAGGTGATAGCATAAGTCAGATCTTATTGTAACTTTATATGCCGGGTTTGGTTACTGTTGGGACACACAGAGCAGGGTAAATCAGGGAGGAGAAGGAGGGGAAACTGTGCTTGGCATGTAATATATGAGAGAAGAATAATAAATAATAAATAAAATGAAAGAAATTCTATGGAAAAAAAAAAAGGCCAGCCTGGTCTACAGAGTGAGTTCCAGGAGAGCCAGGGCCACCCAGAGAAAGTCAGTCTTAATAAAATAAAATAAAATAAAATAAAATAAAATAAAATTGGTTGGGTTTTATTTATGCTACTTCATGATTTTCAGGGTGTAACCCCCTACTGTAGACTATTTCGAACTATGAAACTATGGAAAGTAAAACAGAATATTTAATTTAAAAATAGCAACAATTATTTATATGTTGATAGAAATAACACAATTTTATGAAAAACTGTGAAATTTGATGGCAGCAGCACTGTTTTCTGTTCTTGCAAGTCGCTTTAAATATGTGGTTCAACAGAAAACAATTAGATTTTCACAAATTGTCTTTGCATTCAATATGTTACAATATCTTGTGTCACTTAAGCCCTGAAAAAATGCCACTATTTATACTCATGAAAGAATGATCACAGAAAATAAATTTCATCTCATTATTATTATGGAAACACTTGACACCTGCAAGGACCTCAAACCCCCTTCCCCTCAGTGGATCTTAACACCACACTGTGAATATTGCTGTTACACAAAATAATGGATCACATTCATTTTTACCAGTTTCATACTTCTGTAAGTAAGAAATTGAGTAGCCACACCCTTGTTGTTTTGATATTATACATATTACAAAAATGTGAAATATAAAAAATATCAAGGTTGAAATAAAAAAAATAAGTAGGAAATAACATTATTCATCTGTATCCCAAATGTTGCTTTGCATAACCCACTGCTCCTCAGAGACCTGTCACTTCAGAGCACGAAACTGGGCATAAAACCCTTGGGTTTGGTGTCAGACTTGAGAAAGCAGTGCCCATAAAACTACAATAGAAGTCATGTGACAGACATGAAGGGAATGGTGGAAGGTAAGGAAACCGAAATGATCTATTTGATCACTCAAGAGGGGAAAGAATGACAACAGATGATTTTTCCTGGCCAGAAAAGCAGGACATTTGGGTCAAAGTATGTTTTTTAAAAGCCCATTTTCTGGGAAGATTGTAAGAACCAGAGGACCAGGATGTCTGATGGAAGACTGCACACATCTTCTCAACATGATAAGGAAGCTGAGCCCATGAATTCTTAGCAATGGGGCTGATTAAAAAGACCTGAACAGTGCTGGCAGCAGTTGACATGCCAGCGTGGATGGAGAATTGGATGGAGCCCCACCCCTAGAGGTGAAAAGTAAGACTTCCTCAGGGATGGGCACCTTACATAAGTATACAATCTTACATGGTTAGCCCTTTAAAAAAAAATGCAAGCAACACTAAACAGACTCACCAAATTGAATTTATGTATTTATTTACACACATACACATATGTAATAGCAATAATAAAGACTAGGAAACCACGAATTTGAAAGGGAACAGGAAGAAGTTAGGAGAGGGATGAGAGAGAAAGTGGAAGGGGAAATGATGGAATTCTATCTTAATTAAATAATAAGTGAGAGGCAGATGAGTTCAGAGCCATCCTAGTCTATATAGCAAGTTCCAGGCCAAGGATGGATACATACATACATACACACCTACATACACACACACACATACATACACACATACATACATACATACATATACACCTACATACACACACACACATACATGATGAAGAAACCCATTGTCAATGCAGACACTAGTGTTCTCTGACTTCTCTCCAAAGAGCAGAATAAACAAAGCAATAAAGTCCTTGGCGGATAGTTTGGAGATATTCTGAGAACAGCATTTTTGTATCAGTCAGGCGATATAAATAGTTAATAGTTGCATGGCCACAGCAACTCAGTCTTCTGAAGATTTTGAATTGGCGTGAGCAGACAGGACTGACTTCTCCTTCTTCACAAATGAAGATGGTCCATGAGGAATCTATCAGAGACGTGTGCCCAGGATGGCACACACCCGTGCCTGGCCCGGCCCCCTGCCCTGCCTTTGGCACACGGGAACATGATTCTGAAAGTCTGCGCTGTGCTAGCCACTCAGGGCTCACTTAGCACATGGTCAGTGCCAAGCCTTGGCAGGGTGTGCATTTTTCTCCATCAGTCTCAGTGGCAGGGGAATTTCTCAGCGGCCTCAGCCTCAAATCTACTTCTAAAAACTAAACCTTCTGTAACAGTAAGATTTTAATGATGATGAAACACTAATAGGAGCCACATTAAAGCATGAAAGTCACAGCCTGCCCCACCAGTTCTGAAAAGCCCACTTTGGGTACCTTAACACCATGAGGAAGACAAAAATTATTTTATTCAGTACTTTATTAACTTCCAAAATCTGTTCTGAACTAATAACTTCATTCGCCTCATTTAGTCCTGGCAGCCCGGCAAGGTAAATGATACTGTCAGCATTTTGCAGAGGACGAGGCCTAGAGAGGAAGGAAAGCTTGCATGAAGCTGCCTCGATGAAGGAGACAGAGGAGGGGTGCAAATCTCCACACAGTCCCCCCTCTTCTGACACCAGTGTCACTACCTAAGCCAGTGACACTCCTCGCCATCAGAGCACTCAGGACTTCGGGTTATTAGCTGGTCACTTTCGGATACAGTTGTATAACAGACTAATGATGCGAGCAAAAGCAAGGCAGTGCCTGCGTCATACTTGCTGCTTTCCCTTTTTGTTTTCTCAGTGGAACTCCAGCGCCTCCTAAATGTGGGCCCAGAAGACATTTTTAGGCCCCTCTTGAAACACTGCATCCAGTTCATGTTCTTTCCCAAACTGAAACACACACTTATCTCTAATTTTATTTCCTCATTGGGCTTTTTACTCCTAAATATTAATTTTTGTCTCCCCCTCCCCTAGGATTGAACACAGGGCCTTGCACACACAAAGCATTCACTGTCACCAAATTATACCTCCAAAATTGATTGTATTTTTAAAAACAAATTAGCCACTTACCAGTCCCTTGCTTATCCTGGTATTAAAAAGTAGGTGATTACCCACGTCAGAACATGCCTAAAGCAGAAGCAGTGGTTGCAGGAAAAGACCTCTTCGGGCACAGGACTGACATCCTTCCTGTGTGCATGCTGTCTCTATGTCTGCTGCTTCACCACGCTTGTCCAATTACCGTGGCTAAAGCTCTGACACCGCCATGGTGACAAGGCATCTGTCCTTTGCCAGCCTCTTTGTAATGCTTACTCTTTCTATAGCTCATTCTCAGACTCTCTCAAGTGATTGATAGTCTAAGAAAATCAGAAAGATCACCTTGGTATTCCCAATGCCTTCCCACCCACTCCAGTCCCTGAAAACTCCCCACAAAACTCTTCTTTCATATACCCTTAGCATCTGAATGCAGGTCTCCTTGGTATATAGCAGACACTTGATAAGTATCTCTTACATAGGAAGTGATGGTTTTTTATTAATACATCAGAAGGAGTGCTTTCTGACTTCCTAGTTGTAGCTCGTGTTTGTTTATTTGTTTGCTGCTTGTTTGCTTGCCTGCACCAGGGTTGTGCTTTGCTGCCTAGGCTGGGCTCCAACTCCGGGACTCCGGAGAACGTTTGGCCATCTTCTCCTGAGCAGCTGGGGCCTGGGCCTAGTTTATGGCTTCTATTTTGTGATAATTTTAGATCAGCATTCGGCAAATGTTTTCTCTAATGGGCCAAACAGAGAGCGTTTGAGAACTGTAGGTCAGGCCATATAAGGTATCTGTTACAGTTGCTCAACTCTGCAACTGTAGGCAACATGGAAACTACAGCATGGTGACAGTGTTCCTTGCAAAATCAAGCGGTGGGCTACACTTGTCAGGAGAGCTATAGCTTAACCCCCCTGACTCCTTTGTTTGTGTGTGTACATGTTCGTGTGTACATGGTGTAGGTGTACATGAATGTGGAAGCCAGAGGTTGGTGTCGGGTGCTTTTCTATTTTAATATTAAGTTATTTAATTTTATGCAATACATGGATCTTTTCTTCTTATTGATACTGAAGGATGAGGGATCAAACCTTGTACATATTAGGCCAGCACTCTACCAATGGGCTACATTCCCAGCCCTTGGGAATCTTTCTTAATCCCTTCTCTACCTTGATTTTTTTTAATGTTTTGTTTGTTTGTTTGTTTGTTTATTTATTTATTTATTTATTTATTTTTGTTTTTTCAAGACAGGGTTTCTCTGTGTAGCCCTGGCTGTCCTGGACTCGCTTTGTAGACCAGGCTGGCCTCGAACTCACAGTGATCCGCTTGCCTCTGCCTCCCGAGCACTGGGATTAAAGGCGTGCGCCACCACCGCCCAGGCTCTACCTTGACTTTTGAGGTACGGTTTCTCATTTAACCTGGAGCTCTCATTCAACGTTGCTTTAGCTAGACTGGCTGGTCCAGCAAAGCGCCTGGCATCCTCTCATCTCCATCTCCCTAGCTCGGGTTATGGCACACACTGCTTTCTACACGGTGTGTGCAGGTTCTCAGGCTTGCATATCAAGCTCTTTGCTGACTGAGCCACTCCCCTAACCCTCCCCTCCACTTCAACAGCTGAAATTAAGTGGACTTCACAGCAAAAGTGACTTTGAAAGTCAGCTTCCTGTCCTGAAACAAGATGGCCATGTATACAAGTCTGTTTATCTAAAAGCCTTGACCTTTGTCACTATTAGTGTAGGTCAGTAATTTGGCCATAGGAAGAGGGAGAGCGGAGGGCCCAGTGAGAGCTCTTCTGGTTGTCTTTTAGCCTAGCTGTGATTTTTCTTGGAATTTGTTGTAAGAGGTAGTTGCCAATGAAGGCAATGTACAATTATGTACATATATTCAACACATATTTAAAAATATTAACAGCCAGGCTGGAGAGACAGCTCAGTGGGTAAGAGTGGGCACTGCTCTTCCAGAGGAATCAGATTGAATTCTCAGCAGCCACATCAGCCAACTGAGTGGTCTGCAGCTATAGCTCAGGGGCTACAACATCTCTGGACTCCACGGGCACCCACAAACACACGGCACACTCACAAATATACTCACAATCAATAATAATCATTCTTAAGAGAAGCAAAGGAAGAGAGATGCAGGACAGAGAGGCAAGCAACAATATCTCCACATTAAAGTATTCATTCATTACCAGCCTCTTCTGCATTCAGCAGTCTTGGAGCCCAGAACAAGAGGACAAAGGCAATCCCTTGTAAAGTGTGTCCGGATAATTCAGACTTACAGCCAGTGAACAGACTGCTGCCCCTTCCCCCTGCTGAGAGTCGTGCTGGGTGTGAGGGCTTGGGGAGAGACAGCCCCCTATTCTTTCTTCAGTTTCGTTTCACCTCAGCACCTAGACAAGTCCTACAGATGCTAGTGGAGACACCCAACCCTTCACATCCCAGTCCGTCAGAGCCTTCCAATCCCTTCTGTCCCCATGGGCCTTCGTGTTGTGTGTTTTGCCCACAAGTAATAGTCTGGGGCCAGCGTCTAAGCAAGGCCTTTTGGTTATGGGCTCTTAGGATTGCAAGTGTCTTGATCATGGTCTCGAAGGGCACAGCCTATGGAGCCAGACCCTTTTTCTTCTCTGTGTACCCTTAATCTTAGGGAGTGATGTAGTCAAAGCGCAAGACAGGGTTCATGTAAAACACAGGCTCATTAGATTGGTTAAGGGGTAGTAAGTCCCATTGTAAGAGCTAGTAAATGGTTTGGAAACATGAAATACTCTTTTTCTTTTAATTGAAAAAATTATTTCTTCTTCTTCCCCCTCTCTACCTCCCAAACATATGTGTCTGTATGTGCGTATGTGTGGTATGTGAGTACAAGTACATACATGTCGTGCTATGTATATGGAGGTTAGAGGACACCTTGCAGGAGTTAGTGCTTTCCTTCCACCGTGGCATCATGGATGAAACTCCGGTCTTTTGAGTCATCTACTTGGCCTGAGATTCTTTGCAAAATGGTTTTATGAGTGAGCTTTAGAATTAAGTATGAAGCTAGACACGATGGCACATGCTTGTAATCCTAGAACCTGGGAGGCTGCAGCAGAAGGCTTTCAAGTTCAAGGCCAGTGTGGAGCTCACGGGGAAACCCTAACCCACCCTGAAATAGAAGTCATCGTAAAGACTGACCACAGTTCATACAGAGAGAACTAGAAGAAAAACAGTGGGACCAGAAGGAGACAGGACAGTGTGTTGTGCACCACAGCCTTCCTCTTGGTGTTGAGATTAGGAGTTGATTCTGTGTGTGTATTCACATTTGGTTACGTGTGTGTGTGTGTGTGTGTGTGTGTGTGTGTGTGTGTGTGTGTGTGTATGTGTGAGGAGGAGGACTTTGTTGTGCCACGGCAGGGTGTGGAAGTCAAAGACAATTTCCAGGAGTTGCTTCTTTCTTTCCACTGTGTAGGTTACAGGGATCAAACTCAGGTTGCCAGGCTTTGCTTTCAGGTACTAAAATGTTTTGCTCTCTAACTTTGCCCCCATTCATCAAACTTCCTAAGGTAAGCACGCATTGTGTTAATAACTGAATGGAAACGACAGAAGGCACCATCTAGTGTCTTGGTCAAGTGTTCATAGATGCTACATCAGATGCACTATAGCGTTTCAAGGTGCTTGGGAAATGTTATTGTTCACTCTTCCTATTATTCTCTTTTAAATAAAGTTTATAGTGTAAAATTCACAGTGAAGGATGTTTTGAAGATGTGTAGAAAAAGGCATTATGGGACAATGGGTAGAGGGGGCATCTTTCTGTTTGGATCTTGTCCTAACTGCTCACTAGCTATGTGTGACAGAAAAATCTCCTAATTCCCCCCATTGTGTGTGTGTGTGTGTGTGTGTGTGTGTGTGTGTTGTGTGCGAGCGCGTGTGTGTGCGTGTGTGTCTATGTACTCTCTCTCTCTCTCTTCCTCTCTTTCTTCTTCTTCCCTCCTTCCTTCCCTCTCTCCCTCCCTCTCTCTCTGAAAATGGGAATTGGTAACAGCAGTGTTTATGGAAGGCCGTTGTGCTTTCATGTGAAGATGACTCAGCACACAGGCCATTAGTGTTACTTTCTAGTCCCTTCCAGCTCCTCCCCTATCCTGTGTCTTAACCGACAACAGAAACAGGAGTTTCCTGTCTCTCAGGAACTCTGCAGTGAATGAGAATGGCACACACAAAACCTACGGTTATGAGCTCGAGCAGTGTTTAAAGAAAATCAAGTTCAAGGCATATAACTAAGAATTTGGGACCATTAATAATTCATTTTTTTCCTGTCTCGTGGATATGTCACCAATGTGTTCTACATGTGATGTTTTAAAATAACCCAGACCTAAAGGCTCACACCTAGAGCTTCCCTGGGCCTATAACTTAAATTCCTATAATCTCAGATGCATTTTTAACTGTATAGGAGGGTATGCAGAATGGGCATAACCATTTAGAAGCTCGGTGGAAGGTCTAGTTATTAACTTTACTATAGAGCAGTGGTTCTCCACCTTCATAGCCCTCCTCAACTTGCCACCCCTTAATACAGTTCTTCATGTTGCGGTGACCCCAACCATAAAATTATTTTCATTGATACTTCATAAATGCAGTTTCATAACAATTACTGTTATGAATTGTAATGCAGATATCTGTGTTTTCCAATGGTCTTAGATGACCCCTATGAAAGGGTTACTCAACCCCCTAAAAGGGTTACAAGCCACGGGTTGAGAACCACTGCTCTAGAGAGACTTGCTCGATGTAGGGAACAGCTGCTTAGTTCAGTCAGCCAGGAGAGCAGGAACCTGCAACAAGCAGAGGAAAGCTACCACCCCTAGCTTTTGCATTAGTTAACGTTGCAGAGAAACTAGGGCACAACCAATTTTCTTTTGTTCCAGTCTGTGACTAAGTGCCAGTAGAGATCTGGCTCGAATTATAGAAACCAGAAAGTGCAGTGCCACATAAGAACACTCAGAAGATGACAGCTAAAATTCCCCTCCCCGATCGTGACTCATTTTGAAGGTGGCTGGATGCAGATGTAGGATTAATGGGCAGGACCCTGGGCACACACCCTCCTTTATGTCCAGGCTTTTGTGCTCTTAGCACTTTCTTAGCTTATTTTCTCTCATGTTACCTGACAGTAAAAAAAAAAAAAAATACTTCCCTGCTACTGGGCTGTTGTAAAGGACGTACACAACATTTTCAGAAGCTGTTGTGTGGAGCTGAAAAAAAATCATCTCCATATTCAAAGTTAAATGGTCACTGCAGTTACCATCACGTATTGCTGATTAACAAAGTGATCTTACTATCGTTTCTCAGAAATTAAATGTAAATATTACTGAGTTTGGCTCCCCTTCCCCTGTGTCTGCATGGTATATGCACATGTGTGCATGGATTTGTTCACCAATATGAGTGTATGTGGTGGCGCGCACCTTTAATCCCAGCACTCAGGAGGCAGATCTCTGTGGGTTTGAGGTCAGCCTGGTCTACAAAGAGAGCCCATGACAGTCAAGGCTACATAGAGAAACCCTGTCTGGAAAACAAAGGAAATATTAATCTACAATCATAAATTAGAAAGAAGCTGGGTGGTGGTAGTGCATACCATTAATCTCAGCACTCAGGTGGCAGAAACAGTTTGAGACCAGCCTGGTCTACATAGCAAGTTCCAGGACAGCCAGGGCTGCATAGAAAGACTCTGTCTCAAAAAATAAGTTACAAACAAAACACTTCAAAATTATCACTAAAAATAGATCCAGAAATCAACCATAGTGCCTCTGGTAAAAGTTAAAGCCACCAACAACGACATCAGCAAAGAAGTAACAAAATAAGGCACAGTAACGTTTGAGTAACAGCTTCTCTGACGAGGAGAGGATGGAGGCAGCTTCTAGGAGAGAGTCCTGATTAACCAGACACATTAATTTAGAATATGAAAAGAAATAGAACAAATAATGTTTTAGGGAAACACAGTTATCAAAACTGACCTCAGAAAATAATATAAGTTTACCAATTTCAATAAATCAGAGGAAAATTTGAGCCATTTCTCCAAATAACATCAACTTTAGATGTTTACATAAAGACAACTCTATTAAGCTTCTAAGCAACAAGATTTTCAGTTCTATTTGAAACAGGAAGGAAGGAAAGAAGGAAGGAAGGGAGGAAGGAAGGAAAAAGGAAGCTTACAGCTGTTTTTGTGAGGCTACAGTGGCATCAACACCAAGCCTCGACTAAGATCATACAGAACAGCTTCAGAGAATTGGGAACTGTTCTGAAAGAGTGCTGTGCCGTTACCAAGTAGGGCTCATTCTAGGAAATCTAAAATTGATCAATTTCCAACATTAGTGGAAAAGCACATGATTACCTGAATAGATGCTTAAAAGACACTTTAGAGATACAACAGCTGCTCTTAGTAAGAACCTCAAGACGTGTGTGTGTGTGTGTGTGTGTGTGTGTGTGTGAGAGAGAGAGAGAGAGAGAGAGAGAGAGAGAGAGAGAGAGAGGAGAGAGAGAGGAGAGAGAGAATATCCAAATAACATTATTGAACATCTATAAGAAATATTCAACATAAGAATGTTCAAAGCAACATTTCTCCTTTTTCTTAGAAGTCTCATGGGCATAACTCAGGAGAAGAGCAGACACACAACCCCAATGCTACAAGAAACCTAGCACTCTAAGTTGAATAGATGCCAGAAGAGGTAATGCTAAACCCAGTGGAGGTAAAACTAGGGCCACTTGGGGTAGATGCTTAGAGAAGATGGCCCCAACTCTGCAGATCTGAGCAGAAGTTGGCAGAACAGTTATCAAGCCAACTGGAGAGCTTAGGAGCAAAACTATTACGTTTGAAAAATTAGTGGTGCCTAATCACAGACAACAGCCTCACTTCCTTAGTTTCTAGAGGGCTTCTACATAAAAACAAAAAACCAACCAAACAAACAAACAAAAACAAAACTAGAAGGAAAGAAAAGAAGGCAAAGAATGGGCCTGGTGAGCACACCACCAACTGAACTACAGCTCTAGTCCACAAAAGGCTCTTAAACTCGAAAGATGCTCAACCTCACTCAGAATGAAAGAAATAGAAATCAAAACTGCACTGGGCTACAGTTTTCCTCTGGATAAATACTCTGAGCACTAAATGTTACAATAACATTACATGGTGAAGGTGAGGTAAAGCAGCCACACAGATGCATTATTGGTGGGAAAATGAAGTTTTTGTGGAGAACATTTAAACACAGAGGAAGCTGGACGCAGTCTCCTGAATACCTGAAACCCCAGAGATGCTGGGCTGGAGGCAGGAGGACCACTGGGGCTTGCTGTCTGACAGCCTAGCCAGAACAGTGTGAGCTTCGGGTTCCACGAGAGATCTTGCTTTAGAGGAACACGGCCAAGAGTGATGGAAGAGGGCAGTGAGTGCTGCCTGGGGCCGCTGCAATGTGTATGCAGGTGACTGTGCACATGCACACACACAAAATAAAAGCCTGACTACCTGGTAATACATTGTTAAGTCACTGAAATACTATATAACAATGAAAAAATATGAACCTCTCCCTCATATTTTGATATGTAAAAATTTTCCAGACATATTATAAAGTAAAAAAATAAGATACAAAGG
The DNA here is from genome assembly GCF_964271855.1 of Acomys minous. NCBI lineage: Eukaryota > Metazoa > Chordata > Mammalia > Rodentia > Muridae > Acomys > Acomys minous. The sequence goes on along the minus strand of NC_140486.1, from coordinate 72,920,243 downwards.
AATGTGTATATGCTACAACGTCTATCAATAAATACTCATGTATTTGGTATTATAACTATATACCATTTTCTTGTGGTAAAGAAACAAAAACTAGGGGTATCCCTTATCCCTCAAGAGAGGTATTGAGTGGGAAAACTTACTTTTGTAGTGCATGTGTATATATGCTGCCTGCTACAAATATTTTAAATTGCATATTTACATATTTATTAATATTTTAAATTATATGTATATATCTCACTTATTAAGGACGAAGAGCTCCTGATTTTTCCAAAGAATCCTGAATAGAGTACTTGACTTATAAAAGATCTCTAGACTTTATTAAGTGTTCAAAAGTCTTCTAGATTTACTTATTTTACTATTTTATGTGTTTGACCATTTTACCTACATGTACGTCTGTGCACCACATGCATGGTTTGCCTGGTTGTTAGAGCCTCTGGAACTAAAGTGGTGGATGGGTGTGAGCCGCCGTGTGGGTGCTGAGAATCAAAGCCAGGCCCTCTGCGCTGTGTGCTGTGCTCTTTTAACTACTGAGCCGTCTCCTCAACCCACGTGTTCTGCTTTTTAAATAAGAGTAAATGTTTTCTAGACAATCTCCCAGAGGTACATTAGTAACTGCTGAAAAGCTTACCTTGATGACCTTGTTTTGGGCCAGTCTGCAGCCTTTCTAGTCTAGTCTGGGATGTTGTAATTTTAACCTCTTCCTTCTTTTTAAAGATCTTTTTTTCGACCTTTACTCTTAGTGTCAGATCATAAGCCTCCTCATTTTTCTTGCTGTCACTGTCCCCACCCCTATCATCGTACTTGTCTGGTCTGCCAAAGATAGGGCGCATTTAAGCAAACATCTTCGAACTGTATCTAAAGGGAGAGAGATGAGTAGGGCCAGTGCTGGAGGGAGAGCAAGTTCCGGTCAAACATGGACTTTGTGCCATTGGCTGGCTCTGTTCACTCTACTTATTTACTTGCTCTCAGGCATTGTCTTCAGCAGTTCAGAGCTGTGGGTCAGTGACCCCTAATGAGTAGAGCGGCTACTGTACTTGAAGGGCTGAGAAACTGCGGCAAGCCCTTGGCCTCTGTAACTAGAACTGTGTGACGGCGGTGGCGCAGTCAGGAGCCCAGCACAGTCACCCAGTGTGCGTGTGCTGCGCCTCACTGGAGACCTACGGCTACCTGTCTAGCCTATTGTCCTGGCTGAAAGTCAGTGTGGGGGAGGCAATCCATCCACAATGCTTTTTCTATGGAGGAAATTTGACTCATCAAGCTGGGTAAGAAAGGTTCTTTATTAAATATAGATGGAATTGACTATTATATGTTATTCAAGAAAAATAACAGATCACTGAAGTTCTAAGTCACTGGCAATTTGGGACAAAAAATCCACTAGGAATTTAGGTTTGTTTGGTTTTTTTTTTAATCATTATTATTGGTTGCGCTTTTGAAAGCAATGACGGTGTGCATACTGCGAGGACACTATGTCTTGGTGTAGCCTTTAACAGCAGTTACTCCACTGACGTGCACAGAGGACAGACTTTGCTTTGCCCTCAGCACACTCGCTGACTTTTTTCAAAAGTCTTAAATCAGATAACTTGTAAGAGTGTTCTTTGTTAGCATTTTCCTTATTTTAGTTCAAGCCTAGACGTAATTAATAGTTTTTGAGCTTCTTAGTGGCATTAAATTCTCTTTAGTAGAGAAGTCCTACCCAGGTCTTACCTATTTGTACCTAGTTAGGATAAGAGAGTTGCCACAGAGCTTAAAAGATCAGTTTTAAATATGGAAGATAGAAACTTCCAGGCAGAAGCTTTTAAAAAAAAAGTTATCTGGGTGTGGTGGCACACACCTGTAATCCCAGCACTCAGGAGGCAGAGACAGGTGGATCTCTATGAGTTCGAGGCCAGCCTGGTCTACAGTTTGAGTTCAGGACAGTCAGGGCTACACAGAGAAACTCTGCCTTAAAAAAAAAAAAGTTGGTTATAGCAGATGTAAACGGGCTGCAACACTGTCAGCCGCTCTTCTCTAACTTTGATGGACCGGTGGCCAAATAGCTGCTCGTTTCTTCTTATGCTCAGGTCCTGTGATTGAGTCCTGCAGACAGTGAGCTAAGTGAATGGGCCTCTCCCCACTCACCTCTGTGTGGCAGAGAACAGTAACATAAGTGTTACTATTGCTGTACTGGCTAATTTTTCACCCTGGACAATTATATGAAATTGTAGAGGTCCGTTGAAAGGCAAAGCTGCTTCCCAAACATTCCCTAGTGGAGGAGTTGCTTGTGTAGAGGATGCAAAGTTTCCTTTTCAGTGTTTTGAGGTCCCAAGAGAGTAAACGTAGGCCTGACATGTGGTGCATGTGTGGTGTTGGGCTCTTTCTCTCCTTCCTTCTACCGTGTTTCCAAAGATATTTCAGGTTCAAGAAAGCTGCTTAAGCTCCTGCCATCTTCCCGTGATCTTCCCTCACGATCAGTACTCATCCCTGATCTTCTGTGGTGGTGGATGCGCTAGGTAGTCAGCGAGCTGTTTTCCCTTCACACGCCACGTTCATTTTGTTTACGTTTGTATTGTTTTGGTTATTTATTGATACAAGTCAGCCTTTAATCTGATCGAATATATGTTAAACAGTAGCGTGGGACTAAGGCTGCTGTGGCCTCTGAAGTTTCCTTCAACTGGGACCTCTGACCATAAATCTCATCAATCAATCAGGTCTTCCCACCTAGAAACTCCCCTAGCAACTAACCCCAAGGCTCTGGGCCTGTTCTTTCTTCTTGCTCTTGTCTCTCACCATTTGGCACATATGGCCTTTTGGCAGACGTCTACTGTCTCATACCAAAAGAGTAGTCTAGCCAAAAAAAAAAAAAAAAGCCGCCAGGTCAATTGGTTTATAAAATCAACTGTAGAACTCTGAATTTCTGTGACAGCTGTTAATCAGCATGGGTAGTATGTAATATAGGGTTGGTTTGCAGGGAGAAAATAAAAGGATATTTTGTTAAAGCAACTTGAAAAGAGTTCCTGTTTTAATCAAGGCTCTATTCCCTCCCGGGGAGTGCAGGTATCAGTAACACAAGTGAGCAAGACACCTCTCCTCCTTCTAAGTTAACCCTGTGATACTTATTGGAATGTTCAAAGTAGAAACTTCCCAGTAACCCAGTGTCTTCTCCAAGCTCACGTCCCATGTCCGCAACATGCTCCGCTCAGCACATCAGCAAATAACATCTGCTCACAACTCTCTCCTTGGTCCTGCCCTGCCTCCTTCTTAAGCCATTCCTAATCATCTGCTCACTACACTTTCAGCTTTTTAGCTATTTTCTCTTCTTCATCTTCTGCTTCTCCTCCTCTTCCTCCTCCTCCTTCCTCTTCCTCTTCTCCTTCCTCTTCCCCTTCTCCTTCTTCTTTTTCTTCTTCCCCTTAAATTTTTCCTAAGAAAATCAATTTGATCATGTTCTGAATTTTGTCACTTCCTTCAAGGGCTTCCCTTTGTCTGTAAAGGAAAAAAGAGGGGTGCACGGCATGGTGAAGCACACCTTTAATCCCAGCCCTCAGGAGGCAGAGGCAGCTGTATCTCTTGAGTTCATGCCAGCTCGATCAACACAGTAAATTCCAGGACATCCGGGCCTACACAGCGAGACTATGTCTCAAACAAAATGAAACAAAAGCAACAACAAAATTTTGGTTGCCTTTGTGACCCAGCTCTGCTCTCTACCCTGACTTTGCAAATGCATATACAAAGTGACGTTTAGAACTTCTTTGTCCCCTTGTTCTTTGAGTCAGACATCCTCCACCTCACTTCCTCTGAGTACTATGAGCTCAGCTCATCTTTGCAGTCCCCATTTAGTGCCACGCCCACCTTCACAGCCAGGCTCTTTGATGCTCCGTGAAAGTCTTAACGGTTTCTTATGGGAAGGCAATTTGGTCCTTCAGTACAGAAGGGCCTTGCATGTGAGCCCTTCTACCTTTGTGTGGTACTTGGCACCTATAGTAACAAATGAAACAAGACGGAGTGGAGTAAAAACAAGATGGAGCACATGTTCTGTAACCCTTGCTTTCCTGGATATGCAGAATCTGGAAGCAATGCCGAGACAGCCAGGAAACTGGATGGCTCAGGCAAGCTGTGAGGCAGGAGACACACATGGTGGGCCAGCTTACATCAGGTGCTGAGGGACAAACTGTTTCCATTCCTCGTGCCATCCTGGCCTGGTCTCCTTTTGTTTTGTTTTGGTTTGAGAGGGTCTTTTTGGTTCTTCCTGACTTCCCCATTCTTGCCTTTTGTTGCTTAAGGACCATGTACTTGACCTTGGGGCTCCTGCTCCGTTCTCCACACTAAAGGTGATGTTATGTGTTTTGTGTATACTTGTGTTTACTCACGTACATGTATCTCAATCTCAATTCCTAGTAATAGGATGGGAAGTGCAACTAACAGAAATGTGTAAATGAGAAATATATTTATATTTGTATTTATATTTATATTTATATTTAATCCTTCCAACCACACTTTTTGACATATAGTCACTATTATTATCCCAATTTTATAGGCACATAAAGTGAGACAAAGAGAAACCAAGTTTACCCTTGAGACTAGGAACCAATCAGCAACTTCAAAGTTGGTACAGAAAATGTAATTAATCTTATAATACTCTAATAAACCACATCAAAACTAACCCTCGCTAGCCAGACCTGGTGGCCTACACTTGTAATCCCAGTACTTGAGGCTGAGGCAGAGGACTGATGTGAATGTGTGGCCAGGATCCATAGTGAACTCCAGTGTGGGCTGCTACATAGAAAGGGCCTGTTCCCACAACAGAACAACAAAAAACTAATTCCGTATTAAGAAGAAGCCTCTGAAGGGCCAGAGAAAGAAATGTTTTGTCTTGGTTTTTGTGTGAGCTCTGGTCGGTTCTTCTTGTCAAGGTTTTAACTCCAAGATCATTGCAAGCAATGTGGTCTTTAATTTCAAGGACACAGCTGTTTTTCCATACATAGTGTCTAGGAAGATTTGCCTGTTCCTGTCCCAAATTTTACCTGCATGGCCTTGGACAGTGCTAAGACCCTGTTGCTCAAGTTCCCACCTAGCTAGTTCCAGCTAGTTTTTATTGTTCTCCTTGACCAGATGCTGCCATGCATAAGGGACAAACTAAAATGATAAGGGTTGGTTCCTGCCCTCTCCCAGAAAAAGAAAAACAACCCCCCACCATCCTGGGTGGAAGGCAAGCTCAGTACAAAAGACCGATTAACCAGCAATGGAGCTGTTGGTGACCTGAGCCCTGGGAGCGTTCTCCACCCCTCCCCCACTCTCCACCCCGGCCCTCTTTCCTGCTTTCGCTACCAGCTCACTCACTGGTAGCTCTGCTCCTTAAATCTAATTTCTGAGACATAGCCTCGATTTCAACAGCACGTTATCCCTCTTTAGGGACAGGGTTTCCTCTGCATCCTGTATTATATTTATAAGCCTGTTTTCCTAGCTCTTCACATCTTTATAATTTAAGAAAAGCTGAAGCCAAGCTACCCATTGGGTGACACGTGGGGTCCTAGTTGGAGTTTAGCTATCAATTGTCTCTCTTGCTGAGGAGACACTTCTGTGAGAGAGGAAGCCCCACGTGAGACAGGAAATTATAGTCTGTCCTTTAACTGTGTCAAGGAAAACACCAATGAGCTGGGTCCTGTGAGAGTTGGCCTCAGTATTTGGGAATTGGAAGGATAAGCAAATGTTTTCACAGTGTCCAGAACTGAGTTGTCAAGGTTACTGTGGTGCAAACAGGACGTATGGTGTCATTGTGTCCTGCTGTCTGGGCTCCAGTGGCCTTTCTTGGCAGCGTAAAGAACACAGGGCATGTTGTAATCTTGTCTGCTGATATTGGGGTGCTCTTTCAGCAGCAGTTCAGTGAAATGCCTCGTTCTGTTTCCATTTTGCGGTCACTGCTTTGAAACTGGAGCTAGGGTTGCGTTCCTGGGCTTTTGCCCAGAGTGTTTCACTCCTCCACCAAAACCGGCCTATAGTGCCCTGCCTGCTTAGCCCTGCCCAGGGAGTAGCAGATACCCACAGGGAACTCAGAGGGGCTTCACATTTCCTTCACAGATGGCGCTAACAGCACAAAGACATGCCTACATCTCTCTGAAAACAATTGAAAATATGGTGAAAAGTGACAAAAACGTGAAAGGTAGCCCTTTCTTCTCTGACCCAGCCCGTCACTTTCTATGGTAACACATGATGCAAGCCTGTCCCACAAAGAGCTGCAGTATAGGCACAAAGTAGTAACTGACAGTTGGAATTTTTTAAAAGTCACAATATTATAATAGTACTCGATTTTTCTTATTTTATACGGAACGTGGATGTACATACAATACAGTATGCTGTGCCTTCATTTATACAGACACTGTTTTGTGGCTTTGAGAATCCCCCCCCCCTCCTTTTTTTTAAGTGGATATTGGACTAATTTATCTGCAGAGTCTTTCTCTGGCTTCAAAATCATTGTGCCTTGTCATTCATTAGCAAACTTCACATAGGAGTTCTAGTCAGGTCTGGGCGGCACAATGGGTGAATTGGTGACCATTATATTTGTTTAACTGCTGTAAAGTAAGTTTGCAACAATGGATTCTTGCACTTAAATAGGCCTGCAGAGCGTTAGGGCCCTATCCGTCATGCAGAGCGTTCTCTCCCACTGCCTCTCCTCTGATGGACAGTTCTGCTGATGTGAATATTCAAAAAGAAAGATCAGGAAGAGCAATGATAATAAAGACACCTTCTGTCTTGAGAGGAAATCGGGGAAATCCATTTAAGAACCGTCTTTGTCATGGTGTCAGAAGATTAATTATGCTCATGTGAGAACAGCTTTCTCATTGGGTGAAAAGAGACATTATCCTCTGACTTGTGACAGAAGATTTTCAAAGAAAGAGAGTAAAGATCTCAGCTAGGATGGAATTTCTCTGTTGTCCCGGGCCCTTCTAAGACGCTTGGATTACATCCATGATATGTGATGTTCAAGACGTCGTTAGCGATCAGGAGGTTTTGTTTCATGAAGCCTCTCCTGCTGTTCCTCCTGCATGCACCCTCAAGGTCTTAAGACATGAATTTGAGCATCTGATTTTAAAATGACATAGTCATAAAGCAATGGCATATTCCCAGCCAGGAGTGGCACTAAAAGCTTACAGCCAATCAGAAAACACAATTTTGAGCAAAGCAAATAATTTTATAACTTAAGATATCTTTTAAAAGTTCATTATTTAATTGTAATGCAGTTGAAACAGGGACAACATTGAAGATACATGCACTCCTCATAAGCATCTGAGCACTGTGACTTGTACCCAGAAACACCTTTGACATTTAGAGGCAGACTACACGGATTAAAGCAAAAACAGTGAAGTTTGTCAAATGAATCTTTTTCATCTGAGTTTCAAATTTCGAAAACAAAATACTTATTTTAGTAAGAAAAGAAAATCTTCCTAAATGTATCGGTTCATATGCTGCCTTTTAAGTAATGCACAGTAGCTGACGCAGAGTCTGTTCAACAGGAGAAACGAAGTGAGGTCTTCTGGGACTGTTGACATAGTGGGAAGTTATTTGTCTCCACAGCAAATTGCCTATGCAACGATAGTTTTATTTTTATTGCTACATGCGTCTCTTCCTGCTGGGTGAATTATCACTTCTAGAACTTGTCATGGCAAGCTGCCATTTTGTTTTTTACATAAAGTTGAACCAGAATCTACAGGAAAGTCAGTTTTATTTCTTGGCTTAGTCCACTATAAAATTCATTTTTCTCTTACATCCAAATACTTATGCAGGTAGTTGGTTTCCCAGCACTTAGACATTTGGAAGGAGACACATCTGTATGCACACACAGTATACACACACACACAATTATATACTAGAATATTCAGTAGTCACTGTGTAAATATTTTAGCAACTCTGAGTATAGGACACGAGTAGCATGCTTTTCCACTAGGTCTTCAAGATTAGATTTTCAGTAACTATTACTAATTTAAACACTTCCATCCTGCCTTTTCTGGAGCCTCAGTAGTTTTAAATATAGTTATAGAGTTAAATATATAGATTACACATGAAACAATTATTAAGGTAGACATTAAAATTAGCTGATATCAGTAATAGTTTGGTAGTAATTATAGCACCTGTGTGGTAGATTCAGGGTGTGTGTGTGTGTGTGTGTGTGTGTGTGTGTGTGTGTGTGTGTGTGTGTACATTCATAGAGCAAAGTTTGATGATACCAGACGTCTCCACCCTATTCTTCTGGGGTAGGGTCTCTCACAGAACTTGAGTTCACCAGTTGGCTAGACTGGCTGGTGAGTGAGCTCAGGGGATTCAACTGACTCCGACCTCACTATTCTAGGGTTACAGAGGTGTGCACCTAACTTAAGCTGGGCTTTTATGTGTATGCTGAGGGTCTGAACTGGGTTTTCATGATTGTAGCGGGCCCTTCACTGAATGAGGCGCCTCCCCAGTCCAGAGTGTGTTTACATAGTCAAGCTCAGTCGAGGCGGATTTTGTTTGTTTGTTTGCCTTTGAGATAAACTCATGCTCTGTTATTCTGGCTGACTTGGATCTTCTCTTGCTTCAGCCTCCCCAGAAACTGGGTGGCAAGTGCCACCAGGACGCCCGGCCAAGAGCCTTCCTTTGATTCACATCTGATAGTGATAATTAGGTTAATAAAGCCCAAAATTCAGCACTCTTGAGTTTTGAGCAGTATCAAAACTTTTAATATACTTCCCATTTTATTTCTAATTATAGGTGGGTGAAGACAATAAAGTGATGATTTTTGTGAAAAAAAAAACCTCCCCATTTAAAAATAATTTGCAGGAAAATAAAAGTCCTGCGGTAAATGATTGCATCCCCTTTCCTTCTTGCTTTCTCAAGAGGGGAAGTGATGGTTCTGTCTTGTTAAAGGAAAAACACCCTATTATATTCCTCTTGTAGTCTCTTTTAGCTGACCTTTGAGAGGGCTGCAATGAAAACTGAAGCTAATTCATCTCGGTGACATAGAACATGTGAAGAAGAGACAGTTTACTAATTAATAAAAATATAGCCAGTTAGAGAAAATGTTTCTCTTTGTCTTCCTGACCCTGCTTTCAAAAGCGAGCGATCAATTTATCACCCACCCGCTGCCCGAATTCAATAGATGAGCACTTGGCTTTTCCTTTCTAAACCCTTGCTGAGTTTTTGCCACAACATAAAAGTGGGTCATTTGTACCTAAAATACTTTACCAGCCCCATTAATCTCAGTGACGGTGTCTTCACTTCCCCGTGATAAGCAGGACCAGAAGTTATTATGAGGGAAGAAGAGGACATTGTATTTTAAAAACAGATATATAGATACGTAATGGGAAAAGCAATTTAGTAGTTTGTAAAGTGGGCTGTTTAATAAGGAATACCTCATTGCAATTCCAGTAATTAATGTGTCTTAAATTCAGGACATTGTGTTTTATTTTATGCCACTCATCAATAGTATATAATACCTTCAGCACTAAGAGGAACCTTCCATAATTGGTTTAAAGTTTTTAAAAAGATTATGTGGAAAAAAAAGATTATGTGGGTCTCTGGACATCCAAGAAATCCTTCATTCTACAAACAAATGGTTTGTTAGTCCAAAATAACAAGAAAAAAGACGACCCAAGGACAAACGGTGTTTCCTTTAGTGACTCTAAATATGAAGGCCCTGTCACTTGGAGGCTTATCCACAGGGATTAATAAACTGACCTAAGATGGGAAGGCTTCTCATGATTAGATGTGGAAATGAGTCTTCTCAAGACCTTGGTTGTTTGCAGTCCCTACAGTATGTTTTGTGTTTCATAAAATAATCTCCTTAATATGTTATTCTCCATCTGAATGGGGCAAGAATGCAGATAGGGCCAGGCTGCACTGACCTCTCCTGCTGGGCCCATGATTTGCAGGTTTCAAAGGTTAAACTAACTTCAGGCAAAACTGTGCCTTGTTCCCTTCTAGATCCCTCTGAGAAACCACACTAGCTAACTTTGCCTGCAAAGAGGCAAGAGTCATTACTGAACACATTGGATGGCAAGCAGCCAGGTCACTTTCTAGCTGAAACGAACTGAATCTGGAAAAGTAAGGTTTGAGTCTTCAGATGTGCGCGAAGCTTCCTCTGCTGGGAGCCTGCATGCTGGCCCGCTGTTTTCAGGTGTCTGAGTCAGCTGTCTCCTGCCTTCTAGAGGTGACTCCTGCAGCCAGTAGTCCAATAGTGTCATTATAAAGGACCAAGCAAAATAAAGCCCTTAGCGCATAGGAACGTCATATGACATTCAGCCCAGCCCCCCACTTATCTCTTAGCCATAAAGTAATAATGCCATCAGAAAATGTGAACAAACAAATGTGTCTGTGCCCCCTTAATACTGAGTGAGCTAATGTTTATTAGCATATTTATCCATTTATTCAGCCAATGACATCCCTCAGAGTAGCTTGAGTGACCCAGAACAGGTGTCACGGGCGCCATGGTTTCTGACGCACACTGTCCTTTGCTCCTTAAAGACCGGGTCACTACCTGCAGTCAGTGTTTCTGTGCTTCTCACCTCTACCCTTCTGTGCTACTGGACCACTCTCTCCCCTCGTTTCCACTGCCCCCTTCCCTAAAAAAAAAATTCCAGTAACCGTTGTTTAGTAATGTCGTGAGTTTTCCAGTCAGTCTTTCCATGAATGAGAGTGTCAGGTGCCTTGTAAAGCATCCTCCACTGCAGGATTCCAGACGCGATGCCTAATATTATACTGCGGAGCAGTGTACTGGTGTTCTCAGGAACACGCACCCTCCGTGTAAGCCAGATCTAGTTATGACTCCCTGGGAGCTTCCTTCAGAGCCAGAACACCATGTTTTAGCCGGTAATTAACAAGGATGCTTTATCTCATAAAGCCAGTAGACCCTCCCTGCTGTTTGTCTCTCACATGCCAATGGGTGGTTTTAGGTTTTATAGCTGAAAGCTTAGTTGATAAGTAATATTTAATGGTGTTTAATGCACAGTTCCTGACCAGGGAAGAAACAGTACAGGCCGACTGTCACAGGTTAATAATACGAAACTTGTACCAGGAATTACTGTTGCTACTGCTCACAAGGTGGCTCTCTTGTGCTCTTGGGCCCTTCTCTGCAGAGTGCTGAAGAGAATCAAGAAGTGGCAAGGTGTTTAGCAAACACTGTAATTGGCATATCCCAATGTCTACAGTGGGATGTTGAAGTAAACTTGGTCTAATTTAAACATCGAGGATTGTTTTATTTTTTATTTCTTTTTTCTCCCTTCTTGTTGAGGTGCCTAGATGATGCTTAAATGAGCATCCTATTGAACAACCACACATGATTTTGAATTCATCACTTTTTTAATCCAAATATGTGGCCTTTGGACATGTAGGATGCAGAGGCATCTGAAGTTAGTGGTGTCTACTTGCTAACTACACCATGTTTTCTGGGGCTTTCACGATGCAGGTTCCCAGGTCCTTCCTAGACCTGCTGACAGTAAGGAGTATGTGTAAAAACTGTTCTTTGGGTGTTTCTTATACAGTTTTCGAACTAGAACTTTTGAGAAACATGGATTTAACTGGCTCCAAATTTAAAGGGTGACTCACTGGCACTTTGATCTCGTAAGAAAAAAAAATCAATAGCAATTCTAACTAGATTTTCTGCCTTGTTATATTGAAGTTAATATGTGTTGTAGCTGCTACAGCACAGGAGGACGTAGGTTCTAGTCTTTGTTGTCCCAGCTGCTGTAGATGACTTGTTCGATACTCCCTTCCTCTGCCACCACCTCCGACCAGAGCATCTCTTGAGTCTATCTCCAAATACCCAGCCTGCTGCGGAGGCCCTCCCGCCCACACTGAGTCGCTTCTGTAACTGGGACCACTGTGTCCTTTCTGCCTCGCATTCTCTTCCATTTCTTCACTTTGTACTAGAAAGTGAAGGACGCTTTTCCTCCGTCTTCTGCCACCAGCCCACTCGTCTCACTTCTCAGCAGTGACTTTCCAGGGTGCATAATAGAACAAAAGGTTACCAAGGGAAGCCTGGGTCATGTCTGTGGGTGAAAAGCTGCCATTCAGGGTTCAGTCCTGGGCTCCACTGGAGGAGGGAGGGAGGGAGGCAGGAAAAAAAGAAGGAACGAAGGAAGAAACATTTGAGGTTGAAATGGCAAATAGTAGAGTTAGAATTTACTTAGTTCTGTAGAATTAAGTATATACCGGGGAAGGGTAGAGATCCTGTACTCTTTCAGTCTGGCACCTCAATAGGCCAGGAACAAATTATTTTTGTCTGACAGTCTAAACTCAGAACTCTCAAGCAGAGGTTTAGCTTGGAGAGCATTTCACACAGAGTCTAAAGGATGTGGGCTGAGTCTCCTCGCTGCCTTCTTCAACACGCCCCTCACCCATGTACGGCTCTTGTGTATTGAAAGCAGTGGCGTTTGCATGTGTCACTGTGACCATAGGTAGTGAGGCAGCATGTAGTACTGTTCTCACGCTGTGCTTAGGCGCTCTTTAGAAAGTTTTGGTCACCTCCAGTGACAGTCAGGAACTCTGTCTCAGCTTTAGACCAAGGTACTTGCTCGGTCTACTATTTTGTTTTTCTTTGATCAACTTAAGATTATCATGTTTTTATAAAGTGCTACAGCCCAAGATATTATCCTTACATCTTCACTTTGATTCTTACTGCCTTTTACAGTGGACACTTTGTTTACAAGGCCCAAGTGCAGCTTATCTCGGAAGTTTGTTTATGTATATAGTTTTTTTTTTTCCTTTGTTTCAGTTCAAGACAAACTCCCCACCCCCACCACAGCCTCCGAGCTGTAGAAAGGTACTGCCACTCACATAGCAGAGGACAGAAAACAAACAGAACTGGTTCTGGAGGCAGAACACTTGAGTATCAGCTTTGCTGTTAATGCTTATGGTGATAGAGAGAGAATACTCACAAAGAACTCTGGGGACAGCAGCCTCACTCTTCCTGGGGACCGGGATCTAAACAAGGAAGGGCTTCAACTCCATCTGCAGGTGCTCCGAGTCTCTATACTGGGGTCTTTGAGGTATGACTTCCATCTCATAGCTTGCTACTCATTTTAAGGGGTGGAACACAAATTTACCACACTGCCTCACTGCACCGCACAGCTCAGGCTACTCTGAGCCCTACCTCTTAGCTACTGAGGAGTGAGAGAAGAGCAGCTGAAAAAGCAGGAGATAAGGGCATCTGAGAAAATACAGTGGTTGCTGGCCCGTTAGGGTAGCCCCGTGTGTAGCCCCGTGTGTAGCCCCATGTGATGAGACTGAGAAGGTCAGAGGCCCCACTCCGCTCAGGGCTCTCCTCAGAACACTGTGCCTTGAACTGGTGTCCTTCATCACAATGGACTCAAAACATGGCTCAGCCGTTAGTCTTGTCATCTCTGTGCTCCCCTTGCCAGGAAGGTCAACCTTTAATCATTTTAAACACAAAGTAGGATAGGAGAGGCCAGACAGCGTTTTTAAAATTTAGACTTAGGTAATTTCCCCATGAATATAAGTCAAAATGTTCACCAGGTGGAAACTGCAGCCAGCACTCAGTGCAGCCCACCGGGTGGAAACTGCAGCCAGCACTCAGTGCAGCCCACCGGGTGGAAACTGCAGCCAGCACTCAGTGCAGCCCACCGGGTGGAAACTGCAGCCAGCACTCAGTGCAGCCCACCGGGTGGAAACTGCAGCCAGCACTCAGTGCAGCCCACCGGGTGGAAACTGCAGCCAGCACTCAGTGCAGCCCACCGGGTGGAAACTGCAGCCAGCACTCAGTGCAGCCCACCGGGTGGAAACTGCAGCCACCACTCAGTGCAGCCCACCGGGTGGAACCCTGCTTGTAGGCCTCTGAGTGTTCAACAAAACTTGGGGGACGATGAAAGCGCAACTGCTCATGTTCTCAGTGTTAAAACCAAGTAAAACTGGGGCATATGGTGAGAAATTACAAGTGAACTTTCTTATGACTGCTCTACTTTGATTTTTACTTTGGGCATTCCTTAGAGTGTGAGACCTGGGGCTGGAGAGGCGGCTCCATGGTCAGCAACACATGCTGCTCTTGCAGAGGACCTGGGTTCTGTGCCCAGCACCTACATAACAGCTCGTAACCACGTGCAATCCAGTCTCGGGGGATCTGAGACCCTCTCCTGGCCACCTCAGGCATGAAGCACACACACCATACACATACATACATGCAGGCAAAACACTCAGACACAGAAAATAAGGCTTGAAAAAAATTAAATTATCAGACCGTTGTTGTCTGTGTGCTTGGAGGGGGGGGGTGTTTCACAATAAAGTTATCAAATTTCACAGTGCATGATGGGCTGTCTATGTACCTGGAAACAGTGAACGAAAGGCTGTTTAGTCTAAGAGCCTATTTTTTAATTACTGCTGGAAATGTTTGAAGTTTTCTAATCTGCATTTAAAACCGCACTCTTGAGTAGACTGAGCACAAGTTGAAATACGAATACCAACAATTTTAAAGTCACTACCAACATTTAAAGTGTTAGAGCAATATTAAAAGAGAAACAGGCCAGCGCGTTTGTGGCTCATGAATTTCAGTCAAGTCGACTTCAACAGCCATTGTCAGAATCTCCTCTTGTAGGGTCTCATCTCAAATAAACTTAGATATAATTAAAAGTAAATAATGATCACATTCGAACACCAGGGCATCTAATGAAGATAATTTCTTAATGTGTCAAAACGGGGTTTTGTCTCCTTGACTCTTATGCTGCTTTAAGCTGCTCTGTCTTCACTCTCAGATCCAGGCATTTAACAAAGCAGGCTCCAGCAAAGGCATCCACTTGGAATGTCGCCTTTTGTCTCCCAGGCCCCCACTGCTGCCTCTGCTCATCTGGTGTCTTCACCAATGCGATTTGTCCTCCTTGGCTCTGCAGGTAGCCCTGTGCCTTTATAAGCTGGGACTTACAATGAGACTCAACACCCTGGCTGCTAATGAAGAGAGCCACAGGGATTTTGTTTTGTTTTTTTGGCTTTTTGTTTTTGTCTTTCAAAAGAGTGGGGGAGATGGTAGTTCTAGGTGTGCTGATAATCTTTGTTCCCGTTTACTGTCATTTTAGCAGCTGGTTTACTAACTGTGGTGCAAAAACACAAATATTTTTGTTGAGTTAGAATGTCTCAGCTGGCCACCCTCCATGCTAATCACTAGAGCTGTTTAGTATTGAACCCACAAAGAACAAAGTGAAAGCACTGTTTAAACTCAACCAACTGGCAGCTCACCTTCATCTGGCTTTGCCTTTCAAGAGATTTTTGTTTTCCTCACCATTTTGGTTGTTAAAAAAAAAAAAGGGCAAGGTTGAGAGGCTTGGATTCTGGTACCAGTCCTGCTATTTACTACTTTAATAATCATGACTAAGTCACCAGCTCTCGGATTGGGGCACGACATAATAACAACATAGGCCATCCTGTTAACAAGGTCCCTACAAGGCCCCAGTGATAGTTTGTGTTCTTCTTGGTTGCTTTTTACTACTTAATGACCAAAAGGTCCCATTCGTTGATTGGTTTTGTTGTTGTTTTTGTTGTTGTTGGGGTATTTTTTGTTTTGTTTGTTTGTTCTGTTTTTTGAGGGGAGAGAATTTATCTGTGTATCTCCTGGCTGTCCTGGAATGCACTCTGTGGGCCTCGAGCTCACCAAGATCCACCTGCCTCTGTCTTTGGGTATTGGATTAAAAGTGTGTGCCACCATCACCTTGCCATGGATTTATTTTTAAAAAGGAAACTTGAATCTAATAAAAAATATTTTAGCTAGCAGACAAAGCACAACTAAATATTTAAACAAGAGCGTCCTCATGCAAGTGGTGGCACTTTGTAGATTATAAGCCAGTTTTACAGAGAGAAGTAGTTTGATCACTTCCAATAGGAGAACAAAGAACTTGCATCTTAACTGTGGATCCGAAGGCAGTGGTCTTCCAGGACGCACGGAGTCGTTGGACTTTTGAACATACAGGCGAAGCAGCAATTACTGGGTTCATGACCTAGCATTTTCCTAGTGAAGATTCATGAGGCCATCACAGTGCTGAGTGATCCATGTTCACTGCCAGCAGAGCCCCAACTCTAAGACGAAATGGGTGTATGCTGGTTAGGGGAGTCTCCCCGTCGCATAATGAAGTCCAGCAAGAAATGCTGATGGTAGTGGACGGTTGGTGAGGTTCTCCACTGTGGCCAGCAGATAATATCAACCCAACCCCATGGGTGTCTAGTGAGGATGCACTGTAAGCCCCTGTCATGGGGTGAGGCCACAGTTCCTCTTGTAAGAGAGACTCCATTATAACCTGGAGATGGGACAGGTGTGTGTATATAGTAGTTAGCACTGTGCAACGTTGCCAGGGCTACAACAATTAAATCAGATCAAGGGAAACGAAATGAACTAGTAAGAGAGACAGCAGTCACATTTGGGCAAATGTTCCTGTTCTTGAGCTGTGGTCACTGTTAGGGGTAAAGTCCCTGTCGTAGATTGATAGCTTGGCACATTGTCCCTAACCTCAGGTTCCATTAACTCTTATCTTGTGTTTGTCAGTGCTCTCCTGTTTCCCTAATCGGTTCCTCAGCCCACCTGCCCTCCTCAGCAGGCCGCCCCTCTCACTTCACGGAGCTCCTGAGGAGTCCCAGTAATTGCCTTGACTTTGACACCAAATTATTTATCTCTAACCCAGCCTTCGCCTTAAACTTCGGATTAATCAAACGACTCCTGCGATCTCCATTTGGCCTCACAGCCATCTCAAGACCACTGTGTCTAAGAACTGAATGCTTCTCCGTCTTTCATCCAACGCCCCCCTCCCCCCACCCCCAAACTTCTTTACAGTGCCCTTCAGCAGAGAAGGAGCTTAGTCAGGCGCACGCCCCAGCCCAGCCACGGGCATACATCCTTCCCTACACTCCCTCTTCTTACACACGGGAGTCTAGCAGGGATGAGTGCTTCTGATTTTCCCTTCTTTATGCTTTAAATTTGCTTGCAAATCACAGGGAGTACTAAGTGCTACCTCACAAGTTTCTTTTCCTAATACATGCAGGAGGTTATAGCCTAAGGTGGCCTCTGCTGTTGTCACAGCTCATGCCTGCGGGATCTACTATCGGTGTGGCTTTCATCTTGTCCCAGACTGTTCTCTCCCTCCCCCCTGTACAATCTTTCTCATCTCTCTTTTCTTTATGGTAAGAACCCCATCCTGTAAGTGTCCCTCCTATAACTTACTCCTTCTTGCTAGCTTATCATTCCTACAAATACCAACCTATTTCCAGCCTAGCTCGCCACGGTTGCTTCTTCAGAGAGTAACTGGTTATATGCCATGTACACCTTCACTTCCACGTGGAACGTCCTTTCCTTCACCTTCATGAGGCCTGGCTCCTTTCCTACTGCTCTTTCTGCATCTGCTTTGCCCGGTTTTCCTCTTTGCTTGACTTTCCAGTTGCCCTGTTTCTCGTGGTTTACTGCATGACAGTTCAACATATTTTCAATCCTGAGGCCAGTGCCAGTATCAGCTAACTGTGTGCTTGGTGTCTTCAGGCCGTGTCTGTGCAGTGTGGAGCCCTGAGCTCAGCCCTGAGTTTCTGTCTTCCTACTGGAAAGTTTCCTCCTCTCTTCCTTCCCTCTACCTCTGAACTCAAGAACTAATCATGTCTTTATACACTCTTGCAGAAGCCTCTGTGTTCACCTCTGCATTCAGTTGGTTGGGTTTTCCTCTACCAAGGAACTCTATTTCCAGCTCTTGCAGAAATTTTTGATCTCTAATTACCAGTAAATTCCTCTCCTTCTTCTTCTTCTTCATCTCCTCCTCCTCTTCTCCTCCTCCTCTTCTTCTTCCTTCTCTTCCTCCTCTTCCTCTCCTCCTCCTCTTCCTCCTCTTCCTCCTCCTCCTCTTCTTCTCCTCCTCCTCTTTTTCCTCCTCTTCTTTGTCTTCTTCTTCTTCTTCTTCAATTGTTAATTTCAGTTTTGAAACTTTTTTGCCTTTCTCCTGCTTCTAGGATGAAACTCAGACTCCTAATTTGACATAGACAATTCCTTACAGACCCAGCCCTCCCCTACCATACTTTAAATTTTTCTTCTCTGGCTCTTTAGCCTGCCCACACTCCCACTGGGGGAGTCAACCTAACATGCAACAATTACCTTAAGTATACTGTGCCTGTGGCGGTCTGTGCTGTTGACTTCTAAGGCTCTCCTAATTCTGTTTGATGAATTCCTACCCTATCTTCTAAGGCTACCCCATGCCCCTTTCTCTGATGTTATCTCTGGTCTCCAGAGTGTCTGTACTCTCTGAGCAGAGCCTGCCTCCACCTTTAGCTTGTTATCACTGAGCTTAGAGTGTTTGTTATTGCTCCTACCTCAGTTCACAGTAATTTCTAGGAAAACAAATGCATAGAGTACAGGCGCAGCTATTACTACAACAACACTGATTTCTAGCGACATATTAATTTGAGCACATTGAGTTGACATATTGAGATAGAGAGGATAGCAGAATTGAAGGTCATGTTTTGTAGATGTTTCTAATTTGGGACTAGCAACTCCAAACAGATCATCTCGCTGATAGTGTGGATGAAGCACTCACAAGCCAAGACAGAAAGCAGCACTGAGTTGATGAACCACACTAGAACAACGCAAAGTAGGGAAGGGTCTGGCAGTTGGAATTGCAGCCTCCCACTGTCTCCGAATTCATCTGATTCCTTCTCCTTCTCTGCTACTTGGAGTTAGAAGGTGTAGAATGCTGCTTCCTGCCCTTTTCTTTCCTTTTTGTTTTTTTTTTTCCTTTTTTCACAATTAATTAATTACTTTACTTATTCACTTCGCATCCTGATCACACCCCCCTCCTCTCCTCCCATTCACCCTCCTACACTACTCCCTTATTCTCCCCTGCCCTTCTCCTCAGAGAAGAGAGAGGCCTCCCTTAGGTATCAATCCACCGTTGGCATATTAAGTCACTGCAGGACTAGGAACATCCTCTCCCACTGAGGCTAGACAAGGCAGGCCAGTTAGGGGAGCTGGATCTAAAGGCGGGCATCAGAGTCAGAGGGCTCCAGGTGTTGGGGGACCCACGTGAAGACCAAGCTGCACATCTGCTACATATGTGCTGAGGGCCTAGCGTCCTCACTGCACGCTCTCGGACTGGTGGTTCAATCTCTGTGAGCCCCATGGACCTAGGTTGACTCTGTAGCTCTTCTTGTGTGGCTCCCTCAAGTGGTGCCCCAACTTTTCCATAAGATTCCCCAAACTCTGCCTAATGTTTGGCTGTGGGTCTCTGTTTCTGTTTCCATTAGCTGCTGGGTGAAGCCTCTCAAAGGAGCTGTGCTAGGCTCTTGTCTAAGAGCATAGCAGAGTCACATTAATAGTGTCAGAGACTGGTTCTCTCCCATGGGGTGGGTCTCGTGGAGGGCCAGTCTTTGGTTGGCCATTCCGTCAATCTTTGCTCCACCTTTGTCCCTACATATCTTGTAGGTAGGACAAATTTTGGGTTGAAGGTTTTGTGGGTAGGTTGGTGTCCTCCGCCGGGAGTTTTGCCTGGCCACTTCAGTGGTCCCCTTAGACTTCCTGGGGACTTCCAGAGACGCGCCCCACATCCAACTTCTGCTCTCTAATGCAGCCCTTTCCCCCTCATTCTCCCTAACTCTAATCCCCATCCCTGCTCCCCTCCCCATCCCCTCTCTAACCCAGTTTCCTTCCTCACTCCACCTCCAATACCTATTTTATTTCCCCTCCTGAGTGAGAGTCAAGCACTCTCCCTTGGTCTCTCCTTGTTACTTAGCTTCTTTGGGTCTGTGGATTATAGCATGGTTATCCTGTACTTTATGGCTAATTTACACTTATAAGTGAGTACATACCATGCATGTTTTGGGGGGATATTTTCTAGTTCCATCCATTTTCCTACAAATGTCATGATGTCCTTGTTTTTAATAGCTGCGTAGTATTCCATTGTGTAAATGTACCACAGAGACTTTATCCATTCTTTGGTTGTTTCCAGCTTATGGATATTACAAACAAAGCTACTATGAACATAGTTGAGCAAGTGTCTTTGTGGTATGGTTGAGTATTTTTTGGGTATATTCCTGGGAGTGGTATAGCCAAGTCATAAGGTAGAACTATTCCAAATTTTCTGAGAAACCACTAGATTGATTTCCAAAGTGGTTATACAAGCTTGCACAGCCACCAGCAATGGAGGAGTGTTCCCCTTTCTCCACAACCTTGCCAGCATGAGCTGTTGCTTGAGCTTTTGATCATAGCCATCCTGACTGATGTAACATGGAATCACAGAATCATTTTG
Source organism: Acomys minous (assembly GCF_964271855.1). NCBI lineage: Eukaryota > Metazoa > Chordata > Mammalia > Rodentia > Muridae > Acomys > Acomys minous. The sequence continues at coordinate 72,900,030 of NC_140486.1, read as the reverse complement.
ATTTGCATTTCCCTAATGAAATTTGTTTAAGTGTTTCTCAGCCATTAGAGATTCCTCTGTTGAGACTTCTCTTTTTAGCTCTGCCTCCCATTTTTATTTGGGTTACTTGCTTTGTTGGTATCTAATTTCTTGACTTCTTTATATATTTTGGATATTAGCCCCCTGTTGGATGAAGGGTTGGTGAAGATCTTTTCCCATTCTGTTGGGTGGCATTTTGTCCTATTGACAGTGTCCTTTGTCTTACAGAAGCCTTTCTGTTTCATAAGGTCCCATTTATTAATTATTGATCTCAGTACCTGAGCTGTTGGTGTTGGGTTAAGGAAGTTATCTCCTGTACCAATGAGCTCCAGGCTCTTCCTCATTTTCTCTTCTAATAGACTTAGTGTATCTGATGATATATTGAGGTCTTTGATCCACTTGGACTTTAGTTTTGTTCTGGATGATGTAGATGGATCTATTTGCATTCTTCTACAAGTAGACATCCAGTTAGACCAGCACCATTTGCTGAAGATACTATCCTTTTTCCATCGTATAGATTTGACTTCTTTGTCAAAAATCAAGTGTCTTTAGGTGTGTGAGTTTATTTCTGGATCTTCAATTGGATTCCATTGATCAATCTGTCTGTTTATATGCCAACACCATCCAGTTTTTATTACTATCACTATGTGGTATAGCTTGAAATCAGGGATGGTGATACCTTCAAAAGTTCTTCTATTGTACAAGATTATTTTTAGCTATTCTAGGTTTTTTATTTTTCCATATGAAATTGAGAATTGATCTTTCAACATCTGTAAAGAATTGTGATGGTATTTTGATAGGAATTTCACTGAATCTGTAGATTGCATTTGGTAAGATGGCCATTTTTACTATGTTAATCCTATGGATCTATAAACATGAGAGATCTTTCCACTTTCTGATATCTTCTTCAACTTCTTTTTTCAGAGTCTTGAAGTGTTTGTCATACGGGTCTTTCACTTGCTTGGTTAGAGTGACTCCAAGATATTTCATATTATTTGTGGCTATTAAGAAGGGTGTTGTTTTCCTAATTTCTTTCTCAGCCTGCTTATAATTTATATACAGAAAAGCTACTGATTTTTTATAGTTAATTTTGAATCCAGCCACTTTGCCAAAGGTGTTTAACAATTGTAGGAGTTCTCCGGTAGAATTTTTGGGGTCACTTATGTATACTATCATGTCATCCACAAATAGTGATACTTTGACTTCTTCCTTTCTAGTCTATATCCCTTTGACCTCCTTTAGTTGTCTTATTGCTCTAGCAATAAGAACTATATTGAAGAGATACCAAGGGAGTGGACAGCTTTGTTTTGTCTCTGATTTTAGTGGAATTGCTTTAGATTTCTCTCCATTTAATTTAATGTTGGCTATAGGCTTGTTGTATGAAGCCTTTATTGTGTTTGGGTATGGGCCTTGTGTCCCTGATCTCACCAAGACTTTTAACATAAAGGAGTGTTGGATTTTTTTTCAAAGGCTTTTTCAGCATCTAATGAAATAATTCTGTAGATTTTTTTCTTTAAGTTTATTTATATTATGGATTACATTAATGGATTGTTAATTTTCTAAAGAACAATCTATTTGTTTTGTTGGTTCTTTGTATTGTTCTTTTTGTTTCTAATTATTGATTTCAGCCCTGAGTTTGGTTATTTCCTGTTGTCTACTCCTCTTAGGTGTATTTGCTTCCTTTTGGTCTAGAGCTTTCAGGTGTGGTATTAAGTTGCTAGTATGAGATCTCTCCAATTTCTTTATGAAGGTACTTAGTGCTATGAACTTTCCTCTTAGCACTGCTTTCATTGTATCCCATAAGTTTGAGTATGTTGTGTCTTCATTATTGTTGAATTTTAGGAAGTTTTAAATGTCTTTATTTCTTCCCTGACCCCAGTGGTCATTGAGTAGAGAGCTGTTCAGTGTTCATGTGTGTAGGCTTCCTGTTGTTCCTGTTGTTGTTGATGTCCAGCTTTAGTCCATGTGATGTGGTAAGATATAAGGGGCTATTTCAATTTTCTTGTATCTGTTGAGGCTTGCTTTGTGACTGTCTATATGGCCAATTTTGGAGAAGGTTCTGTGAGGCGCTGAGAAGAAGGTATAGTTTTTTTGTGTTTGGGTGAGAAGTTCTTTAGAAATCTGTTATGACATCTGTTAGTTACATTATTTCTTCATTTAGTTTTTGTCTCGATGATCTGTGTCCATTTAAAGAGAGTGCGGTGTTGAAGTCTCTCACTATTAGTGTATGGGTTTCAATGTGTGATTTAAGCTTTAGTGATGTTTCTTTTATAAATGTGGATGACCTTGTATTTGGGGCATAGATTTTCAGAACTGAGATGTCACCCTGGTGGATTTTTCCTTTGATGAGTATGAAGTGTCCCTTCCTCATCTCTTTTGACTAATTTTGCTTAAATGTCTGTTTTACTAGATATTAAGATAGCTAGTCCAGCTTGCTTCTTGGGTTTATTTGCTTAGAAAATCTTTTTCTAGCCCTTTACTCTGAAGTAATGTCTATCTTTGTTGCTGAGATGTGTTTCTTGTATGCACCAGAATGATGGATCCTGTTTACACATCCATTCTGCTAGCCTGTGTCTTTTTATTGGGGAGTTAGTCCATTAATGTTGAGAGATATTAATGACCAATGATTGTTAGTTTCTGTTATTTTGATGTTGTTGTTGTTGGTGCTCTCTCTCTTCCCCCCCCCCCGCCCCCCGCTGTGTGTGTGTGTGTGTGTGTGTGCGCACGCGAGCGCACGTGCATGCATTTCTTTTCTTTTGGTTTTGCTGCAAAAGTTATTTCCTGTGTTTCCAACCTCTTCGGGCTGGAGTTTGTATTTTCCTATATTTCTTTAAGGAATGTATTCATTTCCTCTTTAAAGGCCTCTATCTGCCACGAAGTGGTGGCTCATACCTTTAATCCCAGCACTTGGGAGGCAAAGGCAGGTGGATCTCTGTGAGTTCCAGGACAGCCAAGGCTAAACAGAAACCCTGTCTCAAAAAACCTAAAACAGAAAAACAAACAAACAAACAGTAAAACCTCTATCATCCTCATAAGAGTAGATTTAAGGTCATTTTCTTGTGTTTCAGCTGTGTTTGGATATCCAGGGCTTGTTGTAGTAGGACAGCTGGTTTCTGGTGATGCCATATTGCCCTGGCTCTTGATGTTTGTGTTCTGACACTGGCCTTTAGCCATCTGTTTGTCCTTGGTGTTGGCTGGGTGTTCCTGGTACCTAAAGGATTCCTGGATATTCCTGGGGCCTGGCAGCCCTCCTCGGGAAGGTGGGTAGGGCAGTGGGCCAGAGGCTGGAACCTGTGTCTCTGGGGCCTGGAAGGCTTCTTTGGAAAAGTTGTTCTGTTTTTTTAGACAGGGTTTCTCTGTGTAGCCCTGGCTGTTCTGGACTTGCTCTGTAGACCAGGCTGGCCTCAAACTCAGAAATCCACCTGCCTCTGTCTCCCGGGTACTGAGAGTAAAGGTGTGTGCCACCATTGCCTGGTCCTGCCCTTTTCTTAAATAGTGAAAGGCAATGAGTCCACAGTTTTTGGTCCACCTCACAGAATTACCAGTACACTGAACCCAAACTCCAAGCCTCTTTTTGGTCAGATGTGGTAAAATGCATATATAACTCCATCACTTGGCAGCTAAGGCAGAGAATCATGAGTTGGAGGCCAGTCTGAGATATATAGAAAGGTTCTGTCTCAAGGAGCAAATAACAAACATACAAAAGAGAACTTTTAATTAAAATTTTTGCCCTAAGGTTTATTTTATTTTTGTGTGTGAGTATTTTGTATGCATGTATGTGCACTGCATGAGCCCCTGGTGCCCACAGAGGCCAGAAGATGGTATCAGATTCTCTGGAGCCAGACTAGCAGGCAGTTGTGAGCTAGCCACATTATGGGTGCTGGGAACCAACCCCAACCTGTGCAAAAGCAGCAAGTGCTCTTCTTAACCACTGAGCCATTTCTCTTTATCCTGAGTGACTTTTATGGGAAAATAACATTAGGTAAGGACTCTGTTCATTCAGAAGGGCCTTTCTTTGTTGGTTTGGTTTTTTTCTTCAAATATCATTCTCCCTTCTGACTACTTCTTTGTTTACTTGGTGTCTCTAGAAATAAATTACTGCAAACCAAATTTAAGAACACATTAAGAAGTTCTCACATTGCAACCAAGTTGTTTTCATCCTACAGATGGCAAATTCACTCAGCATATGCAAACTAATGAATGCAAAACACCATATAAATAGAAAAGGCATTTGACAAGGTTCAATATGACTTCATGATAAAAGTCCTGATGAATTTAAAAATAGATACACATGAGTGAGTTCACACAGAAGCAAAAAGAGCTAAATGGTATATACTCACTTATATCGAGACACTAGCCCAAGGTGTACGTCCCCATGAAAAACTGTACCTACCAGAATAATGGGTAAGAGGGGAGGACATCCTATTGAATCTTTAGGTGTGAGAAGCCTGGGAGAAAGAGGAAATGGAAGGATCCAGTGGGTCCTGGAAAACTACAGGCGAGTCTGGGCCCTGGGGTCCTCCGCAAACTGTGGCAACAGCCAAGGAAAAAATAGGCAGTAAAAACCTTGAACCCCTACCCGGACTAGCCGATGGACATTCTCCACTGTTGAGTGGAGAAGAAGATCTAACTCTCACACAAACTCTGGTGCCCCATATTTGATCATATCCCTTGGATGGAGATGCCTGGTGGCACTCAGAGGAAAGATAATAGGTCACCAAGGAGAGACTTGATACCGTATGAGCATATTCAGGGGGAGGAGATCCCCCTCAGACACAGACATAGGGGAGGGGAGTAGGGGGGGGAAGTGGGAGGAAGGGAGGGATGGGAGGATACATGGGATGGGCTAACAACTGAGATGTAATATGTATAAATTAATAAAAATGTATTAAAAAAAAAAAATAGATACACAACATAATAAATACATTCTATGTTACAAACAACCAAAAAAAAAAAACTTGGGAAGACTATCCCATAATTTTTTTTAAAAAAGAAAGGGAAAAACTAAGAATAATCAAGAAGATAAAAGACTTACAATAAGCTGGGCACCATGGCGTACACCTGTAATCCCAGCACTCAGGAGGCAGAGACAGGTGCATCTCTGTGAGTTTGAGGCCAGCCGGGTCTACAAAGCGAGTCCAGAACAGCCAAGTCTACACAGAGAAATCCTGTCCTAAAAAAAAAATCATCTTTTCCGAAATCAGTGTAAGGTGGGCACTAGGGATATTGACTTTATCCTGAGAGCATGATAGAGATGATTGATGATGTCACTGCGCATGATAGAGATGATTGATGTTACTGCACATGATAGAGATGATGTTACTGTGCATGATGTAGAGGGTACCAAAAGGAGGTGAGGACAGTGACCAAGGACATCACTGTTGGCTCTGGGAAAAAGTCTACATTCCTAACATGAGAACCTATGTACAGAACTCCTTGTGTCCTTACAGGAAGGGCCCTTCTTCAGGAGGAGGAGGAGGAGGGGAGGGAGGCAGAACCTGTGGCAGTATCTTGTATGGCCTTTGAAATTGCACATTGTCTCTTGTTCAGTATTTTGATAATTATATTAGAAAGAGTCTTGCAGCAGGAGGTGTAGATAAATAAGGGTCCCTCAAAGACAGCTTCCATACACTCCATCAATTCCTTGCTGGACTATGAATGAAAAGGAAATTAAGAACCAGTCAGCAGATGGAGGGAAACTAGAAATGTTATCACATGCTTCCCAGCTTCCCTTCCTCCCTGCCTCCGTTCCTCCCAGACTCCCTGCCTCCCTACCTCCCAGCCTTCCATGCCTCTGCTCAGCTTCACAGCTCAGGGTTATACTACACTTCGGTATCCTGAAAAAGTTTGAAATACAGAGCCTGGTACATAAATCGCTTTTGTACCTGTGTTAATTAAACAAAAATTACAAGATCAGGTTCATACTGTCTTCTGTGTGCAGAGCTACCTAAGAGAAAGTTAGGTTATGTACAAGGGACAGTGGGGACTTAACAGCCTGGTTACAAGCCAGAGCAATTACAGGGCTGCACATGGTCACAGTTGCTTACTCCAGATAACAGTTGTTATTTGAAGAGCCCTGGGCAATGGAACCCAGGAAGCACACTGCTGGGATCCCAGTCTGAACAGCCAGGGATTGCTGGCTCGGGTGGAAGCTGTGGCTTTAACTTCCTGCGTAACTGCGTACTGTTTCCCACATGGCTCGGCCCATTTATGTTCTCAGCAATAGTGCACAAGCCTCCCCTTTCCGTGTGTCCTCTCTAATGTTTGTCATTTTTTACCATCATGTTTTGGAAGACAGCATTTTAACAGGTGTGAGGTCACCTCCTTCTGCGCTTTTGATTTGCGTTTCCCTGGAGGTTACTCATGCTGACAGTGCATGCACCCTTGACCATGTATGTGTACATCTTTATATATATATATATATATATATATATATATATATATATATATATATATATATTCATTTTCTTGATTAAATCTACTATTGTTTATATTGCCTTTGTAGGAGATGAAGATTGAATTTTGGGGATGGTTTATTTTGTTGGTTGAGCTTCTTATTCTTTCAGGGTTTGTCTCCTTATTAAAGCATGACTTACGAATATTTTCTCCCATTTTGTAAGCTGTCTTTGCTCTCTCTTTTCATTTGAGGTACAGAAGCTTTTTAATATGATATAATCCCATTTGCCAATTTTACTTTTATTGCCTATGCTTTTGGAGTCATATCTAAAACCTCATCACTCCCATCCTTGTCATAAAGCTTTTTGCCAATGCTGTCTCCTAGTAAGTATTGTTTGTTTGTTTGTTTTTCTAAGATGAGACCTTACTAAGTAGCTCTAGCTGCCCTGGAACTTGCTCTGTAAACCAGACTGATACCCAACTCACAGAGATCCACCTGCCTCTCCCGCCTGAGAGCAGAGGTTAAAGGCATGAGACACCATGCTTAGCTAGAACGCAATTGTATAGGTTTCAGGTTTTGTACTCAGGGTTCATAAAACCATTTTGAATTGCTTTGTAAATAGTGCAAGATAAGTTTGTGATTTCATTGTATGTTGAACATCCAGTTTCCCCAATAATTTATTGTATGTTCTTAACATCTTTGTTGAGGACCAGGTGATGATGTGTGAATTTATTTCTCAGTCCTCTATTCTGTTCCACTGGTTTATTCTTATGTCCGTGTGGCTGTTTTTATGCCAGGACTATGCTGTTTACGTCACCACAGTTTTGAAGCCTGATGGTCTGATTCCCTCAGAGTTTTTTTGTTTTGTTCTTTCTTCCTTTCTTTCCTTCTCTATTGGGGGGGGGGGACATTGGTGCTGGTGGAGGATTGTTTAAGAAATCTTTGACTATTTACTCTCTATTGTGACTCCATATAAATTTTAGGATTTTTTTTCTATTTTTGTGAAAAATATTGTTGGAATTTTAATCATGGCTACATTAAATCTGTTGCTTTTTTATAGTAATGTGGGTATTTTATTAATACTATTGTTCTAATCTTTGAAAATCAACTATTTTCTAATTTATTAACATCAATTTAATTCACCAATATGTAGTATTTTTCAGTGGACTTCTTTTTTATTTTGTTGGTTTTTCTTTGAGGTCCAAACAGTCTGTGCACTGAATAAATATTTAATGGAGATTGAATGTTTCCTGTCTGGTAGATCAATTACTTTTGTCAATTCTCTAAGGAAGGCATTTTTTTTTCTTTATGTCCTGCAGTAGGCTAAGAAATTTACTTCCCTCAATATTATTATTTAAACACATTTTTTTCAGTGATATAAAGTTTAATGGCTTTGAGGCTTTTAGTTACTTATTTATTCTTATTTAATATGTATGGTTGGAATATTTATGTCATCTCAAAATATAAATCTCAGAATCATTAGTCTGGCAACGCATAATAAAAATCGTTTCCTCAAAGAAGTGAGTTTTCTAGAATTTTTGGTATTTAAGGCTTATAAAAATGAAGTATATTTGTTCATGGGATTAAAAAATGTTTGCAGTAGAGTTTTTATGAAAGAAAATAAAACTTTTAAGACATAAATTATCCTTTACTGTTAATTGACAAATATTTGTATTTCTTGAATTAGTCCCATTCTTATTTAATTATTGGTCATACTTTTGTTAAAGCATTAGATTTAAGTTAAACACACTTTTCTCTTTGGAGTCTCTATGAAGTTAGCATGAAAGAATTTGTAGGCTCTCTGTACAGCACCGTCTTCTGGATGGGGCAGCGTGGTGGGCAAAATCACCAACATGCAGCAAATCTGACTGGCTGCACTGGAGGAAAAGAGGAGTCAAAAAAAAAAAAAAAGACACAGGCCAGATATTGGTGATGCACACCTGTAATCCCAGCAGAGGCAGGTGGGTCTCTGTGAGTTCAAGGCTAGCCTGGTCTACAGAGTGAGTCCAGGACAGCCAGGGCTACACAGAGAAACCGTGTCTCCAAAACCAGAGAGAGAGGGGGTAGGGGGGGAGAATAAATAACTGAATAGACACAGGGAGGTCCTAGTGGGGACAAAGGAATAATGGGAGCTGGAGAAGAGAGTGAACATGATAGAATACATTCTATACATGCATGTAATTGTTGAAAATAAATAATTTAAATAAGCAGAAAGTTTTCAGTTTGTGAGACTATTATCACTACAGAAAATAATCTGTGCATGTTGTCAGTTTAGCATTGAGATGGGACCTGTCGGTAGCAGTTAGAAAATTAAAGTCATTTAAATAAAACAAAAACATGAATGGACAGAGAAAGTGTATCAGTGCCTTCTGTTCTCCTTCTGAGAAGCGCAGTGACATAATTAAGAAATGAGTTAGTCATACCCGGTGACACAAATGTCTTCTTTCTGTGAGGATAATCCCACTGTGGTTAACACATGACAACCTGGTTTTCCTAACCATTATTTGTTGTCCAGAGGTCATTTTGCTTGAGGAAGTCTGTACATTGACACGGTGGTGCTAGTGTCTGGTAAGAAGAGGGCAAAAGTCAGCTGAGTCATAATGAGTCTTTCCCCTGTTTTTAGGTCTTTTTGACCCAGGAGTTTGTGACCTATGAAATCTTTACTCTTTGGACTTGTTAAACGTATTTTACAGTGCGCAAGTTTTAATTAAGTTGACCCCACGCTGATGGAAGTTGGCGAACGTCACCCAAAAGGAAGAGAGATATGTTGGGATAAGTTGGAAAGAGCTTTGGAAGTTCTGCGAACATTGATGCAAGCGAGAGGAAAGGCTGCCTTTGGGAGGCTTCTTCACTTTCCCAGGCTAGAACAAGGAGGACCTGCCCTTTACCCCTAGTGTCTGCAGCGTTCTGATTACTCAGGGCCTTCTACTTCATAACACTGCCAAGAAAATGTGCCAAATCCTGAGTTGCACACGCTCTCGCCTGTGGCTGGAAAAGCTTATGGGTTGTTTGTATGGAGTTACAGACCCGAGGCTGCAGGCAGAAGTGATGGTGGGGCACTTGTCTTGGAAGGGAACCTTCCTAGACATTACAGCTCTTGTCCAGAAGCCAAATGGAAGACAGATGACCACTGGCCACCTCTTATTGTTGAAATGGTTTGGCCCTGGCCTTTAGCTGGAGGACTCACAGGGTTTTGAAGTGCAAATAGGATGGGTGAAGGGTAAACCCTTTTAGGATTTCATGTTGATGGATTTTTTTTTCCCCTGTGTGGGTTTCTAGCCCTGACTGTGATCTGGAAGCGACCCTCAAAGAGAGAAAAGTCTTATTTTGTTTTTGACCAGTCAGGCAATAAGAACTTTCCATAGGGGCATGCTTTCCACACATACATATGGAGCCCATTGTGTTTAGAAGATAATTTAATTGGGTCTTTTGGAGGCCATTTGCAGGGGTGCTGTCACTTGAAGGTCACATCTCTCCTGCCACTAAAGCACAAGTTTTAGAGCACCCAAGGACATACTATTTTAGGAGAATTATGTTGATCCAGTTCATGGTAAACAAAGTCTTCAATGAGATGATTGTCATTCTGTAATTATTTAATTTTTTCTTATTGTGTTACCAAGTTGTACACATTCACTTCATTATTTTGTGCGTATTTTTTGCCAACCTTAAAAATAAAATAAGAAATTCTGAGGTTATAAAAAATTGTACTATGGTATTTATAAATATGCCAAAGCAAGGAACGAAATACTTTGCTTAAATAAGGAGTGGTGGTTTATAGAGCTAATTCTTTTAATTCTCCAAATAATTTAAATACAATAGATAAAACATATTTTAAATTTCATGCTTGTTTTTGGAATATGAAGGTGAGAAGAGTCATTACAAACTACAAACTCATCCCAGTTTTAGCACAAATAAAAGCTTTATATATAAACATTGTAAATAAAAATTTAAATATTTTACTAAACGAACATTATCATTTACTTTGCTAGCAGTTCATAGAAATACTGTTGATGAGCCTTTCCTTGGACATTCTGAGGTCTTTAGATGTACCGTAGATATTTGTAGTATTTGTCCTTTTTTTGAGAATAACAACATATTTCTATACAACAGAGGCTTACCTCTTGGTATTTGTCATAAAAGCGAGCTGTTAGTGTCCATAATCGGCATTGGTCACAGTGTTTTGACTGAACCTGCAGATTCTTCAGAACTTCCCCCTCCTGGTATTTGAATTTTAGAAGTGAACTTATTGCCTGTTGTATTTGAAATAAGGACAAACCCCGAACTCAAGATCAGCAGACTCTCCTGCGTGGTCAGCTTCCTGCATTGGTTTGCTGCCAGGAGGTGTTCACATGGCCTCTCCTTTGTTAGGGGAGAGTCTGTGGCCCTTCCCAGGGTGCTCTCCTGTTCACTGCCTTTTTAAACCCAAGTTGGAGGTTGTCTGACTAATGAATGGTGAGCTTTTCTATTCTGAGCTACGCATATTGTTGACATTGTGTCACATGTTGCGTTTTAATTTCTGATGTGCTTAATGTGTTTTTAATTTGCAAAGCCTGAGTGTCCCTTTCATAGCAGTAGAATAGAGGCAGCGTTTCTGAGTCTGGATACTGCTTTATGCAAACAAGAAGGGTCAGACCGAATTGAAGCCTTGGGTTTCCTGCAACACAAACGTCAATGAATTTCACTTTGAATATTGTTGAATAAAAGAAGACACTTGAGAAAGGCTTTTCTTCCCAAGAACGCCTCTTGCCTCTTGGAGAGTGAATTGCCCCAATATAAAAGCACCGGGGAGGAAGAGTGAGTTACAGAGTGAAAAGGCGATCCACAAATGATCACTCTTTTTCGCCTTTGATTGTGTCAGATTTTGTTGTGTGTGTGGCAATTGTTTTCTTTTTCACTTAGAAGAGGTTTATGGTCCGATGTCTGTCAAGTCAGACCCTGTCCTAAGGTTGCGGTTGTATTTCTCTCTGGAGTTCCTGGAGGTGATGTTATCTTTTGTTCACTCAGCAGTGTGGTTGCTCTGGAGAGCATCTGTCACTCTAGGCATTACAAGATGGATGGGCCTCCAGTGAACTGCTGGGTGAAGCAAATGGTGAAAACAAGAGAAGACAAGAGGTTTCGGGGTCTGCAGAGGACAGACAACAAGGAAACACTTAGAAATCAAGAGTAAGCCGAGCATTAGAGGACCAGAGAGCAAGGATGAATCACTGTCATTTTATAAACACCTTGGAGCTCAGAGTCTTTTGGTGGCCTGTTGTGGTCTGAGGGAGTGATCTACATCAGGGTAACAATTTTGTGCTTCTGATTTCCAAAATGCGTGTGTGTGTGTGTGTGTGTGTGTGTGTGTGTGTGTGTGTGTGTGTGTAAAGAGTTGGGAAGTAGCAATAGCAGTAGGGGTGGTTTATGAAGATTTTGCTTTAAAATATTTGAAAGATTAGGCTAAAAATCAAACTTTCAGCCATGTCAGTTTACTTTCTCTTTTTTCCTTTTCCCTCCTTTCTTTCAAGCAACTGAAACACTTGAAAAGTTTTGGCCATGTAATGAATAGCCTCACTGTTTTCTAAATGCTTTTTGGGGGGGGGCACTTCTGTGTTTTAATGGAGGCTGTGGGTGGGTTTTAAGTTATTTTAAATTCTCTCCAATTTCATTTAATGGGTTCTGTGATGGAAGAAAACGTATAATTTTTATTGATCCATCAGTTGTTGGAGGTTTGTATTGTACTAGTTTTGTTGGTCACATCACAGTGTGTAAATCCTTAGGCATGCGAGGGTCCTCCTGTGGGGCAAGAGAAGGAAGGAGGTTGGCTGGAGTAAAAGAGGGGATAGATAGGGCAACTGAAAAACAAAAAAAAATGATTTTGTCAAACTTTTTGGCATTTGTCTAGGAGAAAGCTCATCGGTTGAAAGGCAAAGTCATTGAGATGGTTGGAAGCTTTAAGCTGTACAAACGGTGGAGTGTCTCCTTCTCCATGGGCGTAAATAATAGATGCGAGTAAGAATGACAACAAAGGATCAGGTCCTTTAAGAAAATGTGTGCAGCCTGAATAGGGGTCTGTGGCCCAGGGCCAAAGGTCTTAGCTTTGAGTGTAATTAGAAGAAAATACAAAAATGTCATTACTAGCAGGTGAAGTGTGCAGCGCGTGGCTAAAAATTAGCAATTTTAGACTCCAAAGCTATTGGAATTGGATTATTGACCTTTTTAAAAATCATTAAGGGACTTGCAGAGTTGGACAGTTCTTGTTGGCAGTAATGCGGTCTGACCTCATTGACCATATGGGGTAATCTTGGGTTTGGATTAGGTAGGAAGGCTCCCGAATTTGAAAGATTCTATCTGTGTATGTATGAGTGGGAAATATGTGAGCTTGACAATCCAGGGCCTGCGTTTTGTGGGAAAGCATTCTTCCAATATTATGAGGTTAAGATATTTATATCCCCAAATCTGAAATGTTTCTTTTCTCTCTTTCAAACATAAAAAGAAAGTACAAGAAGATTTTCTTTAACATGACTTCAAGTAGTGTTATAAATATTTGTATTGCACTTAGTACATTCTTACAAAACTAAGAAGTGTTGGTTTTCTTTTTAGATGCAGTAAAAACTACTTCTATTTTATGTGTAAAACTTAATGACAAGTTGCTTTACAGCTTTATCTTTTATTTCGTGCAATAGCTTGCATTAACCATAATCTAATTATCAAAGAGTACTAAGCACACTATTCAGTCAACTGTAGGTAATTAAAACTAATAATGTCTCCTAGAAATGCACTGCTCAGAAAAGGAAGAAATAGCTCTTTCTCTTCTTTCAATTTTTCTTCCCAGAAATAATTAAGAAGAAAAATATTATTTCAGTATTAGCTATTTTATCTTTTCTGTTTTTTTTTTTTTTTGGATAAATTAACTTTAGGCAAATATCAAGGATTGTAAAATTCCCAAGGGCCTCAAAATAAGAAATTTATGTTATATTAATTCCATTTCCAAGATAGAAGTATTCTGTGGACTTTTAGTGTTATGATAAGCTTGCACTGAGGGTCGGTCTAAGAAAAACAAATTTCATTTCACATATATATTCATGCACAGTTGTTTGAGGAAGAGGGGCTGTCTTCATATTTTCTCATTGTTACAAGTACAGTCAGGTAGGACTTCTGTGATTTCTGTAGAATTTTAGATATGAGGACTTGTTATGTTATAGAATAAAAGGCACTTGGAAATAAGTTTTTATGCATTGTATGTTTTTATATTTTTATAGGTGCAAAGAAACCTTAAGAAAGTTCTGACCGAGAACAAGCTCCCTGGGATGTTGACTGCCTAACTTAACCATGAACATAACTCAAAAATGTTAATATATGAACCAAGGTATTGTAAGACTATGTTCCTCTTCTAAAATTTTTCATGATCAAATGTTGTAGGAAGTTGATTTACAGTTTAAATAAAGTAGCCATATCTGATCCTCAAACGAATTAAGCAGGTGTTTACAAATAATCCTGCTCTGCCCCAACCCCTGCAAACCTATTCTCTGTCTTCTCTACTCCCCCAGTAAAACTTACTCAAAACTTACTCAAGAATAAGTTTTTCTCCCAACTAGCTCTGTATTTCCTGTATACATAATTGAAAAAAAATGTGAATTCAAGAGCTAAAGAGAATCTTCAGTGGGTAAAAGTACTTACTAATTGCTTTTGTACAGAACTGAAGTTTTCCCATCACCCACATCAGGCACTCCACCTGAAACTCCACGGATGTCTTACAGCCTCTGTGGCATCTGTACATGCAGGCTTGCACACACAGCCAGCTCCACAGACCTCTTACAGCCTCTGTGGCATCTGCACATGCAGGCTTGCACACACAGCCAGCTCTGTGGACCTCTTATAGCCTCTGTGGCATCCATACATATAGGCTTGCACACACAGCCAGCTCCACGGACCTCTTACAGCCTCTGTGGCATCTGTACATCAGGTTTGTACACACAGCCAGCTCCACAGACCTTTTACAGGCTCTGTGACATCTGCCCATTCAGGCTTGCACACACATGCAGCCCCACAGACCCCTTACAGCCTCTGTGACATCCATACATTCAGGCTTGCACACACAGCCAGCTCCGAGGACCTCTTATAGCCTCTGTGACATCCGTACATGCAGGCTTGCACACACAGCCCGCTCCACTGACCTCTTACAGCCTCTGTCTCATCTGTGCATGCAGGCTTGCACACACAGCCACATGAATCTCTTAAACATTTTTTTGCATCTTGGTTTGGGTTTTTTCCTTTTTTTATTATTCTTTGAGATTTTCATCCACGTATGCAGAGTGCCCTCATAATGTTCACTGCCCACTCCTCCCTACAAATACACTTTTTGGTTCCTCTTTGGTGATTGTAATATTCTTCTAAAGTGTCTGATAAGAGGCTTCTAGACCCAAATTATATTATATATGTAAATATTACTTCATTTGCTAATGTTCTAGGGCATGTGTTAAAGAGGTTTTACAGGATGTTTTTGGCTTTATTTTTAGAAAGCTTTTAATTCAGGGGGAAAGTTGATACTGGTTCACCCTCTTCCAATAGCAAGGGGAAAAAACTTGTTAAGAATTGAAAATTTAGGGTGACTGCTTTAGGTGACTCTTGGCTTCTGGAAAGAAGATAGCCCCAAAGTCTCTCTTCTCCTTTGGAAGCTGCCATGTGTTTAAATAGCCTGGTGTTTTCAAGGGAGGCCAAAGCTCTCTTCCTCTTTTATGACCTGTTTTATCCTTCTGAGGCCAGAGAGAACCAGAGGGGCATTGCCACGTCAGCCTGGGAGACACTGAAACCCAGTGCTGCCTTAACATCTGGAAGATGGCCGGCGAGGGGAGGAGGCAGGAGAGAGAGAACTGTTGCGTTTTGTTTCACCAGGTGCCAGGAGGGAGCAACATTAGCCTTTTTGATATGGGAGGCAAATTCTGTGGGCCCTGGTTAGGCTTCAACAATTGGAGAGGTCAAAGGACAGCTGAGCGGGGTCAGTGAGACACCATGGGGTGTATTTTGTTACTTAGTAAAAGGAGCAGCCTCCTAAAACCTTAAAGGACTCCCTTGAAAATCTGTGTTGTGAAAAGGTTTTATGAGTCTTGTGGCAGTAACTCCTGATTTATCTAAGGAGCGCTAGCTTTTGTCTAATGGAAGGATAATCCTCACCGAGTGCTGGCGAGCGCTATTAGACTCAGCACAGGTCTGAAAGAAAAGTTAGGATCTGAAGTGTACTTTGCTTTCCAGAACATTTATCATTTTAATGTTTCTGTCGCAACAAAGAACTTTACACTGTTGAAGTACTGCCTTTTCTTTTCTTGGAACAGAAGGTGATTAGGGGATGTCAGGGCAGGGAGCCGCACCACACTTATTTCAAAATTGTTCTACATGCTCCAGACCTGTCTTTCACGTAAATACCCAAACTTGCTAACTCTAGAAGGTTAACTTTAAATGTATTTTTAACATAATTTATAAAAGGCATACATGATATATGAAGTATGTTTCTGGCTTCCAGTTTTTTAATTTTTTGAATTATTATTATTACTATTATTATTATTATTATTATTATTATTATTATTATTATTATTATTTTCTGTGTGTGCATGTGGCTCTGGGGGTTGAACTTGAGGCCTCATGTACACCAGGCAAGAATTCAACCACTGAGCTGCAGCTCTGTCTTGCACACCTTCATTTTCACCGTTAATAGTTGATAGAAAGGGGCTGTAAGCTGATGAAGAATCACAAATCCTCTACTTCTTCCTTTAAAAAAAATTATTTCTTATATACATTGTAGCAGAAAGAAAAAAGTCAATATCAGAGTCAAGAATAAAAATGTTCTATCTTGTAACCCAGTGGTCCAGCCCTTGGCCAGCATGTGTGAGGCCCTGGGTTCTCTCCCCGACACTGACAAAGAATGGCAGTATACTACGGGACATTCTCTTTGAAAGGAGGAGGAGAAATGAGGGTGAGGAATATGCCTGTTGGGAGAGGTTCGTTCACCTCAGTAGTGACCCCAGAGAGCACTGAATGATTTGTGAACACCTTTAAAGA
Organism: Acomys minous; assembly: GCF_964271855.1. Classification (NCBI taxonomy): domain Eukaryota; kingdom Metazoa; phylum Chordata; class Mammalia; order Rodentia; family Muridae; genus Acomys; species Acomys minous. The sequence continues at coordinate 72,883,583 of NC_140486.1, read as the reverse complement.
TGTCAGCCTCCTAGCAGACAGGTGCTGGCACTGTCAGAGGGCTTCGGCAGTGTTTTTGATATTCTCCTTTGTATGTTATGCATACATACAGATATGAAAAGAACGCATATATGTCAAGGAATAATGTCCAGGTTAGGCCTAGTTAGACACTTTTACTGATTTGTAAATTAGTGTTGCAATTAATGCATTTATTAACTACAGGAATGTGACTTTTCTCAGTCCCTTTTCAGTAATGACTCCTTTTCAGGGAGCACGTACATGAGGGTCTATTTTCTCAAGGTTAAAGCGCCTTTCAACAACTAATTTAGAAACCTGAGTGTGGTCACTGATAATTGCCTAGAGAAAACGCACAGCTGTTTAAGTAGCATTGAAATTGCGGCAAACCTGACAAGTGCAATCAGCAGAGTTAATTAGATAAGGAAAGACTGATGGTGAAAGGGGGGCACCTCACGGGGTGGGGGTGGGGGTGGGGGACAAAAGAAGGGACTCCATACACAGACGGGAGGTTTACTTGCTCTCTGTGAAACTGTGTTCCCCTACTTTAGTGTCTTCCAAGTGACAGCAGAGTGTGTGGCTTCACAGTTGTACAGTGCAGGTGCATTTGTAAAATGCCCCAGACGCACGTCTGTTTGGAAAAAAAGCCAGCTGTTTGACAAAGATTCTAAGAAAAATGATCACATTTTCCTGATTCTGAAGCACAGTTTGATTTGCTGCCTTAGATTCACCCGTGTTTTACGGTTCTTACTTTGAGCCTGGATTGCTTTAGCTCCCCGCCCCCACTATGTGCATGCCAGGAGCTTGTTTCTACATTAAATTATCCACCATCACCTCAAACCAGCAAACTGTGCAAGTCTTTAATGCGTTATTACCTATATATCTAATGGCTCAGGGATTACAGTTCACCTTCTAAACAATGATTAAAAACCAGACAGGGGTAGTTAAATAACAGAAACTAAGCAAAACAACAACAACAACAACAACAACAACAACAACAACAAATCATCATTGCCTTTGCTGCCATACTTTCAGAAATATCTGTTGCTATTTAGCAAGTTGTTTTAGTAACATCTTTTAAATAACATTTGTATTTCGGAAATTAAATTTGGCCTCTGGAGCTTTACGCAGCTTTTAATCCTCACAGAGGTGTAGTCTTTGCAGTCGCAAGGCTACGACATCTGTCTGTGACAGTCCTGATGGATGTGCTGAGCCACACTTTGGAAGCGTTTCTCATTATTTAATGATTTCTGTTCTGGATTATTGACGTTTCTCCCTATTGAAAAATTGGTCTCTGGTGACATGTGGAGGTCACTCGCTGCCTCTGCTCTGCTGCTCTGGGCTTATGTAGGAATTGTACCAGCTCCAGAGTCCTGACAAGATGTTTTTCTCTTATAGAAGAATTCCTGACACTTCAGGGGAGAAAGTGAAGGTTTCCTGTAGGAACACTGTATCCCTTTGTCACAGCGTGAAGTACAGTCCTGCTTCCTCTCCCTGTGACAGTGTTCCTAACCCTTTGAAATCGCTGCACATATCACTGTGGCTATTTCTGTAATGACTGAGGACAATTGTGTGTTTACTGAAAATAGTAGAATTAAGGATTTAAAATTGGCTGGGCATGGTGGCGCACGCCTTTAATCCCAGCACTTGGGAGGCAGAGGCAGGTGGATTGCTGTGAGTCTACAAAGTGAGTCTAGGACAGCCAAGGCTACACAGAGAAACCCTGTCTCAAAAAAAAAAAAGAATTTAAAACTAAGTTACTAAGGCTGCTTTTTAAAAAAAAAAAATTCCAGTACTTTTGGCTGCAGAACCTGTCAAATAGACATCCCCCATCCAAAGGTGCAAAGAGACTGAAGGGCTGCCTTTAATCTGACTGCCTTTTCAGATCTTCAGCAAGGAGGATGTGTGAAGACGCAGTAGCACACGTTTATTTTGAATGTATGCTCAGCCGCATGTTTTATTGGGCTCTCTTTGCTTAGAAAGCGATTGTATTGTGTCAGGGCTTGTTCATCTGATATAAAATGTTTTAGTGAGTTGTATATAGTGGGAAATAGCAGCTTATGGGGCTTTTTTGTTGATAGTTGCGTGTGACTGGAGCAGAGTCCCCCAACCTGCTGAGGCACCCAACACACTCGAAGGAAGGACTTGATATCTTTTCTTAATAATCTTAATGTAGTCCATGCTGGGGCACAAAACAAAAGGCAGCCTTCAGCAGTAACTCTTCACGCACATGGTTCTACACAGGCACTATCGTAGGACTTTGTAGATTCAGAACCTCATTTATTCTCAGAAAGGCAGCCTCATCCCCATTTCACAAATGGGAGATGAAGTAGCCAACGCCACCCAGGGGTCAACAGGGCAGGAATGAAGCTCAGGGCCTGTGTTTGACAACAAGGTTCTCTGTACTGGCAGCTGGCTGCTGTGTCACTGCGCTAAGTGGGTGACATGTCTATAGAGACAGGTAACCAAAACCTAGGAGGTAGCACAAAGCAGTGTCTTTTTCTGTACTGTGCCACTACTACACAATCAATACGTTTTACCTTTAAAATAATCTCAAAATAGAGACAACAGAAACTCCACGTGGTTTACCCTTCTTCTTCTTCTTCTTCTCTCTCTCTCTCTCTCTCTCTCTCTCTCTCTCTCTCTCTCTCTGTGTGTGTGTGTCTCTCTCTCTGTCTCTCTCTCTCTCTGTCTCTCTCTGTCTGTCTCTCTGTCTGTCTCTGTCTGTCTGTCTGTCTGTCTGTCTATCTGTCTGTCTGTCTCTCTCTCTCTCTGTCTCTGTCTCTGTCTCTGTCTCTGTCTCTCTCTCTCTCTCTCTCTCTCTCTGTCTCTCTCTGTCTCTCTGTCTGTCTCTGTCTGTCTGTCTGTCTCTGTCTGTCTGTCTGTCTGTCTGTCTGTCTGTCTCTCTCTCTCTCTCTGTCTCTCTGTCTGTCTCTCTCTCTCTCTCTGTCTTACCATGTAGCTCAGGCTATCTGGAATGTGCATTGCCCCTGCTAAGCCACTCCACACAGCTACTCTCATTTTTTTTCCCTATTTCAAACAACATTCCTGTTGGAACAGGAAAAAACATGGAGCTTTCCTTTTGGTTTAAATTTGAATCTTTATTTAAACTGGGAATGGCCTTGCCTTTTGTAGAAAGCAGGCTCTGACTCTGTTTGGTCCCTTGTGGTTGTGTGGGCCGCCTCCTCCTGCAGCTCCCTCTGAGACTTGGCTGGATCTGCCAGTGTCTTGCTGGGATGTGTGCTTCCCTTCCCTTGGCTCCGTGGGGAGGCCACAGTATCTCACTACCTCACATCAGGACTTAATCCACGGGCTCAAGACATGGAAGCTGATCTTTTCCATTCTAAAGCTCCCCTCAACCTTCTACCTAATGGTCTCAACTAATACCATCACCGACACAAGCACCTCATGAGCAGTTGCAAAGCGGTTATTTTATACTTCTAGTGTTCTTTACACGTTTATTAGCTGGAAAGCTTCTTGAACAGCACAATTGTTGGTGGGCTTTCACGTTGTAAATATGCTTTGATCTGTGTGTGTCCTAGGTTTCATTTCTCTCATCTCTGGCCCATGGGGGCCATTCCTGGGGACTCCTTTATCTTTTGACGCAGTTCTGTTAGCAGTCAGATGCTGTCTTCCCTCTCACTTGCAGGAAAGAAGTTGAGAGGCCTGGAAGCAGCAGCTGGCACCTACTTCCCAGCTTCCCCTTTCTTCACCCCCTCTAAGCCCACCACACATAGGCACTGCCTACTCGCCCTGCCCTTTCCTCGGCCTTCCTTCCTCTGCAACAGGAAAAGCCAGGGCAGGAAGTGCCCGACCATGGGGGCGTGGTGCATTGTAGTGGCTTCCATCGGCACTTTGAACGGTTATTAGTGATGCAGAAAGGACCACACTGTCTACTATCCCTGTCTTAGACAGTTCCTCAGTATCACAAAAGTAGCTCTTGGTACCTGAGAGGTCCAAAATATGGAAGTATGCTCTCTTGTTACATTTGACGTAATGACTGGTTTTGAAGAGTGTTTCTCTGTTTTCTAACTGAAGTCCTTTACTTCCTACTAACATTCTGTCAGGTGTGCTCCCTCATCCTGGGTATTGGGCTTGCACATCACAGTGACAAATGCCAACACTATCAGCACCTAACTCAGTGTGAGGTAGGGTATTTAGAACCTGTTACACAGAGAGGGCATCCTCTGAGTAGCATCAGGCTTTCGAGAGTGGAATGACATCTTCATCTGTGCTAAAGAAGCCCAGGGTCATTTCTACTGCCCTTTATGTTTCTTTAAAATGCTGCTTCCTTTTACAGCAAGTATGAACAGGAGCTGACCCCTTCTGCCTGTGCCTACTTAAGAACATGACGATAAAGCTGCAATGCCCATTTTTATGTTGATTTAATGTCTCTATTCAGAACATTATTTGTTTGCCCTATGTATATGAATCTGGCATTTACTTCTTAAATGATTAGGGGGCACAATTAGGATTTGGGCTGGAGAGATGGTTCAGTATATACAAGCACCCACGTGGCAGCTCACTACCATCCAATTCCAGGGATCCAGTGGCCTCTTCAGACCTCGGCCAGCACCAAGCGTGCATGTGGTGCACACACACTCATGCAAGCAAAACACTCACAGTTAAAAGAAAATGAAATATTATGTTATTATTATTTTTTTTTTGTTTGGTTGAGAATGGCTCCTGGAGAATGTAGTTTCCAAGCTCTGCACACAGGGACATGTAACGTGTGTGGCTGACATAGATGAGAGTCTCTGGCACTTTGCTCTGGAGAACGGCTAATGGGCCACCGTGGAGCTGCTCCACTGACCATGGTAAAACATGGTTGAGTTGATGCTAAGTCCTGGCAGTTTTCTCTTGTTAGGAAAGGAGAAATGTAAAAGAGTTGCTGCCTTTAGACTGAAATAGACTAGTGAGGTAGCACATTTCTCTCCTAACACCCATCCTGTTTTCATCAAGTGTTGCTATTTTTAAAAATTTTGCTTTGAACTTTAGAACATTTCATCTTTAAGGTACTTGTGTGATGTCATACAGATTTAGCCAAAAACTCAAGTGACTCCTGAAAATCTCATCTGACAGTCTGTGGTCATCTTCCACTTACCTTTTCAATTGGATAGCATGTATGCACCCAACTTTTGATCAAATGTATATTTTAGGTATATCTCTTCATAAAAAAAATGAAACTGGTTAAAAGTAAGTATTACACTAACCAAGGACAATACAAGTAGTAAACACCGAACCCCTACTCTGATCTAGCCAATGGGCAGCACATTCTCCACAGTTATGTGGAGAACAGGGACTACCTCTGACATGAGCTCTGGTGCCCCATATTTGACGAGCTCCCCTTAGTGGGGAACCCTGGTGACACTCACTCAAAGATGAGACTTGTTAGCCTATGACCATAAAGTGGGGGAGGAGATCCCCTCAGACATGGACCTAGGGGAAGGTAAAAGGGTGGGGGTGGGAGGGTAAGAGGAACGGACGGATACGAGTGACAGGAGAACAATTGAGTTGTAATCTGAATAAATTAACTTAAAAAAATAAATAAAAGTTAATAAGACACTTCTTAAAATAATGAAAGCACACTTTTAAATCCATAGTAATTGGTTTTTACTAACTACTATAAGAGAGGTTCCTGGGGCCAGAGAGATGGCGCAGCAGTTAAGAGCACTGGCTGCTCTTTCAAAGGGCCTGGGTTCGATTCCCAGCACCCACATGGTGGCTCACAACCATCTGCAACTTCGGCTCTAGAAGTGACACCCTGGAGCACCAGGCACACGTGTGTAAACAAGCACACGTGCGTACTACCACCACGTACTTTCTCCGCTGTATGTCAGCAGTTGAGGGCCAGCACGGCCTGCTGTGGCACTGCAGGTTAGGGTAATCTAGAGAAGCGAGGCTTGTACTGGACTCTGGACTCTTGGCACCCTGACTCACAGCTCCCTTCCCTGATGGCCGTTAATGCACGTCTCAGTTTATCCTTCAAGTACCTTCCCTCAAAGAGCTTTCTGAGTAAAATCTTTCTCTACCCTTAATGGAGGACATGGAACTAAAACTGCTTCAAAATTATCTGTCCTGAGATGAGATGGGGGGGTGGTGCACACTTTTAATCCCAGCACTTGGTAGGCAGAGGCAGGAGGATCTCTCGGAGTTTAAAGCCAGTCTGGTCTACACAGTGAGTTCCAGGAGCCAGAGCTACGTAATAGAGACACCCTGGATGGGGAGGGCCAGCGAAGGTTCCGAGTTCCCTAGAGTAGATTTACAGCCACTGCCAATCTCCCATCATGTATGCTGGGGCCCTAGCTTAGGTCCTCTTAACTGAGCATCTCTCCGGCTTGCTTTGTTTTGCCTTTTAGTTTGTGAAGTGCGAAGAGGTCATAGCTCCTTCAACATCATGAAGAGTGGATGATTTAATATAGCCCTCAGTCTATATTAATACTTCTAGCTCAATACCTTCTCAACTTTTAATCTCAGCACCTATTATATTTCTAAGAACTACTGAGGACCTCACTGAGATCTATCTACATAGGTCATATGCATTAGAAATGAAAACCAACCAACTGTGTAAATATTTATTTTCAAAATTGATAATAAACAGATTTCTACATTAACATTAATATCATGTATGAAACAGAATGAATTTCTTCTTTTTGTTAATTTTTAAATTAGCATACAAAGCAGTGGGTTTCATTATGGCTTGGCTTTTCTCTGCATGCGTGCACGTGTGTGTATGGGTGTGTGTATGTGGGGGTGGGTGGGGGTGGGTGGGTGTGCATGTGATCACCACCATCATGTGCTGCCATGTGTGTGCCACAGCGTACAATGTGGAGGTCTGAGGACAACTTGCAGAAGTTGCTTGGTTCTTTCCTTCCACCACGTGGATTCCAGGGGTTGAACTGAAGTCATGAGGCTTGGCAGCAATCAGCTTTACCCACTGAGCCATCTTGCCAGTTAGATTTAATATACGTCATACAGTTCACATAGCTATATGAATATAGTTTATACTTGACAGACATGTACTTAAAGTTTTTATTATTATTATCTTTGCTTTATGTGTAAGAGTATTTTACCTGCATAGGTGTGCATTGCAGTATTTTACCTGCATGGGTGTGCATTGCAGTGCCCATGGAGGTCAGAAGAGGGCATCAGGTCCCTTGGATCTGGAGTTACAGATGGTTGTGAACCACCACGTGGGTGCTGTGAAACAAACCCAGGTCCTCTGTAAGAGCAGCCAGTAAACAGCAAAACCATCTCTCCAGCCCCATATGTATAGTGTTAGGACATAAACATCTAATATAAAATTCTTCTTCCTCTTTTTCTTTGGGATGCGCTGGTACAGACCATGGGGAACTCATATGCTGGGCAACTGAAATCTGCGAGATTTGAGGAAGCACTGCACAATTCCATAGAAGCCTCGCTCAGATGTAGCAGTGTAGTACCACGGCCAATCTTTTCCCAGCTCTACTTGGACCCGGACCAGCACCCTTTCTCATCTGCAGGTAAGTTTCTCAGTCCCATGCATTGCTGGAATGTTCTTTTAAAAAGTTGAGATTCTGAATACCGGGAACTCAAACAAATGCTAAAAGCAGTAGTCCTCCCCGCCTCGCTCCTCAAAGATGTCTTTCAGAATTTCTCTTGTAACCTATTTTCCATAATCATCTTTTTAAACTTAAATTTTAAACAGATGTCAAACCCAAGGTGGAAGACCTAGATAAAGATCTGGTAAACCGATACACTCAAAATGGCAGCCTGGATTTCTCTAACAACGTAGCAATTAATGAAATGGAAGATGATGAAGATGAAGAAGAAATGTCTGACTCACACAGCCCACCAATTCCCTATTCGCAAAAACCTGCCCCAGAAGGGTCTTGCACTACAGATGGTAGGTTTGCACTTTTGAGTTCCTTTTCAGCTTTGTGTTGTAATTTCATCTGACCTGTTTCCAATCTTTCCATGTGGGGTTCCAGACTGGACACCATTCGTGGATGAAAGGAATGAGTGACTATGTCCTCACTCCCAAGGTCTCTTAAGTTGTCTACAGGAAACTCAGCCCCCCCCACCCCCCGCCACCTCTCTCCACCGCGCGCATGCGCGCGTGCGCACACACACACACACACACACACACACACACCGGCCTATAGATAAAGAGACTGAGGGTCACAGTTGAACCACTTCCTTCAGAGGATCTGTGCAAATATGTGTTCACACACAGGTCAGGCTTCTCCAGTACTCAGTAAGAATTCACTCTCATGAACTTTTAACGTTTCCCTTTAATCCCAGCACTCTGAAAGCAGCGACAGGTTGCTCTGTGAGTTCGAGGCCAGCCTGGTCTACAAGATGAGTCCAGAACAGCCAGGGCTACACAGAGAAACCCTGTCTAGGAAAAAAAAACAAAACAATATTCTATCTTTCTCCTCCTTTTAATCCACCCCTGAGATAGTAGTAGAAATTCTAGATGCCCTGACTCTACACCTACTGAAAACATTTTTATTACATTTGTGTATTGTGGGGTGTGTGTGTGTACGCATGTGTGCACACACCAGCACGCATGCTCTCATGAGCCACAGCACACACATGGATCAGAGGACAATTTGCGGAAGTGGGTCCTCTCCTGCCACCTTGGGGATGCCAGGGATCAGACAAAGATGGTTATGCTTGCTGGCAGGTGCCGTTGCCTACTCAGCCATCTCACTGACCCTACAGCTACACTCACTGAGTACAGAGATAAAATAAAAACCCTTTATAAATATTACAAATGTAAAATACTGCATACAATATAAAAATGTAAATAGTTTGATATCCACCTCACCCCCGAGTTTTTTGAGACTTATCTCATTATATAGTATGTGCTGGCCTGCAACTTTATAGAGCGTGCAGACCTCCAACTCCGAGATTCATTTACCTGCCTCTGCCTCCCCAGTGCCGTGATTAAAGGTGTGCACTATCATGCCAGCTGATGACCTCACTCTATTTGGTCATGTCACCTTTATTTCCCACCACACTTTTAACCACATTTTAAATGAAGAACCCCTGTTGTCTAATGTTTTCATTGTTCAGTGTTTCTGTGATATCCCAACTGAAAGTCTCACTTCCCTCTACCTAGAACTCAGCTTCTGATGGTCCACCTAATTAGTGTGTGGGATGTGGTTTTTATATTCAGACTGACATTTCCCTGGATGGCATCACAACATGCAGACTTTGAGGAGACATAGGGGTCAGGAAGAAGAAAGGTCCAGATCTCGGGACAGTTTCCTGTCAAAACTGGGGGAACAAATAATTTGATGTAAATTAAAGCCTTATCCAGGTAAAGCCAGAAAAACACTTGGCCTTGTTTGGGAGTTTGTTTTTTCTTGATTTCCTACTTCCTGGAGAATCTGACAACCCATAGAGGGATCCAGATCTTCTTGCTGGAGGGAAAAAAGACCTGACTAATCCTCTATAGCTCACAAGAAGCCCTAGAAGGTGTGTCTGTTAGTGTTCTTCATGCGAGGCCTGCCCACAGCACACATCACTTCACTTATGAATGGCTCTCTGCCCAGACTTAATATGGCGCATCCTATTTGCTCATTTTGATGTACCGTAAGTCTTTCAGCAGTGGAGATGTGGACAGTGACAGCGGTATGTTGCTGTTTACTCAGTTTGTTTCTCATTACACCTTTTTCTTCAACTGAGCAGTCACCTCATCAAGTAACAAACAACAATGAACAACACTTTAACTGACGGTGTCTCACTGAGAATTGAATTACCTGTGATATAATTAAATAGAACCAGAGTAAAAACTTAGGGGATGATTTTGAAGTAAGCCTGGTAGAGTTTTCCCTGTCCAGTGCTTGGAGTATGTTTTCAGTTTGGCTGTGACGTTATTTATAACCAGGTATTTTGAAAAGATACCAAGATATAAATGTGATGACCTAAAAATAACATGCCTTAAATCCCAGCACTTGGGAGGTAGAGGGGAGTGGATCTCTGTGAGTTCAAGGCCAGCTTGAAATACACAGTGAATTCCAGGACAGCCAGGGCTACATGGTGAGAACCTGCCTCAAAGAAAACAAACAAACAAAACTGCAAAGTTAGGGTACACTCTGTATATTTGTGTCAGGATCTCTCTCTAACCCAGGCTGACCTTTAACTCAAACTGTAGCTATAGAATTCAGGGTGATCTTTCTACCTCAGCCCCAAAAGAGCAGTGGTGATTTTAAAGGTAAAAGCAGGCAACTTTTCTGAGAATAAAGACATGTTCCCCACCAAAGCAGAAGATTCAAACCTAACCCATTCTGAACTCAAATTCCTACATCAACTGTTTCCATTTCTTATGGCTATCCATCATTGTTCATGTCCCCTACATAACTCCCCCATAAGATGGCATTTAAATTTTTAAAAAAGACATTTATAAGGTGGCATTTGATATTTCACACACTCCAAAGATAGTTCTAAGAATCTTCCTGTGCAAAAGGAAAACAGCCCTGACGTTGTGCTCACAAAACCAGCATTGAAACACTGTGCCCTTGTTTGGAAATACCACCTTCCAGTTCCTGGGAAATCCCTTGTTTACCTAAGGCTTGAGGGACCCTAAAGCTATTTTTAGAAGCAATTTAGGTAAGCAGATACTTGACATCTGATGGGCTACTGAGCCTTGCCATTCATAGGTAGATTTTGGTTGCTAATTTCTTATGTAAATTATTGGACTAGAGTGGGTCCCTACCCTGCTGGGAGGCAGTTGATTGTGTATGCAGGTGAAGAGCAACCAGATTTTCAGCCTCTGAATGCTGCTTTGATTATTTAGTTTGGGTTACTGCTGTGTCAGTAAACTTTCCTTTCCCCCTTTCTATTTACTCTGGAGCCTCCAAGTTAGAGATAATTGGAGAGATTGGATAATTGGAGAATAAACCTCTTTCTATGAAGTGAAAACCTTGGCTATTTTCTTAAGATGCAGATGCAGTTTATAAAGGAGACCCCTCTGCTGTCACCACCACCATCACATTTTAATTAAAATCATTTGTCTCAAAAGAGAGTTGTCAGGAGAGCAACCTTTCATTATTGCTCTCAGAAGTGAGCTGATCTCCCAGAGCAAGTTTACAAAGAGTGCCCTTCCCTTCCTGTGCACAGTTCAGCCTAGACTCAGGGGTGCTCTGAGGTGGTCCTCTAGTGGCTCATATTAGCCATATTAGTCTTCCGAGTTATCTCTGTCATGAAGGATGGATTCTATGGCTAATAGCTCTTCTTTACAGGGACAGCTTATTTGCTCTTAACATAATATTTTTTCTTTCTTGGGGATCTCTGAGCTATAAAGTATTTAATTTGCTGTGCTGACCCCTGACAATGAGAGTTTATGGGAAACAGTCAGGAAATGTCTGCAGCAAAACTCCAGGCCCTTGGCAGGCAAACTTTAAAATTTTTAGGCTAACTACAAACTTAGCTTAGTAACTTTACTTCGATTCTGTGGCCGTCTTTGGCCATGAACTGATTTCCTGACCTTAGTCTGGCCTAGTGTTGCTTTCTCTTTCCACCCACTTTTTCTATTTAAATTAAATTGCCAGGGGCTTCTGTTGGCAAGTAACTAGAAGAAAGGAAAAGCCTTTTACACAACTGTTTTTAGAAGCAGCTTTACATTCATTGAAATTCAAGCCAGCAGTTCCATTTTATACATATACAGGAAGCACCATTGTTGCAATTAATGAGTTAGTGCTTGTGTGTTTCTATTAATGTGAACAATCAAGTCTATGGTTTACTTTGGTTCCTTGCTTTCATCTAATGTCCTTTTCTGAGCCATGATCCTATCAAGAATAGTACATCAGATTTAGTTTGTGTTATCTCCTTAGATTCCTCTTTTTTTTTAAAGATTTATTTATTATGTATACAGTATGCATCAGATCACATTATAGATGGTTGTGAGCTACCATGTGGTTGCTGGGAATTGAACTCAGGACCTCTGGAAGAGCAGTCGGTGCTCTTAACCGCTGAGCCATCTCTCCAGCTCCTAGATTCCTCTTAGACAGGACTTTTTAAAGTCCTGTCTTTTTTTCCTGGCTTTGATTACCCTGGCAACCTTAGGAATATTAGTCAAGGACAGTCTAAGAAACAACCTGTTGGAAGGGTTTTCTTCTCACGAAGACCACAGGGATGTGGTCAATGCCATGTCCATCATGTTGTTCCAAGAGTGCCCAGTATCAGTACCGTATCTTACTGACTGGGTGCTGAGCTTAGTTACCTGAAGCAGTGTCTTCTTGCGAGCCCCTCTCCCCCACCCCCCCACCCCCATGCTGTGGAAGAATTGCTCACAGCAGGGGAGTTTATTTGAAGTTTTACCTCATGGGGGATTGTTTCTTCTCCACCACTTATTCATTTGTTTAACTGTCTATTTCCATCCTGTGGACATTTATTTCCTGGTTTGTGTTACACACAACACTGCTGAATTGCTGTTATTTAAAAAGTCCCATTTTCAGACACTGCAAGCTCTCCAGTGGTTGGTTTTTGCAACCCTTTTACAGACCTCTCTCTGCATTTTCTCTTTCCATTGTTTCAGGTACCAATGTTCCAAAGAAAAGAAGTCTAGAAAGCAAGCCTCTTACAGAGTCCATCACTGTTTAATGATTATTACTTTTGACCTCTCCTCCCGCCATCAACGGGAACCCCCAGTTCTATAATACTAAAATCTATTCATGCTTCTTCATTTAAGTGGATTATGTAGTTTTCATTTTGCCCCAGAAACTACCCTAAATAATGGTTCCTTCAAAAAGAAAATCATACTTTCTTTGGGCACTCTCCACATTGTGCCTTCTCAACTCTGTGTTTAGCCAGGAGCCAAGATAGTAGGTTCCCCTGCCCCACCCTTCACCACTCTCATCAGAAATGTCCCTCTCTGGACTGGGGAGATGGCTTGTCAGCAGAGTGACAGCTGGAAGTGTGAAGGCCTAAGCTCAGACTCTCAGCACCCACATAAGAAGCCAGGCTTACTTGAGTGCACATCTCTGTAACCTTAGCGGAGTAGCAAAGGAGACATGCTGGTCCCTGGGATTCACCGACCAGCCCGTCTAGCCAACTGGTGAACTCCAGGGCCTATGGGAGACCCTATTTCCAAATAATAGAGTGGAGACCAAAATTGAAGAAGGCACGTGACATGGACTTTTGGCCTACAGGAAAAGGGGGAGGGAGAGAAGAAACAAGAAATGTTGTAGTCTAAACATAGATCATTTCCCCCCTCTTCCCCCTCCCCATCTCTTCTCCTCCCCCTCCTTTCTCCTCCCCCTCCTATTCTCTCCCCTTCCCCCTTTCCCTCCCTTTCATCCCCCTCTACCCTACCCTGTGTTAGTTTGGGTTTCATTGCTGTGAAGGGACACCATGACCAAGGCAACTCTTACAAAGGAAAACATTTAATGTGGGCTGCCTTACAGTTTCAGAGGTTTAATCCGATGTCATTATGGTATGAAACATGGCATCATGCAGGCAGGCATGGTGCTGGAGAGGTAGCTGAGAGTTCTACATCTTGATCCACAGGTGGCAGAAGGGGACTGTGTGCCACACTGGGTGGAGCTTGAACATAGGAGACCTCCAAGCCTGCCCTCATAGTGACACACTTCCTCCAAAAAGGCCGCACTTCCAAATAGCACCATGCCCCATGGGCCAAGCGTTTGAACACATGAGACTGGCATGGGGGGGGGGGGCAGTGTCGCATTCCTATTCAAACCACCTCAGTGTGTATGCGCCACCACATGACTACCTAGTACCCAAAGGGACCAGAGAAAGGCATCCTCAGGGAGCTGGAGTTGTGGGCAGTAAAGAGTTACCATGTGGGCACTAGGATCTAAACTAGGGTCCTCTACAAGAGCAGCTCGCTTTTTTCTGGAGTTTGTTGCTGCTGATGTCATTGTTGTTTTGGGTTTTGTGGAGGCTTGTTTGTTTGTTTGGGGTGGTGAGATAGATTCGCACTCTCTATCACAGGCTAGCCTTGAGTTCAAGTTTTAGAGGTTGAAGGAACATCTTACTTGGAGTTAGAGATCTGGGCTGTGGTATCCTCTCTGCTGGTTTATGGTTATTTGGCCTTCATGGAACCTTCTCTCATTTACACATTGACAAGGTTACAGTAGATTAGTGTCTCTATCTTTGAGTCACAAATCTCTTTTAGTAACATAGGCTCTTTGAACTCCTCAAGCATTCTGTCATAGCATGGCCTATGGTAAAAATTTCAACTTTAAGTAGAAAGCAGCTATTCTAGATTGATCAATATATACTCATGTTTATGCTAGACAATAATTGTCAAAATTCAAAAATTATACTTTGTTTTAGGAGAGAAAAATGGATTTAAATGTTTTCAGCATTTAAAAAACACTCAAAACTCTCCTTTCCCCCTACCCCCAGTTCTAATTATAGAACCTAGGACCTCAAGCCTACTAAGCAAGTGCTCTCCCACTGAACTGCATTCCCAGACTCCAAATCTACATCTAACACCTCAGATGTGGAATTTATATATTTGGGAATAAAGAAGTTTACTTCCACATTTTTGTATTTTGCTCTATGTGATAAAATTCAGGCTGGATTATAATTACTAGTTTTTTATCTTTTAATATTAATTCCCAGGTCTTGAGAGGCAGAGACAGGTGGATCTCTGTGACTTCAAGGCAATCCTGATTTACTTAGCCAGTCAGAGCTACCCAGTGAGAATCTATCTCTCAAAATAAAACAAAACAAACATTAATTTTTTGGTGTCTAAAATCATATTGATGCATTTTATATCTTACTGATTTTATATATGTGTGTCTGTATGTATGTATGTGTTTATGTGTATATGCATATTTGTGTGTGTATGTGTGTGTATGTGTGTGTGTTTGTGTGTGTTACTAGGAACTGAATGAGGGCCTTGCACATGTTAGGTGCACTCTATTACTAAAGTACTTTCCCATTTCTAATATAATTTTAACAAGCTTTCTTAAAATAAAATAAAGTAAAATCATAGTTTTCTTTATTCTTGAGAATTTCACACACACACACACACACACACACACACACACACACACACACATATATATGAGACAAAGTTACATCAAGTTCATACATGTATACATTGAGACATGGTTACATCTGTTCTCCCACTTGGCTCTTTCAGTTTCCCCCATGTGTCCCACTCCCGGCTTCATGCCCTTTTTCTCTGATAGGCCATAAATCTAGGGCGTGCTGCCCATGTGTGTACTGCATAGAGCCACACACTGCAGCGTGGGAAACCTGCCAGTGAGAACACACTCAGAAAGGAGCAACTCTCTAGCAGCCATCACCTTCTGGCAGCTCCTTATTAAGGGGAGATGTCTGAGTGAGCGAGGGTGATAAATTCAACTCCATCTACCCAATGTTAATATTTGGATGCATTAGCAAAATTACCTTTCTGTGTTTATCTGAACTTCTCAACTTTAACCAGTAGCCGATGACAGTACAAGAAGCAAAGTTTTCCCAGAAGGTCCTGTGTGTCCGGCTCTGAAAAAAGTTTGTAAACTGAATAAGTAACATGCCTAAAACATAAATTATTTGTTTTTTTCAGATAAATAGATGACAGTTGAGTAACAAATTGTTAAGGAAGTCAGTGTAACTTTCTGATATTACTTATGTCATGAACTCTAAAAATTGAATTGATTTGATGTGACTGAGCAACATTATTTTGATCACTGTGGTCTTCTGTTGGCTTTCTCTAATCAGTTATGCCTTCTGTCAAGCTTTGATGATCCAAAGCATGCCATATTTGTATTCACCCAGAGTCATACAAAGTGTAATGGAGTTTTCTCTTTTCTTTTTCATATACTAGCTGATGACATCCAATTGTTTGTTGGCTTATGGATAAGATCATAATATGCCTTAGTGCTCATGGACCCCCACGTTTCTTCACAGCTGAGCTATAGGTTACGAAGGTAGTGTTAGTGTTTCCCCCAGGTTTGAGTGGGGGGGGAGTTAGTTAGGTGTTCATCTGCCACCTTCCACCAACCTCCTGTTGCAAAAGAACCCCAAGAAAACTTAGGTAAAATGAAGAAATTACTGGAATAATCCAGAAGCTAAAGGTCGTAGGACTAAACCATGGAAAATGCAGATCCGGCTGGGCTTCCGGGAGTACAGTCACTGTCAAACCTGCCTGGCCAGGGTTCTGTCTCTGGGGAGAGACATCTTTCATAGATAAAGAAACAACCAGGTGCCAGAGATCAAACGGGGTCACACCTCCTCGCTCCCAAGCCCCAGGTTGAAAATTCCTATACAAAATCTTTGATTGGCATGATTTACCAGATGTGCACTTCTGGACCAATCAACTGTGACCAGGAAAGTGGAATGTTAAAGTAGCCCAGATAGAGTGGAATTCCAGTGTCTGGTCAGCTGGAAATATCACAGCTCTAGGGAATGCATGTATCAGAGTGCAGAGGGCCATCCTAGGACATGTATAACAGGACCATAGCTGTCCTCTGTGATGCTGTGTCTGGGAATATTCGCTTCTTACATTTTCTTCTAATTAACACAGTGTAAGTTCCTTGCTTTCTTTTTATTTTAATGGGTTTCTCTGTGTAGCCCTGGCTGTCCTAGAACACACTCCATAAGCCAGGCTGCCCTCGAACTCACAGAGATACATTTGCCTCTGCCTCCTGTGTGTTGGGATTAAAGGCCTGTGCCGCCGCCACCTGACTCAGTGTATGTTCTTAAGGGAAAATGGTCTGTTTAATCCTGTATCTTTAGGCTTATGAAGTATTGGTTCATAAATTGTGAAATAATGAGTGAATAATAGTCCATCACAATGTGATCATATAAGGACTTGTCACATCTAGGCTTGTCGAGTGAAAACAGTCTGTTCTGAATTCCAGTTCTGACCAGTTCCCTGACAAGCACTAAGCTCTGAGCTTCAGTGTCTGCTGCAACAATGTGGGGGAGCATCTGTGTCCAGTGCCTCAGATTGTCCCAGTTAGAAGTGACTTCACATGAAAATAAAGACTTGTCTAGGGAGAGGGATCACTGGGTAAAGTGGTTTTCCTGCAAGCATGAGGACCTGAGTTCAGATCCCGGGTACCCACCCCCCAAAATAGACAACAGAGTATCTGTAACTCCCACACTGGTGGTTGGGGAAGTAAGAGAAGACATAGAGATCCCTGGAACTAATGGCCAGCATCCTAGGCAGCTGGTGAGCTCCAGATTCATGAGAGACTGCCTCAAAATAAGGTAGAGAGCAACTGGGGAAGACAGCTGACATCTCTGCAGGCACCTAAACACACACGTGCACACTCACATGTAAGTACAACACACACACACACACACACACACACACACACACACACACACACACACGAGGAGGCGGGGGACATTATAAAAACTTACCAAGTCCATATAAAAATTATGTACACTTTCCACGGTTTGCTCTCTTCTATGATTGCCTCACTTGAGTTGTCATCGTGATGGAATCAAATAGGAGGGATAGTTTATCTTCTTGTTGGGGTGCATGGGTCATCTTCTTGTTGGGGTGCATGGGCTTTGAGTCCTTAGCCGTGATTCCCATAGATGAGTCTGTTCTGCAGTGGGGGTAAGGAGGTAGTACCTTGCCTCAATAGTCTGCTCTTTCTTCTGTTCCTAGGGTTCTGTCAAGCAGGAAAGGACTTGCGTTTGGTGTCACTGTGTATGGAACAAATTGACATCCCAGCAGGATTCCTCCTGGTGGGGGCCAAGTCTCCCAATCTTCCGGAACACATCCTAGTTTGTGCTGTGGACAAGCGATTTCTACCAGATGACCATGGGAAAAATGCACTTTTAGGTGAGTGTTTAATGCCTATAAAAGTCCTCCCAGGAGAAGGGAATTGAAATATATGTTTATTAAAAATTATCAGAGAATTCTATATGTATGTATGTATGTATGTATGTATGTATGTATGTATGTATGTATGTCACTGAATTAGTTGGAATGTAAATGGTTTAATTTCAAGCAGGAAGTTTTTTCTCTTATTAATTTAAATACATTTTACTTTTTTATTGTAAAAAATAGGCATGCAAAACTTATTGGGAAAATTAAAAACACCATGTAGTTTACCCAAATTTAGTGTTGGGTCTAAGGTAGAATATCTGCTTAGCACATGTAATGCTCTCAATTTCATCCTTAGCCATGTTTTAAAAAATTGTATTTTATTAAAGTGAAGGCTGCTTTTTATAGTCACTGATCTGAACCTGATGTCAATTCTCAGTGTAAATTACTTACTTTGTAAGGTATACGTAATTTGCCAATACTACCTAATACTTCATAGATATGACTAGTTTGAATGTAAAATGTCTCCGTCAGGAAGGAGATTAGAGAGGGGCATAATAATTATATTATATTATATTGAGAGATTACATATATATTATATATATATGAAATTGTGAAAGAACTCAATAAAGTATATGAAAATGTGACCCACAGGCTCTTGTGTTTGAGCCCTTGGTACCCACTAGGTTCTGGGGTTGTGGAACCTTTAGGAAGTAAGGCCTGGTTAGAGAGCTCCTACACACTGCTACTCCAGCCTCTTCCTTCCTTGGCAGGATGAACTGCATCCTCTGAGCATTAAGCCAGATAAGCCATCCCTCCCTTATGCTGTTTCTGTCATCAGTCTATCACAGTTACAAAACAGCTCCATTACATCAAGAGGAAAGAAAGTGAATTTTGTGTTTTGGCAGGATTTTGTGTTATTGCCTTGTTTTGAGACAGTGTCCAGGCTGGTTTTGTGCCAACTTGACACAAGTTAGAGTTATCTGAAAGGAGAGACCGTTGATAGAAAAAATGCCCACATAAGATCCAAGGGTGGGGCATTTTCTTAATTAGTGACTGATGGGGGAGGGAGGGCAGTCCATTGTGGGTGGTGCCATCCCTGAGGAAGGTGGTCCTGCGTTCTGTAAGAAAACAAGCTGAGTAAGCCATGATGAGAAAGCTAGTAAGCAGCATCCGTCACGGCCTCTGCATCAGCTTCTGCCTCTAGGTCCCTGCCCTGCTTGAGTTCCTGTCCGGGTTTCCTTCAGTGAAGGGCTATGATGTGGAAACATAGGGAAAACAATAAACTCCTTCCTCCACAGCTTGCTTTGTGTCACAGTGTTCCACTGCAGCAATAGCAACCATGCCCTTTTTCATTTCTTCATTCAACAGTAGTTATTTAGAATATACTATGTACTGAAAATTATGATGAGCTATGACCTGGAGGCACATAAATTATCATTCATTCACTTAAGACTCATTGGTGATGTAGAACAATTTGGGAAAGATATTTAGCATTTTTAAAGCATTATAGTCTTTTCCATTGGAACAGATGAGGTATAGCTCTGACTAAAAACCCTGAAAAAATGTCTCGTAACCCATCAATGGTTCTTCATGACTAGAGAAATCCTAATAATACAGAAAGCAATGTCAGATTATGTTGCTTGGATGGATGGACAGACAGATGGATGGTTGGGTAGTTGGATGGACAGACTGATGGACAATTAGATGGAAGGATTGATAGATAATGGGTGGATAGGTGGATGGATACACAGATGGATGGATAGTTGGGCAGATGGGTGAATGGATGGGCAGATGGGTGGGTGGATAGATGAATGGATGGGCAGATGGGTGGGTGAATGAGCAGATAGTTGGGTGGATAGGTGGATGGATACACAGATGGGTGGGTGGATACGTGGATGGATGGGCAGATGGATGGGTGGATGGGCAGATGGGTGGGAGGATAGATGGATGGATGGGCAGATGGGTGGGTGGATAGGTGGATGGATGGGTAGGTGGGTAGGTGGATAGATGGATGGATGGGTAGGTGGATAGATGGATGTATGGGCAGATGGGTAGGTGGATAGATGGATGGATGGGCAGATGGGTAGGTGGATAGATGGATGGATGGGTAGGTGGGTAGGTGGATAGATGGATGGATGGGTAGGTGGGTAGGTGGATAGATGGATGGATGGGTAGGTGGATAGATGGATGGATGGGCAGATGGGTAGGTGGATAGATGGATGGATGGGTAGGTGGATAGATGGATGGATGGGCAGATGGATGGGTGGATGGGCAGATGGGTGGGTGGATAGGTGGGTGGATGGGCAGATGGGTGGGTGGATAGGTGGGTGGATGGGCAGATGGGTGGGTGGATAGGTGGGTGGATGGGCAGATGGGTGAATGGATGGATGTATAGATGGGAAGATGAGTAGGTTGATGGATAGAAGGTTGGATGAATTGGCAGATGTGTGGGCGGGTGAGTGGAAGGATGGATGGATGGATAACTATAGTAACTTGGTGAACTAGACAGTCATTGACTTTTTATTTATTGTTATTGGCCTATAGTTTCAACAAACTGAGAAATGCACATATAGTCTCTAATAAAACCCTCTGAATACATTCTAAGGCATTTATAAGCTTATATTAATGTTTATTATTTGATAAAAATGACATAAACTATTACTTAAGATATTAATTAACCAGAGATCATGATGATCTCTTATTCACCATTCTCCTCTAGTATTTACCAGAAGGTGTTCAGTAAAATCTTTTGTGTATGAATGCTCTATCTGCATGTAAACTTGCATGCCAGAAGAGGGCATCGGATCACTTATAGATGATTGTGAGCCACCATGTGGTTGCTGGGAATTGAACTCAGGACCTTTGGAAGAGTAGCCAGTGCTCTTAACCCTGAGCCATCTTTCCAGCCCCCAATAATTTTTATAGTAATAATTTGAGCAGCACATTTATCATCCTTTGAGTTATTGGTATTCTCCAATGGAGATATTATACAGGTCTTTATAGAGGATATAAAGCCCCTTGTCTCCACTCTTTGTCCTGGTCATCTCTGTGATGTGCGTATGCTCTGTTTTCATCAGGTACGACGAGTAGAGGATCTCACTGCCTTACGGGTCTTCCCTTTTTTTGTGCATTAAAGGAGCCAATGGCTGGTTTTTCATAAAGCAGCACATTGTTCCTCATCCTCCCAGTCTTCTCTGTTTTCTCTTTCCACATCTGCTGCAGACAGGCCATTGAGAGTCTCATTTTGTTTAATTAGTGCAAGGGATCATTCATACGTTCAATATAAAAGAATAAGAAGCTCAGGTGAGTGAGGAGAGGGTGATGAAGAAGAAGTGGGAAGCTCAGGGAACCTGTGTCTGTCAGAGCTCCGCATCACGTGGCTTTGTGCACGCCGCCCTCCCTGGTTGGTACTCACAGCTTCCCGTTCCCAGCTCTCAGCCTTCTCTCTCCAAGACCAGCGTTCATGTGTAGTTAAGATGAACCACATATGGGTTCCAATTTTACAAACTCTTACAAATCTAAGGTGTAGTACTATCCAGATAAAATTCTAGAAGAGATTCTAGCTGTCCCATATGGGGTCAGATACTTCCCATGTGCTCGGAGGCCATGGGTCTCTGGGACAAGCTGCTGTAGTAAGCCAGGCAGAAAACCATGAGAAGGCCCCGCAGGCTTTTAAAATAAACTTGTTAAGAATAATAAACAGTAAGTAGTTAATGATTAAATAGTTTTTAAGTAATGAAAAATACAAGTTATATTTTATTTATTTGGGTTTTTTTGTTTTGTTTTGTTTTTTTGAGACAGGGTTTCTCTGTGAAGCCTAGGCTGTCCTGGACTTGCTTTGTAGACCACGCTGGCCTTGAACTTACAGAGATCCACCTGCCTCTGCCTCCCAAGTGCTGGGATCAAAGGCGTGCGCCACCACACCCAGCTCTTTACAAATGATATTTTAGGTTAAAGCTTTTATTTTTGTTTATTCATTATACAAAGTGGCAGGTTCCATAAAGATGGCATTTAGGCATATCATATTCTTTGACACATGCCCTGGTATCTCTCAGCATCTTCATAAGGGAACTGGCAGGGCAAAAGCAGGAAGAGCTTTAGGACAAAATGTCTTTCTCTTCCTATTTCTTTTCCCTCCCTCCTCCCTCTGTCCCTCCCTTCTTCTCTTCTTTCCTCCCTCCCTTCTTTCCACCCACTCTCCCTCCCTCCCTCCCACTCTCCCTCCCTCTCTTCCTCCCTCCCACTCTCCCTCCCTTCATCCCTTCTTTCCTCCCTCCCTCCTTCCCACCCACCCTCCTTCCCTCCCTCCCTCCCTCCCTCCCTCCCTCCATTCCTCCCTCCCCCTTTCCCTCCTCTCCCAGAGCTGGTGGTCTACTTCAGGGTCTCACACAGCCAGGCAGGTATTCTGTCTCTGAGCTACACTCCTCAGGTCTTTCTACACTATTTAAATTCTGTCACATGGTACTGTCCACATGTTTTCTTAGCCATCATCCTGCTATAGTGGCATTTATCTTATTCCCGGGCTTTTTCTGTTATGAAAATGACTCTTCTGTTGTTGTAGCTTGTCTGTGAATTTCATGTTAGATAGCAGCTGAATTTCCTGAATTTTTTAACATAAGAGTACTAGCTTACAAGCATTGGTTTCTTTGCAATTGTATCTAAACAATTTAAAATCAAAGGGGGAAAACTGGGGTGGGGGAGTTGATGGAAACTTACCCCTGCTTTTTTTCCCCTACTGGAGTATTTCCTAAAGTTGAAACATTGTTGGTTCACAGACCATGAACATGTTTATACTTTTCACACCTAGAAGTAGAGGGTCAACTTACAAGGCCACTGGTAATACTGACTTCCCCTGTTCAGGGTTTTCTGGAAACTGTATCGGTTGTGGAGAAAGAGGATTTCGATATTTCACGGAATTTTCCAACCACATTAACTTGAAGCTCACCACGCAGCCGAAGAAGCAGAAGCACTTAAAGTACTACCTAGTCAGAAGCTCCCAGGGTGTGTTGTCAAAGGGACCGCTCATCTGCTGGAAAGGTAACTGGACTCCAGGGAAGGGGTGGGCAGAGTGCAGGTGTGGGGTAGACAAACAGCTCAAGTTCAAAAGGCCGCTGGAAAGTGTGAAGCCCTTTGGGAGGTTGTTTGACTTGCCCCTTGCTATAATTAAGTGAAGCATTTGAGTCCAGGTAAGTTAGGCTAGCGGACTATTTGTCTCCAGAGAAGACGTGCAGCTCCAGGGCTGGGAAATGCATTCCTGGATGTCTTTTGATTTAGAGAGAACCTGAGTGTAAAATGTTCTTTTTTGCTTTGTTTCAGTGTGTTAGTAATTCTCCCCAATCTACATTTTTCTATTTTTACTTTACCAAAACATACCCCAAATAGCAATGCAGCCTCCTGAATGCCTGGAGAGGTACGTGATTGAGTTGACAGTTTGCTCCTTTGGAATTAGCAACAACGTAGCCCACTAATCGGTAGGAAGCCACATCTTCCTGTGCTTGGTAGGATGACCACAGGTTTACCTACTATACTAATGCAGTTTCTTTGATGCTGAATTTTTTCCACTTAAAATAATTGTCTTTATTCTTCTTGCCTACACAAGATTTTTACCTGACTGTGGGATGTCATAATAAATCCTAATTGCAACAGCACATTTGTCTCTGAGCCCTGCACTGTAATTCACTTGGCTGCACTTGAAGTGGCATTACATAACGCCACAGGGATTTACGTTGCAGAGCTTAAATCTTGCAAGTGCTGAGTCTTAAGAATATCACTCGCAGCTCTTTATCCTAGTGAAGTCCAAAGAATTTTCCTCTAGAAAATATTCTTGAATACCATAAATCATAATTAAAGAGTAAACCCAAGATAAGCAGCATCTTTAAACTTTTTTCTTTAGCTTTTGTTTTGCATAAGTATACTTAACTTCCTGGTGCTCTAAAAGTTCATCTTTGTAGTGAAGAATAACTTTTTCAATTAATTGATTGATAAGTGTGCGTGTGTGTGTGCCTCTGTGTGTGTGTGTGTGTGTGTGTGTATGTGCTTGCACGCGCGCATGCGTGTGCATGTGTGCACACGCCATTACAGCACACACAGGACATGTAGAAGCCAGGGACATCCTGTGGGGAATCTGTGTCTCCCTTCACTGTGTGGGTTCCAGGCACTGAATTTCTGTGTTAGACTTGATGGTAAGCACCTTTCTGCTCGTCAGCCACCTCGCTGGCCAGTTTTTAAAGTAGTCTCATATTATAGCAGTTTTTATTTTGGACCTAAAATTATATGTTTACTTCTATAAAGCCACATAATATCAATGTACATCTATGAATATAATATGCATGAGGCAAGGTTAAACTTTATGCCAAAATACAATCACTGTTTTCAGAAAGCCATAGGATAAGGTGCTTCAGAAAACTGCTTTCAGAACCCTTGTAACCCTGTTATACAAAAATTTATATATTTTTTTTTGATTTTTTGAGACAGGGTTTCTCTGTGTAGCCTTGACTCTCCTAGACTCACTTTATAGACCAGAATGGTCTCGAACTCACAGCGATCTGCCTGGCTCTGCCTCCCAAGTGCTAGGATTAAAGGCGTGCACCACCATGCCTGGCCAAAAATGTATATTTTTATTTCACTCTGTGAGACTAGGAATAGTATAATTTGTCTAGAACTTGAAAACTAAGACACTATCACAGTGTTCCCTGAGTCAGTACACAGTACAATTAGAGTCATATCATATTAATATCACATATTTAATGCAAAGCTGCCATTGCATTATCAATACCACTTGCTGTTTCCTTTCATATTAACTAAGAATAGTAATTTGCTTCTTGTTTGAATATTCCTTAAGATTGAATAGAAAAGTCTGAGAGCAGCCTGGGTAGATTCAAAGTTACTATTATACACTCAAATAAATTATGAACAAGAAGTTACCTGGTATCTAAAAACCTTAAATTTTTTTAATAAATTATTGACATTGTAGCCTCTGTCTTTCCCATAGTGTAGCAAGGCTGTGTTGGTTCCTGGCACTTTTCACGTGGGAACTTATCTGCGGGCCATAGAATGGTGATCGTTCTGAGCCTCACACATCACATCTGGCCTAGGAAAAGTATTCCCGAGTCTGAACAGGCTGAGAGACAGTAATTAGGAGCATCGCTACCATTCAGGGAGCAGAAACGCTTCTCAGGGATTGTATGGTTTGTGTCCCCATTGCCTGTTAAAAGAAAAACTAGTTCCTTTGTGTCCTGTGGTTTTACTCCCGTCTAGAATGTAGAAGCCGACAGTCCTCTGCTGTTTGCCACTCCACTAAACCTGTTTCTTCAGTGTCATCAGCTGTGGCTCCAGAAAACGGAACAGCTAATGGATACAAAACAGGCTTCACTCAGACAGGTATGAAGTGGTTTCATGTTACTGCAAGGGCAGAGATATATTGCTGTACATATCTTTAAACTTGCTTAGCTGGTTTAAGTGAGATGTTTCCAGAATTATTAAGATACCATTTGAGTTACTGTTAGATTTAGAACTCACTGTTAAGAAGGTAAGTCTCTAGAGGACTAGGACTTCTTACGTCTCAGTAGTCATGCCAGATGGAGAAAAGAGCCAACAATTGGCAGAAGATTTAGGGTAAGCACAGAATGCGATGACAGGGGACCTGTACAGTAGAAAGGATGTAGAAATCAAACGCGACAGCTATGGGGTAGCACATACTGGGGACACACTCATGAAGATTAGAACCCTTGGGTTGACCTCTGCTTACCCCCTTAGGTGACTCAAATCCTTCCCCTCAGAGCTCAAAGAACCCCAGAGGAGGGGAGGGGAAAAGAGTGTAAGAGCCAGAGGGGGTGGAGGACACCAGGAGGAAAAACAAACAAACAAAACCTTGAGGCGACTGAAGAACAGCACCCTAGTGAATATAAAACAAGGTTCCTCGATGGATTGTGTATCACAGTGGATGGATCCAGGAGCTCACTTACAAATAACTAGATACAAACCTTAGTGCTTGAACCCTCAGGTATATTACCAAAGCTGGACCAGCAGAATGGCTGGCTGGTTCGACGGGGGGACATATTGGGTAAGAAGCCAGCTTTAAAAAAATTCTCTATTATACAATACTGGCCAGGATGTGAGGTCAGGGAAAGACTCCAGACAGAACCAAATGGCCCATGCTGAAGGTTGATGAGCTATTGATTATTGGAGAAAATTACTTAGGAGTAACAGAGCTAGCTAGGTCTTAGGCAATAAGAAGAGCACTTTAAAAGAGCATATGAATTATTTTTCAGCTCCCCTGTTTGTAATACTTCACCCATCTGATCTGTTAAGTTCATGTATGCCTTGCTATTGTCTGCCCTACTACAGGTAAAACAAACAAACAAACTGGGGCATCTTCATTAGCTATGTATGCTTTCAAGTTTTACATGAGATTCTTATGATCTGGTAAACTGTACTTTTTTTTTACAATATGGAAGTGAGTATTAGAATTACAAGGATAATGAGGCAAATTTCAGCAGAACAGATCTTGCTGTGTACTCATATTCAGCAAAAGCCTGATCCTGAATAACAAAGTCTAACTTTTAACCTGTCTAGGATATTTAGACAGAGCCTATTACCTAAGACGACAGACCATTTTTCTAAAATAAATGAAAGAACATTATGTCACTAGCTATTCAAAAAAGAAAAAAGTTGGCATTTGGATCTTGGCATTAAAAGACCAGCCTTTATTACATCAGCAACATGCCTGCATGGCTATCCTAGAATATTATTTTAGTGATTTGATGGGTTTTTATGGTATGTTATCTGCCCTTAGACCTTGGATATAATAAAATAAAAATTTTTAAGTGTAGTGTTAAAAATTGACATTTATTTCATTCCAAAAAATGCATATCAAGCATTTATGTTCTAAGAACCTTATCAGATGTTATGAGGCAGGGTTCCAGGACTTGGCTAACAACCCCCACAACTTAAAACCACTTGTAGAAGGAATTAAAAAACAATAAATTATGCTAGCTTTCCCACAAGGTAGGCTAGATGTCTTAATAACAAGTTGTCCCCTCAAAATAATGAAAGCTATTAAAATGTCATAAGCACTAATATAATATTAAGCATACCAGGAAACATATTTTGAAAACAACTTTTTGTTGTCCTGGAAGAAGAAATCAGTGTTTTGCACAGATCCTGGCTTGGGCAAAGGATCTCCGGTGCTACGAGGAGCCATACAAGTGGCCAATGTTATTTCAATATTCCCAGGTGGGGTTGCAAGAGGTACTTGACCCTAAAGTTCACTGTTAGTGCAATTCAGACAACTTACTGGAAGAAACTGGCTTTCTATAGGGCATCATATGGAAGATTTCCATACCGATCCTTCCGTGTTTGCTCCTTCTGACAAAGGCTGACTGCAACAGACTGTAAGAAGTCTACGTTTGCATTATGGCATCATGGCGAACATTAGCTATATCTTTTTTTTTCTGATGCACTAACATTCACTTATCTGCAGATAATTGGACTGCTGGTGGTCAAGGTTTCTTAGCCTGTAATGTACATCCACATTGTGCAGTATTGGAGGAAGGGGTTAGGTTCCTACCTACATGGCTCTGCACTGGGCTCCACCCACCAAGCTCTGACTTAATGCTACTCATCCCCTGCATATTTTCATGCATCCTTTGTGTGTCACTGACTATTTAGACTCTAGTCACCAATCCCCATGGACTGTTTCCCCATGGAGGTAAGTCTTTACTTACCTACATTACATCTACATACACTTGTCTAACACACACACACACACACACACACACACACACACACACACACACTGTGTTTAACCAGGACAAGAATTCAAGAGCAGATAAAGGAACATTTTCTAACCCAAACTCTTGACATTTCTGTTTCTTCTACAAACTTTGTTGTTAAAACTCTTGAAGTTAAGTTGAGGAGCCATTTTGGGTTAATTTCTGTGTCTGGTGTGAGGTGAGATTCTAAGTGGATCTTTTGATATGTGGCTGCAGCTACTTCTGACCATTTATCAAGACCATTTATTCATTGATTGATTGATTGATTTAATGGAGGAAAGGTTTATTTTGGCTCAGGGCTTTAAAGGGTTCGATCTATGATTGCTTGCCCTCATATAGTTAAACAGAATATCAAGCAGCAGGAATGTATGGGAAAGGAGAGCTATTTATTGCATGGCCAACCAGGAAGCAGAGGGTGTGACTTACTTGCCTCACTCAAGGCTCACTTTCCAAAGTTCCTATGCCTCCCCAAACAGTGCCACCAGCTGGGGACCCCAAACCACCTACCTGTGGGAGACATTTCCAATTCAGCCCTAGCATTCTGCCATTGACTCTCCGCAAAGGTTCATAGCCATCTCGCAATATAAAACATATGTAGTTAGTGCAGGTCTCAAGAGTCCCCTGAGCTTAACAGTTCCGGTGTTGTTCTGAGGTATAAGGCCCAAGTTCTTGCTGTGATTCAAGGTCATCGGCCATGGGACTCTAAAATCTAAATAAATTTCATACTTTTAAAATTCCTACTCCAAAAGGGAAACACAGGACCATAGAAAGAAGTTCAGCCAAAGAAAGACTGAAACCCAGTGAGGCACACGCTAAACAGTGCAGCTCCCTGTCTGGTGTGTAATGCTTTCATGTAAGCGCCAGGGGTGTGCAACCCTTCGCCATGGTCTTGGTGTTGGCAAACCATGTGGCTTCTCTCGTGGATTGGATTCACCTTTTGCTTTTAGATTTCCTTATCAGATATTCTTTGTGTTTGGTATCTCATATCCTGGAGTCTACTGCAGCCAGGTGTGGCTCCCTCTCGGAGCTTCCTGCAGGGCAGCCAAACCTGCTACCCATTGCTTTTCTCTGGAGTCTTAGTAGAAATTACTATAACCCCAGGACCCTTACATTCTTTATGCCTGAAAAATCAGGGCTATCTGGATGACAATGTTGCTCCTAGCTTAGTAGTAGCTAGCTGCATCTCCTTAAATCATGGTTACACTGGCCTCTGGGTACCTGGGCAAGAGAGCCCAGGAAAATACTTCCCTGGGAATCCGTCTGGGAGCAGAGCATCCTAAAAGCAAATGCTTCCCAAATAAGTCTTTCAAATGAGTTTATACTCTATCCTTTGGAGCCAATGATGGTAGGGTCTGGCTGTAATGCATTCAAATTACCTTTCCTATTGTTATATTATTAAGTGCTTGGTTTCTCTTTAATGGCACAACTCTCCTTTTAAAACACTCACACACACACACTCATCACACATACACATACTCACACACATACCACACACTCTTACACACTCCTGCACATATATACCCTTACACACAGACATAAATTCACACTCACACATACACACACCTTTTTTTGTTTATAACTTTCAGTTTGTTCCTTTTCTGCCCAGACTACATACTTTTCAAAAACTGCTTTTGTTCTCATTAAGGGTAACTAAAAGATGCCAGCAATAGCCACTCCACAACCTGAGTGTTAATGTCTTGAAATGTCCTTGCCAAATTGCTTTAAACTCAGCCTCCTGCAGTTTTGAAACATGCAGAAAATGCAGACAGGCTGTAGCCCACATGGCCTTTTAGGATTTCCGATAGAGCCCTTTTCTCAATTTTAAACTTTATCAGCACAGTCTCTATGTTTCGGCCTCCGGTTCTCTGGGCTCCCCTACAGCTGCCCACTGAACTCTCCTCACAGCTTTGCAGGGCCTCTTAGCCCAAATCTCCAAATTTCACATTTTGCTTTTTCTGTTTATCCTTGTATCTGAAAGATGTATGAAATACAGGTTATTTGAATTTCATTTTTATTTCAATTTAATATTAGCCCTGAGAGAGTATTCTTTTATTGCTGTGTACCATTTTTCTTAATGAAGTTAATGTATTTATCCACCATTAGGCCAAAGATGAGCTACTTAAGGCCTTCCAAAACCAATAATAGAATGATTTTAAAGAAAATTCTGTCAGAAAGGCTAGTGTATTATTTTGTGGTATGGCTCAATTTTTGTCTCTATGGGCCATTTCTGCAAAGAAAACTACTGTAATTTTGTTGTATGATTGACTTAGCATAAAATGAATATGTTAAAGTAATACATCAAAGCAGTTTCTTAGTTGGGGTGTAGCTCAGGCGTATAGCACTTTCTTTACATGTGCAGGGCCCTGGACTTGATCCCCAGACCCACAATAAACCAAGCATTTTCTTCAGTGTTTTCCTTCTGATTTTAAATAAGTTACCAAAGCATTCCTATGAAACTGGAAAAACGCCACAAATCATTGCAATAAGATATTGCCTATGACACGGGGTTTTCCTCTGTGAGCCACTGTAGGCAGTGGCTTCCTTATTAGTGCAGTCTTATGTTTAAAGAAGGAACATTGATAACAGATGAGACAGCTTAACTCAGTACAGCCAAGAACAGAGACACTTACTAACAGAGACAGGTTGGACCTAGCACAGGAGTACGGGAGAAAATCCAAAACCAGACTCATTTCAGACTCACAGGAGCAACTTGCTGATGATCAGTGGGAACTTCCCGTAAATGGTACCCAGAAATTAGATATCTTACAGAGAAGTGAAATTGATTCCTTCTTTTATTCTATATACAAAAAAAAAATCCCAGGTAGCTAGAAGATATAAATGTAAAGAATCAGAAGAAAGGGGAAAAACAAAAGCCAGAAATTAGGAGGCAATAGGAATGTTAAAACATGTAAAATTGATAGGGAGCTAGTTTCAAGGAAAAATGACACCTATAAATTAATAAGAAAAAGACAAGTCATACAAAGATATGAGAATTATAACGCATTACCTTATAAAACAAAACACCTGAATAGCTAACAAACACATAGAAAGATAATTATCCACTGATTAGGAACACTACATTCAAAATAGAAGCTACGGGCCTTTAGTCCCAGCGCTCGGGAGGCAGAGGCAGGCAGATCTCTATGAATCTGAGGCCAGCCTGGTCTACAGACTGAGTTCCAGGACAGCCAGGGCTACACAAAGAAGCCCTGTCTCAAAAAAGGAAAAATGGAAACGAAAAGAGGAGAAGCTATAACATCTATCAAATTCACAGTAATTTTAAGTATGCCAATAGTAAAATGTTGGCAAAAGTTCACAAACCAGGGCAAAAAAGACACTGTTGGTAAAGTGCTAATTATGGGATTAGAGAGATGGCTCAGAGGTTAAGAGTACTTGCTAGAGCCAGGTGTGGTGGCGCGTGCCTTTAGTCCCAGCGCTGGGGAAGCAGAGGCAGGCAGATCTCTGTGAGTTTGAGGCCACCCTGGACTACAAAGAGAGCAGGACAGCCAGGACTACAAAAGAAATCCTGTCTTGGAAAAACAAACAAACAAACAAACAAACAAACAAAAACCAAGTACTTGCTAATCTTGCAGAGGATCTAGATTCAGTTCCCAGCAAGTGGCTGACAACCACTTGTTACTCAGGTTCCAGGAGCTCTGACGCCCTTGTCTGGTTTCTGCAGGTTCCTTTGTGCACATGGCCCATACGGACAAGCTGGGACACACACACGAGCAAAACTTTCAAACATATAAAATATCTAAAATTAAAACTGTTAGTTAATGGTACTACTTTGCAAGTGACATTTGAATAATAGAGTAGAAGTGTGTGCATTCTATGATCCAGCTGTTCCCTAAGGAAACTCTTGCAGGAGACATCCACATAACTGCTCCTCACAAGTGACTCAACTGGCAACACTTTTCCTCCACTGTATAATTTTACTTATAGCATCTTTTTCTTTTTTCAGACTTATTTATATTATGGAAATGCTTACAGCATTTTGAACAATGGTCTTATTGACATTTAGGTGTAATTCTTTTTTTATTAAATTTTAAAGATTTATTTTATATACATAAAGTGAGTGCATGACAGAAGAGGGCATCAGATCACATTATAGATGGTGTGAGCCACCATGTACTTGCTGGGAATTGAACTCAGGACCTCTAGAAGAGCAGACAGTGCTCTTAAACACTGAGCCATTTCTCTAGACTGATGTGTAATTCATATATTATATAATTCAACCATTAAAAGTTCACAAGTTGATGGATGTAGTGAGTTATTGGTACATGGTTTCACATAAAGCTCAGGCTTGCCTGGAACTTGTGGTCTCCCTGCCTCAGGCCACCACCACGTCCAAGAGTATCTCTTCACCCTGAGGAGAAACCTCACACTCCATGCTTAACCCCCCTTCCTCCAAGAGCAGTTCCAAGTCTGTGTTCTGGTTCTGGTGATTTTCTACTCCTGACATTTTATTGACGTTCACCAACTGGCTTCTTTCATTTGACTCATTTGTAGTATATGCCGACAACCCATTTTCTTCCCCTCATGAATCATACATTCTGTTATGTAAACAAGCTGAAATTTATCCATTTATCAGTTAGTGGGTATTGATGTTCACATTTGGAGACTTACAGGAATATGTACGGCTCACTGGAGGACTCGATAGGCAGCATGTTCACTTCTCTGCCAACAACCAATCAACCAACAGAATGCAGATAATTTTACTGTGAACTTTTATAGGCTGGTCCTTTGTAAAAATGTGTTTCGCTTCACTCTCATCTCATGCCTGGGAGAGTTGGAGGAGTCATTTGCCAACAAGGCTGCCCCATTTTATTCCTTCAACAAGCAAGGACTGAGGGTTTCATATGAAACCAGCTCATTTATTGTTTATTTTCCTTTGCTGCTTATGTTCTTGGCTCATAGCTAAGAAACATGTGCCTACACTAAGGTCACAAGCATCATTTCCATGTTTTCTGAGAGTGTTGCAGCTTAGCTATCATGTGTAGCTATCACTTCACCCTAGCTGGCTTGGAACTTTCTACATAGTTCATGCTGGCCTCAAACTCACAGAGATCCTACTGATTACATTTACATCCATTTTAACTTAATTTTTGTGTGTGGTGTGACAGTTGAGGACCACTGTATAGGGCTATGCAGTTATTCCCAGACTAATGGCTGAAAAACTGTTTTCTTATCCAGTGAATTTTCCTAACATTCTTGTCAACATTAAACTGATCAAAAGCTGAAAGGGTTTATATGTAGACTCTAAATGTTGATTTGCTTATCTGTGTGTGTCCTGTGCCGGTACCACATGTACAGTGTTGGTAGCTTTGCATGAGGTTCTGACGTGGGAAAAGTAAGTTCTCTAGTTTTGATGTTCCTTTTATAGATTAATTTGGTTGTCCCTGTGTCTCCATGTGAATGTCAGGATGGGCTTGCCAGTTTCTGCATGAAGCCTGTTGGAATGCAGGAGGCCATCTGAGCACTTGGCAGTGGAGCTGCGTAATGGTCACTCAGTCTTCTGACCCACGCACACGTGCTATCTTCCCAGTCACTTAGTTTTCTTTAACATTTCACAGGATAAGCTTTTATTTCTTCTGAGCAGTTTATTCAGAGTTATAATTTTAATACTTTCAGAAACATAATTTCATACTAAATTATCACATTAAATATAATCAATATATTTAGACATTACATGCTTTATAACAATACAGTAGTATTTTATTGTATGCATGCCAACAAGTTCAGCTTTTGGGGGTGAGTACTGGGGATCTGAACTCATGTCTTCATCTTTGTCATTGTCCTTTTATCTACTGAGCCATCTCTTCTGCTTCCACACTGTTTTAAAATACATTTTCATTCATTCATTGAGAATTTAGTATATGCACACGGGGATTTTCATCATATGTCTCCGTCACTTCACCCCTTACCTCCCCTTGAGTATACTCCTCACCCCACTGGCTCCTCCCAACTTCGTATCCTTCCTCCCCCACCCCACCCCCGTAGGAAGGTAGACCTACCTGGGGCCACACCTTCAAAGAAAGCTGACTTTCTCCCCCCCCCCCCCCCCGCAACAGCCATCAATTACCCATAGCACCTCAGCTGGCGCTGGGAGCTCTTGATCCCCTCCCTGCCCTTGCAG
This sequence comes from Acomys minous, assembly GCF_964271855.1. Classification (NCBI taxonomy): domain Eukaryota; kingdom Metazoa; phylum Chordata; class Mammalia; order Rodentia; family Muridae; genus Acomys; species Acomys minous. The sequence goes on along the minus strand of NC_140486.1, from coordinate 72,849,925 downwards.
GATGATGGCTGCTCGATCTGATGCAGCTCTGTGTGACTAGAGCTGCTGTGGGCTCATGAGTCCTGTCGTCGTCGTATGTAGGAGACACTGCTTCACTAGCTCCCCCCAGCCTCTCGGTCCTACAATTCTCCCAACCCCTGTTCCATGAGGCTATTCCCTGAGCCCTGGGGAGAGGCCTGGGAAGTGGCTGTCCCGTTTATGACTGACTACTCCACAAACACTTATCCTCTGCACTTTGACCAGTTGTGAGTGTCTGTGTTAACCACCGTCCACTGCACAAAGAAGGTTCTCTGATGAGGACTGAGGGCCTCATTGATCTACAGAGAGACATGACTATAGACGTCAATCGGTCCTATGTCCGTTTACTAAAATAATATGAGTAGGTTGACACTTAGGTCCTGTGAGCTCCCTACCAGGGATCTTGGTCAGGTTTATGGCACCATGCCCTGCTCTTCCTGTGCAGGAGCTGCTGGTTGTCCCTATGACATTCATGCCACCATTGCAGCTCAGCATCTCCCATCATGCTGGTCGTCAGGGTAACTTCCAGTGATCACAGCAGGGTGAGGTTGCTGATGGATTTTTCTCCCTCAGTAGCACCTCCTGATACTATGAAAGCTAGGCAGCAGGAAAGCCCACACCACTTATTTTAGTTACCATCTAGCCCAGGCTGGCCTTGAACTCATGTCATCCTCTCACATGCTTGGATTACAGGCATAGCAGCACAGCACTTGTCACTCCAGTGCTGGTAAACCAGACAGGAGGATCCCTGAGACTAACTGGCTAGTCAGTTTTGCCAGATCAATGAGCTCCAGGTTCAGTGAAACCCTGCCTCAGAAACCTAGGTGGAGAGTAATTGAAGAAGATGCTTGACATGACCTCTGCCCTACACACACACACATACACACACACACACACACACACACACACACACACACGCACACACATGCACACACGTGTATAGTTCTGCACATACCTATTCATACACATATGAATGCATATAAAGCACATGCACAAGCACACAAGAAACTTATCTGTACAGAGATAGATATACATCATTAAAATGTTTTTAAAGGGACTGTGCACATAGTTTGGATAAGGAGTGTAGATACCCCAATGATAGGTCATCTGAGTTTGACTAACTACCATGACCTACAATACTAAAGTGTTACACGGATCAAGTGAACTAATATATTTGCAGTACTTACAATAGTGCCTAACATATACTAATTCCTAGTGCATGTTTTTTAAATAAAAAATAATTAAACCTGAATGCATAGAAAGTAATCTTCCTAGGTGGCACATCTCTAATCCCAGCACTTGGAAGGCAGAAGCAGGCAATCTCTGTGAATTTGAGACCAGCCTGGTCTAAAAAGGGAGTCCAGGACAGCTAGGGCTATCTTGAAAACAAACAAAAAAGAAAGAAAGAAAGAAAGAAAGAAAGAAAGAAAGAAAGAAAGAAAGAAAGAAAAAGATAAAAGAAGCCAGGTGTGGTGTTGCATGCCTTTAATCCCAGCAGAGGCAGAGGCAGAGGCAGGTGGATTGCTGTGAGTTTGAGGCAAGCCTGGTCTACAAAGCGAGTCCAGGACCCTGTCTCAAAAAACTAAAAACAAGAACAAACAAACAAGAAGAAGAAGAAGAAGAAGAAGAAGAAGAAGAAGAAGAAGAAGAAGAAGAAGAAAAATTGACCTTCCTAAAACATCTGAATAGTTCCAGGAAATAACTAACCCCTCTCTTCTGCTTTTTCTCAGCTCACCCATGCGCGAATTTAACTTTTTTCCTGCATATATAAATGCTTGCTAATGTAAACAACCTCTCTCATTTTAAAGATTCGCCAGCTCTCAGTCCAGCTAATTCTGCAATCAATTTAAGTGGAGCTCAGGACCTGACCTGGAATAAGACTGTTGTGAAGCCACTGCCTTTATCTTTGCAGGTTGTAGGAAAGACTTTTGGTGCAGGTGATGTTTTTCTTCCTTGCTTGCTTTTTTTTTTTTTTTTTTTTTTTTTTTTTGGTAAATACCAAAAGACTTATGTAAACTTTAATAGACAAATATTTGAAAACAGATGTTCCTTCTACCTGCCAGTCAAAGACAGCTATGGAACTCCCTAAAATAATGCAGTGTTGGACAAAGCTTTGCTCTCTCTGTGTTCCAACCAGAAGAGTCAAAATGGCATTTAGTGCACCAAGGAGATAGCTAGATTTTGATTCTGCTCAACAGACTCTTCTTATGTGGCTGCTGTGACCAGCAACCGAGCTTACACAGACAGATGATGCCTGAGCAACACATTTCCTAGCCCAGTGAAGGTGGCACACTCACCAGAATGTCTCTTCAGGGAGCTTGAGCCAGCATTTCAGGAATAATTGGGGATGGATACCAGAGGACATTGGTCTTAAAAATGAGGAAGTACTTCCCTTTCCCAGTAACAGCACCTGACGAGGAGCTGCAGGGAGCTGGTGCAGTAAAGCACACCTCTAATCCCAGCACATGGGAGGCCCAAAGGAGGACTGAAAGTAGGAGGCTAGCCTGGGCTACATACTAAGCTCTGCTTTAAAAAAAAAATACAAGCCAGGCATGGTGGTGCACGCCTTTAATCCCAGCACTCAGAAGGCAGAGGCAGGTGGATTGCTGTAAGTTTGAGGCCAGCCTGGTCTTCAAAGTGAGTCTAGGACAGCCAAGGCTACACAGAGAAACCTTGCCTCAAAAAAAAACAAATACAGGAGGGGGGTTCTGGAAGAAGGAGAGGAATAAAAATTATAAACTATGTGTAAGAACTTTCTTACATTTAGGACTTGAAACGTAGAGTGCACAACTCAAAGAGGCAGGAGATGAACAAGTGGTGGACAAGCAAAGAGTCATAGGAAGGCAGGTCGAGGAGGCTGGATTTTACCCTACACTTATGGGACAGAGAAATGACCTGTTCTGGGATTTGAACCAGATCATCTTGGCAGTAACATGTAACAGACAAGAGGTAGAAATACTACCTTGAGGACATTTCATTAGTGTAAGAGAGAGGCACTGAGGATCTTAGCGAGACTGGAGAAGGGAAGGCAAAATGGACAGCGCTCAGGAAATAAAATCAGATGGACCAGCAGACTAATGTGGGCCTGAGGAGAAGATGCCTCAGCCAACACCAATCCTTCCGGGCTAATGATGCAGTCCCCTGAGACAGAGACTATGGAAGGAGAAACAGACTCTCCAGGAGGAGATGGTGTAGACATATAGAGTCTGAGTAAGTGCAGCTGTCAGGCATTGGTAGATAGTCTGGAGGGGAGCTACCAACACGTAGGTAAGACCCATCAAGGTTAATATCAGCCATGAAAGATACAGGGTGAGCCAGGCTGTGAATGAAGGACGAGTCTTAGAAAAACCCAGTGCCTAATGAGAAGAAATGGGTAAGACAGAGGAGGGGACAGACAGCCTGCCATTTTGGGATATATTTCAGAAGTTAGCCATCAGGATTTGCAAAAATCACATTGCTTTTTCCGTCAGCCCAGCAACTCTTACAGTATTTCTCTCCTAGTTAGATTTTAAATATGAGCAAACTCAGAGATCAGCTTGCCTCTGCCTCCTAAGTCCTGAGATTAAAGGCATATACCATCACACTTGGACCCTAAAAATGAAACTTTTAAAAGGAAAAAGAACAAGGCCGAGAACTTGTGAATTGCACTAATCATTCCTAACGTCCCCAGAGGAGAGAGAACTCTGCACTCTCTGCCTCCTGGTGAACATGTACAGCTCTTTTGAGATTCTTTTGGCAAAAAATTGAATGTGAATTTGACTGGGCCTTTTACAATTAGTTTATTGGAAATACAGTGGACATAGGGATGTTCAATGAAACTAGGGCCATTGAGTCAGTAAAATCCACAAAATGGGAAATTCTTCAAGACTTTTCAAAAGAAAAAAGTTAATCACAAGAAATATTTTTTTGGAAGAAAGGAATCACTATAGAGTAAAAAAAAAAAAAAAAAAAAAAAACCTAAAATGGCTGGGAAGATGGCCCAGTGGTTAAGAATGTGTACTACTCTTTGCAGAGGACCTGAGTTTAATTCCCAGCACCCATATCAGGTGACTTACAACTGCTTGTAACTTTATTTAGCTCCAGAGGATCCAATTTCTCTCAGGACACATGCAGAAGGACACACACACACATATTTTTTTTTTTAAAAAAAAGCAAATCTTATTTTCAAAAAAAGCTTTAGGAATAGGTCACCTAATTCAAACATCTAGTTCTTTTTTTTTTTTTATGCCAGTTTGAACAAGCCATTTCTTTACAGTGTTTCTGATTTGATGATTTAAATTATTCAACACCATTGATTTTAAGCAATGATATATATATATATGTTGGTTTTTTGAGACAGGGTTTCTCTTTGTAGCTGTGGCTGTCCAAGGCTCTCTCTTTGTAGACCAGCTGGCCTCAAACTCACAGAGATCTGCCTGCCGCTGCCTCCCAGGTGCTGGGATTAAAGGTATGTGCCACCATCACCTGGCTAGCAATGATAATTTTATTGCACATATAATTTTAAAGTTCTTTTAGCAATATCTGTAGAAGTGCTTATCAGTGAAGTTACAAGATAACTATGTCACTTCTGACTAGCCAGCACACCTGTGAGTCTGTGCAGGGAAAACAGGACAGAATACTATGAAATAAGAGGGGCTGTGTTAAATAAACACTGGGCCTAGGCCTGGGTATATAAATAGGTATTGTACTGTTCTCTCTCCTGTTGTATGCTTGAAATTTTCCATGAAGTCAAGTTAAAATTCTATTAAGGAAAAAAAAAGAAGAAAAGAAAAAACTTTTGATTAAGTTTTCCTTTAATTTACCTGCTATTTCCAAAAAGTTCTTCAAAAAGAATTATAAAAGATTTCTTGGAGTCCCAGGAAATTATGCCTGGGTGCATCTGATTTTTAAATGTATTATAGCCATTGATGTGCCTGACATTTAAGTTTAATGAAGGCAATTGCTCTGATAGTTGTAGTTGGCTTTATGCAATTGGGCTGGATCCTATCTGCGAAATCTCCTCAAATCCTCAAGTGTGAGGTTTACCAGATGTCTGCCACTTCACAGTGTCCTCAAAGCCTCTATTCTGATCTGCTGCTTTTCTGGTTTTCAGAAGCAGCAAATGGGACCAGTAGCCATGGAGGGAAGAGCAGCACATCCAGTTCCACTCCATCCCGCCCCGGGAACTACTCTTTGTCACCAAGACCCAGCTACACATCCATAGACCAAGGTACAATGTGTGTGTGTGTGTGTGTGTGTGTGTGTGTGTGTGTGTGTGTGTGTGTGTGTGTGTGTGTTTTAGGGAGTGTGCGTATGTACGTGTGTCCAAAGTCTGCCTTACTTATTTTCTTCTGTAGCTCTCTACAGAGAGAGACAGGGCCTCTCACTGAACCTAGAGTCCACAGACCCAGTGAGACTGGCTGGTCAGTGAGGTCTGGGATTGTCCTGGCTGCACTCTTGAAAACTCACATCTGTAACTCTGTTCTAAAATATTTTCATGACACTAGAAACTTTTTTCTCTATTTACCAAGTAGATTTGTCCCACAACTTAACAGGGAGGTCAGTGGAATCAAATTAAATAATCCATTTAAAATTGTGAACTGCAAAACAGCATGTGGTTACACTTATTAGCGTGATTGGTTGTTAGTATAACTTTTCTAACTCATTGCCCGTAGAGAATGACTCAGACCCTCTGAGTGGATCAAAGGAAAGGCCTATGATCCCTTGGCGTTCTTTCTTTCTTCCCCGTTGCTGATAACAAAGATGTTTTGCCTTTCTGTTTTCAGCTAATATGTTCATCTCTGGCCCACCAAAGAAACGACACCGGGGATGGTACCCTGGGTCACCTGTCTCTCAGCCTGCTCTAGTTGTTCCCGTCCCTACAGTTCGTCCTCTTTCAAGAACTGGTAAGACTTTAACTGACGATGTATTTAAGTGTTTCTCTTTAATAAGCTGAGATAAGTTCTGCTCCTGCTCTTATCCTTTGAAGGTAAATGCCCTGAACCAATCATTGTGATTAGTAGTGTGTAAGGGTAATAATAGGAACTAATATGTTGTCTCTATAACATGGTCCCTTCCCTATATTACAACCAATCAGTTTTAACTATGTAACTGATAAACCATGTGTTGCATAGGGTCTGATGCTACCACCACAGGGCACATGTGGACTTGCTTTGTCTGAGTGTTGACCATCTATGATTTGTTCTTTGCATGACACTTCTTGATGACTTTGGCCTTGTGCTTTGGTCTGTAGACCATGTCCGAAGGTGTCCTCAGCTAAGTGTTGAGACATTTGTCTGCCTGGTCTACTGAGTAGACAATGACAAAGGCTCCAGCCCTAAGACTAGGAAGGGGTCTTTACACTTTTTCATTTGCTTAAGCAGTTTTAAAGATTCGAGAGAAATCTCATGATTGCAAAGACTATGGCAATGTGTTACCTCTGTGGCTTACAGGTAGACATTACTACGATGTGTACCTCTGCCACGTGCTTCTGTCTTTAGCTTTGTGTAGTGGGAAATGACACTTTTGGTCACTTGGACATGGCAAATATGAGATACAAAGCTAAATCCAAAAGATTGCTTAGAAAAAGCTACCAGAATGTTCAGTGGTCACTATCTACAGTGATGTGATTATGGTTGCTTTGTTTTCTTGCTTTGGTTTGGTCTTGGGGCGGGGGGTTTGTTTGTTGGTTGGTTTGGGTTTTAGGTTTTGTTTTTCAAGACAGGGTTTCTCTGTGTAACAGCTCTGGCTGTCTTGGAATGCTCTCTGTAGACCAGGCTGGCCTCGAACTTACAGAGATCCACCTGCCTGTGCCTCCCAAGTGCTGGGATTAAAGGCGTGGACCACCACCACCCAGTTTCTTGCTCTGTTTTTTTATTCTAATTTTCTGTAATACATACTGTAATAGAAAAGAAAACAGTAATCATCTATCCTTAAAGTATTAAAACTCCATCGGTTTCTGAAATTTTTCAGTTAGTGCCATGCCTAATCTTTCTTGTCAAACAACTTTTTCCTTTCCAGAGCCTCTTTTGTCCACCCCAGTTCCACAGACCCCACTAACTGGAATTCTCCAGCCTCGGCCTGTCCCTGCAGGGGAAACTGTGATTGTTCCTGAAAACCTGCTCAGTAACTCGGGAGTTAGACCAGTGATCCTCATAGGTGAGGTGCAGGAACCCCACTGGCTAGACTGCTGGGTCTCCAGCCCCTGGTCGGTCGGTGGGCTTACTCACACGCTCATGAGTGAATGCGTTTCTCTTTATTGCCTGTGTCTGCTTTCCTTGGCCATCCCCTTCACTATCATGTGATTTGAAGCTGAGAATAAGGTTCTCCCACCCTCAAGATCTCTATCCAGTGGGGAGGGGAGCATTTGACCCTTTATTGGAGTCAGTAAACAGCCATTACTACACATTTGGAGAGCACTGAGACAAGTCGGAACATAAGGCATGGCAAAGATTTACAGCCAGGAACTTCAACAAGTCTTGGGAGAGAGGGCTTACCACTGTCAGGAAGGGGCTTTAGAACCTTCAGAGTGAGCTTTAAGCTGTGTGCAGAAGACTACTCAAAGTGGATAGGTTGAGGAAAGGAGATAGTCCAGTCAAAGGAAGCCAAACCTAAAAAAAAAAAAAAAAGAAAGAAAGAAAGAAAGATGGAAAGAAGAAAAGAAAAAGAAAAAAAGAAGAGAAAAGAAACAAGCTAAGCCAACTGACAGACCTTACTTCAGAAAACCAGGAACCCCCTAGGGCATAGGTCTGAACCAAGGAGGCAGCTCTGTGAGTCAGCGTCTTGGTGTCTCTGTGGAGTCTGGCTGGCCCCAGCTGCTGACTGCAGTGAAAGTATGGTTGGTTAGGGGTCTGGATCTAGGTTCCGATTATTACTTTCTATGGCTACTTGGGTGCCTTTCACACTTATCTGAAGGCCTCTTGGGCAGGCAGGTCTAGACCAGAAGGAGACTGTCTGTTTTCTTTCCATGATACAGCAGGGAGGGTGTGTTAACAGGAGTCATTATCTGCTCTTGTGGTTGGCCTGGCTCTGGTGACGTGGGTGTTTTTACCTCAGGCCCTGTTCTTTATCAGGCCACCATATCCACTGACCCTGGGTCTGGGGGTGCTGGGGGAATCCCAGGGGTTTAAATGCCATGTGACTCAGAAGATCCTTAGCATCAACATAATGCAGCTAAGCCTTAAAAAGATGAGGAATTGGAGCTCTTTGTTCCTTCAGCACTTGACTTTTAGAGAGTCCCACATCTTTAGCCCCAACATGGGAGGTAGAGGCACGGAGATCTCTGTGAGTTCAAGGCTAACCTAGTCTACACATTGATACGTGAAGGAAAAGAAAGCAGGGTGAACAACCTTTCAACATATTTCTATCCTATATAAGGTACTTTGACACATCCCCTGGCATTCAGAAAAACTAACAGAAAACACCAACAGAGGGCCTAAAGCGACAGAGCACTTGCTGCCATTGCAGAGGACCCATGTGATGGCTCGCAACTATCCTTAACCCCAGTTTCAGGGGATCCAACCCCATCTTCTGAACTCCATGGGCACCAGACACATGTAGTGCACAGGCACACATGCAGGCAAAATGATCATGCACAGAAAAAACTGGGGGGAAAATCCCCAAACACTAATATTGTTAAAACAAGTAGGAGATCTCTAAGCAGCTACAACTGCTTAGTAGACTATTGGTTTACCAATGAGTTTAGCTTAACTTTCCCACCTCCCAGAACACTAGAGCCGTGAAATGTTACCATAGTTTGTTTTCTCATCTGGAAAGAAAGTTGATCAGGAACTATTCACCATCACATGGGTCATCTGTGACAGACTATGGTGTTAGCAGTATCCCTCCTGTGGGAAACACGACGTAATTGGAGTGGCTCACCTCGTGTAGGTGAATAAGGCGCTGAGGGCACAGGGTCTTTGCGTCTTTCTGAGCTGGTGTGCCTGACTGGAGGGCGGAGTTATAGTGAGTTGTTTCTTCTGGGACAGGCTATGGCACTTTACCCTATTTCTATGGAAATGTTGGCGACATTGTTGTGAGTCCCCTGCTGGTGAACTGCTACAAGATCCCACAGTTGGAAAACAAAGATCTGGAGCAACTAGGGCTGACGAGCAGCCACCTCCTGAGCGCGGAGAACATGATCCTTCTGACAATACAGTATCTTGTACGGTTAGGTAAGTTGCTCTCCAGAGTCACCGGCTAGGGACCTTTTAAATTGTTGTTTGGAAGTACGGTGTCCTTCGCGAGACGTCCGCCTGCCTGGCTCACGGAAGTTGCTTTCCTTCTGCCAGCCTTAGCCGGCTTCCTCTCCTCTCCATAACTTTGCCTTTCCCTTTTCTCCAGGCTTGTCTTAAAAGAGACAAACTGCTCCCCCTAGTGTCCAGTCTCATGATCTCCCTAACCTCCCTAGCGGGCAGAAGAACCTTCGAGCTTTTGCTAGGATGGTACCCTTGGAGAAGGAAGGCTTTAGGGTAAGAGGGATGCAAAGGTCATAACCCCTTCACTTCCTCTGAACCCACAGTAAGAATATGCAGGTGTCCTGACAACACTGCCGTGACTCAGCAGCATTTACATTAAAATGTCCTTTATTTTGCAAACTGCTGAGAGCCATCAAATCCCCAACCTAATTATATTTACTCTGGGATTTCACACCATCGATTTGCTTAGGAAAACGTTTGAGGTGCAAATTTTCATATAATAATTTTTATGTGTACTCACATGAGTTCTTTTTTTTTTTTTAATGTCACAAAGTGCTATGGTGTTGAGAACCCATAAAAACACTGAGATACTATTCGAGAAGCAAAAGTTTCAGCAAACCAGACACGGTGTCATGAGCAACACTGGCAAGAACACTTCCTTTCCCAGGAGGCTCCTTGGTGTGGGTCCCCCCCCCCCAGACAGGGGGGTTTTAAGCCACATTTTCCATGAAACCCACTTTCATCTGTAACTTGAAAACCTTACCTGTTGGTAAATAATAAAGTTATTTTTAAAAATAATTCATAGATTTAATTGCTACATACTCTGTACTGTGGCTTCCTTCTAAGACATGAAGTCACGTCCAGATGCTCCCAAATCAGTGAGAACAACGCGACATAGGGCAGTGCTTTCAGTAAAGCAAACCAGGCCAAGCACTAGTTAATTAAATAAGCCATAGGACAAAAATAAAATATCTTCTTTCCAGTTATTAAAACCTCTTAAATTAGAGATTTCTGATTTAATTAAATAAAATTCTTTTTTTTATTCAGGATCAGTTCTCTCTATAATTTTACTTTTAGTCATTAGGTCTGTTGGTATACAGCCTAACAGCTCACCCTTCCAATTGTCCCTCCCTCCCTCCCTCCTTCCCTCCCTCCCTCCCTCCTTCCCTCTCTCCCTCCCTGCCTGCCTCCCTCCCTCCCATGCCCTCCCATGCCTCCCTCTCTCTCTCCCTCCCTCCATTATTCCCTCCCTCCTTCCCTCCTTCCCTCCCTCTCTCCCTCCCTGCCCGCCTCCCTCCCTCCCATGTCCCCCTCCCTCCCTCCCTCCCTCCCATGTCCCCCTCCCTCCCTCTCTCCCTCCCTGCCTTTCTTTCTTTCACCCAGGTTTGTGTGTTGAGAATTCTCTGTCCCCACCCCCCACCAAGTCATTCTGGTTTGTTTGAAAAAAAAATTTATTCTGTCCCTATAAGTTTAAGAGGCAGCAAGAATATTTTCACATGTGCATAGGTTATAGACATGTTTCAATTATTCAAACTTATAAAATGACAGCTTTTATACTTTGCTTCTCTGAACACTGACAGGGAAAAGGAAAAGCAAGATTCTTCAGAAAGTAAGAGCCTTTCTAGGATAGTCACATAAAAACCAACCTTTTGAAGTAGATAACGGAATCATGGGGTCCCGGTGGGCTCTGGGGAAACATCCCTTCCCATGGAGGTGGCTCCGTCTGAACCGCCAGCCATCAGCGCGATGCTCTAGGAGACAGCTCTCAAAGGGAGAACTGCCACTGTCGAGCTTGGAAGAAGTGCAGAAAAGGCTCCCCGGGACCCAGTCAGGACGGAGAGTGGGAGTGAGGGAGATGTGGGGAGCATGTGCTGTTCTATGAGATCTTCTCTTGTCTGAACTTGAGTGTATGTCCCCCGCTTTTTGTTTCTTAGCAATAATTCAATCAAAGCTTTACGAATGAGTTTTAAGATAACAAAGAATTCTGGGAACTTGTCATATCACTTTATTTTCCCCATGTGCCTTTGCGTGGTGTATGTCCCGAGAGAATGTGCTACTGGCCCCTTGTCCAGCCTAGGTCTTACGCAGCTAAACTGGATTTTCCTTGGAAGACACTAGGAAACGGAGCAAGGCCAATTGCTTTTCACTTGTCATGTGCTCTGTTGGGAGAGAGCTATAAAAATGAGCACCTTCCTTCAGTTTTAGTGCAAATTCAGCCACTTTGAGCTCACTGCACGGTGTGAATGTGGTGACTGCAACCCAGGATTCTGATTTTTTTTAACAATGTATTTATTTAATGTATATGAATGCTCTGCCTACATGTACATCTGCAGGCCAGAAGAGGACACCAGATCGCATTATAGATGGGTGTGACCCACCATGCTGTCTGGGAATTGAACTCAGGACCTCTAGAAGAGCAGACATTGCTCTTAACCTCTGAGCCATCTCTCCAGCCTCATGATTCTAACTAATTAAAGCTGACTGAAGTTCAGAGTGGCATAACTCCCAACCAATCTAAAAACAGAGCCAGAAATGGCACCGTTCACTTCCACCTTGCCAATGCTAGGCTCAGAAAGGACGTGAGAAAACAGTATTTTAGGCTGAGATCAAACCCAGAGCCTCACTCACGCCAGGCGAGTGCCAGGCTGTGTCCTAGCTCCAGAGACAAACTTAATGTAAGCATTACTGTTCTCTTGTGCTGCACAGAACACAAGCTCCTGTCCGTGAGGTTTCCATTCCCTTACTCTTCCCTGACCCTGTACCAGTCCCGGGAAAGCGGCTTCTCCAATATAAATTACTTATTTTTAGAATGAATTATTTTTATATTGTTTGGCATAATCCACTTCTCTCTAAGAAATGATAATTAACTCGTTTGTTTGCTTACTTTCCAGAAGAGCTGAGCAGAGCCAGGATCATTTAGCTTGCCATCTGGGTTCCTCCCTCCAGAGAGAGGACCCGCCCTTATCTCTGCACTGTAGCCTCAGGTGCTAGAGCCCAGCCTGCAATCTCAGATGCAAGGAGTGTGCTCCTACTGACAGGAGCCCTTGCTTTCAAGCCTTGGATTCACAGGGGGGTCGGGGGTGGGGCAGAAAAAGTCAACATATCCTCTAGGTTTTAATTTAAACTAAAGGTAGAAATTTTAGTCAATTTGTGCCACTTGGACACCTGCTGATTTTGTCCTAAAGACTAGTTACATTTCTAAAGAGAATAAGAAACAAAATGCCTCTAATTTCTAATTCCAGAGGCCATAGGGCATCAGTATAAGCTTACTTGGCTATGGCTGGGGAGAAAGGCCAAATGTCACATTTAACAAGCTGGAATACACAGGGAGAAGGAGGTTACGGAGCATTCTTTGTCTGGGGAAAGTTGGGGGCTGTGTAACATGTTAATTGGGAATGAAAAATAATTTTCCTATAGGTAACGTCAAAATTAGGTAGAAACAATACATTGAAATATTTCTAAAGGCTGAGCATGGTGGCGCATACCTGTAATCCCAGCACTCAGGGAGGCAGAAGCAAGTGGATCGCTGTGAGTTCGAGGCCAGCCTGGTCTACAAAGCAAGTCCAGGACAGCCAAGGCTACACAGAGAAACCCTGTATATATATATATTATGTATGTATATATGAATCTATGCATGAAATGAGAAATGAACAAAACCTACAATTGATTATACACCGGTGTGCTGGCTCATTTTATTAGTCATTAGCAGAATCTATAGTGCCAAGGCTTGAAAGTAATTGTCTCCTGGGGCGTGAAATGGAATCAGTCTTGTATCTTTGCATATCCTCCTTGAAACAGAGCCTGAGTTTTTAAAGTTGAGACCAGAGGCTGGCTGTAGTGGCGCACACCTTTAGTTGCAGCACTTGGGAAACAGAGGCAGGCAGATCTCTGAGTGTGATTCCAGCCTGGTCTACAGAGTGAGTTCCAGAACATCAAGGGCTACACAGAGAAAATCTATCTCAAAAAGAAAGGAAGGAAGGAAGGAGGAATGTAAGGAAGGAAGGAAGGAAGGAAGGAAGGAAGGAAAGAGAAAAAAATTGAGGCCAGAGAAAAGTGAAGAGAATTTTGCAGTGGTGGGTGGTTAGTATGGGCTGTGGCTTGGGACCACTGCAAAGTGTTCACTTGCCAGCTGCAGTGTGGTGGGTTTAGAAGAAGTGTCAGATGCAGGGTGCTAGGTGTTTTCTCTCTTCTCTAATTGCCTAAATTCTAGCTATAATTCTCTTTCATATAGGTCCTGACCAGATACCTCTCAGGGAAGAATTTGAGCAGATCATGTTGAAAGCTATGCAAGAATTTACTGTGAGAGAGAGAGCGCTGCAGATGGGCGTTCCCTGCTTACCTATGTCCCCGGGGCAGCTCCCCTGGCTTGCTAGATTAGCTGCCAGTGTGTCTCAAGACCTGGTTCATGTGATCGTGACCCAAAACTCTCTGGCAGAAGGCATTTCAGAGACACTGAGGCTTCTCAATGAAATGAAACACTATCAGAGGCTACCTGATTATGTTGTGGCAATTTGTGCATCGAAAATCCGAGGAAATGAATTCTGTGTGGTGGTTTTAGGTGAGTGGGGTTTGGGGCTTTGTTTGTTTTCTTATCACTTGCATTCATTCTGTCATCTGTATTTGGTAAGTAGCAATTACCAGCATCTACATAATTATTCTCTGGTTAATTGCCTGTTCATTAGATTTCTCCTCCCAATTTTAACTTTCCTTCGCTTCTCAGATCAGGTGTTAAAGCCCTTGGTGTGGCTGAAGTTCTGGAGATATTCGATTTTGGTTTTTTGAAACATGGCTTCTCTGTGTAGCCCTGGCAAACCAGGTGGCCTTCAAACTCACAGGGATCTGCCTGTCTCTGCCTCCCAAATGCTGGGATTAAAGGAGTGCCACCACACCCAGCCTAGAGAAGAATGTCTATTCTTTTAGAACTTACTTTTGAAACACACACCTTCATCTCATGAAATGTCTGTCCTTAAAAGGTTTTGCAAATGTTGGGGCTAGAAAGAGGCTCAGTAATTAAAAGCACTGGCTGCTCTTGCAGAAGGCCTGGGTTCAATACCCAGCAGCCACAAGCTCACAACTGTCTGTAACTCCAGTCGGGGGGATCCAACAACACCCTATTCTGATTTTCAGGATCTTGCATGCATTTGTGGCACACACACACACACACACACACACACACACACACACACACTAAAGCCAGTAAATCACAAAAGTTTTGTAAGTGTTACCACTGTCATGCGATAAAGCTAGTGCCACCAGCGCCTGTGTCAGCCAGCCGCATTTGCCAGGATCTCTCCACACTGAAAAACCTACTCTACAACACTCAGGAAACCTCCAGAAGGTAGAGAAATGACACAGTATGCTCTGTGCGGATTCTCAGCCAGGTGGCCCCTCCTCGCCATCAGCACTCAGACTTTCATTTCTCTTCCCCTCACTGCATGGCTTTCACTACTTCCTCCCAAAAAGATCAAATCCCATCATGACTCACCCACGTGCATTGGCCAAACTGCCTGCCCACCCTTCTGTGTCAGGGTTTTAGAAAGCTTTTCCTGGCTCTGATCATTAATATTTTAAATTCTAAAGCTAGTTCTACATAAGTTTATGTTGTTAAGTATTTATAACAACCCTGTAAATACATGGTTACATTTTCTGTGAACTTCTCTAACCTTTAAACATGTGTATATTTTTACAGTTACAAACATAAGATACAGCATCTTCCCTTTAGTCACCTGGCCTCACAGTACAAATGTTTTATTGTTCTGTTGCTGCGTTTCAGATCTGTGTAACAGTCCACAGCTTTTGAGGTGCCGTGACCTCCTTAATCAAATCCCCGTAGTTTTATAGACTTCCGTTGTTTCTGTGTCTCCCATAACTAATGCTGCAGCAAGCATGAGTTTCCGTGGTGACTCATCACCTGTTCTCCTGTCCTTCAGGTCAGCATCAGTCCCGGGCTCTGGCAGAGAGCATGCTTACCACAAGTGAGTTTTTGAAAGAAATTAGTTATGAGCTCATCACAGGAAAGGTCAGTTTCCTGGCATCACATTTCAGAACCACGTCATCAGGTGAGTGGCGGTGAGATTGGGCCACCCTGCCAGCCCTGGCTGCCTGATGTCAGGAAGCTGGCTGGGTTTCCATTTGGAGTGGTCTGCCCTTACTCCTGGTGACTAAGACACAGGAAGCCATGGGGTCCAGGGAAAGGCACAGGGATACTAACAAACTCAGCTTAGCTGTGACTTTGTTGCATAACCTTGGGCTATTTTCTCTGTCTCTCCCTGGATCTAAGTTTTTTTTTTTATATGTCAGATAGAAATAGAGTGCATACACTCTGCCTGCGTTTGTATATGACACAAACCAAAAGAGAGCCGGTGCTGGGCATGTACCCACAAGAGCAGATACCAGGGAGAACAGTTCTTACTGTGAAGATACCACAACACAGATGGCCATGCGGGAATTCTGACTTAATTCCCAGGCCAACTTACAAACCTTGATGAGAACCCAGCCCAGCTGCCTAATTTTAGATTCTGATAAGAACCACTCCAGCATGCTGCTCGCTCGTTATAACCTTCTTAAATCCACTTTATTCTGACATAGGTAACGACCTGGACAAGCTGCTAGAAAAAATGCAACAAAGAAGAGGAGACAGTGTAGTCACCCCTTTCAATGGTGACCTTACGGAATGTGTGTCGCCTCAGGAGGCTGCTGCTATGACCCCCACACAAACCCTGGGTAATGTGGCCTGCGGCTGAAGGAAGGAATCAGCCCCTGGGACAGATACTGTAGAAGCTTTAAAAAACAAAACAAAACAAAACAAACAAACAAAAAAAAAACCACCTCAGGTTTTGAGGAGTTCTCAGGCATAGACTACGGCAGGCTTTTCGTTGAGTTCTGATTGACAGTGCTTTTCTGTGTCACCTTCTCAGCAAGTGTTTTCCCTGAGAGAGTCTTGTTCAGTTGCACAGGCTGGCCTTAAATTGTGTATCTTTTTGCCTCAGGAAGTTCTTCTTTTTGCCAGGAATGATTCTAGGAATCCTCTGTTTGATTTTATTTTGCGTGCATGCCTGCGCGTGTGTGTGTGTGTGTGTGTGTGTGTGTGTGCGCCTGTGTGTGTGTGTGTGTGTGTGTGCGCCTGTGTGTATGTGTATTGAGACAGAATTTTATTAGCCCATATTGGCCTTAAACTCCTTACGTAGCTGAATCTAGCCTTGAACTCCTGACCCTCTAGCCTCCACCTCCAAAGTTCCGGGACTACAGGCATTTGCCTCCACCAATGGCTGGAGCCTCAGTATTTTTTTTCTTAGTTGTACCCAGAGAATTGTTGTGCTTGTTGAGGGCTTCAGAGAGTTTCACGAAGCATCTAGACTGCTGGCTCTGTGGGACAGTGTCTCTCACTCTTCCCGTACTCTCTGACTTGGAAAAAACTGTGGTGTCGGGAGTGTGAGGCCTTCCAGGCGGAACAGTGTTACCAGCACACCCCGGCCCTGCTGGAAGTCAGGGCTGCAGTGGTGAGCGTGGTAGGCCATGGAGGAAGAAGCAGAGCAGTAGATTGTGTTTCTTGGTATTAAAACGTCCTTCCACAGTTCACTATTATAGGGATATCATAAGACAGACTAGAAAACAAACAGGCAGAAAACACCATCACACCATAAACTGCTCATGGCCACATTTGGCCTCCTCCTGCCTCGGAAGGAATCGACATACAGAGGATCACTCAGGCAGTAAAGGCAGCAGCAAGCCTCGCATGCCACCTTCTTATAAAAACCAATGTGACTATGGGCCAAGGAGTGTTTTGAGTTCTGGGCAATGTTTGGTGATATAGCAGTCATTCGGACAATCTAAAATGGGTCCATATTAACTGTTCTGAACTGTGAATAAGTTTAGAACTTGCTCAGCAGGTAAAGGCTGCTTAGAGCCCAAGCCAGGGACCTGAGTTAGATCCTAGAACCCACACAAAGGTCCCTCCATACATGCACTTACACACAGCACACATGCGTACACATGTAATTGTAATAAATTAATTAAATAAATATTTCTCAATTCTCAGAACACATACAGACCCCTAAGTATAATGTTGGCTCCCTGTGTAAGAAACATTGCTTAAAGGGACTGGGGAAAGGGTGCAGCAGTTAGAGCACTGGCTGCTTTTGAGATGTGGAGGTTTCACTTCAGCTTGCACACAGCAGCTACAACCATCTATAACTCCATTTTGTGGGCCTCTGAGGGAACCAGACACATACATGAAACCAATGCATTATACATGATTTTTAAAAATAACATTTTCTAATTTAAAAATAAATGTCAGCCAGGTATGGTGGTATACACCTTTAATCCCAACACTTGGAAGGCTGAGGCAGGTGGATTTCAGTCAATTCAAGGCCAGCCGTGTTTGCATAAAGAGTTCCAGGACAGCTGGGCGTGGTGGCGCAGTCCTTTAGTTCCAGGACTCAGGGAGGCAGAGGTAGGCGTTTTGCTGTGAGTTCGAGGCCAGCCTGGTCTACAAAGGGAGTCCAAGACAGCCAGGGCTACACAGAGAAACCCTGTCTTGAAAAACAAAAAAGAAAAGGAGGAGGAGGAGGAGGAGGAGACAGCAATCTGGAGGCAGAGGCAGGCAGATCTCCGTGAGTTTGAGGCTGGTCTCTTCTACAAAGAGGGTCCAGACCAACGAAGCTTACACAGAGAAACCCTATCTAAAAAAAAAAAAAAAAAAAAAGAGTTCCAGGACAGCCAGGACTGCATACTGAGAACATGTCTCAAAAAATAAATAAATAAATAAATAAATAATTTAATTTAATTAGATTAAAAGAAATGTTGCTTAAAATCAGTAAGATGGCCGTGGGTAAAAGCAACTACCACCAAGCCTGCTGACCTGAGTTCAAATTCCAGATTCACATGGTAGAAGGAGAAAACCAACTCATGTAAGCTGTCCTGTGACCTCCACATTCATGCTGTAGCCCACAGACACACACACACTCACACATACACAAACACTAAAAATTATAATTAAAAAATTTACAAAGAAATACTGCTAGCCAGGTGTGGTGGTGCACACCTCTAATCCCCGCACTCAGGAGGCAGAAGCAGGCAGATTGCTGTGAGTTTGAAGTCAGCCTGGTCTACAAAGAGAGTTCCAGGGCAGCCAAGGATACACAGAGAAACCCTGTCTTGAAAAACCAAAAAGAAAGAAAGAAAGAAATACTGCTAGGATAAATGTTTTATATTTCATCAAACTTCAGAGTTTGATAAGTTTTATGTACACACAAACACACACACACACATACATACACACACATATATTTCCCCCCCAGCCAGACAGCCTCTGAACTGAGGCTCTAATAACCCATAGAAGACAGGTTGTTTCATTGCTAGTGTTTTTTAAACTTATGTGTATGTGTATACAAACAAAAACACTCATATGCATAATTTTAAAAACATAATAATTATTTGCACTAGTATTTACTTTTTCATTCTGATGCTGTGGACCAAACCAAGAACCTTACACATCTATTGGTATGCCTCACCACTGAGCTCTGCTGTTCACGCTCACAGCATCCTGCTCTGTCAGTTCTTTCTGCCAGCAAGGAGACTTCTGTCAGCTCCACTTGCACTCTGTGTCCAGCATAGCTAGGGCATCCTGAGTACGGGCTGCTTCGACCACACCTCAGCTGAGTTAAGACAACTTCCAGTACCACTTGCTAATTAGGTCCTTGTGGTTTTACTTGAGTCAAACTGCCAACATGTGTCCCTGACAAGAAGCAACCCTTTCTAGAAGGCGTGGCAGCTGCCTGCCCAGGCATTTTCTCACTGCACTTGGATCTTTTGTTGTCTGTGGGGAGGGGGTGCACAGCGGTTGATGGCTTGGTGAGAGCTTGGAATAGTTACTGACAGTGTTTTGCAGTGCATCACCTACTGAGGGGCCAGCTGGCTGTGTCACAAGGCCTCTTTGGATAGTCCTGGCATCAGCTCTGGTAATGACTAGACTTCCTAGGCCCTCCAGGTCACAAGTTCTGCCAAAGCCACGCCAAATAGGAAGAAAAATGAAGGGTGTGTCTTGGATCTATGTTGTCAAGCCACAGAGAGGGGACTTTAGGCCATGTTGCAAGAGATTTGCTGATGAAGAAGAAATGTTTACTTTTATATCATTAAAAGCTTGAAGGAATCTTGCAGCATTATTGCCTGGGCCTGGGCTCGAGTAATGGGCAGCGTTCAGAATCCTAAAAAATTGAATTTTTGCAGCTGAGTCCTGGTCCAGCTGTGACAGTGTGGTCTGTCTCCACTCTTAGGGAAAGGATTTAAGATAAGACATCAGTTTTTAAATAATTTGATTGTAAGAGTGTCATATCCAATTCCTAAACATATCTTCGCAGTCAGCTTCCAGGGGGAATTGGCAAATCCCTAACGCTCAGAGAGAGAATAGCACTTGGGAATTCTTGGCCATGAGACATTGCTTTTCTTTCTGTTTTACGTCTCCATATGGATTCATAGTGCTTGCCAAAGAACTAAATTAATATTGCTCTTATAACTTTTTTTAATTTTAGATGTAGATAACGAAACCTTCCAAATTTATCAACCACAGCTCACAGTTGCCAGAAGACTCTTATCCCAGGTGTGTGCGATCGCAGACAGTGGCAGCCAGAGCCTAGACCTCGGCCACTTTAGCAAAGTGGACTTCATCATCATCGTCCCAAGATCAGAGGTTCTGGTGCAGCAAACTCTGCAGCGGGTTCGACAATCAGGTGAGAGCGAACTTTTCATAAGCTTCTATTTTGTCCCAGCCCAAGGAGCCCCTCTACTCCTTCCTCTCACCTAATCCAAATGTTTAGGTGGCATTTGAAACATTCTTCAGTAATAAAAATCATAAAAACCCTTGAATGAGTATATAATTTACCTCTAAGCTTTCTCCCAGACCTCGAGCCCTTGGGGGCCATGCCCAGTTGTGTGTTCGCCAGACGCTGTAAGCCTGTCGCGTCATTTGTGGGACTGCAATCTGGTCGTGCACTGTTTAGGGAAGCCAGCCTGTCCAGGATGCTGTGTCAATGCCACTTGAATTCTTCTTGTGTTCGAGCAGGTCGTTTCTCAGAGTGAGTTCTCAGACATTTAGCAGGTTGCCAGCATATTCTCAATGCAGACGCCACTTTTCTTCATATCAAGAACAAGAAGCCAAGTTAAAATTATTTCAAGAACATAGAGGTCAAGTATAAATATTATTTCCCTCTAGGAGATCGAAGTAGTGGAAAGCAAAGATTTTACAAGTCTGTGGTAAATACATCTTTTCATGAAAATAGAATTTGCCTAGAATTATAAAACCTATATAGAATTTAAAAAGTTGGCACAGCTAAGAAAATGCTGGCTTTTATGCAAACCAGGTATTTATTGGTTTTATTATCTCTAGTTGGTTGGTTGTTGTTGTTGTTGTTGTTGTTTGATACAGGTTTCTTTGTGTAGCCATAGATGTCCTGGCACTAACTTTGTAGACCAGGCTAGTTGCTAACTCAGAGATCTGCCTGCCTCTGCCTCCCAAGTGCTGGAATTAAATGCATACGCCACCACCAACTGGCGTAAGCCAGGTTTAAAAGAGAAATGTAAGTGCCAAATTCCTTCTGGCTATCTTATGTGGGAGAAAAGACAGACTTTAGATGGAGGATAAATCTTTTGCCAGAATAAAGAATTATCTTTGAAAACAGAAAACCTAGTGAATTCAAAGTTCTGAAAAAATGTAGTTTATGGATTCCAAACCTAGAGACATTGTTTGTCAAACTTTGTCAGACTTGCAGGGAACCTTGTAAAATACAGATTGCCCCCTGCAGTCCAGGGAGCCCCAGACTGTATTTCATCCAGGCTCCCGGGTGCTGCTGGTCAGAGGGTGACGCTGAGCAGCACGGCTGATCATGAAATCTTCCCTCACGAGTGCCAGGGTCCACATGCGCTAACAGTAGGTTTCACCTGTCTGACTGGCTATCACTGACACATGGGAAGTGGAGAGGCCTCAGAGTAATCTGCTTTTTAGCCTTTGAATCTCTGAGTGGCACAGTACGCAGTGGCCTTGCCTGCCAGCTTTCCCAGAGGCTCCCTCTGCTCTGCCCATGCTGTCTTCTTTCCTCCACTCTGCGGTAGGCAATGGGTGGGTTTCCATAGCGCCAGGTGACCTGACCTATCACTTCTCACGGATTTTCTCTCCCACACATGGAGCGCCTTCTCTTCTAGTCGGTTCACTTACACCATCTGGCAGTTGCAGCCTCCCTCCGTTTGTGATCTGATATCCCAAGTCACGCTTCAGCAAACGCCTCACAGCACCTGTTCCGAGGGAGCACCAGCTGCAGGGCTTTTCCTGGAGTAACCTCTGAATGACTTGCACTTTTCCTTTCTGTGCAGGGCCTTTCCTTCCCTCTCTCTGGGCTCAGAGCGGTTTGGGTTTTTTTGTTTGTTTGTTTGTTTGTTTGTTTGTTTTTCTCACATATTTTAAGGTTGCCATTCTTCAGAAAGATGCTAGAATCTGACCAATTATATAGGTTTATAATCTGGAGAGGGGAAATCAGGGTTATAAGCATATTTGAAAAACAAGGCAAATTACTTTCTGTTTATTTGTTTTTCAAGACAAGGTTTCTCTGTGTAGCCTTGGCTGTCCTAGACCCGCTTTGTAGACCAATCTGGCCTTGAACTCAGAGATCTGCCTATCTCTGCCTCCCAAGTGCTGGGGTTAAAGGCCTGTGCCATCACCACCCAGTGGCAAATTACAATTTTTATATTATTCACTCCTAGCTTTGACACACAAAATTTACTTAAAGAATTTTGTTTTCATTATATTTGAAAACAGAAAATTTAATGAATTCCAAGTTCTAAGAATGTAGCCTATGGATTCCACAGCTATAGGCAGTATCTGTAAAGCTTCCGTGAAAGTCTGTATAAATTCAGATAAAATTACTAAGCAGATAAAATTATTGTAGTAACAACCACTTTTATATACTTAACATTCCTTCTAATTATAGAAAAATGATTGTGAGGGGTGTGTGTGTGTGTGTGTGTGTGTGTGTGTTGGAGTGTGACACAGAGCAGATGCAGAAGTCAAAGACAAACAACTTTTGGAGTCAGTTTTCTCATTGCACTGTGGAATCTGGGCATCAGACTCAGGACAGCAAGCATTTTTACCCTATGAGACATCTATTATTCTGAAAGTAGAAAATGTAAACACTTGTGAACAAAGGTTGTAGTTCAGTGGTCGGGTACATACTTAGCACGTTTGAAGCTCTGGATTCAATTCCCACAAAATTAAACATTTGTAATTTCATAGTCAAAGATAAGCACCCTATAAACGATGCTTTTGCACCTAATTACTGCCTAGTGCTGTGCCTCCTTCCTGCCTAAATCTGTGCTTGCTGATGGTGTGCAGTGTGCGTATATTTCCAGGCCAGGAAAAGCTTTTACAAACAACATTCTTTTTTAAATTTATTAATTATATTTTAGCATTTTTATTAATTCATTCATATTACATCTAAATTGTTATCCCATCCCTTGTATCCTCCCATTCCTCCCTCCTTCCCATTTTCCCCTTACTCCCCTCCCCTATGACTGTGACTGAGGGGGGCCTCCTCCCCCTGTACATGCTCATAGGGTATCAAATCTCTTCTTGGTAGCTTGCTATCCTTCCTCTGAGTGCCACCAGGCCTCCCCTTCCAGGAGACATGGTCAAATATGGGGCACCAGAGTTCATTTGAAAGTCAGTCCCCACTCTCCACTCAACTGTGAAGAATGTCCTGCCCATTGCGTAGATCTGTGTAGGGGTTTGATGCTTACTGCACGTATTGTCCTTGGTTGGTGCCATAGTTTGAACAGGAGCCCTGGGTCCAGATCTGCCCATCATAGTGTTCTTCTTGTAGGTTTCTAGGACCCTCTGGATCCTTCTATTTCCCCATTCTACCATACTTCTATCATCTAGAGTCCCAATAGGATGTCCTCAGCTCTATCCCACTTTCCTGGTAAGTAAAGACTTTCATGGGACATGCACCTTGGGCTAGTGTCCAGTTATAAGTGAGTATATACCATTTGAGTCTTTCTGCTTCTGGGTTAACTCACTTATGATCATTTCTAGTTCAACCTATTTGTCCACAAATTTCGGGAATTCTTTGGTTTTGATAGCTTAGTAGTATTCCATGGTGTAAATGTACCATGGTTTCTTTATCCATTCTTCTTCTGAGGGACATTAGGTTGTTTCCAGGTTCTGGCTATTATGAATAAGGCTGCTATGAACATGGTTGAGCATTTGTCCTTGTTGTGTGCTGGTGAATCTTCTGGGTATAGTCCAAGGAGTGGAATAGCTGGGTCTTGAGGAAGCCCTATTCCCAGTTTTCTGAGATAGCGCCAGATAGATTTCCAAAGTGGTTGTACTAGTTTGCAGTCCCACCAGCAATGAAGGAGTGTTCCTCTTTTTCAACATCCTCACCAGCATGTGATGTCGCTTGAATTTTTGATCTTAGCCATTCTGATGGGTGTAAGATGGAATCTCAGAGTTGTTTTGATTTGTATTTCTGTGATGACTAAAGACGTTGAGCATTTCTTTAAGTGTTTCTCAGCCATTTGATATTCCTCTGTTGAGAATTCTCTGAGCCCCATTTCTCAATTGAATTATTTGGTTTGGTGGTGTTTAATTTCTTGAGTTCTTTATATATTTTGGATATCAGACCTTTAATCCCAGCACTCTGGAGGCAGAGGCAGGCAAATCTCTGTGAGTTCAAGGCCAGCTTGGTCTACAAAGGGAGTGCAGGACAGCCAAGCTAACACAGAGAAATCCTGTCTCAAAAAAACAAAAAACAAATGAAGAAATTTTTTACAAAATCTTAAAGCTAGGCATAGTTACACATGCACTTGCGAGGCAAAAACAGAGACAGGCGGATCTCTGAGTTCAAGCCCAGCCTAGTGTACAGTGCAAGTTCCAGGATAGCCAGGGCTACACAGAAAAACTCTGACTTCAAAAATGAAGGCAAACAAACAAACAAACAAAAAAACCCAAAACCAAATCATTAAAAAAAAAAAAAAGTAAAGTGAGCTTGCTCTTCCAGAGGTACTGAGTTCAATTTCCAGCAACCACATGGTGCCTCACAAGCATTTACAGTGAGATCTGGTGCCCTCTCCTGGCCTACAGATGTACATGCATGCAGAACATTTTATGCATAGTAAGTAAATAAATCTTTTTTTAAAACAAGAAGCGGGAGGAGCACATCTGAACAAGAGTGATCCGTCTAACGGAGTGCTCTGCAGGCAGGTGCTCTGAGGGCAGGAGATGCTGTCCTAGCATGTAACCGAGCACTTGGCACCTCCATGAACGCACCATATTAATATTAGGTCCAGGAGGTTGCCTATGAGATACAATGTTTAACTTGAATTACAATAACATCCACCTGCTGTGGCATTCTCTTAAACAACTGCCCTGAATTAAAACAAAATAGCAATATCACAAATACCATAGAAAACCAAAAAGGAAAAAAGAAAGAAAAGCAGGAGGCTATGCAATCAGTGCTTAACCTTTTTTTTTTTTCTAGAAAACAGTCACATTTTCTGGTGCCCACTATGTTTTAGTACATTATGAAATGGCTAGACCTATTAACTACCCAATCCATTATCTCACTTGATTTTTTTGTAGTAAGAACACTTAGATACTTCATTTATCAGTCATAAAGTATAAAATATGTTGTCACTAATTATAACTCCATATTGTACAATAATTTCTTAAACTCATTGTTTCTTTTAAAAAGTATTTAAATTACATTTATGCCAGTCCACACATGTGGAGGACAGAGGACATCTTGAAGGAGTGGTTTTTTTCTTCCACAACGCAGACCCTGGGGATCAAACTTAGCAAGTCGGGCTTGGCATCTTTACCCACTGAGCCACCCCACCAGCCACCTGAACTTAGTCCTTTTTTCTAAATGAAGTTTGTGTTCTGTTACCAACATCTAATCTCCTTAACCCTTTTTTTAAAAAAGATTTGTTTGTTTGTTTGTTTGTTTGTTTATACAGTATTCTGCCCGAATGTGTGCCTGCCCGCCAGAAGAGGGCAGCATATCTCACTGTAGATGGTTGTGAGCCACCATGTGGTTGCTGGGAGTTTACCTCAGGACTTTGGAAGAACAGTCAGTGCTCTTAACCTCTGAGCCATCTCTCCAGCCCTCCTTAGCCCTTCTTAATTATTTTATTTATACAAGGTCTTTATTTATAGTATTATAATAAATGAGTAAATAGATGATAAATATATGAAATACAAGTACAGACTATAGAGAATTAGCGACAAAATACTGGAATCTGTGTATATTTTTAGATTGTTTAGCCATAATAATATAATCAAAATGATAAAAAAAAAAAAGAAGAAGAAGAAGAAGAAGAAGAAGCAGCCAACACAGACAGCAACAGCAACTGAGTCCACCTGAGGGCAGATTCACCTTCATTGTACTTGATTTTTAATTCTGTGGCATTTAAAACAAAGCAAAGGAGATGGAAACAGTTGCTGTTCAGACCCATTAGATGCAATTTAGGAGTTTTTCTTTTCTTCAAAACATAAACCATTTTCATAAACCATGGCGGATATTTATATCATTTTTTTAAAAAAAGAAAACCAAGAAATTAATTAGTAGAAAACCCTCATTTTCATAGGCCGATGGGCTTTTTAATGTTTTATGATGACCGTGTTTCCAAAATGGTCAACAGAGTCAGTGCATTTATTTCTTACCAAAATTCTATTGTGTTCTTTGCAAAAATTCCAATACTAATCCTAAAATTCATAAAGAAATTCAAAGTACCTAGAACACTCAGAACAATATGTGATTTCCAGTTAACACCTACGTAAGCTATAGCAATCCAGACAGTATGTTGCTGCTTTAACAAGGGCAAATACGAAGATCAATGAGACAGAGTTAAGAGTCCAGAAAAAGAAAACCTTCTCATTTTTGTTCAGTTGAACCTTTAGCAGAGTGCCAAGCAATGTAATAGAGGAAAAACCGTCGTTTAAACCCATGGTGCTGGGACACTTAGAGGTCTGTGTGCAAGAGAATGAAGTGGGCCTTGGAATGATGGGCACACCTGTAATCCCATGATCCCAGCCCCCGATGGTGCACGCCTGTAATCCCATGATCCCAGCCCCCAAGAGGCAGAGGCAGGAAAATCACGTTTGAGGCCATCTTGAGCTAAGCTGCAGCTCATTCTTTGATGACCTCTTTCTTTCTTTCTTTCTTTCTTTCTTTCTTTCTTTCTTTTTTTCCATGAGACAGGGTTTCTCTGTGTATCCCTGGCTGTCCTAGAACTCATTGTGTAGACCAGGCTGGCCTCACACTCACAGAGATCTGCCTGCCTCTGCCTCACCATGACCATCTTAACTGATGTTTACTTATATAGAACAGCAAAAGCTAGGCTTTTAAAAATAGATACACTGGCCACCATCAAAGCTGAAAATGCTCTTTCAAAAGACACCAGGAAGAAAAAAAAAAAGACACCAGGAAGAAAGAGAAGAAATTACTCAGAAGATAGGAGAAACTACTTAAATGGCATATATCTATTGCCAGGCATGTTGGCACATACCTGTAATCTCACCACTTGGGGATGGGAGGCCAGCCTGTACTATATAAGACCACTGCCTCAGAAAATATTTATTTGATAGGAGACTATATCTACTCTATTTGGAAATCTATTACAATTCAATAATAAAGAGACATAACAATTAAAATATAGGTAAAGTGTCTGAATAGTTATTTCCAAAATAGATGTGTGTGGTGTGTATGTGCGTGTGCATATGTGTGTGTGTATGTGTGTATGGTGTATGTGTGTGTGTATGTGTGTATGTGTGTGTGTGATGAACACATAAAAAGATGTTTAACACCATCCTATTTTGGTAAAATGAAAAACATATGTTACAGACAGAACTTTAAACCCTGTTATAATAACAGCAAAGGCTAAGGATCAGCACTGACAGCCAGTTATAGTTTCATGCACATGGGCGGGTGGAAGCTCGGTCACCTCGCTGGATGTAAATGGTATGTGTAGCCACTTCAGGAAGTGGCTGGCATGTGCTCAGACGGCTAAAGGCAGAGTTACCATATGACCTAGCAAGTCTGCTCCAATGTGAGAAACTACAGAAAAGTGAAAATATATATCCACACAAAAGCCTGTCAACAAATGGTTCTGACAAAACGGTTCACAGAGGCCAAAAGGTGGAAACAACCCAAACTGTTACATCTGTTTGAGGGATGGTTGCTGAGCAACAGAAAGAAATAAGAGTGATGATGCTCACACGTGGGTGAGCATGGGCATTCCATGAAACGTGAAAGAAGCCATCATGTGTGGTTGTCAAGGTGACTGTGTTCAGGTACATCTTTATCCCCAAGATTTCATCTATTAGTTTTTTTCTTTGGTTTTCAAGACAGGGTTTTTTCTGTGTAGCCTTGCCTGTCCTAGACTCACTTTGTAGACCAGACTGGCCTCAAACTCACAGTGATCCTCCTGCCTCTGTCTCCTGAGTGCTGGGATTAAAGGCAAGCGCCACCACACCTGGCTTCATCCATTAATTTTGACATCCATTTGTGGATCCCTGCAGTATTTTGATACTTCCAAAATTCTGTCGTTCTTAAACATTCACTGGTGTTTACTAGGAGTCTGTTAACTGAATTCTGTGAGGAAAAGCCATGTTCCCTCCCTCCCACCTTCCTTCCTTTTTTTTTACCAGTACGGTTCGTGGACATTTATTTTTCCTCTGGATTGTCTCTATCAATGTTATTTTCTGCTGTTTCTCAGAATTTCTGGCATTGTATTAGAATCTCTTGCAGGGCGGGGGGAGTCTTTTTGGAGTTGGTTCTTTCCTTCCACCTTACTGAGGCACGGCCTCTTTCTCTTTTTAAATATATATATTTTTTAGATTTCATTATTCTATTTTATGTGCTTTGTCTGCATATATTTGTACCACCTATCTGGCCAGTGTCTATGGAGGTCAGAAGAAGGCATCGAATCCCCCGGACCTGGATTTATGGGTACTAGTGAGCCACCATGTGGGTCTTCTGCAATACATGCTCTTAGCCACTGAGCCATCTCCCTAGCCCCGTGAGAGTTTTCTTTGATGTCTCTGCCATGTGTGCTCCAGGTTAGCTGGCTCACAAGCTTCCAGGCAGTTCTCTGTACTCTGCCTCCCATCTCACCTAAGGAGTGCTGGGGTTACAAGCAAGCCACCGCAGCTAGCTTTTTGTGGGTCCCAGGACCAACTCAGTATGTCAGGCTTGCTGTTTCACTAGCTCCCCAAGATTGTTGTTTGTTTGTTTGTTTTATTTCCGTGCCTTTGTCCTAAAGTTAATTTTTTTCCCTAAAAAGCTTTAATTCTTTTATTGAAAACGGTGTCTAAAAGCCCAAATCTGGGCATTGGTATACTCATCGCTACTGTGGTGTCATTTTAGGCACACTTGACAGATATCTAGGAAGTATAAGTGTGTATGTTAACCTGTACATGCTAAAATTATTTTTGTAAGATTGTGTTTGTTTCTCTCTTAACCCAACTATCACAAAAAAAAATTGAGGCTCTATTATGTTAGTTGTTTATCAAGCTTTAAAGCACACACTTGAGCAGTTTTAAGTGTATTCTTAGCCCTCTAGGCTAGTCTGGCTTCCTCCCAGCATAAGCCTCAGAGATGCTTATGACATTCTCTGTTCCTGCTCCTCCCCCAACGTCTCCTGGACCTGTGCTGGTAGCTGAATCCTCCACCTCCTCCCCTCACTCCTCCTCCCCTGGCATTCAGGAAGTCCAGCCCTGCTTTCTCCCTTGCTCAGGGATTGGCTGTAAGCTGCCGTATTATAAGGCATATCAGGGGACAATTGGGAAGCAATGTTTACACAACAATGAGACAGGAGAGTCTCAGAACAAGGACTGCAACCAGATATGGGGGTACAGAAGTCAGCATTTGAATAACACTGCAACCAGATATGGGGGTACAGAAGTCAGCATTTGAATAACACTGCAACCAGATATGGGGGTACAGAAGTCAGCATTTGAATCGCACAGTAACCTTATGCTAATGGATAAATATACACCTACCTCTTCACTTCACAGTATACATTTAACCAGTAAGTTCATATTGAGACTTCCCTTTCCAAAACAACCCCAAAATTCCATCTGAACATTCTCCTTTTCTTCCTGTGACTTCTTTCTCTCACAGGAAGGGACCACATCTCGTTGGTCAGTTTAATTGACTATGTATGTAACCACTAGCCCATACCCCTGTGAGAAACTGCTTTGCTGACTAAAGTTTGAGTGTGTGTTTCTTTTGTCTTCAAACTTACACTGTCCAGCCAAACTCGTTTCACTCAGCGTCCTTTTCTTTCTTCACTGTTGTATTTCGGCTTCCGTGTGACTAACCATTAGGGTTCATGTGTTACCGTTTTGACTCCACTGGGAGTTGGTTGTGGATGTTTGCTGTTCTAAAAGCAAACACCAGGCATGGTGATGGGTTCAGAGGGTGCACATCCTTCCAGCTCTCCACCCCTCCCACGTACTCTCTGTCCACACACCGGTGGTCACATAACTATCTTTTAGTTTGGTTTAGTTCAAGGTTCCCTGACGTGTAGTTTTTCTTTACCTACTTCTTTTGTACTGTCTTAAGTTTTGGAGGGTTTTTTTGGATTTTGTTGTTGTTGTTTTGGTTTTTTGTTTGTTTTTGTTTTGTTTTTTGTTTTTGTATGATGCCATTCTGTTGTGGCTTTGACTTGCATCCCTTTATGGCCTGGCGTGGAACGTGTGCTCTTTTCTACTGGAATGCAGCAGCTGCCACTGATTCTTAGCTAAAGACTCATTTTCAGATGGCTTGACACTTCCTCCCTTTACAGACGAGAACAAGAGGCTCCTCTAGATCCCCTCTGTTTTGGGGGCATCCTGTACCCCCAAAGTACCTTCCCAGTACAACCCTGTATCCTCCATGACATTAAGGTCTTTGTCTCTCTCCTTTCTGTATGTTCAGACCTGGCATGGAACCAATGACTAATGAGTAGTTACCGAACGCTGAGCGAGTATCCAGGTCAGCTGTTTTCCAAAGACTTCACAGTGCCTGTCTGTTGCTTGGCGGCCTGTGGAAACATTCACAGTAAAATCTGACCACTTTCAGGTGGAAACTGAAAACAATCTCTAAAGCTCCTTGTGAAAACTACTTTAGGGAGCTAGAGGGATGGTTCAGTGGTTAAGAGAACTGAGTGCTCTTGCTGAAGACTCAAAAATGTCTGTGACTCCAGGTCCAAGAGAGCCAGTGCCCTCTTCTGGCCTCCGTAGGCACTGCACTCACATGTATATATCCACATGCAGGTACACACATACATACAGATAAAAGTGAAGTTAACAAAATATTTTAGGACATGTGCCCTTAATCTTAGCACTCAGAAAGCAGATGCAGGCAGCCCTCTGTACATCCTAGGCCAGTCAGGGTTACATAAGGAAACTGTCGCCCCCCCCCCAAAAAAAAAATCTGGAATTAAAATCAGTTTTATATTTTCTTTTTGTAGTATGATGAACTTTTCATACAATAAAACATTTATTCACTTTTTCCTCTTAATTCACTTAAGGCTATTTTTACAGTTGGTGGATGCTAACTGCATTTGCTTGTTAACTGTGCTGGTGTCATTTGGTTAAAAGGATAAAATTAAATCAGTATAATTCATGAAAATCTCTTCATTTCAAAGGAGGGTTAGGTGTGCACAGCAGCTTCATGTGCCTAGAGCTATGTCAGATGTCTGTACGTTAGACTTAGTTACAGAGCTACTGAGACCACACTAAAGTCACACAGTTTCTAATATTTTGAGAATATAGTTATCATGGGTAATTCAATTTGTTTTATTGATTGGAAAATACATCTAACATTCATTGAGGGTTTCCTATGCTCTGTATATGTGTATCCCAATAAAAGATGTTTCCAGTAGAGGCTGGCACTGTGACTCAGTGGAAGAAGGCTTGCCTGGCATATGTAAAGCCCTGACTTTGTATTTTCCCATTCTGTGCTAAATTTGGATTCATATGTTATATGAGTAAGATTTATATGTTGTAATATTAATTTATTCAAGATCTGAAAACCAAAGCCTAGTTTTGAAATTGGGTTTGTATGTTATACGCATGGTTATTTTCCTAGTGGCCCCTGGCAGTGATCAGCATTAACATTTACCTACAAAGAGGAGCTAAGTGAACCAAGTCTGAAACATCCAGCAGCTTTTACTCCAGGAGTCAGAACATTCCTTGGATCTGTTCTGTAAACTCACGTGGTGGTGAAGCCTCAATTCCTTACTGTCTAATCCTGGGGGTAGGCTCTTGAAACCCTGTCTCAAAGCACAAAAGCAGCAGAAATGTGTTTCTTGTTCTTTATAGCAGGAAAATGAGACTTGGAATGTGGTGTCCAAAGAAAGGGAAATCTGGGATATCCTCCTCAAAACTAGGCAGAATATGAGAAAGAAGAAAGGATTTCTCGCTAAATGTCTGTGTGGTTAGTGCCGAGTGTGTGTGTGTGTGTGTGTGTGTGTGTGTGTGTGTGTGTGTGTGTGTGTGTTGTACAAAACACTGTGTAAAAAGAGAAACTTTTCTCTTCTTGGCAGGTGTCCTTGTAGACCTGGGTCTGGAGGAAAATGGCATAGCTCATCAGAGAGCAGAGAAATATGTTGTTCGCCTGGACAATGAGATTCAAAGCAAGTTTGAAGTTTTTCTGAGGAGGGTGAAACAGAACCCGTACACACTGTTTGTGCTAGTTCATGACAACTCTCACGTGGAGCTAACGAGGTGATTGCTTCAGTGTGAGAGGATCAGTGTTCCTTCCCCAGCCGTTCCCTAAGGGAATCCGTTAAACATGCTGTAAAGGCCCTGAACGCCTCGCAGCCGCTGTCTTCCCGCGGGTGACTGATTCCTACTCAGCCCTCGCCCCCTCACGCGTCTGCCCCATTCACATTTTTGCCATTATTGACTTACTTTATGCATGTGCGTTCACGTAGCTCTTGTGCGCACATAGAAGTCAGAGAACAACTTGTGGGAGTCCGTTCTCTCTTCCCCCGTGTGAGACCCTAGGACTGAGCATCCATACACAAACACACAAGAGAGTGGAGAGAAAGACGGACTACAATGTGGCATACCCAAACTGAACAGAACTGGGAAAACTTTAGCACTGAGACTCGCTGGGTCCTGGGGTGGAAAGCCCAGCCCCCCTCAACCCTCATTCCAGGCTAGAGGAAGAGGTGTCAGTACAGGCCGTTGCAGAGCTAGCAGCTTTCACGGTAATACTCAACACAGATGAGCTCCTGTGGGCTGCACACCTGAGGCCACACTCAGAACAGCCTAGGGACAAACTGAAAATCCAGGGAGGGAAGAGTCCCCAGAATCTGTCTGGAAGAATATATTTTAGTCTTTCAAATCATGTTTTTTAAAATTTTTTATTAATTTATTCTTGTTACATCTCAGTGGTTATCCCATCCCTTGTATCCTCCCATTCCTCCCTCCCTCCCATTTTCCCCTTATTCCCCTCCCCTATGACTGTTCCTGAGGGGGATTACCTCCCCCTGTATATGCTCATAGGGTATCAAGTCTCTTCTTGGTAGCCTGCTGTCCTTCCTCTGAGTGCCACCAGGTCTCCCCCTCCAGGGGACATGGTCAATTATGAGGCACCAGAGTTCGTGTGGAAGTCATGAGACAAGATCTCACTGTGTAGCCCGATGTGACCTTGAACTCCCAATCCTGCCTACCGCAACTCTCAACTCTCAAATCACATTCTGATTGTATCTGCTCCTCCCAAGAACAATAAGAGCAACGTCATGCGCATGCTGCCACCTGCCGCTGTGTCCAGGCTGCTGGCTGGCGAGGCACTGACAGGACT
Source organism: Acomys minous (assembly GCF_964271855.1). Taxonomy (NCBI): domain Eukaryota; kingdom Metazoa; phylum Chordata; class Mammalia; order Rodentia; family Muridae; genus Acomys; species Acomys minous. The sequence continues at coordinate 72,816,888 of NC_140486.1, read as the reverse complement.
TTTACTATTTCTACAGCGTGATTTCGGGCTCTCTGTCACATGGCGAGCCAACCCATGGACTGGCCGATCGAGTCATTAATTGCAGGGAGGTTCTGGAAGCTTTCAATCTCCTGGTGCTCCAGGTGAGCTCCTCCCCATACACGCTGCAGACCCAGCAATCTCGAATCAGCTCCAGCAATGAGGTCCACTGGATACAACTGGACACCACGGTGAGTCTTCCCGCCTAGCCACCTGCAGTTCCCAGCACGCAGAACCTGGAACTGAACATGGCCATGGCTGGTAAAAAAAATACAGTGCAAACGTGCCAAGACATCTAATTAACATAATGCCTCCTTTTCACAGAATCACAATATTTTTGAAATAGGATCTTGCTATTTTTTACCTGTCTGGCCCTAACCTCCCAGCCTTATTCTGAGTGCTGGGACTACAGACACTATCCTTTCATGTATAGTTGCAATTATTATAACCCTAATGATGAGTGAATAGTGTCCTACAGAAAGTTCATTGAGTGGCTACTCTTTAGATGTATGTGAATGTGGTAGATACAAAATTAACCATGCTATATAGAGGCCAGATGAGGGCACTAAAAACCCTGGAGCTTCAGCTACAGGCAGCTGTGAGGCAACATATGGGTGCTAGAAACTAAACTCGGGTCCTCAGCAAGAGCAACAACGATTCTTAACCACTGAGCCATGTCACTAGGTGCCCCTATTTTTATTTTTAGATGCTACAAATCACCAAATTGTATAAGATAGCTCTGGGGCTGGAGAGATAATTAAAGTGGTAGAATGTTTTCCTAGCATGCACAAAGCCCAGGGTTTGATTCCCATCACTGCATAAAACCAAGCATGGTGACACGTACCTGTGGTGCTAGCGTTTGTGAGACTGAGGCAGGCAGATCAGAAATTCAAGATCATCTTCAGTTACATGTCAAGTTCAAGGCCAGCCTGGGCTACATGAGATGTTGTCTCAAAAAATTAAATAAATAAATGTTCAGTATTGTTCAGTATCACTTCTGACAAATAACCTGTAAATTTCTGGCATGCATTTCCAAGTTACTAACTTTATTGCTGGTCCATACTTATTCTTACTACCCTCATCTTCTTCCTCTAATTTATTTTTATATTATTATAGTATCAGCCTTCTTTTCTTTATAAAATAAACTAGAAAATACTTAAAGAAATTTTTCTATTTATAATAATAAATAAAAATGTGAAAATAAAGTACACAGGCATTAAGAAATAATGACTATAAAAACTGAAGAATGTGGCAGTGGTGGAGCACACCTTTAATCCCAGCACTCAGGAGGCAGACGCAGGTGGATCTATGAATTTGAGGCCAGTCCAGTCTACAGAGGAGTTTCAGGACAGCTAGGGCTACACAGAGAAACTCTGTCTTGAAAAACCAAAAATAAAAATAAATCTGAAGAAAGAGGAAAGAAAGGTATAAACAAACAAATAAATCCAAATCTATGAAATCATGAAACTTACTTAAAATTCTGGGCTTTCTTAGTTGGAAGACAGAAGACAGCAGCATGCGGCACATGCCAACATCCTCTGAGGGCAGCACACTTGCGTCACATCCCAAAATAGTTCCTCATTTGCGTAGTGATGACTGAGTCAGCAAATGGGGGTGAGGGGGGTCAGTGCTGAGTGTTCTAATGAGGTCAAATGTTCATACTGCATTGCACTTTTATACTCCATTTGAAACTAATTTTTATTTGTAAAAGGAGTCACCATAATTAAATAGCACCAGAAAACTTAAGTGTTTGCAAGACATTCTTGGGTTCTTCCCAAGCTCAGTGGATACATCAGAAAAGAGAGCTGATTCTAGCCAGGGGTGGGAAAGGCATCTGGCCTGTGTATCTGAGCAAAAGGAAAAGAAAACAACCCCAGGTGTGTGGTGTTGGGCTAAAGGAAACATGTCAGCATGCCACTAATCATCAGCTAAGTTCCATGGAAATGCGAAGTTCTACAACCGGTTTCTTTTACCTCTCACCAGTATCTCTTCATACACACACACACACACACACACACACACACACACACACGTGCACACACTCACACACATGCAGGCACACATGCACACAAACACACAGACACACACATGCACACACACACACATACACACGTGCACACACATGCATACACACGCACGCATGCACGTGCACACACTCACACACATGCAGGCACACATGCACGCACACACACACACACACACGCACACGCACACACCCTGTCTTCACTAGCAGTCTGCTCTGTTTCCAATCAGGAGGACGTGGGCTGTGAGAAGCTGTACTTCGGCTTGAATGAGTACAGCAAGTCTCTGCAGTGGGGCATCACCAGCCCGCTCCTGAGATGCGATGAGACCTTTGAGAAGATGGTGAGCACGCTGTTGGAGAGGTAAGGAACCCAGGACCGCTTTCCACACCCCAGCTTGTCTCCTGGCCAGGTGCACTGCCGAGGGGAGCTGTGTCCAAGGCCACTGCTCCAAGCTCTGGCCAGCCTCGCTTACCAGGGAGGTTAGCCCTTCTCACCTTCCACCACCCCGAGGTTAGCCCTTCTCGCCTTCCACCACCCCGAGGTTAGCCCTTCTCACCTTCCACCACCCCGAGGTTAGCCCTTCTCACCTTCCACCACCCCGAGGTTAGCCCTTCTCACCTTCCATCACCCCGAGGTTAGCCCTTCTCGCCTTCCACCACCCCGAGGTTAGCCCTTCTCACCTTCCACCACCCCGAGGTTAGCCCTTCTCGCCTTCCACCACCCCGAGGTTAGCCCTTCTCGCCTTCCACCACCCCGAGGTTAGCCCTTCTCGCCTTCCACCACCCCGAGGTTAGCCCTTCTCGCCTTCCACCACCCCGAGGTTAGCCCTTCTCACCTTCCACCACCCCGAGGTTAGCCCTTCTCACCTTCCATCACCCCGAGGTTAGCCCTTCTCACCTTCCATGACCCCGAGGTTAGCCCTTCTCGCCTTCCACCACCCCGAGGTTAGCCCTTCTCGCCTTCCATCACCCCGAGGTTAGCCCTTCTCGCCTTCCACCACCCCGAGGTTAGCCCTTCTCGCCTTCCACCACCCCGAGGTTAGCCCTTCTCGCCTTCCACCACCCCGAGGTTAGCCCTTCTCGCCTTCCACCACCCCGAGGTTAGCCCTTCTCGCCTTCCACCACCCCGAGGTTAGCCCTTCTCGCCTTCCATCACCCCGAGGTTAGCCCTTCTCGCCTTCCACCACCCCGAGGTTAGCCCTTCTCACCTTCCACCACCCCGAGGTTAGCCCTTCTCACCTTCCACCACCCCGAGGTTAGCCCTTCTCGCCTTCCACCACCCCGAGGTTAGCCCTTCTCGCCTTCCACCACCCCGAGGTTAGCCCTTCTCGCCTTCCACCACCCCGAGGTTAGCCCTTCTCGCCTTCCATCACCCCGAGGTTAGCCCTTCTCACCTTCCATCACCCCGAGGTTAGCCCTTCTCACCTTCCACCACCCCGAGGTTAGCCCTTCTCACCTTCCATCACCCCGAGGTTAGCCCTTCTCACCTTCCACCACCCCGAGGTTAGCCCTTCTCACCTTCCATCACCCCGAGGTTAGCCCTTCTCGCCTTCTACCCACCCCGAGGTTAGCCCTTCTCACCTTCCACCACCCCGAGGTTAGCCCTTATCCCTTCCATCTACTTCCTCCCTCTGCCTAGTCCACGTCTCCCAACCCAGTGCCACAAGAGTGCATGGCTCATATTTTTAAAAATGGTTCCATCAACTTAAATTATAGATGTTGTAATACAAAACCACAGCTATAGTTTAATGCAACCGGATTGGAGAAACTGCACTAATTTTATTAGTGTGCAGTGTAAACATCTGTATTTTAAAGTTACTATTTATTCAAATTTTGGCTTTTTTAAAAATATGAGCCAGGAAAATAACTAAATATAGCCTTGATTATAGCTCATCCGTGGTCTCTTCCCCTCCAGCACTCTGTCCAAGCTAATAATATCTGTGACTTATAGAACACCTGACAGTGCTGGCCCCGCTGCAGCCATCGTGCCCTTCCCCAACCTACTAGAACCCTGCGGCACACAGTCCAGGCCCAGTTCTGCCTCCTGTCAGTGTCTAGGACGCGTAGCTGCGTGTCTCTCGTCCCCCACACTTATTCTCCCCATGAAAGGTGGAGAGGCGAGAGTTCTGGCCAGCTCTGGTGCATTCCCCTCTGAACCCCTTCAAGTCCTGGTATTCCTTTGATGACCCCAAGTGGGTTTGACCTGGGCTTTTCTAGGCAAGCTTGTGAACATTTGTTAAATGTTAAAGAAACTATAAAGTAGAACAAAGGTGACTTCTCTGCCACTGAGCTGCCACCTAGTGGCCAGGAAGAAAGGGACCAGGCTCCTCAGCACTTTGCCAGGCTCTGGGCACCTTACCCTGGACAGCCCTGCCTGGCCAGTGACTACTTTCCCACGCGGCCACTGGGGCCTCTGCCCTTTTGTCATCAAGTCTCCCTTCCAGGGGAGGAGCACCAACGTTTATTTTCTACCTAGCCAAACGGCCAGCATGACCAATGTGACTGTCACCTGGCAGTCTAGGCAGGAAAGAACAGTAAGTAGTGCACAGATTTCCCAGGCTCCCTTGTCCCCTGGAGGGGGAGACCTGGTGGCACTCAGAGGAAGGATAGCAGGCTACCAAGAAGAGACTTGATATCCTATGAGCATATACAGGGGGAGGAGGTCCCCCTCAGGCACATAGGGGAGGGGAGTAAGGGGAAAATGGGAGGGAGGGAGGAATGGGAGGATACAAGGGATGGGATAACCATTGAGATATAACAAACATAAATTAAAAGAAAAAAAAAGTCTCTGGTGATAAAGGGTCGCCACTAGAGGGTGCTCTTTCTCCAATTTTTCTAATTCCAATTATTCCCCTACACCAACTCACTAAATTTTTGTTTTGTTTTTCAAGACGAGTTCCTCTGGTATCCCTGGAACTCACACTATAGACCAGTCTGGCTTTTAACTCAGATCTGCTTGCCTCTGCCTCCTGCATGCTAGGATTAAAGGCATGCGCTACAGCCACTTGGCTCACCGACTCACATTTATTTTTATTAATAATTTTTATTTGATGTGCATTGATGTTTTGCCTGAAAGTATGTCTGTATGAGGGTGTTAGATCCTGGAGTCACAGACAGTTGTGAGCTGCCATGTGGGTGCTGGGAATTGAACCCAGTGTCCTCTGAAAAGCCCCCAACAACTCACATTTTTATGGGAAGATATATTTCTATTACCCATAGAGCTGACTTCAAATTAGCAATAATTCATGTGTTCATTTATTTTTGATGTTTTGTTTATTTGTTTGTTTTTGAAACAGCATCCCCTTTATGCCACCCAGGTTGCCCTGGAATGTGCACATTATGTAGCTGAGACTGGCCTTAAATTCTGCTATTCTCCTGCCTCTGCCTCACATGTGCTGGGGTTGCAGGCAGGCTCTACCACTCCAGCTACAATTATCCCTTTTTTAATGTCTGATACAACAAGAATAATGACAGCAATGACAGTTTCCTTTACTGTAGTCAAACATCTGAGAGCTGAGATTGAAGTCTGTGCTTCAGGTACAACCCAGTGATTGTGACTCGGTTTGCAACTAACCTGCACCGACCAGAGTGCCTTAGTATTTGAATGCGCACCTGAGTTGCCGGTGGAGGGACCCGCTGTTGCACCGTAAATCTGCTGTGGGCTGTCTGGCAGTTCTAGCTTCCCGGTGCTGGTGCTGGTCCATGTGGCACTTTGCGACGGTAGAGCCGCTAGGCCAGCCCACAAACTCTAATTGATCTCATCTGTGGGGTCCAAGATTAATCCGCTCGGTAGCCACTTCCTGCCCTGTTCCATCTGCATTTTACTGCGCATGCCCTGTGTTCTGTCATAGGTACCCCCGGCTGCATAGTATGGTCGTCCGCTGCTATCTCCTCATCCAGCAGTATTCAGAGGCCTTGATGGCTCTCACCACCATGGCGTCACTCCGAGACCACAGCACCCCGGAAACGCTCAGCATTATGGATGATCTTATCAGCTCCCCAGGGAAAAACAAAAGTGGGAGGGGCCACATGCTCATCATCAGAGTGCCCTCGGTGCAGCTGGCGATGCTGGCCAAGGAGCGGCTGCAGGAGGTGCGAGACAAGCTGGGGCTGCAGTATCGCTTTGAGATCATCCTGGGGAACCCGGCCTCCGAACTCAGCATTGCAACGCACTTTGTGGCACGATTAAAGGTTAGCAAAGGACAGGCATACCGTTTGTTTCTGTTTTCTAAGACTTGGATAGACGGACCATGCAGATGACTGAGTTGAATAAGTTTTGTACAGCGTTGAGTTTGACATCCCGAATCAGGCTAAGGCTAAACTAAAGAATGCATTGGCTTTTCGTCATGGAAACCGGTTTCTAAAGACCCCATCAAATCCCTCTTCCTACGTACGTGCAGTTGGTCTCCATGCTCCAAGCCCAGGTGCAAAAAAATGAGCCGACCTAATCTGCCCCCACATTTCTCAACTTCGCTGTCTAGCCCACTGCTCTCTTGTTTGTTTTGTTTTGTTTTGTTTTGTTTTTCATGGAAAAGGTAAGCCATTTTCTCAACCTCTCAACTCACTAATTCTTTTCTGTGCATCTAGCCTGTCAGCCGGATGCTGGTCGGCATCCTAGCACTCATCTTAGCAACCTCGAGCTCCCTGGCATGGGGATCCCAGTTTGCTCCTCGGGATCCTCTTCTGGCCCAGTCACTTTGGCACGGCTCACAGCAGTGACCTACACAGGGACTCAGGGTACAATCCAGCCCCTTGCTGCTCCCTCTGCTACCCAAGGACTGACTGCCTGTCCGCTCCTGTCAGGCACCAACCAGCTACCCTGAGTCCTTGCCTCATGCCTGGCCCAGCTTTCCTTGAGGACCTTTACCATCTCGCTTGTCCTAGCTGCTAGAAAGCATTTACTCCAATGCCCACATTGGGATGGATGTGGGGCTCAGCTAGCTACTGTATGGCTGAGGCTGACTGACAAGGTGTCCACACTGCACATTAAATCCCAAGCTAAACTGGGTTATGAATAACCTAGTTTGGCACACACTGGCCGAAATGAGAGCATGTGGTCTTCAGGGGTTTGACTCTCACCTTGCTGCAGTTTCCTCTCTGCAAAATGCAAGCTTTGAACTGTGCTATTTCCTCAAGCTCTAACTTGGACCCTGACTTACTATTGGTAAATAACTTGGCTGACGTTAGCTTTCCTGTTGTATTATCTACCCTAAACTGAATAGCCCAGCTAGAACAAGCAGAAGCTCACGTTCAGTAGCAGTGACAGCATTTCTGTCTCAGGAAAAGATAGATGTTTACCGCTTGTGGGCAACGCCTGGGCCCTCTGACGTCAGACCTGCGACTTTCACCACAGAGATTCCTCCAATGGGTAGAGGAGGACTCGAACGTCCATGCCGTGCCCACGTGAGGCTGGCTCTGGTGTTGCTTCAGGGCCAACTGCCATCATCACTGGTGCTCACTCTCACTTTGGGAATGTTGGGGCAGCCTGGGTGGTAGTCTTTCTGTTGACGCTGGTTGAGAAATACAGATGCTTTGTGTTTCTACTGTCACTGAGGCATCTTCCGTTGCCTGAATGTTTTTTTTTTCCTGGGCTCTCTTGTCAGCAGATGTGTGAAGGTTGTAGTGATGGAGAAAAATAAAACTATGGTCAAAGGCCACCTCATAGCAAACCCCTATGGTGAATAACAGTAGCCTCCATCCAGCAAGTCCTCCCCACGTGGCCCCAACACACACTGAGAAGCAGAGCTGAAACGGTGTGAAAACATTGAAGATAGAAACAGTTCATGTGCAGCTGCACTCTGGGGGAACCACACACCTGTCACTGAGCTACACCAGGACTAGGGTGTTCCTTGGGTCAGCCATGACTCTCCTTATTGAGCTCCCACAGTCTTAGGCCATTTGTTTGGAAGGTCACTATATGCTGGTGGTGGCACAGGTCTTTAATCCCAGCACTCAGGATGCAGAAGCAGGTGACCCACTGAGTTCGAGGTCAGCCTGGTCTACAGAGTGAGTTCCAGGACAGCCAGGGCTACACAGAGAAACCCTGCCTGAAAGAAAGAAAGAAAGAAAGAAAGAAAGAAAAGAAGGAAGGAAGGAAGGTATAAATCAGTGGGTTATGAAAGTCTGCCCCTCTGGGCCACTGCATAGAGAGCACAGTGAAGTTGTTGATCGCGCTGTGCTTAGGAGAAGGGGTCTCTGGCTGTGCGGGCAGCTGAGTGAAGGCCACTGTCTGAGAGTGTGCCCTGTGTGAAGAGCTTCCTAGCAGTTATTTCCTAAGACAGTGAGAGCACCTTCATTTATCCAAGCAGCTGCTGTATACCAGCCACATAAGAGAATCCCATGTTCTCAAAACTCTGCCCATGTGAGAAACTCCTACTGAAGAGCTCACACCTAAGCAAGATGGCCTCTGGCCAAGTGGACCTGCTTTACCATTCTCAGAAGGCATTGGGGTACCTTTTATCTTCAGTCTTAGGTAAAACCCAATACTGCTCTCATTGTATGACCCCATTTTTATATTTATGCCTCTTTATCCTATTATACATTATAGCTAATTGACAAGAGATGAAAAACATTAAAATTTTAACCTTGGATAGATTAAAATTTTAACCTTAAAAAAATCAGTTACTTCACCCAACAAGCCTGGGGAGCTTCTGTACAGTTGCCTTGGTAGTGAGCCCAACGTTCAGCTGAAACTAAGTTCCTGTCCAGTCTTCTGGTCAGCTTAAGTGCCTCCAGGAAAAGTCATTCTGAGGGCACAGTTGATGAGTGAATATCATGTATCACAATAGCAGTTTGATGAAAACACATACTGTAGTGGTTTCCCTGATGTTTTGGTCAAGAGTAAAAGTGAGATGTGTTTAGCATTCTTGGGACGCCTCCTCAAGTGGTGAGGCGTCTCACCTGTTCTCCTGTTGTCAGCCTGGCCTTTGCCCTTGATGGAACCGTGACCTACTGGTGGACTCCAGAGTCTAAAGTCCTTTCAGAGAAGTTCCTGTTGCCAGGGAAAGCATGCACACAGTGTGAGAGCTCTGAGTAAAATGCCTCCTGTGCCAGGGTTGTTTGCCCTGAGAGAGGTACTGAGTGAGGTAACTCACTGTCCCCTGGAGTTCTGTGGGCTGGGACCCATGTCCTTCTGAAGAGCATGCTTGTTTGAGGCAAGATCTCAGGTAGCTAGGCTGGCCCTAAACTCACTGTGTAGCTGAGGATGACCTTGAAACCTCTTCTCCTGCCTCCTCCTCATGAGCACTGCCATTACAGGCATATGCCACCATGCCAGGGCCACACAGTGCTGAAGGTCACCCCAGGGCTGAGCTGCACCTCAGCCTGGGAGAAAAAAACTCTGTGTGTGTGTGTGTGTGTGTGTGTGTGTGTGTGTGTGTGTGTGTGTGTGTGTTATGGATATGGGTGCCCACAGAGGTCAGAAGATCCTTCTGGAACTGGAATTTTAGGTGGTTGTGAGCTGCCTGACATGGTTGCTGGGAACCAAACTCCAATCCTCTTGCAAGAGCAGGAATTACTCTTTAACTGCTGAGCCATCATTCCAACCTGAGAGTGTGTTTAAAAATATTTCTAGAAGGTTGGTTTTCCTTTTTTTTAATAAAAATGTTCCATATAAAATAGTTGACTATGTTTTCCCCTCCCTCAACTCCTCCCAGAACCACCCTACCTTCTTACCCACCCAACTTTATGTTCTTTCTCTCTCGTTTAAAACAAAACTCACAAAAAATGGAAATCAAAACAGAAAGGCAAAGACCAATAAGACAACTGCTCCTAGGCATGGAATGTGACCTGGAGTGTGGTTGATATACCAAGTCACACCCCATTGGAGAAAACTGACTTTCCCTTAAATAGCAAGTACCAACTGCAAATAGCTTCTTGGCTAAGGGTTGGACCCCCCTTCTCCTCCTCATCTCCCCTCTATTCTTGTTTCTCTCCTATCTAGTGTTAGGGGTAAAACTGGGGGAGTAAGGGTTGGGGGTAAAAGAGCCCACAAAGTAGCAAAGATCAGCCACAACAGGTGTGTGCTACAAGGCCAGCTCTCATTAGCTATTTTCTAAATATCAATAAAACATTAACTAAACCACTATATTATCTCTTGCCTAATAGATTCCAACACACTTTGAGTTTAGCAAAGGAAATGCTTAAAAAAATGTGAGTTGCTTAATAATTGTTAATATTCATAAATAATTTGATAATAATTAAATGCAATTAATAATAATTGAACTCCACCTGTCTGCCTCTCGAGTACTGGGATTAAAGGCGTGTGCCAACACACCCTGAGAAAAGCTTACTTCTTAGTCCTTGTTTGGATAAGCATTAGCAGACCTAAAGCCTACTTACATCCTAGACATTCAATAAATAGGAACCTTTAAAGCCAATCTACTTGAGTTGGACTATTTTCTTTTTTTATTATTTCAACTTATAACTTATTCAGATTACATCCTGATTGCTATCTCCTCATTTGTATCTTCCTGTTCCCACCTCTCCCTCTTCTGTCCTGTTCCCCTCCCCTAAACCTCTGACTGAAGGGAGCACCACCACCACCCTATATCCACAGCCTATCAGGTCTCATCCAGATAGCCGCCTTCCCCTTCCTCTGAGTGCCACTGGGCCTCCCACCAAGGGGAGGTGATCAAATTGGGGACGTGGGGAGGGGGGATGCGGGGGGCAGGGGCACCAGAGTTCATGTCACCCATAACCATGGAGACTGCGCTGTCCATTGGCTATTCTGAACAGGGGGTCTAGGTTTACTGCATGCATTGTTCTTGGTTGGTGCAACTGTTTGTGCAGCCACACACACCCCCTCCGCCGTCCAGATCTGTAGGCCTTGATGGTCTCCCTGAGGGGCTCCTGAACCTTCTGGGTCCTTCCATCCCCTCCCTTCCATGCCACTCTCAGCACTCTGTTCTAACCTGGAAACTGGGTGCTGAAGGTGTAACTTGTCCGTTGCAATGCTTGCCTGGCACACCTGATGTCCTCTGTTTGATTCCCCAGGGCTGTGGGAAAACAGGAGTAGTGACGCAAAACTGTAATCTCAGCTCCTGGGAGGTGGAGGCAGGAGAATCAGATGTCCAGGTTCATACTCAACTACATATCACAAGGCTAGCCGGGGGCAGGCAAAACCCTGCCTCTGGCAAAAACAAAACTAACAATAATAGATCCCTTTATATTTTATTTTTGTTTTTTCTTTCTTTCTTTTTTGTTGTTGTTTGTTTTTGTTTTGTTTTGTTTGTTTGTTTGATTGGTTGGTTGGTTGGTTGGTTTGGGGAGTTTTTTGGGTTTTTTTTGTTTTTTGTTTTTTGGTTTTGATTTTGGTTTGTTTTTTAAGATAGGGTTTCTCTGGGTTAGCCTTGGCTGTTCTGAACTAGCTTTTAGACCAGGCTGGCCTCAAACTCACAGAGATCTGCCTGCCTCCACCTCCCTGAATGCTGTTCTTGAACATCTTTCAAAAGCGGGCTCTCCTCTTTCATCGACATGGTTGTGCTCCTAGGATTGATGTAAGTTACCAAAGGAACTCATGGATGTGAGTTTGTGGTACTATATGAAGAGTCGGTGCTCTGTAGGTGCTTTGTGAAATTAGGAGCAGACTGATCACTCTTCATGTGAGGCAGTTGGTTTCTTTTGGATCAGCCTGGTTAGCATTTCACGACCCTGGAGGCCTCAGGCCAATCGCTACTTGTCGGTTTGTGGGGAACTGAGTCTGCAGCATTGTGCCTAGGCAAGTTCTACCACGTATATGTCCCTCGTCCTCTTTTGCCTTCTGTTTTGATACAAGTCTCATTAAATTGCCACAGGGAACTTGGGAACTTCTCCCTCAGCCTCTTGAGTAGCTGGGATTACAGACAGTTATTTTTAAAGTCAATAAAGGGATAAAGAGAAAAACTAACCATTATTTGCTTGATTAAAACATTTTGGATGAATGTTGAGAGTCTGTCTCAAGTCCCTGACAACTGGAACTGTCCTTTCTCGTCACTGACTCCCAGGAGTTTGTCCAGGGTCAGCAAGTGTAGCCATGACCTGTGGCTTCTCCATCACCGTTAGGATGCTCCAGTGTGCTTCTCTGGCCTTCAAAGCTAATTCATGCAGTATACCAAGCTGTCTGTGCAACTGAGGTGGCAACTGAGGGTCACACGCTCAAAGAAGCACTCTGTGCACGCTTTGAAGGTAGCAAATGTCGAGGTGGGTGTGGCGCACAGCCCTGCAACCCTGGCACTTAGGAGATGAGGACATCGAGAGAAGGGGTTCAAAGCCATCCTCAGCTACAGGGGATCTGAGGTTTGCCTGGGCTGCACAAAACGCCATCTCAAAGATCAAAATCCTCTCACAAAAATCAAAACCAAACATTCTACTATGCGTGGTCTACACCCTTAGTGGCGGTCATTAGGAAGCCTACATCTTGAAACCATTAGAAAAGACGCAAACTTGAATGAGGCGTTTTAATGATTCCTCTGTGTCTCTTCTACAGACCTGGAGAGGAAATGACCAGGAAGAGTGGATCCCTCGGACATACCAGGACTTAGAAGGCCTGCCCTGCATCGTGATACTGACTGGCAAGGACCCCCTTGGAGAGACTTTCCCCAGGTGAGACGAGATGAGACACTCCCTAGCTGAGCTGCCGCACGGTTGATGAACCAGTTTCAGCTGTCTGGCAGTAACTGATCCATGAAGGGACAAAAGAAATAGAGCCACACCCTTCTCTCCTTCAGATTTCCAGAACCTCCGTTCTGGAATGGAGCTGAGCCACAGCTGGAAAGCCGCTAGAGCCCAGAGCAAGGCAGCCAGAGAGACTGAGAGGAAAGGCAGGAGACAGACGGACAGACGGACAGACAGACAGACAGACAGCAGGATGGATGATAGTCTAAATAAAGCACTTTGTGTTTGCTAATCTAATGTTCCAAACTCCCTCAAGGGTGGACAGCTACAGATTGGAAGACAATAAAGGCCTCAACTGAATGTCTACTGTGTGTTTCAGGCCACACTCCACATGGCTTCCGGCCACACACCCCATGCCTTCCGGCCACACACCCCATGCCTTCCGGCCACACTCCACATGGCTTCTGTGTTCTTTGCCTCTTCCTTTGCATCAGCCTTATAAGCCAGCCTTCTCTATGGAGCCTTTGGTATTTACTTTTTAGTGACACTGGAGCTGAAGTCCAGGGCCTCATACATGCTACACAAGTTTTCTGCCATGGAACCACGTCTGCCATTGAACTGCCCTCTCTATTTTATACTCTGGGGAAGCACAGAGAAAGATGGCTGGCTGGGAGGTGACCGCCGAGATTCAAAGCAGACTCAGCCAGTCCTGAAGCCTGTAGTTCTCACCGCTCATGGATCCCGGGGCCTCTGACGAGGGGTGTGCCGTGGATCCCGGGGCCTCTGACGAGGGGTGTGCCGTGGATCCCGGGACGAGGGATGTGCCACTAATATTGTTCCTTCTGTACAGGTCCTTAAAGTACTGTGACCTGCGGTTAATTGACTCAAGCTATTTAACTCGCACGGCCTTGGAACAGGAGGTGGGCCTGGCATGCTGCTATGTCTCAAAAGAGGTCATCCGAGGGCCTGCTGCTGCCCTGGACCTCAGTGGGAAGGAGGCCGAGAAGGCCCCCACCGGAGAGAATGACTCTGAGGAGCTGCTCATCGATTTGGAGCGGCCGCAGAGCAACAGCAGCGCTGTCACCGGAACGTCAGGTCAGAACTCGCCTTCAAAAGGTAGAGCCCCATTACTGACGGTCCCCCGCCCCCGGGTCTCCAAGCAACAGCCGAGACCTCAGCTGCTGGGTGGGCTGAGTAGCTGTAGCTCTCTCTGGGTCTAACCATGAGCGTAGTGACAGGCGAAAACCCATAACCAGTTAGCCTCGCAGCCTGCACCATGTGCCTGATGCCTCCTTGTCTCCTTCCAGTTTCTCCAGAGCTCAGATTTGCATAAACACCCCATTTTCAGTCTAGAGATGGAAGCTCTAAGTTTGCATTTGGTGGCTTGGTGCCTGGCATGAATGTTTGGATGGGTGGGTGGCTGGCTGGCTGGTTACACAGGTTCTTGCTGTCAAGTGTGGGTACAGTGTACGCTGCAGGCTTTCTAGGGGCTCCTTGTTGGCTGCAGGGTCTCTTATACAATTTCCTTTAGTAAGTCGTAATACAGCAAGTGCAGCCCTACTTCTAGATTTTTTTGATTATGAAAGTAATAAACTTTAATGCAGACAAGAAGATGTATCGAAGTACAAGGAATAAGTTGAAGTGGAGCCCCCACCAAGGGCAGCCATGCCCCCCCCCCCGAATTAACATGGAGATCAGGCCCTCAGCCAGACCTGCATGTGCAAGCATGCAAGCACTTACACCCAGGGTAGCACCAGTCAGCAGCTGTCTGAGAACGCCATGCCCAGGGCCCTCCTGTCTGAGGTGACCCAGGGCCTGGGGGGACATGAGACCCGCCCTTCTCTAGGCTGGGCCCAGCTACTCTCCGTCAGTAGGGGAGAGCTTGTGTAGCCTCCTCCTCCCTCAACCTCACCACTGTAGCCGCCTCAATTTTCCTAAAACCAGCTCAGAAAAAACAGAGCAGTACAAGGTGGCAAAATGAACAGGGGACATGAGAGGGTGGGGGAAAAACTGTCCCTTCCTAGGGGCTCTTTTTTAAAAGACATTTTAAAAGTGTGGATATTTTTGCCTGGGTGTATATAGGTGTGCTACACAGGTGCCTGGTGCCCACGGAGGTCAGAAAAGGGCGCCAGGTGCCCTAGAACTGGAATTACCAACAGCTGTGAGCTGTGGGGCTGGGACCTGAACCCCAGTCTTCTGCAAGAACAGCAAGTGCTCTTAGCCGCTGCGGTGACCAGGGCTCCTTAGTCACACCCCTCCCTTGAGGTCCTCCCCACTCACCAGCCATGTCCTCCTTACGCTCCTCTTGGCAAAGCCCTGCTCAACACGGAACACTGAGACCCCAGCTCCTGACCTCCCTCAAGGCTGAAAGAGGGAGGCAGGCAGACTCTCTGCTGAGTGCCTGGGCCATGAGTGCTCTATGCCAGAAACACCGATGGACACAACACACCGGTGTCTTTCCACAATGTCACAATTTATTGATCACAAACTCACAAGGTTTAGTGGTTGCAGTGACAGTGATTTATCATATAATCTGTCTTCCTTGGTAGCTTAGCTGAGGCAAATACCGGTTCTTTGTTCCAATCTTACTAATATTAACTCTGATAGCACACAGTAACTATGTATGTATGTATGTATGTATGTGTATGTACGTATGTATACTATGTGTGTATATATGTATGAATGTATGTATGTGTATTATGTGTGTATGTATGTGTATTATGTGTGTATGTATGTATGTGTGTATAGATGTATATAAATGGGTCAGAATGAAAACAGCTTAAAGAGGCTGTAGCAGGGTTTAAGAGGGTTGAGAAGTGAGCTGATAAAAAGGCTGTATTAAAAATAAACCAGACAAGCCCGGGCTGTGGCGGCATATGACTTTAATCCCAACACTTGGGAGGCAGAGACAGGTAAATCTCTGAGTTCCAGGACAGCCAGGACAACACAGAGAAAACCTGTCTCAGAAAAACCAAACAAACAAACAAACAAACCAGACTAAAGCCAGGAGGGAGTTGCTGTTGTCAAGTTCCAAATGAAGCTGCAGAGTTCAACTGCTAGGGAAAGGCTGGCCCAGGGCTCAGGAGCAGGCAATGGCTCAGGAGCTGGGGAAGGATGGGTTAAGTGCAGGTCCAGATAGGGACCAGGCAGACAGGCAGGCAGCCATGCGTCAGCGCAGGGAGTTTGGCCCAAGCTGTAACAGAAGTGAGGGAAGCCTTGACAAAGTGCACAGCAGACATCAGAGGACAGGCTGGTGTGGGGCCATGCCACCGCAGTGCATCACTTTATGACATCAGAGGACAGGCTGGTGTGGGGCCATGCCACCGCAGTGCATCACTTTATGGGGGTCAGGAGAGAAGATTACCCATGCCCTTTCCTTGGTCTGGCATGTCCAACGAGTTCTCTAGGATTTTGAATATACTTGTGTGCCCCTACAATCTCAGTTCACCCCAATAAATTTACAGGGTGGCTCCCTTTCCACTTCTAGGACTAAGTCATTGATCATTCTGTGCTGGGTGCGTGATTGACAGGTGGTGCAGTTTCTCAGCCCGTGTGGGTTCTGCAGTAACCCTTCTCCTTAAAAACGGAGCAGCACACACAGTTGGGGTTTTCTTTCTTTCTTTCTTTCTTTCTTTCTTTCTTTCTTTCTTTCTAAAGATTTATTTTATTATGCGTACAATGTTTTGCCTGGATATACACCTACAAGCCAGAAGAGGGCACCAGATTTCATTATAGATGGTTGTGAATTGAACTCAGGACCTTTGGAAGAGCAGGAAGTGCTCTTAACCTCTGAGCCATTTCTCTAGCCCACTCCACCCCCCCTTTTTTTTTTTCCGAGACAGGGTTTCTCTATGTTATCTTGACCGTCTTGGACTCGCTTTGTAGACCAGGCTGGCCTTGAACTCACAGCCATCCACCTGCCTCTGCCTCCCAAGTGTTAGGATTAAAGGTGTGCGTCACCATGCTGGCTGCACAGTTTTATATACACGGTGTGGACTAGCTTATGAGAGTAGCAACCTGATCTCAGCAGTTGGAAGCTGCCAGTCATGGGAGCAGTAAAGAGGCTTGCTTTTTAAACTATGAGTGCATGTGCATGCGCGCGCGCGCGTGTGTGTGTGTGTGCATGTGCGTGTGTCCAGAGTGAGCAGTGTACACAGAATGCAGTGCCCCCAGAGGCCAGACGCATTGGACCCTCATGGTCTGGAGTTACAGCCCACCTGGCATGGGTGCTGGAGTTAAACCTGGGGTCTCTGCAAGAGCAGTCTATGCTCTTAACTGCTGAGCCAGCTCTCCAGCCCGAGAGAGGTTTGCTTTTAACAACGACAGTTTGTCGGGTCTCCTACAGCTGGAATTGGAACTCCATGGCTGGACAGCACCCATTTGAGCTCAGAGAGGGTCTTCAGCCATGAGTATTAGGAGACTCAACCACCAGAGGAAAGATTAAAGTTAGCAGACAAAAGAGAAGACACTGGAGACTCTCACCTCCTTATCTAGGGCTGGTCTACACTCTGCCCCCCTCCCCTGGAGACATCCTACCCTGGGTTGGGAAATGGCTACAAGTGGGGGACTTAGAGGACCACCAAGGCAGAGAGTAAGTGCCACTGGAAAGGGCTGGGACATGGAGCCTGTCAGCCCATTGGCATCTGACAGAGGTGGAAGGACTACTTCCAAAATGTGGGACGGCTCTAGAAAAGGAACCATAGGCCACAAAGCGCTAGGAACCAGCGGCCCAGGAAGGTAGTCACTGGGGGCGGGGGGGGGGGGGGGGGGGGGGAGGGGAGTGGCAACATGGGAAGGAAGGCAGGAGAGCTAGGCTGGTGCCCAGCTGGTATCTCCCACTGGCCAAGCCCACCCAAGACCCAGGGCCCTTAAGGGAGCAGGAGAAAGCAGTGTAGAGACTGAGGTACAGAGAATATCCTGGCACTGTGTCTCCGTTTCCAAAAGTGGTTGTTGTTTCGGTTTGGGGTTTGGATTGAGGGCTTTTGTTTGTTTTGGGGTTTTGTTGTTGTTTTGTTTGGCATTTTTCAGTGGCCTTTACCTCCTGACCTTGGCATCAGGGAGGGGTAGGAGGAGGACTAGTTCCACTGTCCCTCTCCAGGTTCCACCATGGAGAACGGGGTGAGTTCCTCTAGCACAGCGGCGGCGGGCAAAGCCCAGCAGCAGCCTCTGACCCCCAGCCTCCAGAGCCCCACCACCAGCGCGCGGCTGGATGACGGGGTCTCCGCCAGCACTGCCGTGGCTGGGGAGGTCCTGAAGCAGGAGTGTGATTCCTTGGGCCCTCCGATGGCCAGCAGTACCACCTCCAAGCCTTCTTCATCCTCATCCTCGAGCGCCCAGGCTCTTGCGTGGTCAGGTCAGCCCCCCAGAGGCTGCCAGGACCTGCACACAGCCCTGCCGCCCGTGGTGATCTTATCCAAAGCCGCATACAGACTGCTGGGATCCCAGAAGGGCGGCCGGCTGCCCCCCTCCTCGTCCTTGCTGCCCCACGCTGATGTGGCCTGGGTGAGCTCCCTGCGGCCAGGCCTGCACAAGGACATGAGCAGCGAGGAGCAGTCCCTTTACTACCGCCAGTGGACCTCAGCCCGGCAGCACCACGCTGACTACAGCAACCAGCCAGACCCCACCTCAGGAGCCCGGACCTTGCACCCAAGGCGGCTGCTGCTTACTGGGCCCCCCCAGGTAGGGATGGACCAGGGTGGGTCCTGTCTTGGCTGCCAGGGGATATCTTGGGGGGTTGGCGGGATTGACAGAAGACCTCTTTCAGACCTCCACTAAAGAGCCAAAGTGTGAAAGAAATCTCTTTTCGTTTTCCTTTCTCTCTTTTCCCCTCCTCCACCTTTCGTAATTAAAAATATCTCCATCAGGTGGGCAAGACTGGCTCCTATTTGCAGTTCCTGAGGATCCTTTTCCGCATGCTCATCCGGCTGCTGGAAGTAGACGTGTATGACGAGGAGGAGATAAACACAGGTGAGGCTTGACGTTATGACCTAGGCATGACCTAAGAGCCAGAATATTGAAAAGGGATTTATTAGCGTGGCTTAGAGGCTGTGGTCTGACCAGTTCAACAATGGCTGTCTCCTGATGAAAAGGCCAAGAATTTGGCAGCTGTTCAGTCCACCAAGCTGGATGTCTCAGCTGAGCATTGGTCTGCATTGGAATCCCAAAAAAGTAGGAAGTAAAGCCTCAGCAGCAGAGTAGATGAACTTGCCAGCAAGAGTGAGGGCAAGCAGGCAAAAATGAAAAGAGTCCTTTTTCCACGACCTTTGATGCACACTGCCACCAGAAGGCATGGCCGGATTTAAAGTTGGTCTTCAGCCCTCCAATGATCCAGACAAGAAAATCCTTCACAGATGTGCCCAGCAGCATGGGTTTCAGCTAATTTCAGATGTAGTCAAACTGACAACCAAGACTAGCAATCCTTGCCTCTGATTTTCATAGAAAGTGCTGGGGCCACAGCCCAGGGGTGGAGTGCTTGCCTGGAATGTGTGTTGCTGAAAATCAACCCCCAGGATTGAGAAACAGTAATAACAAAGTCATCCAGGATATCAATACCTTAAAACCCCACAGCTAACACTGGGAATTTTGATCGTCCAAATAAGTATGTTTTCAGCAGAAGTGGGATTCTCCACCTCATGGCACAGGAGTTTGTGAACTAGGCCTGTAGAAACTAATTCAGAGATAGTGAGGGAAAATCCCTTTCCCTGAAGAAAGTCTAAAGGACTAATTTTGGTCCCTTCTACTCTGCGATAACAGAGCTTGTTTCTCAGAAATGCCTTTGTCATACCTTCTCTGGGCTTTGTACTTTGGGATGGTGGTGAGGAGAGGCGACAAACACACCGGTTCAAGAAGGTGTGGAGGAGGCAAGGCAGAAGGGGGCGATGGGAGAAGGAGGTGGGCCCACCTGCCCTGTGCCCTGCCCTGCCCTAGATCACAATGACATCAGTGAAGTGAACCAGTCAGAGGGGGAGCCCTGGCCTGACATTGAGACCTTCAGCAAGATGCCTTTCGACGTCAGCGTGCACGATCCCAAGTACAGTCTGATGAGCCTGGTCTACACTGAGAAGCTGGCTGGGGTCAAACAAGGTCAGTGCATGCGAAGCCAGGCTTGGCTCTGGGAGGGTAACGGGGGCTCTAAATCAGGCCTTGAAGTGGGGGGCGGGGGGGAGTCCTCTCCTTAGAGAAGAGCACAATACTTCTGTGTTTTTTTTTTTTCTTCACTCTTACATGTGAACAGATACACACATCTTGATTTATTTTGGTTTTTCAAGACAGGGTCTCTCTGTGTAGCCTTGGCTGTCCTAGACTCACTTTGTAGACCAGGCTGGCTTTGAACTCACAGTGATCCACCTGCCTCTGCTGGGATTAAAGGCGTGGGCCACTGCACCTGGCTTCACATCTTGATTTTTTTTTAAACTTGCTTATCAGGGCTCAAATTACACAACCCTTTGAGCAGTCCTTATGAGAAATGAGCGTTTCTTTCTAAGATGTATGCGTGGGTCATAGAGATAACAGTAGCCTGTCCTTTTTGCACAGAAGAAATAAAAGAATACAGAGTTGAGGAGCCTCGGAGACGAGAAACCGTGTCTATAATGCTGACCAAGTACGCGGCCTACAACACCTTCCACCACTGTGAGCAGTGCCACCCGTACATGGACTTCACCCCCACCTCCCAGGTGCAGCCCGCATGCCCTTGCCGGGGAACTCTGTGGCCAGAGCGGACCCTGTGTGTTCAGGTGGAGACGGGAGGGTGAAACCTGAGACTTGGGGCTTCAGGCGCCAGAGGCAGAGCGTGAACGATCAGGATCACTCAGCAGTTGTCTCCTCTTTAATCTTGCT
This sequence comes from Acomys minous, assembly GCF_964271855.1. NCBI lineage: Eukaryota > Metazoa > Chordata > Mammalia > Rodentia > Muridae > Acomys > Acomys minous. The sequence continues at coordinate 72,796,418 of NC_140486.1, read as the reverse complement.
GTTCAGGCTGGCCTCGAACTCACCATTCTCCTGCATGCATGTCCACCCTGCCTGGGTTTATTTTCTCATATTTCGGGTGTTAGGGACACATCCCGGGGCCTTGCAAATGATAAATACATATTGTCGCGCTCCTGGCCCCTTTGGCATCTTCTTGCCTAGTTCATCTTTACGCACAAAAGGAGGCAACGGCAGTGTTGATGGCAGCACCCCACATTGCTTCCCCATGTCCCCATTCCTCTTGTTTTATGTCTTGCCACTGGGCACCTGGGACCCTGTTGCTTCCAGGCTGTGCTGATTCCCCAAACCTTCTCAGGACCAGGACTTCCCCTAAACACACACACACACACACACACACACACACACACAAACAAACAAACAAACAGCACATCTTGAAATTCAACGGACAAAAGACAGAATGCGTTGAAAACTGGGTTACTAGTTACCTGGTGTATCCATTTGTTTTCTTGGTAGGCTCCTAGTCTGTTGACAGTTCTTTGAATTGTGTGTGTGTGTGTGTGTGCGCGCGCGCGCGTGCGTGCGTGCGCACATGCTGGAGCTGGTTCCCTTACTCCACATCATGGGCTCTGGAGAGCCAACCCAGAGCAGCAGGCGCGGTGGCAAGCCCGATCCCTGATGAGGCAACCACGGACCTGATCGCCGTTCTTCATAGGCTATGTCACAAGTGCCTTCGCCTATAAACTGTAGGCATTTAGAAATTTTCTGCATAAAATTCCCTCTTGACATCACTTTCTGTGTGATTACAAAACAAATGATGTATCCCCACATTTGTGATATACCACAAACTAGGATCTGGGGGCAGAGCTGTAGTATTTTTTTTTTCCAAATGTAATATTTAGGTTAAAACTATCCGCAAAGCTACCTGGATTCTAAGTGCTGGTGAAAATTTGTTATCCTCCCATTAAACCAATAATTGGCTTCATGGCCCATAAAGGCCTGTTTTATAATTATTCGTGGAGACGGTTCCTGAGCACGTGGACTCCTCAGCAGCTTCACACACACGCTGGGTTTCTACTCGGCTTCTATGAGTCACGTGGCCTTTCCCTGAGGTCAGAGTTCTGCCCTGTATGTTGGAATCACTTCATCCTCCACTATGAGCAGATGGGGCCACAGACACATTCACTCTAGCCACTCAGAGCTGATACTGCGTTCCATCTGACTCACGGGTGTGGCCTCTGGGACTGAGGCCTTTGCGCATGCGCACACTGCAGGATGTTTGTCTTCTGAGCATTAAAGCTTATGAGGGGTCTAGACAGTCGGTGCCAATGTCCGGTAGCACTGACTCGTGTCAACAACGTGAAAGAATAGCCTGGAAGTTTGGAAGCCGTAAACTGACCTCTCCGTTTCTTCTTTGCAAATGTAGGTGTCCGATTCCACCCTTCATGCGTTCACTTTTTCCTCTTCTATGCTGGGAGAGGAAGTGCAGCTCTATTTCATCATCCCCAAGTCCAAAGAGAGCCACTTTGTCTTCAGCAAGCAGGGCCGACACCTGGAAAGCATGCGGCTACCCCTGGTGTCCGACAAGGTGGGCTGCGGTGCTCGGGCGTGAGGGCTGCCGCCCCGGCTGGGGCTCTCTAAGCTGCTAGCACCTAAGGGCTTTTACTTTCCTGTTTTGGTCTCATTTCTTTTCCTTTCCACAGGATCTAAATGCAGTCAAGAGCCCTATTTTCACCCCTTCCAGTGGTCGCCACGAGCACGGACTCCTAAACCTTTTCCATGCCATGGAGGGCATCAGCCACCTTCATCTCCTGGTGGTCAAAGAATACGAGATGCCGCTGTACCGGAAGTACTGGCCCAACCACATCATGCTGGTGCTTCCTGGCATGTTCAACAATGCTGGCGTGGGTAAGGGGCCCTTGGGGCGCGGGGGCGGGAGGAGTGGGGGGCAGTGGGGAGGGCGGGGGTGGGTGAGCCGAGAAGAGCGCTCCATTCTATCTTCCAAAGGTTGCCTCTGGGATCTGCCCTGCCCTCATGACCAGAGCTCTTTTGACTCTGAGTTCTTTCTTCTCCCCTGTAATTTTACAGTTACAGAATTTTTAACTTCTGAAGACTAGTAAGGACTAAATCATTGGAATATTGAACACCCTGGGAAGGGGTGAAGAGTAGTATAGATTCCCAGGATTTGAGCTGAGCCTTCCAGGGCCACAGCTGTCCCTAGGGTGGGAGGGGATGATGTATCTGATTTAGAGGGCCCCCCACTGTGTCTCCTGCTAGGGGCACTAGGCAGGTTCTAGTCCTGTCAAGGAACTGGAGGCATCTGCCTGTGACACAGTGAACGCGTCAGACAGGCTCAGCCCTGCTTTTTTCACAGGAAAAAGAGCATCAAGCCAATTTCCCAGAGAGGACCATTAGTTGCTGAGCGTGGGCACTAGGGGCGTCTGCATCCCTTTCATTTCCCGTACACAAGAAACCCTAACTGGACCAGTGTTTCAGAGCCGTACCCTTCTGGGCACGTCTTGCGCTGTAGTTTTTAAGTTTCCCATCATTTATTTCTGCTAGTGTCTAAGGTGGGACTCGGCTGGGATTTGAATTTGCAGTTCTGTAATGCTTCCTCTTACCTCAGCTTTGGGGACTGAAGTCTGGGCCTTTCAGATCCTTGCTTCCCCCCACCCCCCTCACCCACCCCCACCCCTGCGGCCAGTTATCTCTCTTCCCAGGCGTTTCCCTTACTTTTATTATAAGACTGTCTGCCTAAGTTGTCCATGCTGGTCCCACAGTAACCCAAACAGTTAATATTGCAGGCATGTGCCACAAACCGTGAGTGCTGAGCAGTCCCCGGTTTTTAGGCTGTGCCTTCTTTGGAGAAATACCTTTCAAAGTCCTTTCCTTATTTCTTCAGCTGGATCACTTTGTTAATTTACAGAGGTCTTTTGTATTTTAATAGTAACTCAGCAGATATTACTTTATATCTGTAGCCATCCAGCTGTTAATAATGTCCTTTGATACCCGAACGGTGTTCATTGCGATGAAGTCCAGTTTGTTTCCACTTGTTGCATTCTGGGACTGTTGTCAGTTTCACTGTCATTACTCTTTACTCTGTTTTCTTCTAAATGTTCTATCATGCTAGCTTTTACTTAGGTCACTGGAGCATTTAATTTCTTTCTTCTATGGTAAGGGCACAACTTCATTTTTTCATGTGGCCATGAAGATGTTCCGGCACTATTGTTGAAGAGGCATCTTCTCCACCACTGAATGGCATTGGTGCCCTTGTCATACATGACAGGGTTTACCTTGGGCTCTGTATATCGTTGTCTCCATGTCACTAGCACACGGCTTTAGGTTTTGAAAGGAGAAATTAAACCTGCAACTTTTAAAAAATGTAGACATCTTTGCATACTTGTATGAGCTATAATATGACAGTGTATGTAATATATAATAATCAAATCCGCATATACACCACGTTCTTCACGTGGGAATCACAGGTATGTGTTGGGAGATTTCTATTTTACCAGTCATTTTGAAATGTATCATGCGTTGTTTCAACCAAGTTAATCAGCTATGCTGCGGGACACTAGAACTAGCTCCTGCTGTTTGCTGCTCTTTACTGGACGCCTTCCCGACCCCACCCCCACCCCCACCCCACCCCCAGCTGGGTGCCCTTCCCGTCTCCACTGACCATCTTCCACTGAGATCTTCTCGGATGAATGGGAACAAAGCCCTCCGGTCTCAATCGTGGTGCTACAAGTGTACAGTGACAAGAATCCTTGTTTGTTGTTGGTTTCTTGTTATGTTTTAAAGACAAACTTGCTCTGTAGTCCAGGCTAGCCTTGAACTCAGAAATCCACCTGCCTATGCTTCCAAGTACTTCCAAGTGGCACCACCACCACCAGGCTTTTTTTTTTTTTAATTTATTTGTATGTCATGTGCACTGGTGTTTTGCCTGCATTTATGTCTGTGTGAGGGTGTTAGATTCCCCCGGAACTGGAGTTAATGTTGTAAGCTGCCATGTGGGTGCTGGGAATTGAACCTGAGTCCTTAGGAAGAACAGCCAGTGGCTCTTAACTGCTGAGCCAACTCTCTAACCCATTGTTTTGTTTTGTTTTTTTAACAAGCCAATTTTTGTTGTTGTTGTTGTTGGTTTTTTTGCATTTGAAGTACTTGGTGACATCCTGACATTCTTTACCATGCTTATACTTTTTTTTTCAAATCTACATGCTGTTTACTAATGTTTTCAAGATCAAAATCTTAGAACTAGTTATAGTGAAATTTTAACTGAAAGTTAATAAAAATGCTTTTCAACATCACAGTACTGTAGCCATTTTCAGGAACCTGAACGACTGTGGTTGTCCTGAAGGCTCACAATATGGCGTCACTACGACCAGATTCTTCAGAAGTTCTGAGGAAACACATTCAGGGGGCAAACTTAGGATTCTATTCTTTTTATGGCCAAAATATTTGGTGTTCTCACATTGTCTTTACCTATGGAAACCTAGGTTGATTCCATTATTGAAGATGTTGGGAGCTGCTGGGTCAAATGGTACTTCAGTCTCAGTTGCTTTAGGACTCTGCACATTTTCTATAATAGCTGCCCCGCCAACATGTAAGAGATCCCTTCTATCTTCACCCTTGACTAGTCATTTTAATGACATTTTAGAGACAGCCATTCTGAGGTGAGATGCTGTCACTGTAGTTCTGAGTCACAGTCCTTGAGGTTGGTCAGTGAACACTTAGGCACTTCTAAGGTATTTGGAGTTTCTTTGCAGACATCTTCTAGGTAGCCATGGCTAGTTTGAATGGCTGCTTCTCCTGTCTAAACCTCTCAAGTACTGAGAGTAAAGTTGTGCAGAGTCTTTCAAGCCAGCCCACTTTCTAACTGCATTATTTGAGTTCCTTATATACCCCAGGCATCAATCCCTGGTTGGATCAGTAGTTTGCAAATGTTTTGTCCTACTATGTTCGCTGTCTAATGTTGTGTCCTAATATGTTCGCTGTCTCTTACGTATGTAGGTTGTCTTGACTCGGCTGGTTCTTTGCTTTGGTTCAAAAGCTTCTTAGTTTCATAAAATCCAATTTATCTATATTCGCTCTTTGAGGTGCCATTTGAAAAACAAAATCATTGCCTCCTACATCAGTAATACCTCCTGTTTGGTTGCAATTTGAGATGCTGTCAGATTCCATTAAGGACCTTTTTTTTTTCTTTCTTTCTGTTTCTATGAAAATATTTTGGTAAATGCGTTAAATTGTTCATCTTTAAGAAGTATGGTTAGCTACAAAACAATGTTTTGTAATATTTGGACATTGGACATCTTTCCATTTATTGGCATACCCTTAATTTCTTCATCGGGACTTTGTGTTTCTCCCTGCACTGTGCTTTGCCTTCTTGGCTTAGTGTGTCCCTGAGCGTTCTCCTCTTCTTCATTCACACTCTTGAGAGATGGAGGTATCTAAAGTCTAGTATTTCCTTGATCTAGTCCTACTGTTTGCCATTCTTCCATACATTAACTAGCCTTTTTTATTATAATCTATATTTTGCTTCATTTTAGGGTGGCCCACTTAAACATTAGCTAATTCATCTTAATTATCATTAATATTCCTTAGAGTACTAGCCATATGCTAGGCACCACCCTGGCCACCATATAATTCTGCCATCACTTAGAGGTCAGGAAACCGAAGCTCAATGGAATGAGCCCATTCAGTCACAAGCCTGGAAAGTAGCAGGGCTGACTCAGGCAGCCTGTCTCTGGGCTGTTCTCTGGCTCTATGTGTGTCTACTATACTATCCTGTCTTTTGCAAAATGCAGACCTAGGTAGGACGGGTACCTGCTTCCAGAATCTTCGCAGGTGCTCTCGCCTCTCTCCACAGCCCTGCTGTGGACGCGAGTGGCTGCCGCTCAGAGCTGGCTCCTTGTCCTGTTCTGAGGCACTAGTCGCCGTCCCACCTGCTGCATGAAGTGGCCTCTGTGATGTCATGGAAATGGAGTCCTTGACGTCTGTTCCTCAGAGTGCAGCTCAGGCACCAGATTTGTTTCTGGCCCCTCAGTACTCAAGTAAATCTCTAGTAATGGGTGCCAAGATTCAGCATTTCCCAGGAATCTTCTTTTTGGAGATTAAAAAAAATTATGTGTCTGTGCCCAAGTGCAGGTGCCCATGGAGGCTAAAAGCATCGGATCCCACTAGAGCTGCCTGACATAGGTGCTAGGAACCAAGCCAGGGTCCTCTGTATCTTCTCTCCCCCATCCCCCATCCCTGTGACTATCTGCTCCCACGGGCACACGGGGTCCCCACGTGGACAGGATGCCAGGGGAGGTAACCTGGCTGGGCTGGGTGAAGACGTAAAGCTGCATGTGTACTGCCTTCCAGGGGCTGCTCGGTTCCTCATTAAGGAGCTGTCATATCACAACCTAGAACTGGAACGGAATCGCCTGGAGGAGCTGGGAGTCAAGCGGCAGTGTGTCTGGCCTTTCATCGTTGTGATGGATGACTCCTGTGTCCTGTGGAACATTCACAGTGTTCAGGAGCAAACCAGGTAGTGATACGTCCTAGAAGTCAGGGGCGGGCCCGGGATGACACAGTGCTCTAGACAAGATGGTTTTAGCAGTAGTTACACTTAGAAGTAAGGAAGAGATGGTTTCCCTGAACAGAGTGCATTATGAGGCCACTCTCACTAGCTCACCGGGTACTTGGGGATTTGTTTGTTTGTTTGTTTGTTTGTTTGTTTTTTAAGGACAAATGGGTCATTTCCACATCCTGGTGTTGGTTATCTGCAAAAATCTGTTCTGGGCTAGGTATAGTGGTAGACACTTTTTAGTCTCAGCATTTAGGAGGCAAAGGCAGAATTTGAGACCAGCTTGGTCAACACAGCAACTTCTAGAGCAGCCAGCATACATAGTAAGACCCCCAAAAGACAACAACAAAACTGTTCTGATACTGTGACTCCTTTATACGGACACGTGAATGAGACCAAGCTCTCTCAACTACTGAGATGAAGAGAGAGACCTCTGTCACCTCTAAGCCCATCTCCAAAACCAGTGCTTGCCCTGGAGCAGAGCCCACTCCTAAGGGCCCTACATGGCGCTAGGAGGTGGTAGTCAGGGGACATGCTAAGTAGTCAAAGTTTGTGAAGCTCCCTCTATAATTCAGCAGTACTCCCAATGAAACACTACTTTCCCGTTATTTCTTCTGTGGACTCGAAATCAGTGACAAGCACATAGTGTTCATTGCTGTGTGTTATTACCAGAACAGTCTGGTCTCCAGAAACTCATGTTCACTATTCACACTGGATAAAACGTAAGATGAATTACTTTCTTTTTTGCCTTAAAGGTGATAAGATCCATCACCGAGGCCAGCTTCTGAGTCAGTTGTGCCAGGCAGCGTGACTGGGCTTATTAGAAACCATCTTATGTATACGACCTACATATGGTAGTGTTGGGCTTTTCAGTAACCGTGATTGACGTCTCATTACTAACTAACTTTACATTTTATAGCCAGCCCGTGGATGCAGGAATTTCCAGTAAGAATGTGTCCTTGAAGAGTGTCTTGCAGCATATTGAAGCCACACCAAAAATTGTTCACTACGCAATCCTGGGCATCCAGAAATGGAGCAGCAAGCTGACTTCGCAGAGCCTAAAGGCCCCGTTCTCAAGATGCCACGTGCATGATTTCATTCTCCTCAATATAGACCTGACTCAGAATGTGCAGTATGACTTCAACAGGTAGGGCAGGCCTCACAGACGCGTTCACCTGGCATCTTCTGGAGGATGTGGGCCACTGCAGCCTCCCCAGTGCTCACATTCTGCCCTGGACCATAGGCCCCTTCCACCCTGAACTCACGTGGCCCAGGCTGGCTTTCCACTTGTGATCCTCCTGGGATTGCAGGTGTGTGCCACCACAGCTAGCGCGACCTAGACCCTTGATAGTGTAATGTAAAATGATCAGAAAACACAGGTTAGCCCTCTGATTATTTAATTCGAATAGGAACAAAAACTGTTATATCAATACTGGCCAGCCGGGCGTGGTGGTGCACGCCTTTAATCCTAACACTTGGGAAGCAGAAGCAGGCGATCGCTGTGAGTTCGAGGCCAGCCTAGTCTACAAAGCGAGTCCAGGACAGCCAACGCAGAACAGAGAGACCCTATCTTGAAAAAAAAAAAAAAAAAAAGAAGAAGAAGAAGAAGAAGAAATCGATACTGGCTAACATGTGGGCCTGTGAATGACCAATATTAACTCCATAAATTACTCCCTCCAGTGTTATAAGACCCACAGCTCTTCCTATAATAGGAAGAAGGCAGCAGTCAGGCCCCTTTAATTAGTCATACCCACATTCCTGAGAAACCTGAAATGGCCAAGTAACAGTATTAGAGACCATAAAGTCACTTTTAATGTCCACCTCAAACCTGTACCTATTAGAATACCCACTGCTGTACCAACCAAGGACAGTGCATGCAGTAAACCTAGACCCCCTACTCAGATCTAGCCAATGGACAGTTCATTCTCCATGCTTGTGGGGAGAGCCTGGACTAACTCTGACATGAACTCTAGTGCCCCCTGTTTGACCAGTTCCCTTGGTGGGGAGGCCTGGTGGCACTCAGGGGAAGGGGAAGCAGGCTATCTGGATGAGATCTGATAGGCTGTGATCATATGGTAGGGGAGGAGGTCCCCTTCTGTCACAGGTCTAGGGGAGGGGACCAGGGTAAAAGAGGAGGGAGGGGGTAACGGGAAGATACAAGTGAGGGGATAACAATTGGGATGTAATCTGAATAAATTATTAAAAAAAAAAAAAAGAAGAACATCCACTGCCTCTGTGCTTTACCCAGTATGTGACTGGAATTCTAAAACCGCAAGACCTCTAGCGTCCCTGCTGGAACACACAGGATGTACAGTCCTGTCTCTGACAGGAGTAACATAAAACCCTGTGGCGTAACAGACAAAACCTTCCCTCCTCCCTTTAAAGCTCAAGTCAGTAGCGTGTGGGCCACTCCCTGAGGCGAGTCCGTGTCCTGGGCCCTCCCCTAACCCTATCACACACTTCCCTATTGCTGTGGTTATGATTTAGGTACTTCTGCGAGGATGTTGACTTTAACCTGAGAACCAACAGCAGTGGCCTGCTCATCTGCCGCTTTAATAACTTCAGCCTCATGAAGAAACATGTCCAGGTTGGAGGGCAAAGGGACTTTATCATTAAACCAAAGATCATGGTAAGTTCTGTGAAGTCTGATTCTCTTGTTGAAAACAAGCTTTCTTATAAACAGCCTTGTCACTGACGTGCTGGCGCACGTAAGTACTTTTCTACTTGATTGGAAAGAGACGTACCCTAGGGGTCCTCAGTGGCAGCTCTGCGCCTTCATGTCTGTCGGGAGCCCAGCCAGAAAACAAACTTCACTTCTGACAACTCAACAAGATCATTCCAGAGTTAAGCCTATTGGTTCCACCAAAGCTTGCTTGCTTGCTTATTTACTTATTTATTTATTTATGGGGGTTTTTGTTTGTTTGCTTGCTTCTGTCTTTTTGTTTGTTTGTTTGTTTGTTTAGACAGGGTCTACAATGTAGCCTTGGCTGTCCTGGAACTCATTATGTAGCCCAGGCTGGCCTCCAACTCAGAGATCTGCCTGCTTCTGCCTCCTGAGTGCTGGGATTAAAGGCGTGCATCCAGCTATAAAGCTTTACTTTCAAGACCGCAATCTTTATATTGCAATAACCCTTTATATAACACAGGAGATAATACAAATAAAAGTGCTTAGTGGTCCTTAGTGAATGTTTTTAAAAGAGAACATTACAGCTCAAAGCTCATAAAGAGTACTCCTTATACCTTGCTGAGGACTAGCTTGTCAACTCCTTCTCACGAGAGCTGAGAAACTTCTGCCTTTTTGTTGTTAAATAGAATAGGATCCAGCCCATATACCCAGAATCACGGTAAATGACTTCCTTTTGGCTGGAGAGGTGGCTCAGAGGTTAAGGGCACTGTCTGCTCTTCCAGAGCTCCTGAGTTCAATTCCCAACAACCACATGGTGGGCTCACAACCATCTATAATGACATCTGACACGCTCATCTGGCCTGCAGATGTACGTGCAGGCAGAACATTCTATACATACATAATAAATAAATCTAAAAAAAAAAAAAAAAAAGACGACGACTTCCCTTTGGACCTAACAATGTCCTGATTAAATACAGTAATATCACCAAGAAGAGACTTGATACCCTATGAGCATATACAGGGGGAGGAGGTCCCCCTCAGGAACAGTCATAGGGGAGGGGAATAAGGGGGAAATGGGAGGGAGGGAAGAATGGGAGGATACAAGGGATGGGATAACCATTGAGATGTAACAAGAATAAATTAATAAAGGAGAAAAAAATTTTAAAAAAAATACAGTAATATCCCCCTACATCTCGCTGTAGTTTGCATAACCCTGACTACTCTTGATGTGGGAGAAGCGAGGAATGCAGAACAGAGACATTTGACCTGTCAGGCAACTGCTGCTAACACAGAAGCCCTTGTGTAGTTGTGGGTTTTGTAAGATACATTTTTTTATTCTGTGTGTACAAATCTACTGCCTACATGTGCATGTGCATCGTGTGCACGTGTGCCTGGTGCCTGTGGAGGCCTAAAGAGGGTGCTGGATGCCCTGGATCTGGGGTTATGATGTTTATGCTTTCTGGGAGCCTAACCTTGAGGTGCAAGAGGTTAACGCTCTCTCTCCAGCCCATGGCAGTCTTCCTCCATCTGGAGGTTATCATCATCAATAAGGCCTGGCAGTACCATGCCTCAGCTCCTAAGAGACCACACTCAGTATTTTGTGCCTACTTTAGAGATTACAAGGGGTTTGTGTGTGTAAACATGCAAGCAGGGTTCCGTGCTGTGTAATTTCAGGATTCCTTTGGGGGTGCTGTAATGGAAGTTAATTAGGGCGCAATCAATCCGTGTAATCTTAGACATTTCATCCACTGACAGGCACATTTCTCATGACCATCTGGTTTCAGGTTTCAGAGAACTTAGCTGCCATCTCGCCCCTTCAGTACGTCTGTGCTCCTGACAGCGAGCATACGCTACTGGCCGCCCCTGCACAGTTCCTCCTGGAGAAGTTCCTTCAACACGCCTCATATAAACTCTTCCCCAAAGCCATCCATAACTTCAAGAGTCCTGTGCTGGCCATTGACTGCTACCTTAACATTGGACAGGAGGTAAAGGCGGGACCACTAGTCCTGTGGGCCACATCCGTTTCTTCCCCATTTCAGGTCTACTGAAAACTTGGGTAATAACGAGAGCCAATGACAACAGGATTCAAAGGGACCCATGGGAACAGAACCAGCCATTTCTCATGGTGGCCTCAGATGTCGGCAGCTCTGAAGAGCCTGCCTTGATGACCTGGACAAAAGCAGCTGCTTGCTCTACTTGCTGACATTGATCAGAACACATGTGATTATGTGAATTTTCTCCTTAAGATTCCGCTCTTAGCCGGGTGAGGTGGTGCATGCCTTTAATCTCAGAACTCGGGAGGCAGAGGCAGGAGGATTGCTGTGAGTTCAAGGCCAGCCTGAGAAACCCTGTCTTGAAAAAACTAAAAATAAATAAATAAATAAAAATAAAAAGGTTCGGTTCTTAGCCAGGCGTGGTGGCGCACACCTGTAATCCCAGCACTCAGGAGGCAGAGGCAGGCAGATCTCTGTGAGTTTGAGGCCAGCCTGGTCTACAAAAGCTAGTCCAGGACAGCCAAGGCTACACAACAAACAAAGGAGCTCCAGACCTACAGAATTCGTTCAGTCCTTGACACAATATTTAACACAGGTTAAACAATAATTACTGAACAAATAAGCACCAAGCTAATGTGAGACCTTTATAGCTGTCATCTCTCTTTTTTCCATTCTTCAAGTTCTTCACCAGGCCTAGGCTAATATTTTAACCACCACTTGCACCTCCCCGTTTCTGCCATTAAACTTTTCCTTGGGATTATCATGAGAGTCTATTTTATTATCTTCAATAATGTGGTAGATCCTTATAATGAATTCCTTTTAAAATGAAAACGATATATTAGATTTGGCAAGATGAGATGGCTCAGTGGGTAGAGGCACTTGCTGCCATCCTGACACCTAAATTCACTTCCTGGAACCCAAATGGTAGAACGAGCTCCTGTGAGTTGTCCTTTGAGTTTCACACGTGCACCATGACATATGCATTACCAAAAATAAGGGGAAAACTAAAAAACAAATTAACCTACCCCAATCTTGAACAAGACATTTCCTCTCCTTGATGGTCTTTACAGCCTTTTTCTTGGGACATACTGACAAACACACATTTATCTGTACAGAAACTCTTAAGTCCTACTGCATTCAATTTTGGAAATTAAATTTAATGTAATATTAATAATCATGCTGTGGGTTACGGCATTAACTGCATAGGTAGAAATATTAAAGGGATATGATGGCTGAGCGGAGGCACATGTGTGTAATCCCGGCATTCTAGATGCTGGCTTGGGCTAGAGTGTGACTATCCATGTGTGAATACAATCTGAACAGTGACTAAGAATTCCGAATACTGAGTAATTCAAGGCTGCTTCATCCCACAGACTTTTACCTATGCAGACAGGAGCAGTGCCCTGAGACTACTAGCCGAAGAGACCAGTGTTTGAATTCCAGCCAAGTTTAGCAGCTCCACTATCTTATAGCCACCACTTTCCTGTAATCTTTGTGGTTCTACAGAAGCCATGTAGACCCAAAAAAATTAGCCCGTGCTGCTCTAAGCGTCTTTCGAAGTGAACCATGCACTCTTTTGTTAAGCATGCCTTTTCTTATCTGCATGTGCCCATGGAGGCCAGAAAAGGACGTCAGACTGAAATCACAGATGATTGTGAGCTGCCAAGTGGATTCTGGAAATCAAACCTGGGGCCTCTGAAAAACAGCCAGTGCTCAAAAACCACTGAGCGAACTCGCTAACGCCAGGATTTTAAAAAATTTTTACACAAATTTACACAAATTTCTTTGGGGGGGGGGCAGTTGGGAGACACGGTTTCTCTGTGTAGCCTTGGCTGTCCTAGAATCGCATTGTAGACCAGACTGGCCTCGAACTCACAGCGATCAGCCTGCCTCTGCCTCCTGAGTGCTGGGATTAAAGGCATGTGCCACCACGCCCGTCACAAATTTGTTTCTTAATATATGTCAAAATAATCATTTACTATAATAAATTAATGAGACATTTAAAGCTATGGAAACTTGGACACTAAACAGTAAGTACAAACCTTGACTAACCAACTCACTCAACATTGAGAAAGACTTGGCTCCTCCACCTTGCATCCCAAATTGAAGAGGAAGGCGCTGACAGCATTCCTTGCCGGAAGTGTGGCCCCTTATGTGCTTTAAATGCCTGCTTTTTCTGCTTACTACTTTCAGGTAGCCATATGCTATGTCAGCTCCAGACCCCACTCCAGCAACGCCAATTGTGAAGGGGTGTTTTTCAGTGGACTTCTCTTGTACCTCTGTGACTCTTTTGTAGGTGCTGATCTTCTCAAGAAATTCAAATTTCTAAAAGGTAAGTCAAATTTCGTACCTTGAATGTGAATGCTGTTCTCAAATAATCAAGAGTTGAACGGTAAGCTGGGCAGGGTGGTGCACACCTGTAGTCCCAGCACTCAGGGAGGCAGAGGCAGGTGGATCTCTGTGAGTTCAAAGCCAGCCTGGTCCTCAGAGTAGACAGCCAAACTACAAGGAGAAACCCTGTCTCAAAAAAAAAAGCAACCCCGCCCCAAAAAAAGAGTTGAATGGCACAGAAGCAAGCAGAGCTTTGGCCAGTCATCTGGATACTTTGACTCTAAACCAGGGCTACTAATATTACTGGGGAAGATCATGCTGTGTTATCTTAAGACTAAATAAAGTACAGCTGAATAGTAACATCTACGACTTAAGACTTTTAAAATGTGTGTGTATGTGTGCCAAGTCCCTGCAGAGGCCACAGAATATCAGATACCCTGGAACTGAAGGTGTGAACCATCTGGGTGCTAGGAACTGAACTTGATTTCTCTGCAAGAAGCAGTAAGGCTCTTAACCACTGATCCATCTCTCCAGACCCTGTGACTTCTGTTTTTTTGTTTTGTTTTGTTTTGTTTTCCGAGATAGGGTTTCTCTATGTAGCCTGGACTGTCCTGGACTCGCTTTGTAGACCAAACTGGCCTTGGACTCACAGTGATCTACCTGCCTCTGCCTCCCAAGTGCTAAGATTAAATGAATTCACCACACGTCTCCCTGTGACTTCTTTAATTTTATTTATTTAATAACACCTGCACACCAGAAGAGGGAACCAGATCTCCTTATAGATGGTTATGAGCCATCATGTGGTTGCTGGGAGTTGAACTCAGGACCTTTGCAAGAGCAGCCAATGCTCCTCACCACTGAGCCATCTCTCCAGGCCTCCCTGTGACTTTTTAGACCAGGCTGGCCCTGAACTCAGAGATCCATCTGCCTCTGTTTTCCAAGTGCTGAGATTAAAGGCATGCTCCACCACCACCTGGCTCTTGTGACTTTTTTAAAAAGATATTTATTTTTCATATAGGCAGATTTATACTGCTGCACGCCAGAAATGGCCACCAGATCTCATTATAGATGCTTGTGAGCCACCATGTAGTTGCTGGGAATTGAACTCAGGACCTTCGGAAGAGCAGATGGTGCTCTTAACCTCTGAGCCATCTCTCCAGCCCCACCTTGTGACTTCTTAGACAACCTTTTTACCATTATTTATTCTAAAAGTATATGCTTCTGATACCTAGTTAAGACAGAAGCTAGGTTGATTCTATGTGTGCATGTTTATAACCAGTATATACACTCTAAATTTGATTGGATCAGAAACCAACTGCAGAAAAAATGCATAATTGCACCCAAAGACATACTCTGAGTTATGAGTGTGGTACAGAAACTAGTTGTCTTAATAGGTATCATAAAGAAGGCTCAGCTTAACTAATAACCTAAAAATTAGGTATCATAAATGATCCTGACAAGATGAACTGAGGCCAGTGATAAAAACGACACTCAGAACACTGTATGTATCATGAAAAAGGGACAACTGTGTGTGTCTGTAGCACAGTGACTATCAAGGAGAAGGGGATGTGCCTCAAGAGAGTTTTGGTTGTCACAGTATGTGTATGGGGGGGGAGGGTGTTATCTAGCAAACAATGGGCAGAAAGCTAGAGATACCGCTAAATGTACATAAGGCACAGAATAGCACCCAACACATAACAAAGTGCTAAGGTTGAGAAACCCTGTTCTAAGGAAATACACAAGAAAACACTGGTTTCAACAGTTGTTACAGGAGGGGAGGGCTGTAGTTGAAAGAAACCTCCACCATTTTTTTTTCAATGCCCCTTGAGTCTTTTACAAAACTACTTGGAATAAAATAAATTAGCTATGGGTTGGAGAGATGGCTCTTCCAGAGTTCCTGAATTCAATTCCCAGCACCCACATGGCAGTTCACAACCATGTCTAATAGGATCTGATGTCTTCTTCTGGCATGAGACCATATATAAAATACATAAATAAGCTGAAGAATTAATTACCTACTTGTAGGTTGTTTTTCTTTAAATCTTTTTAAAAACTCTCCCTTAAAAAAAAAAAAGTTAAGCCAGGTAGTGGTGGCGCACGCCTTTAGTCCCAGCACTCAGGAGGCACAGGCAGGCGGATCTCTGTGAGTTTGAGGCCAGCCTGGTCTACAAAGGGAGTCTAGGACAGCCAAGACTACAACAGAGAAAATCTGTCATGAAAAGCCAAAAAGAAAAAAGAAAAAAAAGAAAAAGAAAAAAGTAAAGTATTATGCATGAGTGCTCTATCTGCGATACACTTTCACACCAGAAGAGGGCACTAGATCCCAGTATAGATGGTTGTGAGCCACCATGTGGTTGCTGGGAATTGAACTCAGGACTTCTGGAAGAGCAGATAGTGCTCTTGACCACTGAGCCATCTCTCCAGACACTGTATGTTGTTTTTCAAAGGTGGTAATGTTCTTATCAATTTAATCCACTTTCTTCCTGAAGGTGCTACCCTGTGCGTCATCTGCCAAGACAGAAGCTCCTTGCGCCAAACAATTGTTCGCTTAGAGTTGGAGGATGAGTGGCAGTTCCGCCTCCGGGATGAGTTTCAAACTGCTAACAGCAGTGAAGACAAGCCTCTCTACTTTCTTACTGGACGCCATGTATGAGTTTTTGAAGAAACCAAAAACAACAAACAGACCCCTAGATGGGGTAGACAATTACTGGGGTTTTGTTTTGTTTTTTTTTTGTTTGTTTTTGTTTTTTCCTTTAAAGTACAATCACTGTGGAGCAAAGTGCAACATATTTATCTCTTCTCCAAAGAACTCCCCAAATGTGACCAAGGTGTTTGGGGGCACGGTCCTCCTTCATTTCCGCTGACAGGACCCAGGTTCAGCTGCCTGTGGGAACCTGAGGGTATGTTGTGGAAGCACATATGGAGTCTGCATTGCGTTTTCTACTACAGCATGTGGGTGGCAGGGGACCAGCTGCCAGCATTCGCCAGCTTGAATGTGTTACAACGTGAGAACCCACACGGCTGGTGTGGAGTCGACTGAAGATTAACACGTGAGGCCTGAGCCTCGGCTTCTCTCCAGATCTGTACTTTGGTACAGTATTACTCAGGGGTCTGAATGATAGAATGTAGAAGATATTTGTATTTAAAAAGTAGCAGCTTTGTCTTTCTCTGTGCAGTGTTAGTTTAAGATTTATAATCTTGTATGTATCGAAACCTTTGGCAAAATTTCCACAGGAGTCAAAAGTTTACTATTTAAACTGAACAAAGAGGGAAAAAAGTAAATGCAGAGCAGGCACTGTGCGTTTATGAAGGTTCCTGTGCTTTTCCCACTTCCAGTCTCTAAGCACACCAAGCCCGTGAGAGGCTGACGTAAGCAGGCTGGGATTCTATTGTGGAGTCTAACTAGTTGGTTTCAGTGGCTCAGGCTTAACATCCCTTAGGCAGCTTAACAGGTAACAGCTGTCTTGCACAGGCACATAGCAATGGGCGGGCTGGGAAACAGAAGCACCGCCATTTTCTGAGGAGTAAGGAAGACTCCATGAATTGTGGACTTACTGAAACCAGCATGTAGTGTGATTACACTAACAGCAGGAGGCAGAAGTGTCTTATGTATTTCTCACCAAATATTTTAATTAGGAACATTTTGAGAAAATAATCTATTGGAAGTTTACACTTAAAATTACTGTAGTTCATGGTATCTTTTCAGATTTTCCTCAGCCCATGTGTGTAATTTTTATCTCCAGGCAAAATGGTGATTTTTACTTGAACCTGTCTTAGGACCTGAGACTACTGAGAGCCGTAGTGAGCCTGCATTCCTGTGTTAGCAGACAGGCTTGGTTGTCCAGGACAATGAGTTTACAGCTTGTGAGAAGATGGAGTGTACTAGATGGAAGTGGTCGCGTATCCCTTGGTTTTAATATCGCTACTTATAGTGTTTTAAATGTATTTTAATGGATAATTCTTTTTAACCCCATTTTTAATTGTCCTTCGAAGAGGACCTTGCCTTATTATTTCCTTACTCCTTAGCTTTAGTACAGTAGATTTTCATCAAAGAGGTACGTTCCAGGGCAGCTGACTTAGATACGAATGTATCTAATTTGTTCCTGTTTTGCTGAAAGGGTCCAATGCAGGTAATATCAAGAAAGCCACTGTTTGTGCAATATTCCAATAACACTATGTAGGGTAAGTAAAATACTTGAAATAATTCCATAACGACTGTGTGAGGGGCAGAGGCCTCTTACGAGTTCTTATTGGTCTTCTTCGTTTTGGACTAAGTTACTTTACAACAGGTACTCCGAGTTAGTTAGGGCTACACTCTGGAAATTCAAGTGATCATGAACTGTAAATACTACTCAACTCTGTTCAAGAGAAGTGCCAGAATAAAACCAAAAGCCAACACTCCAATAACTGAGAAAGCTCAATTTACCTGCCTAACTTAATTAAGGGTTGGATCTTTTGAAATTTCCCAAATCGGTGTAATTCTTTAGTGAATGCTAGGTCCTCTTTAAGGATGAAATTGCACAAGCCCAGGCCACCATGATGTTAGCCTATGTCTTGGTGTGTTTGATTTTACCCTCTTCCATCCCTGAGGACACTGAGGTAGGGCCAACAGACTGACTGACTGTCACACGGTAACCTACCTGCAGGCCTGCTGGACCTTGGCCCGTGGAGACCCGCTGAACGCTGGCACGGTCCACACAGGTTAATACTGATGTAAACTGAAAACTTGGAGAAGCTGCGGTCAGGTTTCACCTGTAGCTCATGCAACTGCTGCTTGTGGTTTTTAGAAAGGTGGCACCTGTGTTACTTTTTTTACTATAAAATTTTCTTAACCAAAATTTGGTGAATTTCACTCACTAGTCAGTCTACCTCACATTGTTTATGGCTCTAAGTTGTCTAAAGTTGTATCTACAGTATGTTCTTGTCCTTTCATTTGGTGAATGTATTAAAGTTCCCTCCCACTCCTCAGCCACTAAAGTGTTTGCTTTCTTTAAGCCAACTGTCTATATGTCAAAAGGTGAAATGAGCTCCGTGATTCTGTCGCTGTCTGGAAGTCTGGCATCATACCCTGGACGGCTCAAGATTCTTTTATTTTGGCACAACAATCCAAGAAATGACTAATAGCTGAATGAAAGCTATAATTCACTGAAAGCAGCTATAGACACCAAAAGCTCTACTGGAAAAATTGCAGAGCACTACATTAATTACAGATGACAGACCTATATAAAAGGCAACTATATTCACTTTGGTATCCTCAAACAATTCCGAGTTTCATTATTAATCTTGGATTTATTTCTAAATTCCACCTAATTTTAATAACTCTTGGGGGGGAGGGGAGAAGCCTTCTAGTTCTAATGTATAAAGAGTATGTATAATAATGGAATTTAAAACAAAGCCACTCATTTAGGCCAGCGGCAACCAGAGCAATAAATACTTTCAAGCATAGTAACAGACAGGGAAGCAGGTTCCACTACATGCCGACTGTTAGCCGTGGAAGCCATGAGGAGGATGAATGTGTATATAACTACTGTAGGAGTTGACTCAGCAATCTTTACTTTCAGTATATGAAGCTGTTTCCACATAACTGGGCAGTCAGGCCAACAAGAGCCCCTAGCATCACAGTAGGTCTGAGCCTTTGTGTTCATGCACACATACCATCAAGGATGATTATCAATACTACCTTCTTCAGTTACTGCTTTTAGTACTCTCAAATGACTACCCTGTGATAGTCTCATCAAAACCTTAAGTCCAAACCTCTCTTGGGAAGGTGCTGATTTCACGTGAAGTTCTGTAACTACTTAAACTTGGACCAAGACTGAACCTGCTCTTCCCCATCAAATCTTCCCATTTCCTGGTTTCCGCTCTTAGCTTTCAACCTGTCTACTGAAAGCTAGACCAGAATTCCTTGCCCCAGATTCTTTGCCATGGCTCACCTCTGGTGGTTAGGAATGCCTGTCAATGCTTTAACTCTCTCAATGCACATCCAGCTCTTTGCCTCATCCCTATATTAAGAGTTTAGTTCACTGTTTCAACATCTTTTATAGGTTGCCTGTATTGTCCCTTTTAAACTCCAAAATCTTTCCTTATAAACTCTATTTGGGGCTGGAGAGATGTCTCAGTGGTTAAGAGGACAGGCTGCTCTTCCAGAGGACCCGAATTCAATTCCCAACACCCATATGGCGGCTCACAACTGTCTGTTGCTCCAGTTCCAGAGGATCTGGCACCTTAACACAGATGAACATGCATGTAAAACAGTAGTGCACATAAAAAAATAAGTAAATCTTTAAATAAAAATAAACGAAAAAAAAAAAATAAGCCTGATTTTATAGAACGTAACATTCAACACAGGGTCTGAGACACTCAAATGGTAGGTACTATTTTCAGATTACTATTCTTAGAGAAATATCTAAATTATAACTTTGTGAGGCTGAGTTTTTATTATTATTAATATGTAAAGTACCTGTTATTTTCCCTCCCAGTACTGACAACACTTAAAGCAACCAATCAATACTTACCCTGCTCTCCCCTTAGGTCTTCATCGAGCATGGCCTGATAATACAAGCAGTATGTTAAGGTTCCCGGCATTCACGGGGCAGAAGCAGGCAGATCTCTGAGTCCACAGCCAGCCAGGGCTACCTACTGAGACCCTGTCTCAAACAAAACAAAACACCGGGCAATAGTAGTGAAGCTTTAATACCATCACTCTGGAGGCAGAAGCAAGTGGATCTCTATGAGTTTTTCGAGACGGTTCTTTACGTGTCTCTGGCTGTCCTGGACTCGCTTTGCAGACACCTCAAACTCACAGAGATTCACCTGTCTCTGCCTCCCAAGTGCTGGGATTAAAGGCATGCGCCACCAAGCCCACCTCTAAATTTTAGTAGGTTTTCAGTGGAGATATGATCGTTTCAGCTCATAAAGATAATCTAACTGGGCCGGTGGTGGTGGCACACACCTTTAATCTCAGTACTCAGAAGGCAGAGGCAGGTGATCTGTGAGTTTGAGGCCAGCCAAGACAGACAAGGCTACACAGAGAAACCCTATCTTAAAAAAAAAAAAAAAAAAAAGATAGTCTAACTGAAATCACAATGATATTCCATTCCTGGGCTATGGTTTTGGTTGGGTTTTTGTTGTTGTTGTTTTGTTTTTTCGAGACAGAGTTTCTCTGTGTTGTTTTGGCTGTCCTGGACTCCCTTTGTAGACCAGGCTGGCCTCAAACTCACAGTGATCCACCTGCCTCTGCCTCTGAGTGCTGGGATTACACGCGTGCGCCACTGTGCCCGGCTCTGGTCGTGGTTATTTCTTTGGAAGTTAATTAAGTACCATGTTATAAAATATTTAGGAAGAATTGACAAGCTGGGGAAAACTACCTTTCAGAAGTCTGTATTTTAATCCTATTTCAGTGTCAAACCTAAGAAACCCCCTGAAAGGCTGTAAACATTCAACACAACATTGTCTCAGCACATTTATCACTTAGAAAAAGCTATCAAGTATTTTATTATTTTATTCTACATTATATACAGGTCATAAAAGGCCACAGCAGTTTTTCAACATATAAACCCTTTAAAAGTAGAGGGCACTATGAAGGACAGACAAGTATCAAGATGAAGCCCAGTAATGAGGGTGTATACTCAGTGCAGCACTTCTGAGGGTAACAACGCAGACGCCAAGCCGCCCACACCTAGTGTGTAACTATCCCCTAGTTCTGAGACTCTAGTCATCTACGGTTCCACATGAGAGGGAGGCTCCTACCGCGCCACAGTGACAGAGACGCGCTATTGCACGCTCCTTCACTCGGAGCTCTCCTCTCCTCTTCTGTGGGGCTACCTTACAGCACACTTCAGTAGCTTCAGGCTCTTAAGTATGTAATACTCCTTGAATAGTAACTCAAAAACGCTGTTTTCCACTCTGAAAATACAATCTTTAAACTATAACTGGCATCAGCAGATCAATATAAAAAAATACAGTACCAAGCTACACTGGTATATTTCCATATTAAGAACTTCAAAATATACTTATCACTGAGACCATAGTCCTTGCATTAATTTTCAGTCCACTATGAACAATTATCTGCTGCATGTAAACATGTCTAAATAACTATAGATAAAATACAATCATAAATTTCTGTAAAAGATAATAAAATATCTTCTTTAAAAAACAAAACAATAATAAGCTATTACTGCATTGTTTCCAATTTTATGAAAATGGAACAACCATATGGTTGTTACCAGTCCTGAGTTCACTGTAGTAAAAATGGCCCTAGTTCCTGGTTAAAGTCAGCAACCAATGCTTTCTCCTCAAAGACGTCTTCTGGTACAGTAGGCAAGATTGGTGTTAGGTGGTGTTCTGTCCATTAATGAAGTTGTAGACCAGAAACTGACCGGTGCCACAGTACTGTGTCGCAAACAGCTTTCCATCAGGAGTGGGATCTGAGAAAGCTATTTCTTCTTTACTCAAATATGAGCCATAAATAAAGTTACTCCTATTTAAAAAAAAAAAAAAGGAAGGATGGGGAAGATAGGAAAGATTGGAAAATTAATCTTTGTTAATTGAAACTGAACAACCTATAAATCCATTTAAACATGAAAAACTATGTTATTCTAAAAATTAAAATACCTGTTTATCTAAACTATTAAGAGTTTGAAGTAGGGAGATGTTTTGAAAAATAAGAATTATAAAAACATTTGTCCAACACCTTGTTAAAAGTACTCAACAACTCAGAGCTGAAGAACTTCTGGAGCGGATGGAGAAGCACTCTCTCTTTGACAGATGATGTGATCTACTATGTAGGAAATTCTGTGAGCTTTACCAAAAGCAAAGCAGACTGCTCTTCAGGGATCAAGTGCATTAGCCACACACTGGAAATGACCAGTCCAAACAGGAACCTAGAGAACCACCAGCCTACAGCACTAAGATGAGCACACGCTTAGGGAAATAACTACCAAACCACTATAAGCTAAAAACTATAACATTTTGTTTAAACTAGCTGGGCAAGGCGACACACTCCTTTAATCCCAGCACTTGGGAAGCGGAGGCAGGTGGATGTCTATGACTTCGAGGCCAGCCTGGTCTACAAAGTAAGTCTAGCTGTTACATAGAGAAACTCTGCCTCCAACCCCCTCCCCCCACCCAAATTGTTTAAATATAAACCTAATAAAGAGAGACACCTGGTGATTAAAAATCAGAACACTAGCCAGTGGACAGGACATTCTCCACAGTTGAGTGGAACGGGGACTGACTGACATGAACTCTGGTGCCCCATATTTGACCACTTCCCCTTGGTGGGGAGGCTTCATGGCAGTCAGAGAAAGAATAAGCAGGCTACCAAGATGAGACTTGATAGGCTATGACCATATAGTGGAGGAGGAGTCTCCGAAGTCAGACTTAGGGGAGGGGAATAGGGTGAAAGCGAGAGGGAGGGAGGGAGGAATGGGAGGATACAATTTAGTTATAATCTGAATAAATTAGTTAAATTATAAAAATAAATAAACAAATAAAAATCAGAACACTCAACATTATGAAAATGTTAAAAAAGTGTTAAAATGTTATTACTGTGCACACTGACCCATAGCTGTCTGCCCTGGAGGAACTGGCAAGCTGATTTTAAAATTCACAAGGAAATAAAAAATACAGAAGAGTCAAAACAATTTTTTAAAGAAAAAAAGAAGAAGAAGAAGAAGAAAAAGAAGAAGAGCAAAGCTGAAGGACTCATACATCCTTACTTCCAAATATGTCACACAAAGTGACAATATTCCAGATGTGTGATACTGACATAAGCATAGACACAAAACAATGAAACAAACACAAGTCCAGATAGAAACCTCTGCAAGCATGCCAAGACCAACAACTATTCAGAGGGAAGGACAGTCCTTGTAACAAATGATGGGACAAAGTGTATCTGTATGTAGTTATTTCTCAGACATTAATAAAACCCAATAGCACCAAAACCCAAGTGTAAAAACAAAATTATGAACTCTTAGAAAGATAAGCATGAATCTTTGGGTACATGTATTAGACAATGGCTTTTAAAATATGACAGCAAGCCAGCTGAGCAAGGTGGCACACGCTTGTAATCCCAGCAAAGGCGGGAGTATCTCTGTGAGTTCAAGGCCAGCCTGATCTACAAATCAAGTCTAGGACTGCCGAGGCTATACAGAGAAACACTGTCTTGGGAGAAAACAAAAACAAACCTAAAATATGACAATATCAGAGACCAAAAAAAACCCCACAAAAACCATGAAGTTTATTTTATCAAAATAAAAAGTATATGTCATCAAAGGATAGCCCAGGCATGGTGTATAATCCTATCATCTGGAAAGTGTGGCAAAGGATCGAAAGTTTAAGATTGTATCTGAGATCAAAGGCTTACTTAGCTAGGGCCTTCCTAGCATGTGGAAGGCAAACGGATCTCTGAGTTCAAGTGTAGCCTGATTACACAGCAAGTTCCAGGCCAGGCAGGGCTACATTGTAAGATACTGTCCCAATAAAAAAAAAGAAAGAGGCCGGGCTTGGTGGTACACGCCTTTAATCCCAGCACTCAGGAGGCAGAGGCAGGCAGACTGCTGTGAGTTCAAGGCCAGCCTGGTCTACAAAGCAAGTCCAGGATAGCCAAGGCTACACAGAGAAACCCTGTCTTGAAAAACAAGACAAACAAAAAACAAAAAGCGTAGACTTTATTTTGGCCCTTTATCAAGAAAATGAAAAGACAAACACAAAATAGCAAAAAATATCTATAATCACACATATGAAGAGACTTGTATTCACAATACAAAAATGATTGTACTTTGACAAAAATGTAAATAAGCCAATTTAAAAGCTGACACAGGTTTCTCTTTTTTTATGTTTGTCTGCCAGAGAGAAAAAGACACACAGAGAGACGTATGCACAAGCCAATGTGTGTGTGTGTGGGGTGGGGGGGGGGGGGGAGTAGGCTAGCGGTTAGCATAAGATACCATTTTCCATTTTTGTTGTTGTTTCCAGATATGGACTCTAACTCTGGCTGTCCTGAACTCACAGAGCCCCGCCTGCCTCTGCCTCCCAGGCACTGGGATAAAGGTGTGTGCCTCCATGCTCAGCCTTCCATCTCATTTTGAGCTCAGGTCTCTCGCTGAGCCCGGAGCCTGCTGCTTTGCCTAGAATGGCTTGCTAAGAGCTCCTGGGGTCGGTGTGTCTCTAGCCCCTAATACTGGAATTATAGGTACATGCCACCATATCCAGCTTTTACACAGGGGCTGGGAGGTTGAACTTAGACAAAAAGAACTTTACTGAGACATCTTCCCAGCCTCAGTAGGTTTTGTTCTAAAGATAATGAAGTGAAGGACGTGGAGCCTTCATATATTATGTAAGATTGTAGAAAAGAGTTTGGCAGTTCCTCAAGACATTAAACTTATCGGTACTGCAAGGTCCCCAAAATTGTACAGAAACATTTGTGTCATAGAAATGCTCAACTAATGAAAGGACAAGCAATTGTTCTCTACTATCTGGCAATCATTAAAAACAATTTTTTTTAATGTTTTAAAATTATGGTTAGGAAGACAGCTTAGTTTGGTTATATGCAAGCACAGGGATCTCCTGAGCTCAATGACCAGAATGAACATTTTTAGAAGCCAGGTGCGGTGGTCCATGTACCTGTGGCCCTGGTGTCAGATGGTGGGGACAGCAGAGCCCTAAAGTTCACTGGTTATTCATCCTCGCCTTCCTGAGCTCTAGGCCAGTGAGAGATCATGTCTCAAACACCAAGACAGACAGCACCGGATCAACACCACCTGAGATTGTCCGCTGGTCTCCACACACATGTGCACACACAAATATACATACACACACAAACACACACAAAAGCAGACTGGTAAGTGCTACCACTTTGACGATACTTGAAAGTATTACACTATACAAAAGAAACCACTGGCAAAGGTCAAATACTATAATTCTGTTTATATGAAATGTTCAGAATAAAGAAACACGCTGACACAGAGAGCAGGCTGGTGGCTGCCAGCAGCTAGAGGTGACAGCACAAATTGCTGCATGAGTTGGTTCTGGGGTGGAGAGGGTGGGGGTAGAATGGCTCTAAGATTAGACCACGTGATAACTATGTATGTTCTGAGTATGTGCAAACCCGAGGAGTGGCAAAGAGACGGAGTTGGAGTGCTGGCAGCATTTCCACACTGTCATCTGCAGAGCTGTGCACTGGCAGTGGGAAGATCTGGTGAGAGGATGGAAGGTGGAAAGGCAGAGGGCTCTTAGCAGGGAGCTCGTCCACTATCATAGGGCAATTATCTCTGTTTTATCTCTAGTTTTTATCAACGAGAGCCACAGTAAGACTTAAGGGGGGCAGTAAATACTCTCAGTCCCTTAGGGCTATTTTTACTTCATCCGCTTAATCAATTCAATCAGTTCCCAGGCTTAGTACTCAGAGAACTAGAGCAGGGCACTGGTCATGAAGAGCACG
Source organism: Acomys minous (assembly GCF_964271855.1). Taxonomy (NCBI): domain Eukaryota; kingdom Metazoa; phylum Chordata; class Mammalia; order Rodentia; family Muridae; genus Acomys; species Acomys minous. Next base: position 72,770,502 of record NC_140486.1, on the reverse strand, counting down.
TGAGCTGTCATCCACCAACACGCACAGCAGGGAGCCGGGGCCTTGAATCCTTAGGCTTTTGCCCGAATTAACAAAAAAACAAAATAAACTGACCTAAAACAATGTTTTAAGCACTACAGATTGAGGGGGCAAGTGTTCTACCATCTAACTACCCACTCTGCCCCAATGCTCTTATTGATAACTGATTTTAACCTTCTTCACCTTATCTTTTATCTAAGGGACTTTATTGGACGAAAAAAGTGTGACTCTTTTCTCTTTTTTTGATAAACCCTATGATAACAGAAAAACACGATATTGAGAAGAACATAATAGTACTTAAACACTTTTAAAAATGTATTATGAGTGTATGTATGTGTCTGTGTGTGTACGCATGAAGGTCATACAACTCTGTGGACTTGGTTCTCTCCTTCTACCTTTATGTGCTTTGGGGGTTGAACTCAGGTCACCAGGCTTCTTCAGTCAGCACCTTTACCTGCAAAGCCATGTCATCAGCCCCCAAAATAAGTTTTTTTGTTTGTTTGTTTGTTTGTTGGAGATAGGGTTTTTTCTTGGAATCTTGGTTATCTTGGAATTCACTCTGTAGATCAGGCTAGCCTTGAAGTCAAAGAGTCTCCTGCCTTGAACTCAGAGATCCACCTGCCTCTGCCTCCCGAGTACTGGGATTAAAGGTGTGTGCCACCACAACCCAGCCAAAAATAATATTCTTAAGACAAAATTCTCCAAAAGGTGACTTCCCAAAAACACTGTCCACATTATTTATTATTAATACAGTATTCTGTCTGCAGGCCAGAAGAGGGCACCGGATCTCATTATAGAAAGATGGTTGTGAGCCACCATGTGGTTGCTGGGAGTTGGACTCAGGACCTTGGAAGAACAACCAGTGTTCTTAACCTCTGAGCCATCTCTTCAGCTTAAAAATTTTCAATAGGCCAGGCTTGGTGGCACACGCCCTTAATCCCAGCACTCAGGAGGCAGAGGCAGGTGGATTGCTATGAGTTTGAGGACAGCCTGGTCTACAAAGTGAGTCCAGGACAGCCAAGGCTGCACAGAGAGACCCTGTCTTGAAAACAGCAACAACAACAACATCATCTTCAATAGTAGCCAGGTGGTGGCGGCACACACCTCTCATCCATAGGCAGAGGCAGTAGGATCTCTGAGCTCAAGGCCAGCCTGGTCCACAGAGTGACTTCCAGGGATATTAAACAGAAAAAAAAAAAAAAACCCTGTCTCGAAAAATGAAAGAAAAAAAAAGAAAGAAAGAGGAAAGGAAGGAAGGAAGGAAGGAAAGAAGAAAGAAAGAAAGAAAGAAAGAAAGAAAGAAAGAAAGAAGAAAGAAGAAAGGAAAGAAATCTCCAACAGTGAACATAGGTTGAAATGTTATATTGGCCAAATGTCACAGTTATAAATAACTTAAATTGAAGAGATTTAATATTGTTTCTCTACTATGAAACTTTTTTCCTCTTCACATAAATAAACAAAATAACCTTACAGACCTAGTGTATTTACAGAAAACTTAGAATCAATACAATTAAAAGTTAGACAGTTACCAGTCTTTATACTGAGCTCTAAACTACTGGAAGTGACCTGAAGAACTACGTGCATTACCTCAGGCATTCAATCATGCGAGAAGCTATCTTCTTCCGCCGCATCATGCTGAACACCCATATTCGACTGATCCCACATATCGCAGGCTCTGGTGAGGTTGAGCAGCACCAGGCCTTTTGCCTTTCAAAGCGGACTTTTTCTTCTTCTGACCTGATAACTGGAAGCTTCTCTTCTATAACTCGATAGCCCTATAAATGTCAAAAATGGGAAGAGACAAAGGTGGTAGTTGTCTAGTATGAATCTTGCTGAGGGGTCAACTATATTAGTCTGGTTGCTTAACAAACTACCAGACCACTTACCAATCTGTGACTGCTTCCTTTCTGACTTAACTAATTATGTGTCCACACACACCACACACACACACACACACACACACACACACACAATTATATGTACCATCAAGCATATGCATCATTAATAATTTTGAGACATTAAGCAGTGAATGTACATGTTCAGAGCTCAGCAGTCAGCGACTATTCTCACACTGCACAACTCATGAGCTCACCACCACACAAGAACTAAGAATAGGGAGAGAAATTAAGAAAGCCTTTTCCACCATTCTCTGATGTCAATAAATAACTGTAAACTAAGTACACATTCTTGTGCCAATATAGTCAAAAAGAACATGACTAGTCTCCTAGTCATGGACAAAGCACAAAACTTAAAATAAATGCGAAAACCGAAATTAAGAGTGATACATGCTGGGCAGTTAAGAGCACTGCTGCTAGGGGGGCTGGAGAGATGGCTTAGTGGTTAAGAGCATTCTCTGCTCTTCCAGAGGACCTGAGTTCAATTCCCAGCAATTGATGGTGGCTCACAACCATCTATAATGTGATCTAATGACCTCTTCTGGCGGGCAGGTGTATATGCAGATATACAGAATAAATAAATCTTTTTTTAAAAATTAAAAAAGAGCACTGCTGCTCTTCCACAGGAGCCAGGTCCCATTACCAGCACCACTTGGTAGCTCACAACCATCTGTAATGTCCTCTTCTGGCTTGCACGAGCACCAGGCACACACACTGACACACAGACATACATGGAGGAAAACACTCATACACATAAATTTCTAATAAAGAGTACACATTTATTTGCACACTTTATTAATGTGGTACAATCAACACATCAGTAGTTATTCACAAAGTCCAGCTGAAGGCATGAGCAAGAACTTGGCTGACATAAGACAGATTTCAGTGAGACTGATTAAGGGACCAGAACCTTCTCTTCTCTGAGGCTGGCCTTCAGCACTATGTAAAACTCACTATGTGGCTGGACATGGTGGCGTACACCTTTAATCCCAGCACTTGGGAGGCAGAGGCAGGTGGGTCTCTGTGAGTTTGAGGCCAGCCTGGTCTAAAGAGCAAGTTCCAGGACAACGAGAGCTGTTACACAGAGAAACCCTGTCTCGAAAAACCAAGACAAAACCCTCACCATGTGAGCACATCACTGACTCCAGTTTGCTTTTTATATAGTTTGCCACCTAAACACAAATCAACTGCTCACTTAGAGCTTAACTGAAAACTGCATCTATTCGGGGAAGACAAACCTCCTGCAAAGGCACAGAAGCAACTATTTCAGGCACCGCAACAACCACTCTCTCAGCCTTTGTAATATGAAAGCAGCTGTATAAAAATATGAGAACAAATGGGTGTGGTGGGATTACAATAAAAATTTATCTACAAAAACAGCCAGGCATGGTAGCACATGCTTTGACCTCAACACCCGGGAGACAGAGGCAGGAGGTTCTCTATGAGACCAACCTGGTCTACATAGTGAATTCCAGAATAGCCATGGCTACAGAGTGAGACCCTGTCTCAAAAACAGTAAGTACTATCAGTTACATAGCTTTATCTTACTAATTTGAAAAACTAATTCCTGCCCAGTATGGGAGTGCATGCCTTTAAGCCCAGTACTTGGGAGACAAAGAAAGGAGAATCTCTAAATTCAAGCCAACCAGGGTTACAGACTGAGATCAAGGGAGGAACAGAGGGAGAGGAGGAGGATGGGCGGGCAGGTAGGTAGGCTGCTTCTGAGCAGGGGTGGTGATGCACACCTACAACCTAGCACTCGGAAGGGCTCCAAGTTTGAGGACTATAGTGCAATATTCATATAGTAATTCTTGCATTTATACCCTCATTTAAATGTAGACAGACTTATGAGGACACTACTTAGGATCACACAGTAACACGCTAACCTTGATATCGACGAGCACTCCTCAGAGTCACTTACCCACTGGATATGCTCTGCTATCAGGCAGCCGACTACTTTTTTGTCATTAGAAATGAAGAGAAGTGTTTTAGTTCTGGAGTAGCACATTAATGGCGCCTGCTGGAAACCCAGATCGTTGTCAACCATCTCTCTAATCTCATCAACCTGCCAAGTAAAGAACAATACCTTTTTAAAAAAAAAAAAAACATTGCATATGGGTAAAAGCCATTCAATAAGCTGAATATATATATATTCTCTACAGAGCTTTATGTTTGGGGTGTTACTTTTTGATTTTGAGACAGAATCTTGCTATTTTGCTACGTACCTCTGGCTGGCCCAGGCTGACTTGAACTAGTGGCAATCCTTCTGCCTTCTGAGTGCTAAAATGCACAGGGTGTACCACCACAGCTGGCTTAAAGAGCTCTTTCAGCTATCTGTATTAGAAAGTCTTTTAAGCACTAGTAGCAGCTAGGCAGAAAGGTGGGTGGGGTGCTGCCAACCCAGCCGTCTAGGCAGTGAGAAGAGTGACAGGGCAGCACTAAGCACATAGGAACAGGAAGACACCCTTGGTGGGAGCACCAGGGTCTGAAATGGTTCGAACATACTGGTATCTTAGTCAGCAAGACACTTTCTTCCCAAGCCTTAATCATCAGACCTCTCAACAGTAAAATTAATGGGACAGAGGAAAGAAATTCATATTTACTATCTAGCAAGCATCCAAAAGTGAGACAAATCAAGAACTCCCTATACTCATTTCAACCCAAAATCCCTTGGAATATTAATAGTTCTTCATTTTTTTATGTGGGGAAAAAAAAACTCAAACGTGACAATTTTCTTATGTTAAACATTAACATTTAGAAAATCAGAGCAGAGGTTTGAGCCTCAACATTAAGATGGCACCAAACTGCTTCTTCCAAGCTAAAAAAAAAAAAAAAATCACAGCTCTATAGGGACCTACACACTACTTCTCTCCACAGTTAAAATAACATAAATTGCCAGAGTGGGGGCACATCCCTTTAGTCCCAGCACTTATAAGACAAGAGACAGGCAGATTTCTGCTAGTCTGAGGCAGCTTGCTCTAAACAGCAAGTTCCAGGCCAACCAGGCTGCACAGTGAGACCCTGGTCTTATGGGGGTGTACGGAACAGGGACACACAAGTTATAAACGTTCCATCTAATGCCCGTTCATGTCACTAAAACCACGGTGCAAATAACCTCAAGTGTGCTTCCACACTCTTGCCTCTGTAATACATAACACAAAGTGCGTCTCATAGTCAGTGATGAAAGTTCACCCCCTCATAATTTGATTGGACCCTAGAACTAGGTTGCTCACAATTCCTTTTAATTTTATTACGAGTTACTAACTAGTAATATAATCAATTGTAGGCTTTCTTGAGAAGTTTACTAGAAGAAATCAGCAGCTATCGAGACAAAGTCAGGTACTGTTGTAAAGTTCCTACTGTGCACTTAAGTGGAAGTTGGAAACGATCCATACTTGGATTTCCATTACTCACTTAGTGACTCCGTAAGCTTTGTCTTTCGCAAAGCTCAGTGTTTTCAATATAAGACAAGCCGCACATGCTCCAAGGCATTCTGTGTCACTAGGGCCAATATGTTGTCTGCAGCTGCCTCACCAGTGAAGTGACCTAAGGCATGAGGAGCCACAGAACACCTCTCATCGAGGAAGATGTGAGCTGTGTCTTCAGGTAATAGGGGCTTTGTTAGCTTCCTCTCAGGGGACATAGTCCTACACTGAAGATGTGCAACTGTAAGCCTAAAGAAAATACAGCAATAAATGTTTCCCTTGTGGCTGTGGACACTTTGGACACACACTAGAGTATAACCAGGCTGTTAGATCAGTGACAACCCTTCATGGAAGAGAAAGTAATCTGGAAGGCAAGAAACGCTTACTACGTGCACACACTAAGTGTAAATGTGATTAATGCTGCTGTCCTTTTTCATCGGGTGTAGGCCAAGGTCCCTTTCAAAACCCTCTGGATAACACCACAGCGCCATGCTTCGCTAACTCGTTTTTCAGTGACATGAATGTTAGGAGCCACTAAACGCAGATTACATCTCCCATGTGATGCACTGGTGATACTCAGTCCGCTTCGTTTATTTTGTATGTAGTAAGGTTTAGCATAATTTCTCACATGAGCTGTATTAATTTTTTCTTTGCGTGGGTTCCGTTCTTTAAATGTGTGTTTTCAGAACTACAAGTTAATGCTCAAAGCCTGCAATATAAGACCAAGTTTTCTGTATGAAATTTCACTGAAAAGTTACCTTTTTCAGTGCATACTTTGGGTCTTCAGGAAGAACCATTATTATCCTACCATCAGGATATTCAGCCAGAATCCTTTCTTTTTTCCAGCCCTAGACATAAAAGAATGGATTTTATATATTGTAAGTTTAGTCATTCATGCACACGACAAAAAGTACATCCACTTATCTAAAAGTTGCAAACATAAAAAATACCGTTCATTAATACTTAACTGTAAGAAGGTGTGATAAATCATCTGTTTTGTTAAGTTTACAACAGATTGAACAAGGTAATTTCTAGTTCTCGTTCACAGATATGTTATACCACAGAAGTTCTAATCTATCATTTCCCATCTTAACAAATTTTGGAAAAATCACACACCAAAAATAGTAAAAAAAAAAAAAAAAAAAAAAAAAGTCAAGCCCCTTAAAGTCAGTGATCCCAGAATTGAAAGAGTAACTCTGCAGATTCTGTATAAAAGAATTCAGCTCAGGTTCCTTTGAAACATGGTAACCTGCACAGTACTCATATTTATGTCTGGCATGCCAAAGCCCTCCAGGAGGTTTCGGGGGAACTGATTCGCATGCAGTAGCCCAGTATGAAAGGAACAGCTTTTACTCTTATTGTTCACAACTATCAAAGCCACAAGAAGGAGACTATAAAAAATATAACTACCTTCTAAGAATCTAATAGGGAAGGAGGCTACGTTGTGTGTATCTGAAGTTAGACATACTCAAAAAAAGAGGTAATAAACTCTTCTTCAGATCCACACTCGTGGTGATTAATGAGCAGAACCTGCATGAAAAAAACAAAACAAAACAAAAGCCACTTAAATCTAGTAAGATGGGACTGAACCAGAGGTTAAAACTAGGAACTTTGAAGTTCAAAATAATAACAGAAGGATGAGCTTTAACTAGTTGTTCCATTTATCTTACCCAACCAATGTTATGTAAAAAGGCCTTTGTAAAAAACAATTTGTATTTCTATTTAGAGAAAAATTCTTTTCTACCATCACTTTAAAAAATTTTAAAGCTCAATAAAGAAAAAAAGCAGCTAATTTTTTGATATATTACGACAAGTCTGGAAGGATGGAAACTGGTTTTCTAAGTTATCTTTTTGTTTTGTTTTTGTTTTTTTGATGAAATGGGAGCAGGATCTTAGCTGGAGACAAAAATGTCCAGTAACAAAGATCAGCATATATAACGAGATATTTAAAATTGAAAATCTGCCTTAAAAAGTAAATATTCAAGGATAAGTAAAATTCAAGTAACTAAAATGAACTAGGGATGGGAAAACTATCTCAGGATTAAAAAATCAGGCTTGAGAAGTGGCTCAGCAGTTACGAGCACTTGTTCTTATGAAAGACCCAGGTTCGATTCCCAGCCCCCACATGGTGGCTCACAACCATCTGTAACCTCAGTTCCAGGAGCTTCAGCAGGCAGGCACACGGTGCACATGCATACATACAAGCAACACATTCATACACATAAAGTAAGATAAATAAATCTATGTTTAGAGATTAAGAAATCAGAATAAAAAGCTCCATTAGAATCACATACAAATTTAAATATAGATAAACAGTTTTTAAAGGCACAAGGTCTTAAAAAATTTTTTTACATTAACATTATTACTACTTGGAAACCAGTTGAAACCAATCCATTTCCTACAAAGTGAAAGGGAAGTTACTGGCTTGTCTTTTAAAAAATCAAACCACAGAGTAAATGAGGAGGAAATCAAACTACAAATTCAATAAAGAACTATAGATTTAAGTAACTTCAAACTATACATACTTCTAAACTGAATTATCGAAAATAGAGGATTCTTATTAATTGCCTTTAAAAATAACAAAACTGGTACAATTATTTTTTTTTTCAAAACTGGTACAATTATATCACACACCACAGAAATTAAATTATTGTTTTACTAATACTTTAGTATAAAATGTTCTTGTAAAATAACTTGAAATGTGCATGTTTGTATATGAAAACCATCATAATTAGATTGTTTTTCGGGACAAGATTTCTCTGTGTAGCCTTGGCTGTCCTGGACTCACTTTGTAAACGAGGCTGGCCTCGAGCTCACATCAACCCTCCTGCCTCCGCCTCCCGAGTGCTGAGATTAAAGGCGTGTACCACCACACCCGGCAATTTTTATTTTAAATATTATTGTTTTGTCATGTACCAAAATAGACTTTGCATATAAGAAGAGAACCGTGAAAGACAATATTACTATTATTTAAATTTCATTGATCTTCATGAGGGTGTAACTCAGTGGAATCTTTCTAAGGGTTCTGTAGTAAAAGCTTACTTTTTTAATATTTTTGTTTATTTTATGTGCTTAAGTGTTTTGCTCACACAGCTTGAGTGCCTGGTGCCCACAGAGGTCAGAAGAGGGTGTTAGATCCTCTGAAACTACAGTTATGGATGACTGTGAGCTACCACATGGGTTCTGGATCCAAGGCTGGTTACTCTGAAAGAGCAACAGCCCTTAACCATTAAGCCATCTCTCCAACCCCAAGTTTGGGTTCTTGGAACTAACAGATACAGTATTTTGTTAGCTTTGAACAAATTACTATGACTCTGGAACTGTTTCCTAATCTTAAAAAATCTATAAAATGGCTGTCACCAGAGGGCTACATTAAAGACAAATGGTAGCACAGAGTGGCCCCTCAGGCGCTTCCATTCTCTCTTATTGATACATACAAATAAAACCAATCAACAAAATGTCCCCAAAGTACAATAATAAATACGTCATGGACAAAGACAAAAATAGCCACATTAACTAAGGTATTCAAAATATTTATGTGACTCAAGTGCAGTCACTTTGCCAGCATCACTGATAACTTGATTTTTTTGTTTTGTTTTGTTTTTTTTTTTGTTTTGGAGGGAGGGTTTCTCTGTGTTTCGTTGGCTATCCTGGAACGCACTCTGTAGACCAGGCTGGCCTTGAACTCAGAGATCCACCTGTCTCTACCTCCCAAGCGCTGGGATTAAAGGCGTGCACCACCGCTGCCTGGCTGATAACTTGCTTTTTGTAAAGAAGTTTTAGGAGCTGAAATTTGCAGAAGCAGGGGCATCACTGTGAGTTTGAGGCCAGCCTAGTCTACAGTCAAGGCTACACACAGAAACCCTGTTTCAAAAAAAAAAAAAAAAAAGAAAGAAAGAAAGAAAGAAAGAAAAAGAAGAGTCGAAATTTGTCTACTAGTTGAAAATAAGTAGAGGTAAAGGACGTACAATTTTAAGAAACCTACCCAATAGCCACACCACTTCTGCAACAAGTCTATTCCAGTTTAGGGCATTTATACCTCCCACTTTTAATTCTAAGCACATGGTATATAACCCTCTGCCCAGAAGTGTTTCCCAAACCCTAAATTTCCTTCATCTAGCCATCTGGATGCTATAAAACATTTATATGGGGCTTTACCCCTAGCATACTAGTTTGAATTCTTTTTTGTTTCCTTTTGATTTTGAGACAGGGTTATTTTCTCTGTGTAGCCCTGGCTGCCCTGGAACTCACTCTGTAGACCAGGCTGGCCTTGAACTCAAGAGATCCGTCTGCCTCTGCCTCCCAAGAGCTGATATTAAAGGTGTGCGCCACCGCCTGGCTTGGTTAGGATTTCCAATAACAAATAATCATCAATTTGTCTTTATTCTCATTGCTTAAATAAATATTCTACTCTAAAGAGTAGAAATGAGGGTGGGTTTTTTTTTTAATGTGATCAAAAAATAGTGGGTGATAGTTCAAAACAACTATGAAAATTCATCGATGCCAGGCATGGTGGTGCACACCTTTAATCCCAGCACTCAGAAGGAAGCGGCAGGAAGACTTCGTGAGTTTGAAGTCATCCTGGTCCAAAGAGTGAGCCCAGGACAGCTAGGGCTACGGAGAGATCCTGTCGCAATAAATGAACAAATAAATTCACCCAGATACATGATGTACACAAGTAATTATATGTATAAACTGTACTTCAATTTAAAAGTTTATACTAAACATGTATAATAAATGTCACTTTACAAAAAAAATGTTGAACTCTTGTTCACATGTTTGAAAAAAACACATAGGAAATAAGTGACAACTACCTCAAACGAAACTCATCAACAAATATTTGCAATGGAGAGGAAAAAAAACAGAAATAAGAAAACCCTCAGATTAAGAGAAACTTACATATATATCCATCAGTGCAATAAATGAACCTTAAATAAAATAAAGTAGATTATTTGTAAAGCAGTAAACCAAGAAAGAACACTTGAAATTAAGGGACTTCAACCATGCCTTTGCTTTATAAAGGCATAGTTGCATTCATTAAATCATTTCTGTTTAAAAAGAATAATATTTGGTGCCAGACACGGTGGGGCACACCTATAAACCCAGCACTCAGGCAGATCTCCTCTGTGAGTTCTCAGACAGCATGGTCTACAAAGCGAGTCCAGGACAGCCAAGGCTACACAGAGAAACCCAATCTTGGGGGAAAAATACAAATCAAACTTAGCCAAAAAAATGGCAACATCATATATACTTGTAATTCCAGCACTTAGGAAATTGACTACGGACGTTTAAACCACATACCAAGACCCTATCTCACTCAGGAAACAGAGGAAGGGAGAGTCCAGGATCAAGAGGCACAGACAGGATCCATGAGGCATGCTAGCCAGCCAGTCTAGCCAATCAGCAAGCTTCAAGTATAGTGAGAAAAAAACAATTAAAAGTGGAATGCTATGGAGGAGGCAGCCTGACATCAACCTCTAGTCTCCACAAGCATTTGCACATATATGCATGTACACATGTGCAGCATGTAGATACACACACACATAAACATACACACACACACACACACACACACACACACACACACGGGTGGATTTATTCAAATATCATTTATTTAAAAAAGGAAGTAGGGGCCAGAGACATGGCTCAGCAGTTAAGAGCTCTTGCAGAGGACCCAGGTACAATTCCCAGAACCCATGCGCTGCTCCACAGATGCTCCAGATCCATAAGACCCAATGCATACAGTGGTGCATAGATACACCCAGGGAAAACACTCATAAACATAAAGCAAAAACAAAACTGACCTAGTCAAGACAGTGATTAGGAGACCTAAAGTGGGGTCCAGAAAAAGGGATGCACACCTTTAATCCCAGCACTTGTGAGGCAGAGGTAGGAGGATCACTTTTGAGTTCGAGGCCAGGCCAGCCTGGTCTACAGAGTGAGTCCAGGACAGCTAGGACTACACAGGGAAACCCTGTCTCAAAAAAAAAAAAAAAAAAAATTAAGCCGGGGGTGGTGGCACACACCTTTAATCCCAGCACTTGGGAGGCAGAGGCAGGTGGATCACTGTGAGTTCGAGGCCAGCCTGGTCTACAAAGTGAGTCCAGGACAGCCAAGGCTAAAACAGAGAAACCATGTCTCAAACCCGCCCCCCCCGCCCCAAAAATTAATTTTTATGTGTATGGGTGTTTTGCCTACAAGCATGTATGGGTTCCTGTGTGCCTGGTGACTGCCGAGTTTAGATCCTCTAAAACTGGAGTTACAGACAGCTGTCAGCCCTCATATTTGTTCTGGGACCTGAGACTATAGTCTAAAAACAAGTGCTCTTAACTACTGAGCCATCTCTCCAAACTGTCAACTTGACTAACATTTTTTAAAACAATGATTTATTTGTTTTACAGTATTCTGCCAACAGGCCAGAAGAGGGCGCCAGATTTCATTATAGATGGTTGTGAGGCAGCATGTGGCTGCTCGGAATTGAACTCAGGACTTTGGAACAGCCAATGCTCTTAACTTCTGAACCATCTTTCCAGCCCCTTGATTGATCACCATTTTTAAATGGCCATGAAGAACAGGCCATAGGAAAATAACCACAACAACAACAAAATGAAAGCAGTGAGGTGGGTTAGAAGAAAACTGCAAAAGAAACCACAGCAGCTTGATGTGATGGCAGAGTTAACTCAAACAGAAGCACCTGGGATCTATTTGGAAGGTGATGTTTCCTAAGAGGTGACCTAAAGGAATGCAATAAAAATAAATAAAGCCTTTCTGCCACTGCCATGCCATCCAGACTGAGGAAGGCCCGGAAACTCCAGGGCTGGTAAGCCACAGCCTCACCAGGAAGCACCCTGGAGGAAGCAGTTAGTCAATTAATAAAAATGCTTCCAGCCAGAAGGCGGTGACACGCACCTTCAATCCCAGTACTCAAGAGGCAGAGGCAGGTGTATCTTTGTGAGTTCAAGGCCAGCCTGGTCTACAGAGTGAGTTCTAGGACAGCCAGAACTACACAGACAGACCCTGTCTTAAACACCCTCCATGTTCTCTACGGTGCAGATGCACACGCATACAAAAGATTCCATAACATTTGGCTATTTGGCTGGGGAGGGCTCAGCCTATTGTGGGTGGCCACAAGAAAGCGGGATGCGCAGGCCACAGGGATCGATCCAGGCCTCTGCACCAGATCCTGCCTCCAGGATCCTGCCCTGTGTGAGCTTCGGCGCTCACTGCTTTCGATGAACTGGTTGTTATCGGAACTGTAAGCGAAATAAACCCTTCCCTCCCCAAGTTGCTTTGGTTGTGGTGTTTCATCACTGCAATAGTAACTCTAAGACAGTTACTTTGCCTCAGATTCCTTTTTCATTCCCCCAAACCATTAGATTACTGTTTTTCTGGGCTGCAGATGGCTCAGTGAGTACTGAGCTTGCGACTGCAGAGGACCAGAGTTCAGTTCCCAGGACTCACAAAGGGTGGCTCACTACCACCTGTAACTCCAGGTCCAGGAGATCCAGTCCCCCTGTCTGCACACACATGTGTATTCACATCAACACATACACATAATTAAAAATAATAAAAATAAAATTTAAAATAACTCCTGATTTCTGCTCTATTCAGTTCTCTTTTGCCTAACATCCATTCATCTTTTTCCTAGTCACCTTTCAGAACAGTGAACACAAAGTACAAACAAGTCAGATTTCATATATATTCAAATTCCAAGTTAAAACTAAGTCTAACTAGATCATGATTTCCCTGCACTATACATTTAGTCATCTGTAACTACTCAACTTTCAGTGATAGTGCTCTCTAAAATAACTCTTGTGATGATAGAAACAGTCTGCATGGCAAGCATGGCAGCTTCTAGCAATGTGTGCCTACTAAATCCTGGCAACTGTGACTGAGGTCAGCATTTTCAGTTTCACATGGCTTACTGGCCACCACGCTAGACAGCATAATACTATAGTCATTTGGAAATCTGTCAAATTTTTAAAAATATATTTTTATTTAATTTTAACTTATGTGCACTGGTGTGAGGGTGTCAGATCTTGGAGCTACAGACAGTTGTGAGCTGCCATGTGGATGCTGGGAATTGAACCCGGGGTCTTTGGAAGAGCAGTCAGTGCTCTTAACCACTGAGCCAACTCTCCAGCCCCAGGAAATCTGTGAAATTTTTGTTCAGTTTCTCTACTCCTATATCCATTGGTGCCATATTAATTCAGCACAATGCACATCTTCTAGCTATTTATTTCTGCCCTCATCTCACAATGAAATATTTCTCTCCCTATGTATCAACATTTCTTTTTTCTTTTTTGTCTTTTTTTTTGGGGGGGGGTGTTTTTTGGTTTTTGTTTTTCGATACGGGGCTTCTTTGTGTAACAGAGGCCTGGCTCTGTCCTGGACTCTCTTTGTAGACCAGGCTGACCTCAAATTCACTGCGATCCACCTGCCTCTGCCTCACAAGTGCTGGGATTAAAGGCGTGTGCCACCGCTGCCCAGCATATCTCCAAATTTTTATTATAAGATTATATCACTTATGGAACTCAAAATTATTCAGCATCTAAAAGAATGGAAAGAATTCTAAATAGCATTCAAAATCAAAATATCACAATCTCACCTCTGTTGGGAGGTGGCCTGGTGCCGTATTCTGATGCTAATCTCTGGCCCCCAAGATCTGGTTGCCACCAGAGAGCACTTTCTCCTGCACACCTGTGCTTGTTGTGTAAACCTTGCCCTACCTACTCACAGTTGATTGGTTAGTAACAAATACTGAAGCTTGGGATTTGGCAGGAGAGAGATGAAGTTTGAGGTTTGCAGGCCTGAGGATGGGGGGGGGGGCCATGGGGAATGGGGGGGGGGCACAAAGCAGAATGAGAAAGGGCAGGTACAGGAGGAAGAAAAGGAGGTCATGACAGGTTAGCACACGGCCAGGTCGCCGTGGATGGAGAGACACACCCAGCTAAAAATGGTTTTGACTGACTTTGGACTATCACTACAGTTCAAATTTGTTGCTTCCTACGACCAAGAGTTATAATCATATGGATTTGAGATGAAATATTTGAACAGAGCAGTGGTGGCACACGCCCTTAATCCCAACACAAAGGAGACAGAGACAGGCTGATCTCTGTAAATTCTAGACCAGCATGGTCTACACAATAAGTCAGGGCAGAGCCCCCACTGAAAGGCCACTAACAACAGCAGTCTAGGATTCAAAACAACAGAAGTTTCTTTAAAGTTACTACGTAAATTTTTTCTTAATAATAGATAATAATATCCTTTCTGATCTAGAGGATGGATTCACATCAATCTTGGGTTTATGTAAGGAGAGAACAGTGTTACACTGTCCTAAAAAAGCCAGCCAGTCTCCTTAGAAAGTGGGGTTCCCATGGGAAAACTGCTACCAATAAACACTTTGGCCTAAAAGGGATATTCTGTTAATCAATATAAGGAGCCAAAATTAGGCTGGGAGATGAACGTGCAAGCTGCACACCTCCCACAGCCAAACTGAGTATATAGGAAGATAGAACAAAAAGTAGATTAGTGAATCTACTCCTCAACTTGATACCTAACTGTCACTCACAAGGTTATTTCTAACTCTCTGATACAGAATTTGGTATAAAGATGCAAAACAAGTTTAACTTTAGATAGAGTGGTATAGAATTCATGATTATTCTTCACACACATTACATATATTTCTACTCTAATATGAGGTATTGTGCCCATGTAACTCAATTATAATACAAGATTACTTCCAATAGCACCAACAAGTACTACTACAGGCTGGTTAGGATAAATAAGATATACAAATTAATTGTTCGTTAATCAAATCATGATTGTAAGATTCCAGGTGGCCTGAGCGCAGCCACCTTAACAGCTGTATTGTAGGCTGATAGCAAGAACAAACAGAGCAAGTTAGCATTGTTCACCAGGAAGCCCTCCACCTCACCCTGCCTGCTCGAAATTTACTGCCCCTACCTCACCCTGCTTGGAAGCCTCCAAGAAAAGGCCACATCCACATATCTTACCTCAAACATCTGCCAGAATCAAGTGCCCCCAACCCCAAAAAGGTCATCTTTGTTAGCCCATCAGTTGTTAACTAACCACTGTTGCTGAGTTCTGCTTCTGTAAAGGTTATTTAAACCCTCAGCTTTTGCAGGACAGGGTCCTCAACTCTTCTGAGCCTGATGGACCCCAATGTGTTGGATCAGTAAAATTCCTTCGCTTTTGCACCGACTCTGGACTCTGACTCTCTCTCATTGGGCTTCCAGGGATAGACTCTGATGATCTGAGTCTGATCATATCAATTACTAGTCTATTTTTATCAAGAACACACATCTTAGGAACAACAGATAGATATGATTGTATAGAAAGATAAGGTAAAAACAATTAGGTAAGGTCTTCAAAAACCTCGGAGACACGCAGAATATGGCATTTAGAAATGTTTTTATTTTAAAGATTCACTGACAATGAGACAGGTTAACTCCTGGCAACACCCTCACTAGTGAGGCAGCCTACCTCACTAAACCATATTTACTTTATGGCATTTTTTCAAAAATGTGCTAAAATTCTTTTTTAACTTCATAAAGACTAACT
The DNA here is from genome assembly GCF_964271855.1 of Acomys minous. Taxonomy (NCBI): domain Eukaryota; kingdom Metazoa; phylum Chordata; class Mammalia; order Rodentia; family Muridae; genus Acomys; species Acomys minous. Next base: position 72,754,580 of record NC_140486.1, on the reverse strand, counting down.
CTAAAAACAGCAAAGAGTCCCCAAATCACCTATTTGATAAAATATATACTATCAATCCCCAAATGTAAATTACACTAAGCTACATGGATATTTAATAGATTCATCCACAATAATTACTAAAAATAAAGGAAATTTTTTAAGAACTATACACAAGCCAAATAACACAGTCAGAAAGGTACAATAACCTTTTGAAAACCAATTACACTGAAAAACAACCTAAATTAAGAAGTCCACAGTATCATCTTGTTAGGATAAATTCCCTGGTTTTTATATTTGGGTTTCTTTTACAGTGAGCCAGTGTCTATGCATGCTATGTTTGCTTTGTACATACTATTCATTTCTAAAAACATAAAATTACTCAGTAATTCATTAGGAACTGGCCCAATTGCCTATCACACATGCTTTTACTCACAAGGTCTACTCACCACATACTTTACAGCACTTATGAACTGGTTGTGGAAAAGCAGGTGCTGGGTCTCATCTTCTGGATTTGAAGCCGTATAAAGCATTCCACAGATATTACAGGACACTGCTCCAAATCTTTTGTGTCCTGCATCCTATTTATAAAACAACAAAAAGTTTTCTTTCTTGCCAGAGTAACTATTTCTGACATAGCCTCCCAAACTATAATGTGACTATAAAGAGAGAGTTGCTTAAATTAAGATACTGAAGTCTAAAATCCGGGTGACCTCCACATGAACACAGTGGTGTGTGTGCACATTTGTGTGCTCAAACAAGTATGTATTCTCTCTCATTCTGTCTCTCTATGTCTCTGTGTCTCTCTCTGTCTCTCTCTCTCTCTGTCTGTCTCTCTCTCTCTCTCTGTCTCTCTCTCTCTCACACACACACACACACACCCCACACACAATAATATTAAAACTTATCTTAAAAAGCTAGTGCATGGGCACAAGCCTCAAATTCCAGCCCTGAAGTTTGCTGGCCAGACAGCCTAGTTAAACTGATGAGCTCCATGTTCAATGAAAGACCCTGTCTCAAAAAATAAGACTGAGTGTCACTAAAGACACCCTTGTTTGACTCTGTCCCTCACACACAGGCACTCATAATGCAACACATAAAAATTTTCCATTTATAAATTTATTTTCTCTCTTCTGCAATTGTGCAATTGAACTAAAAGAGGTACTCAAAGTTTCAGCAGGATCTTAGCAACATCACTAGTGCTTTATATATACCCAGGGTCAAACAGTAAACAGAAATCAATTGCAAATAAAAGACTACATAAAACTAAGGGGAAATTCATTCCAAAGGACTCAAACTCTCAGCAAATATTATCTGGAATTTATTTCAGGAATTTTTCTTCTTCTTCTTCTTTTTGAAATGGGTTCTCACTATATATCCCTGGGCTAGCCTTGAACTCACTATATAGCCTTAGCTGGACTGGAACTGAGTAAACCAGGCAAGCCTTCAAGTCCCAGAAATCTGCCTACTTCTGCCTCCTGAGTGCTGGGATTTAGGTATGTACCGCCATGCCTAGCATTTTTAATTAATTAATTTACTTATTTATTTATTGTCTAACAAAACTCTAAGCCAAGTTTAAGCAAATATACATAAAAATGATTGCCTTAAGCATATTTAAGTATACAGTTTGGTAGTTATTTGTTTTTATTCACACTGTTGTACAAATAATCTCTTAACTCTGCATTCATCAACAAAGCTCCCTACTCCCCATCCCTCCAAATCTGCAGCAGTCACCGTTCTACTTTCTTGGCACTTTACATAAGTAAAATCCCATAGTCTTTGTTTTTTTTATGATTCACTTCACTCAAGAAACTGTTCTCAAAGTTTATCCATACTATACCAAGTGCAAGGACCTCCTTTGTAAGGCTGATCCTAACATTGTGATTTCACACTCATCTACCAGTGGACAGTCAACCTGCCTCTACCCTTTGCACTGTAACAGACATGACACAAAAATATTGTTATTTGTACTAACTTTCGTGTCATTTTAATATTTGCATAAACTTCTGGGAAAAGGTAATCAAATGACTCATATAAGAAACAAATAGATGTAAAAAAAAAGGATAATAATTTGTTACGAATAAAACTAGAAACAAGGAAACTGAAGTATTATTTATTTTTGGAAGAGACTATAATAATACCAGGAATGTTTTCTATAATGAAGACTTACAATGACCAAAAAGAATTAACTTATATTTTAAGAATCGTATGTGAATCATTCACTTACAACACTTTACCAATAGAGAAGTTGTACACTTACTATGACCAGCTGTTTTTCATCCACTTTCTCTGATTCTTTCAGTTTCAAGGCCTTTGGAATTGTTATCTCTAAATGAGAATTACATTTCAGCTGAGAATGATTTGGTGGTATATACCTTAGGAAAGAAAAAGAAACTATTAGATATTATACATGCATATAATGTCAAATCATTGAAGACAAGAATATATTTTCTATACAACAATTTTCAATTTCATGGAGGAAAAAGATAACCACTTAGAGTGAGATTTTTTTTTGGACATTTAGTCAGTGGCAGAATAGATGCACAAGGACCTAAGGTACAGTCAATGCCTCGTATCAAATTTAAAAAGGAAATTATAGCCAGGCGGCAGTCTTTAATTGCATGCAGTATTCAGGAGGCAGATGCCAGCCTGGTCTACAGAGCAAGTTCTAGGACAGCTAGGGCTACACAGAAAAACCTTGTCTTGAAAAACAAAAACAAAAGAAAAGGAATTAAATCAAAAAAACTAGAAAAAGCATAGACTTGACTTATGATACCTTACCAACGGATTGTAAATATGTTATATTTGTGTTATGTGTGAGCATAGGCACTCGTGGCTTCTCGATGCAATGGGCAGACCCTACTGGTCTACATCAACCCCATAGAGTTCATCAGCCCTGACTTTGTGGCAGCAATGATCCCTAAGTGAAGTGGGCGATGCTTATGTGGGCAGCAAACACATTAAATCTGTCTCAGGTACCCAAACACCAGCTGAGGGCTATGAACGTGATGAGATTTTGAGGAAGATGTACCACATGTTGCTGGAGGTGGACGTGCTGGAGGGTACAATGCTGTTCCCAGAGTCTGTCTTTCCCCTATCAGACATGAGATCCCCAAAATGCTGCTGGATGACAAGGAAAGCCACCAATAACCTTGCTGCAGCAGCCATTCTGACATTCTTGGACTGTCTGTGTCTGTGGTGACATAGTCTGTTAACTAGTTATGCCATGGACTCAGACCTCCTCCAATGGCACAGAGCTCAGTGATCTTGAGCCCGATAGGTTTTGTTTTCCTCATTAAAGATTCTAAACCAGAAAAAAAAAGAAAAGAAAAAAAAAAGAAAAGAAAAGAAAGAAAGAAATCTTGTCATTTGTAGCAACACAGATGAACCTAAAGGATATTATGAAATTTATCAAGGATAGAAAAGCAAATATTTTATGGTCTCACATAGGGAAGCCAAAAAAGTTAACCTCATAGAAACAGTAGTTGCCAAAGCTAGGAAGTGAAAGGGAAGTCTGAAGGATGGAACAAGGATGACTGAGCCGTGGGGAGGCTATACCTGAAACATGCGCAGAGCACATTGGGCAACTGTGCATGTCAAAATAGCTATGAGTGTTTCCTACACAAAGAACTGACAGGTGTTTGAGGTGATGACTATGTCAGTTACTCTTATTCAACCATTATACCTTCCACGTCTATACTGAAAGATCAGTGTATCTCAAAAGTATGTATTATTCAGTTAAAAATTAAAAAAAAAAAATTTATTTAATTTTCTTTTATACGCACTGGTGTGAGGGTGTCAGATCCCCTGGAACTGGAGTTACACATAGTTGTGAGCTCCCATGTGGGTGCTGGGCATTGAACCTGAGTCCTCAGGAAGAGCAGCCAGTGCTCTTCACCACTAAGCCATCTCCTCAATTAAAATTTTTTAAGTCAGGAGGAAAAGAAAGCTACTAATTAATAAACAAAACTACAAGGTCTACTGTTTTTTGAATGTAGTTTTATGTAGTTTTTTGAATGTAGTTTTAGCCACCAAAATCACTTCAGTTTAAACTAAAGACTATTTGGTCATGAGACAAATAGGTCAGATTTACTTACCAGTGGCATTAAAGAGAGAATACCTTTTTATTTACTTAAAACATTCTCACATATCTATAATATATATTATTTCAAGGAGTTCAGAGAAAATAGCATTCTTTTTTTTTTAAGTTCCTTCTACTTCTACACAGTGTCTTAAGATGTATGTATGCATGTATGTATGTATGTATGTATGTATGTATACAATATTGTGTCTGTACATACAACTATATGCCAGTAGAGGGCACCAGGTATCATTAAAAATGATTGTGAGCCACCATGTGGTTGCTGGGAACTGAATTCAGCTCTCCAACCCCGAAAACAGCATTCTTAAAATATTGGCAGCATAAGTCATAAAAATTGGGAAAAGAATAAGGAAATGAAGACTAAGTCCTCCAGTTAGAAACTGATCCCAAATACTCATATACTCATACAAGTGGGCAAAGACACTATGTCTTCACCAAATAATCTGTAAGTGTTGTTAACAGAAAAAGCTGCCAACAAGCACAATGTCCACTAAGCAGATCCCTACTGAAGAGATCAAAGCTATTACATGACAAACATAGAAAAGGTTCAGTGATGCGGTGGTGGCTTCTGCCTTTAGTCCTAGCACTAGGGAGGCAGAGGAAGGCAGATCCCTGAGTTGAGGCCAGCCTGGCCTATAGAGCAAGTTCCAAGACAGCCAGGGCTACCCAGAGAACCCCTGTCTTGAAAACAAAACAAAGGCAAAGAATGCATTCAACAACAACAAAACAATGTGAGTAAATGATGTCTCCCAGCATTAACTTCTATTACAGTCTACTGTCCTAAGTTACTAATCCCTTACCTGTGCTTGCTGCTTATTGATGCTTCATGGCTGAGTGCACTGTGCTGCTGCTTAGGAGCCGAACCTGTGGTGTAATAAAGGACATGGTTGTATACTAAACAGTTCTTAAGGATTTCTTTAAGTGAGTGAGCATTTCATGCCATGCCTACATGTATACCTATGCCTTCAAAGGCCAGAAGAGGGTATCAGATCCATGGGACTGGAGGCAGATAGCTGTGAGCCATCATGTGGGTGTGGGGAATTGAACCTGGGTCCTCTAGAAAGAACCACCAGTACTCTTAAACTGTTGAGCTATTTCTCCAGTACAATATCTTAAAACATTTTAATGGCCCTCAATCTACTGGAAGAAATCACACTCTCTTCTCTCTCCCTCTTCCTTCCCTCCTTGACTGGCCTGGAACTCAGAGCTCCGCCCACCTCTGCTTTCCAAGTGCTGGGACTAAAGGCATGCATCATGCATGACACCTTGCAAAATATTTTTTTTTCCCTCCCCAGACAGGGCTTCTCTGTGTAGCCTTGGTTGTCCTGGACTCCCTTTGTAGACCAGGTTAGCCTCAAAGTCAGAGATCTGCCTACCTCTGCCTCCCAAGTGCTGGGATTAAAGGTGTGTGCTACCACTGCCTAGCAAGAAATCATTTTTATGGCTGTCCTGGACTCACTTTTGTAGACCAGGCTGGCCTTGAACTCACAGCGATCCTCCTGCCTCTGCCTCCCAAGTGCTGGGATTAAAGGTGTGCACCACCACGACCGGCTTTAAGATTCATTTTTTTTCTGTGTACATATGAGTGCATGGATACATGTACATGCACCACACACATGAAATGACCAAGGAGGACAAAAGAGAGTGTTGGACTTCCTTGAGCTAGAGTTACAGAAAGTGCCGGGCGTGGTGGCGCACGCCTTTAATCCCAGCACTCGGGAGGCAGAGGCAGGCGGATCGCTGTGAGTTCGAGGCCAGCCTGGTCTACAAAGTGAGTCCAGGATGGCCAAGGCTACACAGAGAAACCCTGTCTCGAAAAAAAACAAAAAAAACAAAAAAACAAAAAAAAAAAAAAAAAACCCAAAAACAAACAAAAAAAAAGAGTTACAGATAGCTGCCTGGTTGTGAGCCACCATGTGGGTGCTGGGAACCAAACCTAGGTTTCCTGAAAATGCTCTTAACCACTGAGCCATCTCTTCAGCACCAAGAAGTTATTTTATTTTATTAAGAGAGCATGAACATAAATACAGAAAGGTTGGAGAGAAGAAAAGGAAAGGGGGAATGGTATAATTAAAATCTCGAAAATAACTGAAAATTTAAAATAAATATTTAATAAAATTAGAACCTCCCTTTTAGATACTACCTTTCAAAAAGAGGAAGGAAGTGTAAAAAAAAAAGTTCTGTACTATACAAAAATCAGACTAAGGAGCTGCAAAGAGATCTAGTAGATTCAGCTTATCTCTCTCTCTCTCTCTTTTTTTTTTTTAAGACTTATTTGTTATTTATACCTATTCTGCCCGAATGTGTACCTGCCCGCCAGAAGAGAGCACCAGATTTCATTGTAGACAGTTGTGAGCCACCATGTGGTTGCTAGAATTGAACTCAGGACCTTGGAAGAACAGAGAGTGCTCTTAACCTCGGAGCCATCTCTCTAGCCCTTAGCTTATCTCTTAATTGCAGAAATCATTAACAAATATTGAATAAAAGAAATTGGCTCAAGCTGGGCATGATAGTACACACCTTTAATCCCAGCACTCAGGAGGCAGAGGCAGGTGGGTCGATGTGAGTTTGAGGCCAGCCTAGTCTACAAAAGCAAGCCCAGGACAGCCAAGGCTACACAGAGAAACTGTCAAAAAAAAAAGGGGGGGGGTGGGGGGGAGAAAGAAATTGGCCCAATGCCTGCATGATTAAATTGCAGGATAACCAGAACTATTACACAGAGAAACACTGTCTCCAACCTTGCCAAAAAAAAATTGTTTTATACAATCTTAATTATATAAAAAACTAAATTCAATAAAGATACTTTTTTTCAGTAAATATATTTCTCATGGTTGTATTATATTTACTTCTCCCTGCTTGAGTAAATTTAGGCACTCAAGAACAGCTGAATTCCCTGATCTCAGCATCTTACTTCAAAGTATACCTTACTTCAAAGTATACCAAAGTATACTTCAAGTATACCTTTTCATTACAGGGAATAATACAATTAGAGAGTTCTGGATCCACAGCTGCTTCATTAGACAAAGGTGAGCAAATATCTATCCAGCAGTTCAACGAATATTAAAAATCATGAGGTTATAAAAATAAAGCTTTTGAGCAGTGTAAGTGGAAAACTTGAAACATAGTTAAAGCCTTAACTCAAACATGGACTCACTGAGTACTGAAGGGTAAAGAGAAAACACACACACACACACACACACACACACACACACACACACACACACACACACTGGTAAAGCACAGATAAGAGATAAAGTCTGAGAAAGAAGTTGCTACCCTTAACTTAAGCAATTCATTACACAGCACTCAAAATAGGAGCTTGAGAAACAAAAGAACCTATGGTAGGCTGGCAAAAGATAGTATTCAGGCACTGCCACAAACCAGTCAACAGAAGCAACTCTCAGCCGAGCGTGGGGATACACACCTGTAATCCTAGCACTCTGGAAGGCAGAGGGAGGCAAATCTCTGTGAGTTCAAGGCCAGTCTGGTTTACAAAGTGAGTCCAGAATAGCTAAGGTTACACAGAAAAGCCCTGTCTCAAAAAACCAAACCCTCCCCCACACAAAAAAAAAAGAAAGAAAGAAAGAAAGAAGAAAGAGAACAGCAGTTCTCCTGAAAGAATTAATGACAACCACAAATTTAAAAACGATAGGAAGGGCTACAGATGCCTCAGTGGCTAAGAGCACCTGCTGTTCTTGCAGAGGATGCAATTTTAGTTGCCAGCACTCACACTACAAGGTCCTGCAACCACCTCTAACTCTAGTTCAGGGGATCTGCTGTACTCTTCTGCACTCCAAGGTCACACACACACACACACACACACACACACACACGTACATGCACACACACAAGTAAAAGTAAAATAAACCTATTTTTAAAAACATAGCAGGCCGGGCAAGGTGGCACATGGCTGTAATCCCAGTGGAAGCAAGTGGATCTCTGTGAGTTCAAGGCCAGCCTGGAAGTTGGTGAGTCCACACGAGCCAAGGCTACCCAGAGAAACCCTATCTCAAGAGGAAAAAAAAAAAAAAACCATAGGGGGGCTGGAGAGATAGCTCAGTGGTTAAGAGCACTGGCTGCTCTTCCAAAGGACCCAGGTCCAAATTTCAGTACCCACATGGCAGTTCATAACTGTCTGTAATTCCAGTTGCGGGGGTCTGACACCCTTACACAGACATACATGGAGGGTGAGGCACACCTGTAATCTCAGCACTGAGGGAGGCAGAGGCAGGTGAATCTCAGTCCAAGACAGCCAGGCCTACACAGAGAAACCTCATCTTAGAAAAGAAAAACTAAAAAGAAAATAAAAAAACATAGATGCAGGCACGATGGCACATGCTTATAATCCCAGCACTCTGGAGGCAGGGGCAGGTGGATCTCTCGGAGTGAATCCAGGACAGCCAAGGCTACACAGAGAAGCCCTGTCTCAAAAAACCAAAAAACAAAACAACAAAAACACAGAAATGGCCAACAGGCCTATTTCTCAAGAATATTTTCTCTAATAGTAACAAATATGGCACAGAACACTGTAAAATTCAATTAAAAATTTCAAAGTATTACCTGAAAATTTTCTGTCTCCATCAATCTTTGCTTGACTGGGAAGAGTTGAGGCAGCAGCAGTGTTTTCTAATGGGCTATTCTCTACTTTAGACGCCGAACATAAACTGAAATTCTGAACACATAGAATTCCAACATTCTTAAGTCAACCTCTGAGACTTATCCTACTAGAACTGTTTTGAAGATAATACTTTATAACTGGAGTTATCCCCATAGCTACGCCTTCATGATCTGGCCACAGGTTACCATTTTAGCTTCAGTCCAGTCACCCCAGGCTAAATTTAAAGCATTTCACAGCATCTGTAATCCCAGCACTCAGGAGGCAAAGAGATGGGCAGGTCACTATTGGTTCAGGGCCATCCCAGTCTACATAGGGAATTCCAGGACAGCAAGGGTTACATAGTGAGACTGTCTATCAAAGCACCAGACCAACATTGTCTTCTATATTCACCTTGTTCTATGCTTTTCCTCAAGGTCCATGTCTGTACTGTTTGTACTACCCAGTATGGTACTCTACATCCACACCCAGACAAACATGTTAAAATGACAGACTAAGTAAAACACATTAAAATCGATTTTGCCTGTTTCTGCTCCATTAATACAATTAGATAATCTTTGTTTCATATTCAATTTCTATACAGTGCTAAACAGACTAGAGTTTTCTTTTCCTTTATAAAATTTCACCTTATCATTTAAGAATGAACCTCTCTTTTTTTTCAAATAGGGTGTGTGTGTGTGTGTATGTGTGTATGTGTGTGTGTGTGCACGCGCGCGCGCACGCGTGTGTGTTAGTTAGGAGGGTTCACATGAGGGCTGGGGCTAATGGAGTGCAGAAAAGGGTGTCTCAGACTGCCTGCTGTGAGCATCCTCATGTGGGGGCTGGAACCAAACTCAGTTCTTCTCCAGCAGTATGCATTCTTAGCCACTCATCTCTTCAGCCCATAACACTACTTTAAAACATGGGGTGGGGGGGGGGGGGGGAAGGTTGTTTTCTGAAATAACATTCAAAATGAAAGCCAGGTGTGGTGGCACATGACTATAATCCTAGCACACCCAGGAGGCTCAAACAGGAGGCTTCTAGGAGTTCAAGGCTGGTGTGGGCTCCATGGCAGGACCCTATCTCAAGTCACCATCATGCTTTTCCCTCCCCAAAATCAACTATACTGAAAAATTTTTAAATTATGTTTTTAAAAGATTTATTTATTACGTATACAGTGCTCTGACGGCATGTGTGCTTGCAGGCCAGAAGAGGGCACGCGATCTTATTATAGATGGTTGTGAGCCACCATGTGGTTGCTGGACCTCTGGAAGCCACTGAGCTTTAACATTCTTATCTGGAACTGAGGAAATGGCTCTGGTTAAAGTCCTTGTTGAGGAAATCTAAGAACCAGATTTAAGCTGAGTGTGGTAGCGCATGCCTTTAATCCCAGCACTTGGGAGGCAGAGGCAGGTGGATCTTTGTGAATTCGAGGCCAGCCTGGTCTACAAATTGAGTCCAGGACAGCCAAGACTACACAGAGAAACTCTGTCTCAAAAAAACAAAACAAAACAAGAATTACCAGAGCCTCTTAAATGCCATAAAATATGGCAGACCCCCTATAATTCTAAGCTCAGAATGCACGAGACAGGAGGTAGATTCCCCAGAGCACATATATGCAAACATGCATATATATACACACACATAAAATGGAAAGGGGGCTGGAGAGAGAACGCAGAAGTTTTAGAGCACTTCCTGCTCATCCAGAGAATCTGAGTCTAGTTCCTACAAGGCACATCCTGTGGCTCACAGCTGACTCCAGCTCATGGGAGGCACTTGCACACACAATGGCATTCACTTACAAAGTCACACATACACATAAATAAAATAAATATTTTTTTAAATGGAAGAGGAGCTGAAGAGCACTGGCTGCTCTTCCAGGGAATCTGAATTCAATTCCCAGCAACCCATGGCAGCTCACAACTGTCTGTAACTCCTGTTCCAGGGTATCTGACACCCACACACAGACATGCAGGAAAAACACCAACACATATAAAATTTAAAAATTAATTTAAAAATGGAGGAGCTGGGTGTGGTGGCACACACCTTTAGTCATAACACTCAAGGCAGAGGCACAAAGATCTGTGAGTTCGAGGCCAGTCTGGTCTACAAAGTAAGTATCAGGCCAGCCAGGTCTCACGGTGAGATGCTGATTTTTGTTGTGTTGTGTTTTAAAGAAGAAAATTTCAGATCTGAATAATTAAAGTTTGTTTGTATTCTATAAATAAGTCTGTCTGGATTTCTATTCAGTGCTAAGGATTGAGCCTATGGCCTTGTACATACTCGCATGCACTTTGCGAGTTGCATCCCAGGCCTAAATCTGGGTGAACGCTGAACAGCCATTCCTTCTTTAGTTTGTCATCCAATCATTTAGGTTACATCGCTCAAGTTACTTAAATATTCAAACCTTACTTTTCTTTTTGGGTTTTTGTTTTCTTTTGAGACAGGGTTTCTCTGTGTAGCCTTGGCTGTCCTGGATTCACTTTGTAGACAGGCTGCCCTCGAACTCACAGAGATCAGCCTGCCTCTGCCTCCGGGTCCTGGGATTAAAGGCATGCGCCACAGGAAGTGCCGCCTCTTCCATACAGGACCCTGATGCAGCAGGGACTCAGGCACGCTTGGAAATAAAATGGTGACTACCACTTATCTCAACCACTTAGGATAATGGGCACACTGCTCGTGTTAAAAATCGTGTTAAAAAAATTACAATCTGGGGATAGAGAGATTTCTTTCAAAGCTGTTAATACTCATGAATCAAATGCTTGTTGCACAAAACCAAATTCAAAAAGTTTTACATGTATACAAAATACTACTATTTATATAAAACTTAAAATATACCAGAAGCTAAGTATTCTTTGTACATATGTACATAAAACCATAAAAATAAAGTCAGAAGAGGTCAAGAAGCACATTTTACTAAAAAGGCCTAGAACAAATCCAGTCCCCTGCCTCACTTTCCAAGAAGCTGGGAATTCAGGTCTGTGTCCCAGATCGTTTGTTTTACTTTATCTAATCTGAAGTAGGTCTGTTTGTTTCTCATTTTCTCTAATATGAGTAGTAGATATGAGAGCAATATTTACTGCTATTAAATTCTAAATAGCCAAGGGGTTTTTTTTCCTTTTTCTTTTTCTTTTTCTTTTTTTTTTTTTTGGTTTTTTGAGACAGGGTTTCTCTGTGTAGTCCTGGCTGTCCTGGACTTGTTTTGTAGACCAGGCTGGCCTCGAACTCACAGCAATCCACCTGCCTCTGCTTCCTCAGTGCTGGGATTAAAGGCATGCGCCACCACCACCCAGCATATTCAAGAATTTCAAAAAGCAGAAAAGCTGGGCATGGTAGCGCACGCCTTTAATCCCAGCACTGGGGAGGCAGAGGCAGGTGGACTGCTGTGAGTTCCATGCCAGCCTGGTTTACATAGTGAATCCAGGACAGCCAAGGCTACACGGTGAAACCCTGTCTCAAAAAAAAAAAAAAGAAAAGAAAAAAATTTTTAACAGATCAAGACATTTCTAGGATTGTTCTTATAATGAAGAACTGCATAAACTCAAGGACTTCTCACTAAAATGGTGTTAGGAATAGGCAAACAGTGTATAAATGTTACTGTTCTATGCTGCGAAGACAAGAGCCTTTCTGACTGAGGCCCCATCCCAATGGCCACCCAGTGCACGTCCCAGTGATCATGAAGCCACTGCTGTGTGTGCTGCACATGTGCCACCATGCCCTTCCTGATGGACACCCTGAATGAAGTCACCCAGCTGTTTCTCAGTCCCCGGGCTAGTGGTTGGTTTTGATTTGTGTTAACTGTTGATACTTATTTACTGTATAAATATAATTTGTCATTTGTATCATGAAGAAAAAAAATTATTGTTCTAGTCCAGCTTGGTCCCAAAGAGCGGATTTGGTTTCTTGCCGTTCTCTTAAGCACCTCTTGCGCTTTGAAAAGTTAATTTGGAGTCACAACCCTAAATGAAAAACCACACCTCTCAAAAAGCCACATTTCCCTCACTGGATCTGGAACTAGACCTAGCGCATCAGTTAAGCAAGCAGCACATTAACTACACTCCCAGCCGCACAACTTGTTCATAATACGATTTGCTGCTGACTTCTCATTGCTGTCATTATCTATTAAACATTTGAAAGATCATCTTTTAGTTGGTGCTTTCATTTTCATTCAGACAGAAAATTTAATCTAAAGGCACCAACTGGTATTTGTTCTCTTTAGGTTCACTTTGGTTTTCTTTTCTTTTTCTTTCTTTCTTTTTTTTTTTTTTAATTCTATGTGTAGCACTGTCCTGGACTCTCACTTTGGTTTTCAATACAGTAACAATGGACACTGATTTTCACAGCTTTTGCATGAATCCAATCTCACTTAGGACTGTTGCCTACACTAGTGTCTCTATAAAGAATTTTAACCATTCTGGAAACTTTGGAATGATTTATGTCTATTAGCAATGACCACTTTGCTCCTGAGTTTTCCAGTGTTCAGGAGACCAGGGTGTGGCTTATGAGGAACTCTGTGCTAAGTTAGAACACTTGTCTTCTAGCTCTGAAATCCATCACCAAACATGACTTACTTCATGTTCTGCTCTCAGTTTTCTCATAAAATTAAATAATTAGTATACATTCACCTATATTGTAGAGAGCACCCAAGTTATACACATTTAATTGGTACCCCACAGGTAATTTACCAAAAAAAAGCTTCATCCACCTTTATAAATATTGAAAATAATTTTTCAAGGTACACATTACATATTACAGATATGGCACTCTGGCTCTCAATATTTTTTCATTTTTTCTTAATTTGGTAGATAAGAACTGCCAAGCTTACCGAAGACTCACTTCAGTTTGACCCTCAGCACCACTAAGGAAAAATAACACTACAATTCTTCTCTTAAAATAACGACTGATACCTTTAGAAATCCCCTTGCCCACTGTCCAAAACTGCTGTACAAATCAACACAAAGGTACTCTTTTAAAGGTAATTTAACTTTTATGCTTCTTCAAATAAACCAGAAGTTGTTTCATCACAATTAAAATCAGGGGGGTTGGAATGGGGAGGACTCACAGATGCCAGACAAGCATCTTCTGTTAGGCCGCATCTCCAACCCACACCTTACTACCTCAGAAAGGGGCACAAGGTCGAACTCTGAGGTTTTATTATGTGTGTGTGTGTTTGTTTGGCTTTTCGAGACAGGGTTTTTCTGTGTAGCCACCTGCCTCTGCCTTCTGAGTGCTAGTATTAAAGGTCTGTTCCACCACCCCCCTGCCTAAGTTCTAGGTTTTAAATCACTAAGAGATGTGCTTTCTGTTGCTATAATGAATTTAAAAATAAAAGGAACTACTACATCTGTGTGTTGATTTTTTGTTTTGTTTTGTTTTTTGAGACAGGGTTTCTCTGTGTAGCCTTGGCTGTCCTGGACTCACTTTGTAGACCAGGCTGGCCTCGAACTCACAGCGATCCGCCTGCCTCTGCCTCCCAAGTGCTGGGACTAAAGGCATGCACCACCACGCCCGTCCCTGTGTGTTGAATTTAAAGGCTAGAATTTCAGTTATGCGTCCCATACAATAAAAACAATTAAAGAGAAGGAGACAGGAGAAGCATACACATAAAGGGGAAACATTATAAGTTGTTCGGTTTCATCACTGTAAGACTGGGTTAGCAATTTTGTCAATTATTGAGGAGAAGTGTGTTTCAAATACTTAGTAAATATGGAGAAAGTGCTCAGGCCCTCTACTACACATAACAAAGATGGTTACCTGATCTGGTGCTGACTCATAAGAATGTTTCGTCTGATTATCCAATGTTGAGTCAGGAGAGGGTGTAATATGATTATCCAAATGACAATTTCCAGGAGCCCTTTCTGTGGCTTTATTAATTTTAATTGCAATATTATTTATTGTAACTTCTTCAGATTTAATTTCTTTCACTTTATCCTGTTGGCAAGTTACACCACCACGTGGCTTCATCTCTACCAATGCACTCTGAGACACTGGACGCAGCATTTCTAAAACTGGTGGCGAAAAGCCAGTTTGTAATAAGCCCAACTTAGGAGATACTTGAGAGTCCAATTTCTGTTGTTGCACAGAGTTAAATTTTGAGAGTTTAATTTTAGTCCAGCTGGAGTTCTTCTTAGTTGAGCTACTTATCCCATTTAGTACGCACTTGACAGGTTTTGTCTTCCGACTGGGAAAGAAGCGATTGCACTGCACGTCCTGGCCTGGCTCCTTGTGAGGGAGTGTTTGTCTTTCACCGTCAGTCCCTTCCCGCTTTTGTTCCACAGGCTTCTCCTCCTTCACACCGTCCACGTGTGATGACTCCTTTTTTACCTCTACAGTATCTGATTCAATCTCACCAGCAATTTCTTCACAAAGTTGGAGAATGCTACCTCGTTTGCTCTTTCCAGCTTGCTCCAATTCATGATCAGTACTTTGTTCAGGCACTAACGGCAGTGGAATTTGGGGGAATTTTGTGCTAATATTCACTTGTTTATGAGCTAATTTCCTCAGTTCATTCTTTTTAGAGACCACTGAAGTAGTTGCTTTTAGTTTCCTAATCTCAGAAGTTAGAGGCACAGGTTTTGTTTCTTCTTTTTTGATAGTGCTGTTCTGGAGGCCTTCTTCAGAGGCGGGGGTGCGCTGAGGGCTGCTAGCATAAGCTGTCTGATGCTGTACTTTGCGCTTTTTTCCTTTGGGAGAATTTATCACTTCATTCATAACTGAATTTCTGTCCTCCTTACAATCAGACTTTACTTCAAGCACCTTTCTTTTCACATGCTTCTGACTACCTTTAACTTTATTAGATTTACTTTGAGAACTGCTACACTGTTCTCTTCTTGTCAGTTGCAAACTCTGTTTAACTGCTTGGATTTGACCCTGAATCTCTCTACTGCGCAAAGACCTGGTTGAACACTCTGCCAACTGCTGTAGTCTCTGGGATCTCCGATTAAGCTGTTCATTTCCTTTGACGGTTCCAAGCGCTGACTGTTCCTGACATGATTTCTTCTTTTTTGTAGAGTCTTGTGATGGTCCCTTCAGAGTCACCACGTTTTTACTAGTGGATTTAGTAGCATCTCTGTCAGCTGCTGACGTTGACCTTGTGCTCATTCGTGTCCCCAGCTCAGACGCATGTGTTTTGCTTTTGTTGGCAGATCTGACTGGTGCCTTTACAGCTTCCTTGGAGCCTGATTTCTTTGCTAGACTGTTTTGAGAACTCTGATTTGCTAGTTCTAAATTCTCATCTTCATTTTCTTTAGTAACTTTGGAAGAATTTTCTTTTGATTTCTCCTGAATGGACATTATTCCTGAGTAATGTCTTCCTTTCTGAGGAGTTTTTGAGGACTGTGTCAAGGTAAGGTGCGGATGCTAAGTACTTAGTATTATTACTAAGGAGTAGATCTTAAAAATCAACTTTAACTTTAACTGATGGACATTTCCAACAAAAATACCAGGTTGTTTCAGGTAAGGATACTCTCTGCAATTCCTAAGACATGAGAAAAGCTGGCATAAATGCTGAAAGAAATTTGCTCTCTGCTGGATACGGAAATGGAAATCTGAAGAAAATTCTAATTTAATATTTTCAGAAGTCTTTATTTTTTTAATGAAAAACTTCATTCAGATCCAATTTGTTTTAATTACTTTTAGTTTGGGGCTTAATTACTAACCCTATTACTAGAGGAGTTATTTATCACTGACCTGTCTGCTTTGACAAAATTTCTGAGAACGTTTTTCTTCTGAAGTCTACAGCTACTGGACGTTGCTGCATTTGTGACATGTCTTATGGCTAACAGGTTTCTTTCCTTGTTTGCCAACTTTGCTGGTCTGTGGCTTCTAGATAATCTCCTTCGCTTAGTAAAGTACTCTATTGATATAGATTTCTTTTTGTGCTCCCATTTCTGAAAAATAAAAGACAGAAATTAAGTTTTATATAATGTAAGAAACTGATAATAATACCATGCAGGAAAACACCTCAATTTAAATAAAATTAAATTCCTTCTTTTAAAATATATAAGAATAACAATGAAGTCTCCCAAATACATTTTTCAGGCTTATTTTAAGTGTGTAAATACTCTGCCTGAACGTACGTGCACCACATGCATGCCTGGTGCCCACCGAGGGCAAAAAGGGACTGGATCCCCGGGACGGGCTGTGCTTATGATCTGGATGATTGGAAGCCAACGTGAGTACCGGGCACTGAACCTAAGTCCTCCGCAAGAGCAATAGTGTTCTAAACCACTGAGCCATCGCTCTAGCCCCTTCCAAATATATTCTTCAATAACTTATCTTATTAAAAAGAGATACTTAAAAATTAATTTATCCCTGTAATTTACTTACAGTTTTTTTCCCACAAGATAGAACTGATGTTTCAGCCACCATAACTCAAGAAAATCTGATAAAACCATTCCTTAAGACCGCTTCTTAACACATTATACAGCACCTAAAAGGGAATTAATTAAAACATTTAAAATGATAAAGATGTAATCATCCACTTACTTCTTATCAAATAACATCCTACAATTTTAATTCTACCCTGACCATCTGACTAACATTCACCAAAGCCCATTTTATACTATCTATACCCTGAAGTACTGTCTGGTGCATGCATCCATTGGAACAGTGTACATCCATTATATACTGTGGAAAAAAATTTTAAAATACAGAAAGCAATTCACAATGTAAACATCAAATCAATTAAACAAAACTGTATGAAGAAAAACTTCACACAAATGTAGAAAAAATGAAGCACATAACTAAAGCAGATTTCATTAAAAATATTAAGTAGGTAAACGGTAAGAAAATCTATGAACTAGAAAAATATGAAATAACAAAGCTGAAGTACAGAAGATTTTAGGCCAGGCGTGGTGATGCACGCTCCCGGTCTCAGTGCTTCTGGAGTGAGTTCCAGGCCAGCCTGCTCTATAAAGCCAACCCAGGACAGCCAAGGCCTTGGTACACAGTGAAACCTGGCTGAATAAAACAAAACAAAAAAAAGATATTAAGAGCTGGGAACACAGCTCACTTGGTGGAGTGATTTCCTGGAATGTACAAAGCCTTGCAGGACTTTGATTCCCAGAACCATAACATCAGGCATGGCGGTACAAGTCTGTAATCCCAGCACTGAGAAATAAGGGCAAGATAATCAAGTTCAAGGCCATCCTCAGGCTACAGGAAACCCTGTCTCAAATAATAAACAAACAAACAGAAATATGATATTAAAACTAAAGAACTAAAGGCCCAATGGTTACGAGCACTTATGGTTCTGGCAAAGAACCAAGGTTTGGTTCCCAGCACCCACACCAGGCAGCTCACAACCATCTTTGACTCCAGTTTGAGAGGATCTAATGTTCTCTGGCCTCTGTGTGCTGGGTTTAAGATCACATACGTGGGCTGCAGAGATGGCTCAGAGGTTAAGAGCACTGGCTGCTCTTCCAAAGGTCCTGAGTTCAATTCCCAGCACCCACATCGTGGCTCACAACCATCTATAATGAGATCTGGTGCCTTCTTCTGACCTGTAGGCGTAGGCATAAAAATAAATCTTAAAAAAAAAAAAAGAAGAGGTGTGGTAGCGGCGCACTCCTTTAATGCCAGCACTTGTGAGGCAGAGGCAGGCGGATCGCTGTAAGTTCAAGGCGGCTTGATAGAAATTATTAGAAGCAGATGGCATGGGATTGGGGCAGGTATCCTATGCAAAGTAGTTTAGGGGATTAATATGTGCCCTGCCCCAGGTTAACTAAGGCTATTTTAAAATATAGCAGGCAGGCCTGGCGTGGTGGCACACGCCTTTAATCCCAGCACTTGGGAGGCAGAGGCAGGTGGATCGCTGTGAGTTCGAGGCCAGCCTGGTCTACAAAGTGAGTCTAGGACAGCCAAAGGTATCACAGAGAAACCTTGTCTCGAAAAACCAAAAATAAATAAATAAATAAAAATAAAATATAGCAGGTGTCTGTGCCTTGATTGATTGCTGGCAGGTTAGAGAATACTGCCACAATAATTATAGACCTAATAATACACATTATTAAGCCATACTGATAAACTAACCACAATATCCAGGGCACCCGGAATTACATAGTGAAATCCTGTCTTGAAAAATAAACAAAAAACAATCAGAATCACAATAAACTGTCTTGATGTCAACATTACAAGCAAGAAAATTCAAAATCCTGAAGAAAAGTTTTGCTCTAAGTCTTTATAAAACAAAGCTGTTTTCAGCTATGTCAGTATGTTCTAGCACTTAGAAGAAGCAGGTGAGATCTCAAGGCCAGCCTGGTCTACATAGGCATCGCTAGTTCCAGGACAGCCAGGACTACCTGGTGAGACCTCGTCTCTACATAAGTAAGAAAAATAAGAGGGAGAGTAAGACAACCTCCAGAATCTACACGTCATTCCCATGCACACATATAAACAGGTAAACACATATACTACACACACAAAGACAAATTAGAAATTATAAATACCAGATTTCAAAGATTCTTTTGTTTTCCAAGACAGCATTTCTCTGCATAGCCTTGGCTGTCCTGGAACTCAGTCTGTTGACTCAGAGATCTGCCTGCCTCTGCCTCCCCACTTTACAGAGATACTCACATAAATGCATAGATACATAAAATCACAAAATTCATTTCAATATCATATCAATAAAAACTAACTACCTCAATAAGTATCATTCTAACACTATTGGTATCATTGATGAAAAGTATACAATAGAATATCATGCAACTGTGTCAAAGAAGGACAAAATTCAGCTTAATTCTCAGCAAATACAAGCTTTTCATATACCAAGCCACAGGCTGATTTTAAATTTATTTATTTTAGACAGTCTTACCATGTTCTTAGTTACTATTCTAGTGCTGTGAACAGGTACATAAACAAAGCAACTCCTATCAAACAGAGTGTTGATACTGCTTACATTGTCAGAGTCTTAGCCCATTATCCTCATGCGAGGAATATGGCTGCACACAGGCAGGTGCTGGAGCAGCAGCTGAGAGCTACATCCTGACTGGCAGGCAAAGAAGAGGGACAGACTCTGCCTTAGTATGAGCCCTTAAGACCTCAAATTCCACCCCCCAGGGACACACTTCCTCTAACAAGGACTCCTCCTAATCCTATCAAAAACCACTCCCTTATCTATGGGGGTCCTTATTCAAACCACCACACCACTTAATTTTGTTTGACAAAACAGAGATCTGCCTCAGGAGTGCTAGGTTTAAAGCTGTGTACCACCAGCTGGGAGTGGTGGTGCACACCTTTAATCCCAGCACTAGGGAGGCAGAGGCAGGTGGACCTCTGTGAGTTCGAGAAAGTCTCAGAAAAACAAAAAACCAAAACAACAACAATCCCAGCAATTGCTGGGCGTGATGGCACACACATTAAATCCCAGCACTCGGGAGGCAGAGACAGGCGCATCACTGTGAGTTCCAGGCCAGCCAGAGCTGTTATACAGAGAA
The DNA here is from genome assembly GCF_964271855.1 of Acomys minous. Classification (NCBI taxonomy): domain Eukaryota; kingdom Metazoa; phylum Chordata; class Mammalia; order Rodentia; family Muridae; genus Acomys; species Acomys minous. The sequence continues at coordinate 72,734,473 of NC_140486.1, read as the reverse complement.
ACCCTGTCTCAGGGAGGGGGAGGGGGAAACCCCCCAGCAATTCAGAGGTGGAAACAGGATGCTCAAAAGTCAAGGTCATGCTATGCTAAAGACTTGGTCCCAAAAGAAAAAACAATTCTATAGACATGCAAATCATGTACAAAAGCCAAAGGACAACTCCCAGGTGTGGTGGCACTGGTCTCTATTCTCAGCACTCAGGAGTCAGAAGCAGATCACTATAACTTCAAGGCCAGCCTGGTCTATAAATGGACTCCAGGCCAGCTAAGGCTACACAGAAAAACCCTGTCTTGAAGAAAGAAAGAAAAAAAGAAATTAGAGACTGAGAGACAAACAGACAAAAAGAAAATCAGGCCAGGTGTGCTAGACTCGCTTTTAATCCCAGCATTCATGTGTGCCCATACCCCATGTAAAACACAGAGAAGCTAAATACAGCTTAGTTCACTGAAACCCTGATCACATCAAGTCAAGTCGTATTTCACCAAGTTTCTTATTTTTGGTCCTAGAGACTGAACCTAGAGCGTTGCCCATGTTGAGCTATATACACAGAACCAACCCCCTAGTCCGTTCCTATATTTAGTTATTTATGTGAATATATACTGTGGACAGCCGAGCCTTCGAGTCAGTTCTCTGCTTCCACGAGATCAGAGATTAAACTTATCAACCTTTTTCAGAAGCAACCTTTTTTTTTTTTTTTTTTTTTTTTTTTTGGCCTTTTGAGGCAAGGTTTCTCTGTGTTGTCCTGGCTGTCCTGGACTCACTTTGTAGACCAGGCTGGCCTTGTACTCACAAAGATCCACCTGCCTCTGCCTCCCAAGTGCTGGGATTCAAGGCTTGTACCACCACTCCAAGGTAGCAGCAACCTTTTTTACCAAATGAATCATCTCAACTCGTCATTCCTACTTTGTAAAAATTATTTAGATGTGGGGGGTGAGAAGGAGAGGTCACAGCTTATTTTTTTCACCAAATAAGATACTGTTTTGTGCTGAGCATACTGGTGCTCGCCTTTAATCACAGCTCTGAGGAGGCAGAGGCAGGCGGATCAGTGTTCGAGGCCAGCCTGGACTATATGGTGAGTCTCTGAAAAGGGAAAAGGAAAAAAGAAAGCTGTTTTGTAATTTGTAATGCCACTTAGGTGCAGTAGGCTGCCACTGGTTCCTGCTACAAGAAACTGATTTCAGCTGACTTCTTAAATCTTCCTGCACTTACCTCCTACTACCGCTCCCACGACCACCACTATAAAATTCTGTACCCGTCGGATTTCACGAGGCACCATTTAGTGGCGGTGTGCGGGGACCCGATTTCTGGCCTTTGGGCGACCCAGACAGGTTACTCTGCCTACCCAAAAATAAACCCTCGCTAGAATCTCACGAACAGAGATCAAAATCTAAGACCCATTCACTTCCGCTCTCGCCTCCCTACCGACACAAAACTTCTCCGGGGCCCTCAGAGGACCTATTTCTACCTGTGCTCCGGCCCCATCTCCAGCCCGCGTTATTTCCCGAGGCTGGGAACCGGGCCGACGCTCCCCTCCAAGGTGAGGAGGAGGCGCCGGGATTCCCGACATCCCGCCCGCTGGCTGCAGGGCCTCGGGGCTCAGGAGCCGCAGCCCCGCAGCCCCGCAGCCGCAGGACGACGGCGAGCAGCGGCGGAAGGAAGGAGGGCGGCCGGGGGCGGGGACCAGGCCCGGGCCACCTGCGGGTCGGAGCGCAGGCTGTCCGCGGTCGCCATGGCCGCACGCCGCCTCCCGCCGTCCGAGCAGCCCAGGTCCTCCCTAGCTCTGACAGCCGGCCAGCGGCGGCGGCAGGTGACGCGCGGCCGCCCGCCCCAGGCACCGGCAGCGGCGGCGGCGCGACACCGAGGGCGGGACGGAAGGACGGCCGTCCGCGGCGGGTCCGCGGGGGCTGGCGGAGGGCGGCGCGGCCGCGGGGATGCCCACGTACCTTCCCGCCGCGCGGCCGCCGTCCCGCCGGAGCCCGCAGGCTGCTCACATCCGGGTACCCCGCGACACTCAGCTGCTCCTGCCGCGGCCGTCGCCGCCCCGCGGCACAAACACCAAACTTCCGGCGGCGGCGGCGGCGACGCCTCTCCCGTCAGATGGGAGTTACCTGGGGCCGTCGTGGGTGCGCTTGCGCGGCGCTTCTCCTCGGGCCCCCAGACAGCTCAGCTGACTCGCCCGGAAGACGAAGATGGCCGCCACGCTCTCTGCGTGTCACGCAGTTTTGTTTTTTTGTTTTTGTTTTTTTTTTTCACTCGGGCCGAGACAGCTGGGCGTCGGGGAAAGGCGAGCGGGCGTCCACACTCAGCGCAGGCGCGGTGGGAGGCCTCGCGTGCGCGCCTCCGCGGGTGGGCGGGCGGCGGGGCGGTCGCAGCGCCCCCTGTGGGCGGCGGCTCGTCCTTGGCTCCGGCCATGCTCCCGCTTTGGGGCGGGTTTGATGGCTCCGAGGGAGAGAGCGCTTGCGGTCCATTATACACCTGAGTTGGACCCGGGCGAGCCACGTGGTGGAAGAAGAGAACTGACTCAGGCAAATTGTCAGCCATGGCGTATGCTCCCACTCACATGAATGAGATATCTAATAATTATGTAAAACCCTTTTTAAGTAAACTTGCTCAGGCCCCAGAAGTTGATGATTTGCTACATGGTTCCACCACTTTCTGTAGGATCTATTCCAAGAGCCTTATGGTTGGTTGGTTTTCTGAGACAGGGTTTCTCTGTGTTGCTTTGGCTGTCCTAGACTCACTTTGTAGACCAGGCTGGCCTCGAACTCACAGTGATCTGCCTGCCTCTGCCTCCCAAGTGCTGGGATTAAAGGCGTGCACCACCACACCCGGCTACCCTAAAAAAAACACGGGGGGGGGGGGGGGAGGAATTAAATGGCCATTCTCCTTTTCTCCAAACTACACTACAGCTCACAAGGACTCATCTTTTTTTTTTCTTACTTATCCTTTCTTTACCAATTTATTTTATTTTATTTATTTATTTATTTGGTTTTTCAAGACAGGATCTCTGTGTGTAACCTTGTTAGTGATGGCACACACCTTTGGGTTTTTTTATTTAATTTATTCAGATTACAGCTCAATTGTTATCCCATCTTTTTGGTTTGGTTTGGTTTGTTTGTTTTTATTTAATTAATTTATTCAGATTACGGTGGTACACACCTTTAATCCCAGCACTTAGGAGACAGTGGCAGGCAGATCTCTGTGAGTTCAAGGCCAGCCTGGTCTATAAAGTGAGCTATAGGACAGCCAGGGCTACACACAGAGAAACCTTGTCTTGGGGAGAAAAAAGAACAAAAAACAAAAATAAGAGCCAAAGTAGTTGTTTGGGGTTTGTTTTGTCTTTTTGGGTTTTTTGTTTGTTTGGTTGGTTGGTTTTGGTTTTGGTTTGTTTTTCTAAACAGGGCCTCTCTGTGTAGCCCTGGCTTGCCTGTACTCACTTTGTACACCAGACTGGCCTTGAACTCACAGCAATCCACCTGCCTCTGCCTCCCTGAGTGCGCCTGCCCCTACAGGGATGTACTTCTTCCTACAAGGCCACATACCTAATAGTGCCACTATATGCCTATGGAGGCTGTCTTCTCTCACATCACCACAGGTTGAGTCCAGCTGAGGCACCTGGAAAAGACACTCTCCAACCTATTAAGCGGCCTACAGGCTGTGCAGAGTGTTCCAGGTTCCCAGATTTGTGAGCTGTCACCCGAGCCAGGATGAACTTTGGTGATGCACTCACAATGATCCACCTGCCTCTGCCTCCCTAGTGCTGGGATTAAAGGCATGCACCACCACACCTGACCCGATTTTTTTTTTTAATGTTTGATAATCAAAATAAAAAATTATTCAGATCGCATCTGTTTGAAATGATTAAAATCTATAAGCAATGTTTTCAAGTCTTCTTTGCTATCATAACTGGAAGCTGTTGGGGAGCCAGCTGATCTCAGGCTGACCTGAAACTCAAGGATCAATTTCTGTCAGCAGGACACCACAGTGCTCCCCTCTGTAAGTGCTACAGCTCTGAGGGGAAAGTATCCTGGCTGTTGGGAGCCAAGGAATACTACAAAGTCACACTGCACAACAAACCGCACAAGAATACAGGAGGGCAGCTGCCTCTGCAAGGGAGAGAAGCCGCAGAGAACTGAGTGGAAGGTGGGCTTATACAGGGTGTCTTGGGAATGCGGTTTTCCAGGGTGGGGATTGGTGGGATTTCAAGTCCTGGAAGTGTGTACCTTTTACTCTTTTTCTGCATTCATTTCTAAGTAGGCTCTTCTGAAAACTGGACAAAGATTACTTAAGCCCAGTGGAAACTGATCTCAGGAGAAAGTTCTGGTTGGTTCAGCTTTGCTTGAAACAAAGGCTGTGCCCTACAAGTCTCTCCTCTGCCTAAACTAAGGACTATGAATCTATCACTTTTCCTCAATGACTCCAAACTGGTTTTTGTGTTTTGAGATGGGGTCTCATGTAGCTTAGGTTGCCCTGGAACTCACTGGGTAGCTGAAGATGCCCTTCTGATCTTTCTGCCCTTATCTCCTGACATATAACACCACAGCCAGTTTATGCTGAACTGAAGGACAGGGAGCCTGTGTATGCCAGGCAAAGTCTGCCAATTGAGCAGCTCAAGATGGAGTTCCTTGTACTTACTTATAATGATAACACCCAGTTCTTTAAATAGGAGCATGGTGCCCCCACTCATCACCTCGTTTCCTTATTCTTTTTATTTCTTGTGACCAATATAATTGCCACAGCATACAAAACCTCTACTAACTCACAGAGGGCAGAACAGTCCCACTTTCCTACCGGCTCTATTGCTAGCAGCAAATAGAGGGTTTACTCTGTTCAACCCTTGCTGTCTTCACTTCAGTGCACACAACAGTTTCATATTGTGATAAAGCAAGAAATTTGTTGTTGTTCTCTGTGTAGCCCTGGCTATGGTAGAACTCACTCTGTAGACCAGGCTGGCCACGAACTCACAAAGATCCACCTGCCTCTCCTAGAGTACTGGGATTACAGGCATGTGCCACCGTGCCCGGCTTTTAAGAAATTCTTTTTTTAAAAGTTAAAGGCTGCAGTGGTATTCTTGTTATTGTCCGTCTTTACCTTGCACTGTACAAAAAAAAAAAATCAAGCTACAAAATAAAAACATGGTATTAACTGATGATGGCTTTTTTTTTTTAAGACAGGGTTTCTCTATTTGACAATCCTGGCTGTCCTGGAACTTGCTTTTTGTAGGCCAGAGATCTTCCTACCTAAGTGCTGGGATTAAAGGAGTGCAGCACTACTCACAACTGACAATGACTTTTCTTTCTTTTTTCTTTATACCTCCTTCCCTCTGTCCCTCACTTCTCTCTCTCTCTCTCTCTCTCTCTCTCTCTCTCTCTCTCTCGTGCTTGTTTTCAAGACAGGGTTTCTCTGCATAGCCTTGGCTGTCCTGGAATTCACTCTGTAGACCAGGCTGGCATGGAACTCAGAGATCCTCCTGCCTCTGCCTTTGCCTCTGCCTCTGCCTCTGGAGTACCAGGATTGAAGCTATCTGTCACCACTGCTGACAATAACATTTCAATTTGACATCTGAGAGACTCAACACTAGCATATTGATGATCATATATAGTTATTTATTTATGCTGGGCCCACAGAGCTGAGAGAGACTGAGTAGGTTTTAGCTCGATTATGAGTACATGTACAAACATCTGAAGAGTGAGACTGATGAGCTAGCTACAAGACTTACATATTCCTATATTACTGAGCAGAGAAGAGACAGATGAAAAGGGAAGTGGGAACCCAAGTGGAAAGGCATTGGGGACAATCAGGGGGACCAGCTGCTTAATACTGGCCTCACTGTCCTGAATGATATGCACATCTTCTTCCTTATAAGGCATACATTTTAATGGGAAGGCATTTCATTGTTTTTGAATATTAATCAAGGATGATAGATGTATCTTGACATTACTGAAACCATCTTGAGTGATAACTATCACAATTACCCCTGAGATACCTAGTCAGTTTTCCAGCATAAAATAGACAAACTCATGAGGTGATTGAAGCTTTATGACCGGACCTTGGCCTAAGAATGAGCCTGGTGCTGAATAGCTTGAAATAAATTAGTTATAATCCGATTGGGTGAAATCTCTTTTTATGGGGAGGGGAATGCTTAAGATAGAGTCTACAGTACAGGATGGTCCCAAACTTGCATCACCATGCCGACCTCTGAAGTAACTTTTGCCCTGTCTTATAACCCACATATCTTCTTTTTAAAAATATTTACTTATTATTATTATGTATTGAGTGTTCTTCCTGCATGTACACCTGTAGGCCAGAAGAGGACATCAGATCACATTACAGATGGCTCTGAACCACCATGTGGTTGCTGGGAATTGAACTCAGGACCTTTGGAAGAGCAGGCGGCGCTCTTAGCCACTGAACCATCTCTCTAGCCCCCCACATATCTTCTAACCCAAATCTTAAGGACCTCTGTGGTTTTCTTTTTTTTTTTTTTTTTTTTTTTTTTTGGTTTTTCGAGACAGGGTTTCTCTGTGTAGCCTTGCCTGTCCTGGACTCGCTTTGTAGACCAGGCTGGCCTTGAACTCACAGCGATCCACCTGCCTCTGCCTCCCGAGTGCCCTCTGTGGTTTTCTTGATGCCAAGGAGCATGCTTCTATTGCAAGTCACCCATAAACAGCACACTGCAGTTCTGGACTTGCCTGCCTCCTTCAATCTCATAGACCATTGTGACCAGTTCCCATACACTGGGACAGGGCTGTTTTGGAAAAAATGCACATTATGTCAAGGCAGTGGTATGGATACTGGAGAGGGCAGTAAACAGTTGTATTTTCTTGCTTTCTGACACTACCGTCTCCTGAAAGCAGTAAATAATACATTCTGAGGATCAAATATGGTAATAATATCCAAACTTCTTGTGATAGTGGAAATTATCTGCACTGTAATCAGAGACATATATAGATGTTGAGTAACTGCATTTATCAGTGTTAGTGCTAGATTATTTTTTATCCTTATTTATTACTTTTGTTGAGGCTTGTTCCTTTTGGCATAACTATAGCCATTTTTGTTTCAGGCCCACCAGCCACATCATCTCAGCTTCTTGCTGACATGTAAGAATCTCTGTACAAGGTCAGGTTGACCTAAACTATGTTTATATTCAGTGAGAAGCTCTGAGGCCTTGTTTCTAGAAAGTCCCCACCATAAGCACAGCTGGCCCCAACTGGCAGGCACACTTCCAAGGTCAGCTAGAACTGCTTGTTAGCAAAATAACTTGAGTCAGAGCTGACCACCACCTCACTTACCTCACAGGAGACCAATTGCTTAAAGGTTAGCTGATAATACTTTGTCTAGTTGTCCAAAATGTATTATAATATATTACTGCTCCCCCTATACACTTGGTTTTCCTATTTAAAAAAATACTGCCTTAAGAACAGGTCAATGTCACAGCTTGGCTCCTAACTCTACTCTGTGTCCCTAATCATGGTTAGTACTGGGGTGTGTATTCATTAAACCATCCCTCCCTAACTGAGATTGCTGTCTGAATGGTTTGTGCAGCTTCCTCTGGACCCTAACATTTTTATTTATTATCATCTTTATTGCAAATAAGGAGTTGATTTTTTTTTTTCGAGACAGGGCTTCTCTGTGTAGCCTTGGCTGTCCTAGACTCACTTTGTAGACCAGGCTGGCCTCGAACTCACAGCGATCCGTCTGCCTCTGCTTCCCAAGTGCTGGGATTAAAGGTGTGCACCATTGCATTTTATTACTTAACTTTAACTTAAGTAGCCATATACTTTTTTTTTTAAGTCAAAAGACTTACTATATAATGAAGGGTGTATTTAAAACTCTGTCCTAGGGCTAGAAAGATGGCTCAGTGGATAAGAACACTGTCCGCTTTTCCGGAAGTCCTTAGTTCAATTCCCAGCAACCACATGGTGACTCACAACCATCTATATTAGAATCTGATGCTCTTTTCTGGTATGCAGGTACACATGCAGCTAGAGCAGTTATACATAAAATAAAATCTTTAAGAAAAAAACAAAACAAAAAAAACTTCTGTCCTAAACCAGGCATGGTGGCGCACGCCTGTAATCCCAGCACTCTGGGAAGCAGAGGCAGGTGGATCGCTGTGAGTTCAAGGACAGCTTGGTCTACAAAATGAGTCCAGGACAGCCAAAGCTACACAGAGAAAACCTGTCTTGAAAAACAATGATTATGAGCCGGGCGTGGTGGCGCACGCCTTTAATCCCAGCACTCGGGAGGCAGAGGCAGGCGGATCGCTGTGAGTTCGAGGCCAGCCTGGTCTACAAAGCGAGTCTAGGACAGCCAAGGCTACACAGAGAAACCTTGTCTCAAAAAAACCAAAAAAAAAAAAAAAAAAAAAAAGAAAGAAAGAAAAAAAAAGAAAAACAATGATTATAATTAACTAACTAACTAACTAACCAACTAACTAACTTACTAAGAATGTTTTTTCCGGCTTTAAGAAGGTGCGTTGTAGCTGAGTGGTGGTGGTGCATGCCTTTAATCCCAGCACTTGGGAGGCTGAGGCAGGCCAATTTCTGAGTTCAAGGCCAGCCTGGTCTACAGAGTGAGTTCCAGGACAGCCAGGACTACACACAGAAACTCTGTCTCGAAAAAAAACAAAAATTAAAAGTAAATAAAAAATAATAAAAGTAAAAAATTAAAGAAAGAAAGGAAGGAAGGAAGACATAGAAAAAAGGAAGGTGCCCTGTAGCTCTGGGGTTATGACAGTTCACATCCCCAAAGGAAAACCATTCTGTGATTGGCTCAGCTTAGTTGTAAAGCCACTAAGGACAACTTGCAGGGCTGAGGTCTCTGTTTCCATCATGTGGGTCCCAAGGATCAAATCAAATCATGGAGGGCTTCTCTCCCCCCCCCCCCCCCCGCCCCTCTCTTTTGCCTTTTTGAGACAGGATTTTTTTCTGTGTGCTGGGATTAAAGGCGTATGCCACCATGCCGGGCTTTGGGAGGGCTTCTCTTAGGTGTGAAAGCTAAAGGAAGGCCGGTACACCTGATGTTCAGGTCTCGGAACCCTCCTGCTGATGTCTTCCACCGACCCTCACGGCCCCTGAGGCGCAAAGCACTCCTCCCGTCGCTAGGGGCCGCTGTCGCTCTCCCGGCGGCCGGAAGGCAGCGCGGCTTCCGCGGTGTCGTCGCGCGTCCGCAGCCTCCGCGCGCTCTTCCGGCCATTCATACTCCCGGTCAGTGGGTCTCCGGAGCCTCAATTCCGTGTACGGTCGGAGCAGCAGGGAGAGCGCGCCGCTAGGATGAAGCTCGTGAGGTGAGGAGGGATCCCCGGGCGGGCGAGGGCGGCGGGAGCGGCTTTGGGCCGGCCCGGGAGGCCGCGCCGCGGGGCTCGCAGGAGGCGGGAAAGCCGCGTGCGCGCGGCCTGCTAACGGCCCGGGCGCCCCGGCCCCGCCGCGCCCCGGGCGCCGCCGGAGCTCGCTCTTGCCGCGGTGCGGGGGCCGAGCCAGAGGCTCTGCCCACCTCGTGTCCGGCGGCCCGAGCGGAGCGCTGGCCCGTTGTCGTCGGGCTGCTTGCGCTGACGAGAAGGCAGCTAGCATGGTTCTATCTGCAGATAGTGATGGCGATTTGTAAGACGTTTTAGATTACGCTCTCCTTAGGACCGGTCATCCGAACTAGGTAACTCGTTAATGTAGGTTTTGACTCATCGAAAGACAGTGTCCCGCGCTGGGGCTGAAGTTAAGTGAATTGCTCCTGATGCACAGATCACGTCGGTTAGTGGAGCCTGCTGGAATAATTAATTCCAAACTACTAGGCTTGAGCGTCGGCCTGAAACAGGGCACAATACCTAAGCTTCTTGTTGAGTCGAGAGCTCTTTAGTTGATCAGATCGCCATTGGGCACCTGTTAAAGTAGTTGTGCACAATTCACAGGATTCCTTTTTTGAAGTTTTGAAGCTCTCTGTTTAACGGTGAAGGCAGTAGATTACTTATGGTCTGTTTGAAATAAATACTGTGTTCAGGAGGAGTTTGTAGAGAAGGCATTTCTCTGGGGTAGCACTCAGCTCCCAATAATCACCTGACTTTTGGGTACAACCCCAGTTCGTTTGTGTTTGGGCCATAACGTAGGTAGAACGCCTTGGAAACGCGTTTGCCATTTCATTACTGCCTACTGTAAGCTATAATGTATTTGCAATAACATCTATCCTTATCTCATTTCAAGGTTCTGTTAGGATAAATTCGCTTTGGGTGGTGGTACTGGGGGCTTACCTAGACCTCCAGCCAGCACCCTAGGCAAGTGCTGACTCTGCTACTGATGTGATTTGTTTGTTTGTTTGTTTGTTTTTGTTTTGAGACAGGGTTTCTCTGTATAGCCTTGGCTGTCTTGGGCTCACTTTGTGATCAGACTAGCCTCGAACTCCCAGAGATCCATCTGTCTCTGCCTCTCGAGTGTTGCGATTACAGGCATGTGTCACCGTGCCGGCCTGATGTGATTTTTTTTTTTAATGGCTTGTCCTGAATCCCATTTTGTGTAGTGCACAATAAAGAAATTTCTTCTTACAGGAGAATGAACTTTGCTTTGTGAAAATTGTTGTTTGTTAAAAAAGAAAGAAAGAAAATTGTTGTTTGGTGTGCATTTTCATTGGGCTTTCTTTCTTCTTTCTTTTTTTTTTTTTGCTTTTGTTTTTTTTTTTTTTTTTTTTTTTTTTTGTTTTTTCGAGACAGGGTTTCTCTGTGTAGCCTTGGCTATCCTGGACTTGCTTTGTAGACCAGGCTGGCCTCAAACTCACAGCGATCCGCCTGCCTCTGCCTCCCGAGTGCTGGGATTAAAGGCGTGCGCCACCACACCTGGCTTCTTCTTTTTGTTTTTATTTTTTGTTTTGTTTTGTTTTAGTTTTTCAAGACAGAGTTTCTGCGTGTAGTGTAGCCGTGGCTATCCTGGACTCGCTTTGTAGACCAGGCTGGCCTCAAACTCCTAGAGATCGCCTGTCTCTGCCTTCCGAATGCTTAGATTAAAGGTGTGCGCCACTATGCCCAGCCTTAGTAGGCTTTCTTATTTGTGCATCAGCTAATTTGTCCTTTATCCGGTTGCCACCTTGCCCTAACCTAGGAAGTGAGCTTTCAGGGTACTTTTCTCTTGACCCTCCTGTCATCTGATAAGTGGCCAGTTTTTCTAACATTTCCAAATGAAGATACTTCTCACTACCCAGTTCTATCTAGCTTTCTGTTCAGATAGGGAGAGCTTGGGTACTGAGAGGGCTCCATGCACCTGACTGTTGGATGTCCCACTTGCATTAAGAGAATTCACAACCAGATGAATTCCAGCACTTCCTCCAAGTTCGAGGACAGCCTGGTCTACAGTGTGAGTTCTGGGACAGCCAGAGCAATATAGAAGACTCTGTCTTAAAACAAACAAACAAATGAACAAAAAACAAGAAAGAAGACAATTCACACTGGAAAATAATTTGAGTTTCTCTCTTCCTTGGACTCTTTTTACTTTAATATTGAGATAGGGTCTTACCAAGTTGTACCTACATGACTTGAAATCACTTTATACCCCAGGCTGACATTAGATTAGATTCATCCTGCCTCAGCATCTTGAGTAACTGACATTACAACCCTGTGCCTAGATGTCTGTTTTTGTTTTTTGAGACAGGCTTTCTCTGTGTAGCTCTGGCTGTCCTGGAACTTACTGTGTAGAGCAGGGTGGCCTCTGACTCAGATCTGCCTGCCTCTGCCTCCCAAGTGCTGGGATTAAAGTCATTCGCCACCATGCCCAGCTGTGCCTAAGTATCATTCTTTTATTTGTTTGTTTATTGGTGTAACATCCAATATTTAATTTATATGAAATACTCTTCACATCCCAGTGGCAGCCCCATCTCTCCTCCCCTTCCAGTCCCACCCTCCCTCCCCCAATCCTCAGAAGAGGGGAACCCCCATCCCTACCCCCAGCTCATAAGGTCTCACCAGGACCAGCCATGCCCTCCTCCCCTGTGGCCTGGCAAGGCCTTCAGGGGAAGTAATCAAAATCCAGCAAGAGAGTCGCAGCCTCCCCAACAGAGGACCCACATGAAGCCCAAGCCACACATGGGCCACATCCCTGCAGGAGCCTGGGTCCAGTCCATGCAAGGTCCATTGTTGGTACCTCAGTCTCGGCAGGCCCCTCTGGGCCCTGGTCAGTTGGCTCTGTTGGTTGTGTTGTGGAGCTCCTGTTCCCTTCGGGTCCTTTTCTCCTTCCCCCACTTTTTCACTAAACTCCTTATGCTTTGCCCACTGTTTATGAGTCTCAGCTGCTGGGTGGAGCCTCTCAGAGGACAACTCTGATAGGCTCCTGTCTGCAAGCATAACACAGTATCGTTAGTAGTTTTAGGGGGTTTTAGCAGAATATTATCTTCACAAAAGGACCCATTCTCCCCTGCCCCTTTCGGAGTGCTGGGATTAAAGGTCTTTGCCACTATGCTTGGCAAAGTAGTTCTTAAAGGTTGGCTTTCCTTTAGTTGCTGAAACATTCAGCCTGCACTCAGTGCCTGTTACAATCCAGTGTTAGCTATAGAAAGGTTCTGCTGCTTAGTGTCATGGTGGAAGGCAAGGGAGAAAGGCCTGGGTGATGCTCCTTGTGCAGTTTACTGTAGTGGGTGCTATGGTGGTGTGCAAAGAATGTTGTAGGAAAGTAACAGACTAGGAACTGGTTTGACTATGAAGTGTTTCTCGGAAATATTGTAGGGTTATCATTACATGGCCATTTGGTGTGAGTGATGCTGTAGAATTATCCCACTGTGTATAGTTCTGGTACTGTGAATTACAGACCAGAAAATCTGAGCATGAAGTGTCTGCCAGGTGGTGACTGTCAGATGCTGTGTGCAGTTGTAATAGTGGAGTGCCTGGGAGTGTCCTCACTAGGACAGGCTGGAGAGTCAGAGTGCCAGCACCTTACTTGCAAAAGACAAGGTGAAAAGTGGTAAACTACTGAAGAGAAAGGGAGAAATGGCAACATCTTAATAATTTGTGACCACTTCAATTTTTCTTCTATTGTAGTAAGTTTATCAGAGCAAGAGTAGATGGAATGAAGGACAGACAGTCGCATTGAAACAACTGCCATCCAACTAGGAGAGTAATAAAGGCAGAAAGAAAAAAAACTGATGAATTACATTTCTAAATATAAAAGTAAAAGAAGAGAATGGTTTTTTTTGCAGGCTTGGTTTGGGAAACAACTTAAAATAAAGCCTGTGCTCCAAAAGGGTCGTGATAGAATAAAACAGGAAGAAAAAAGGACAGGGACAGGAGATCAGTTAAGAGCCCTGGCTGCTCTTCCACTTGTCAGTAACTGCAGTTCCCGGAAGTCTGATGCCCTCATCTGGCATCTGTAGGCACCAGGGACACATGTACACCTACATACAACCAATCAAAAAACAAAAACTCTCATACAAAGAAAATAAAAATATTTTTAAAATTGTTTTAAAGAAAAAGTCAGGTGTGTGGTGGTATGCAAATGAGTGATGGACTGATAGAAAAGAAAAACTCAAACTGATGGAGAGTGTGTGAATAGTGTATAAGCAATTGAAGAAATAAATTTTCTGTGTTTATAAAAGAAACTAACGTTTCAGGCAAATTGCCACTACTTCTAGCTTCCTTTCTTGTGTTGTGGAGCACTCATCAGAGAAAACTGCTTGGACATGGGTTTAAGTCACCAGAAAGTCTTTATTAGCAGTGTGACTACATTGGGTGCTCAGCACCTGAGCCTTTCTCAGGAAGAGCTTTGTAAGCACAAAAACCATGTCTGGGCTGACACACGTCACTCAAGAACAACTGTTAGCCAGAAGCAGGAAAGCAGAACTCAGGTTGCCAGAAAGCAACTTTCCCGTAGCTGTGGGCTTTGATGGACTGGGCCTTTGCTTTAGTTCTGGCCGGTGGTGCTGTCTCTGTGCTGAGTTTTACAGCCTGAATGGTGCTTCCATCATGGAGTTAGTTGTGCTCAGGTCTTGAGGCCTGCTAGACTGGGGCCCTGTTAGACCCTTTCCTGGTTTTTTATTATTATTTTTATAAAGATTTATTTTATGTGTATGAGGGTTTTGTCTGTACCACACTTGTCTTGATGTCTGTGAGACCAGAAGAAAGTGCTGGATCCCCTGGAAGTAGAGTTACAGTTGTGAGCTGCGGTGTGGGGGATGGGAAAACTAACGTCAGTGCTCTCTGTACAGCCATCTCTCTAACCATTTTAAAATAGTCTCATGTGGCCAGGCTGGCTTCAAGTTCTTGTGGGTTGTTTTGTGTGTGTGTGTGTGTGTGTGTGTGTGTGTGTGTGTGTGTGTGTGTGTGTGTTTTGTTTTTTCGAGACAGGGTTTCTCTGTGTAGCCCTGGCTGTCCTGGACTCGCTTTGTAGACCAGGCTGGCCTCAAACTCACAGCGATCCACCTGCCTCTGCCTCCTGAGTCCTGGGAGGCACTGGCTCAAATTCTTGTATAGCTAAAACCTTGAATTTCTGTTCCTCTTGCCCCCACTCTCCAAGTGCTGGGATTACAAGCATACATTTTTTTAAGCTTTGCTCACTAAGTTATTACTACTTGTGTGTGTTCATGCACACAACAGATGTACATATTTGCTACAATTTTTCAAAGTTTGTTTTTGCCTTCCACCAGGGTCCCAGTGATTAAAACTCAGACCCTCAGCCTGTATAGCAAGTGGTTTTACCTGCTGAGCTATCTTGCTAGCCCTGCTTGGGATTTTAAATAATTAATTAAAATTTTTTGGTGGTGTTGATGATTTTTTAAAAAGATTTATTTATTTATTTAATATATATACAGTGCTCTGCAGGACAGAAGAGGGCATCAGATCACATTATAGATGGTTGTGAGCCACCATGTAGTTGCTGGGACTTGAATTCAGGACCTTTGGAGGAGCAGACAGTGCTCTTAGCCTCTGAGCCATCTCTCCAGCCCCTGATGATTGTTTTTGAGGCAGGATCTTGATATATAGCTTTGGCTGGCTCGGAGCATGCCGATTAGACCAATCTGGCCTTGAACTCCCAGAGACCTGCCTGCCTCTGTTTCCCTGGTATTGGTGTTAAAGAGTGTGCTGCCATGCTTGGCTCAGTTTTTGTTTAGTTTTGGCTCGTTGGGTTTGTTTGTTTTGAGATTCTAATTATTAGCAGGCTGGAGACAAGGCAGGTGAATGGATCTCTGTAAAGTCAATGCTAAGCTAGTCTAAGAGTGAATTCCAGCACATCCAGGGCTATGCAGAGAAATCCCGTTTAAAAAAAAAAAAAACCACAAACATTTCTTTGTGGGGGAGGGTTGGCATCACTGTGTGTGTACAAAGGTCAGAGACCCCTAGAGGGAGTCAATTCTCATCATTTTGGTTCCAGGGATCCAACTTGGACCCTGGAGCTTGGCAGCGAATACTTTATTCTCTGAGCCATATTGCTATGGCTCTCCCCAGCCAGCACCCCTTCCCCCAGTCGTCCCCCCCCCCACACACACACACAGGTAGAAAATTAGGAGATTGTTAACTGTATTGCTGAGTGCTTGCATAAATGGGTTTGTAATAGCAAAAAGTTGAAAACATCATTCACAGTGGGATAACTGACTACTATCCAGCTCTTGGAATATTTATTTTGAAGCAGTTATCTCCAGTGTAAACTGCTAAGTAACTCTTAAGTGTTATAGACACCACTGAAGAGTGGCCTTTGTGAAGTAGAAGCCTACATGTATGCTTATGGGGTAGAATAGTATCCCCATTCACCGATAATGCAGGAAGAGAAAAAGAGAGGGTCTTTATTTCTCCCACGGAACCTTATGTTATCAATTAGGATTCTTATTTCCTTTTTGTGGCTTAAACTTAGTCTAGGGTCTTTTTGTTTGTTTGTTGAGTCAGTGTCTCACTTGCGATGTAGACCAGTCTGGCCTCCAGTTCACAGAGCCCTATGCGCCTCTGCCTCCCTTGGGTTGGAGTTAAGGCACCACACCGTATGCTACTTTAGGATCCTGAATGTCTTCATTTGAGTTTGTTTTGTAATAGTTTTTACTATTTTCTAGACTGAAGTTCAGGACAGCTATGAATGTGGCCCAACTCACAAACTCAAGCATGAACTTTGTAGGTGGCATTACTTGTCAAGTGAACATTTGAATGCTCTTACAGCCTGTGGGCTGCAGGTTGGACCCTGTAATATGTTGTTTAAGGTAATTCTTATCTGGTATGGTCCAATGAAGCAAAAAAGGTGGACCCCTGTGGTAGACAGTCAGATGCCACATGACAGTTTATTAATTTGTCCTTTATAAGTTTGAGTTCAGGAAAAGTTAAGCACTGTATATTACTAATACGAATTGTTCGTTAAGATGTGTTTATTATTTTATGTGTATGAGTATCTTATCTGCACGCATGTGTGTGCACCGCAAGTTTGCCTGGTGCCCATGAAGATCAGGATAGGCCTCCAGACTCCGGGGACTGGAGACGCAGGCGGGCGTGAGCTTCCATGTGGGTTCTGGGACTCAAACTGGGTCCTTTCTGAGCATAACAAGTGCTCTTAACTGCTGAGTCAGCTGCCCAGACCTCACAAGAATTGTTGCCGTAACAGTTTAAAGATGCTGGTCTCTAGTGATTTCATCCTACCAGCTACACAAAAATATTTCTAAATGTTAAAGGTCAAGGTCAACTTTCAGGACTTTATTTCTGTTTATCTAGATTTTTGATGAAATTGAGTCATGAAACTGTAACCATTGAGTTGAAGAATGGAACCCAAGTCCATGGAACAATCACAGGTAAGGAGGTGGGACTGTGCCTGCTATTTTTTGTTTATGGTTCTTCTCTTCATGTTCCGCCTGCTGGAGAGGTTTTTTGGTCTGTTTTGGGTTTTGGTTTGTTTGTTTGTTTGTTTGTTTTGGATTGTTTAATGAGCCTGCTTCTGCTGGGATTAGAGGTGTGTACTACCACTGCCCAGCAAGGAAACAATTTGTAATACTGACTTTTTGGAGAGAAGTCATGTTTTCTGATCTCTCTCTCTCTCTTTTTTTTAAATATTTATTTATTTACTTATTTATTCTTATGTATACAGTGCTCTGCCTGCATGTACACCTGAAGGCCAGAAGAGGGCATTAGATCTCATTATAGATGGTTGTGAGCCATCATGTGGTTGCTGGGAATTGAACTCAGGACCTCTGGAAGAGCAGACAGTGCTCTTAAACACTGAGCCATCGCTCTGGTCCATGTTTTCTGATCTTAACTTTCTAAGAAAAAAGAGTAGGTTTTAGCTGTACAGCTTGTTCATCTGTGTTGGTTAACATACTATGATGTCATATGTTCATCCAGGAAACCTTACTTCTGTACACTAAAATAATGGCTTAGTGAGAAAACTAGGTTGGATGGATCGCTAACCTTTGTAACCATAGTATTAAGAAAAACAGTAACATTAGCCTGGCATGGTGGTTCATGCTTATAATGCCAACACTTACTTAGTTTGAGGCAAGTGTGGGCTGCATAGTGACAGCCTACCTAATGGGATAAAAACAAACATATAAACAGTTAAGGACTGGATTACAAGGTGATAGGGCATTTGTCTCACATGCTCAAGGTCCTGGATTCAGTACATAACACCACCAATAAATAAATAGATTTTTTAAAAAAAGACATTTAAAAAGGCATAATAAGGAACCAGAGAAATGACGTGGTTGGTAAAGTGCTTACTTTACAAGCTCGAGAACCTAAGTTCAGATTCCCCGGCTTCCCAAATAGTTGGATACTTCGTGCTCCTGTAATCCCAGTTCTGTGAGAGACCCTGCCTCAAAACAAAATGGAGAGTGCCACGCCTGACAACTGAGTTAGTACCAAGGGAGAACTGATTTTTTTTTTTCTTTTCCTTTTTCCTTTTCCTTTTTTTTTTTTTTTTCCCCTTCCCTGAGACAGGGTTTCTCCGTGTAACAGAGCCCTGGCTGCTGGCCTGGACTCTCCTTGTAGACCCGGCTGGCCTTGAACTCACACAGGTCCACTTGTCTCTGTCTCCTCCCCACCCCCCACCCCACTCTCGGTGAGATCTGATTCTTGCAAGATGTCCTGATCTCCAGACATGTGCCATAGCACATAGGTGCCTGCCTTCCCCCATACCCATATGCATACAAATAAAATTGTGTTTTTGTTTGTTTGTTTGGTTGGTTGGTTGTTTTTTTGAGACAGGGTTTCTCTGTGTAGCCTTGGCTGTCCTGGACTCGCTTTGTAGACCAGGCTGGCCTCGAACTCACAGCGATCCGCCTGCCTCTGCCTCCCGAGTGCTGGGATTAAAGGCGTGCGCCACCACGCCCGGCTAATAAAATTGTTTTTAAAGATTCTGTTTTTCGTTATGTGTGTGTGATTGCAGGCGCCTTAGGAGGCCAGAGGCACTAGGTCCCTGGAGCTGGAGTTCCTAATGAGCTCCGGATGTGGGTGCTGGGAATCTGATTTGGTTCTCTGCAAGAACCCTGCACACCTAAACATGGAGCCATCTCTGCTCCTAAAAACTAGTCTCTCCTTCCCTCCCCTTCCCCCTCTTTTTTAATAGACATCTTAAACTGAGTGTGATGGTGAGTGCCTTGTAGACCAAGTGCTTGGGAAACTTGGGCAGGAGAATCACAAGTCTGTCCTACTCATAGGAAATAATACCATAGGTCTTTAAAAACAAAGGCCTGGCCAGGTGGTGGTGGCGCAGGCCTTTAATCCCAGCACTCAGGAGGCAGAGGCAGGTGGATCGCTGTGAGTTCGAAGCCAGCCTGGTCTACAAAGTGAGTCCAGGACAGCCAAGGCTAAACAGAGAAACCTTGTTTCAAAAACAAAAACAAAGCCGGGTGTGGTGGCGCAGGCCTTTAATCCCAGCACCCGGGAGGCAGAGGCAGGTGGATCACTGTAAGTTCGAGGCCAGCCTGGTCTACAAAGCAAGTCCAGGACAGCCAAGACTACACAGAGAAACTCTGTCTCGAAAAACGAAAAAACAAAAACAAAACAAAAACCCAAAGGCCTATGGCTTGATAAGAATGTTGGGTGAGGAAGTTATGGGGACAGTAGGAGAATTGTGCCCCACACACTATCTAATCCTGGAAAAGAATTGAGTTATGAAAGTAGTGGGTATAAGGTACACCCAACACTCAACGGTTCCTTCACAGCTTGCCACAGTCATCTCCTTTATCTAGCAGGTAGGTTCTCCCCGCCCCACCCCAAAGACAGGGTTTCTCTGTGTAGCCTTGGCTGTCCTGGACTCACTTTGTAGATCAGGCTGGGTTCCAACTCACAGCGATCCACCTGGCTCTGCCTCCCGAGTGCTGGGATTACAGGCGTGCGCCACCACGCCCATCCACAGATAGGTTCTTTCTCTGCAGTCCAGGTGTTGAACTCATGCCATTTCTCTTGCCTCACCTTCTAGAATGCTGAGATTACAAGTGTCAGTTACCCATACCGTGGGTCCATTTAATTCTGTACCTGCACTTAGTGCTGTACAGTAGCATTGTGGCTTCAAAGTCTTTTTATTTATTTTTAATAGAGCGAATTTTTTTTTCTTTTGGTTTTTCGAGACAGGGTCTCTCTGCAGTAGCCTTGGCTGTCCTGGACTCACTTTTGTAGACCAGGCTGGCCTTGAATTCACAGTGATCCACCTGCCTCTGCTTCCCAAGTGCTGGGATAATGCAGTGTTTTGCCTGCATTTACTCCTGCATGTCTGAAGCGGGCACTAGATCTCATTATAGATGGTTGTGAGTCAGCATGTGGCTTCTAGGAATTGAACTTGGGACCTTTGGAAGAGCAGCAGTGCTCTTAACCTCTGAGCCATCTCTCCAAAATAAATTACTGATTTATTTTGACATTTCCCCCCATTGGGCATGTATTAAGTTGTTGGAGAAACTTGCCCTGTAACACAGCAGAAAGTACTCCCGACAGTCTGACTTCACCTGTGGCAAGGCAGAGTGCTTTCTTTATATCGCTGGTAACTGCTCTGCTTCCCTGCCCTCTAGGGGTAGATGTCAGCATGAACACGCATCTTAAAGCTGTGAAGATGACGCTGAAGAACAGAGAACCCGTACAGTTGGAAACACTGAGTATTCGAGGCAACAACATTCGGTATTTTATTCTGCCAGACAGCTTACCTCTGGATACGCTGCTTGTGGATGTGGAACCTAAGGTGAAATCTAAGAAAAGGGAAGCTGGTAAGTAAAGGGTTTTTTATGTATTGTGTATTTAGATTTTTTTTTTTTTTTTTAGTTTTTCAAGACAGGCTTTCTCCGTGTAGTCTTGGCTGTCCTGGACTCACTTTGTAGACCAGGCTGGCCTCGAACTCAGATCAATCCACCTGCCTCTGCCTCCTTAGTGCTGGGATTAAGTGCGTTCACCACCACATCTGGCTCGACTGTTGTAGATTTTCTTTGAGAGTTTTTAGTACTTTGATCATTGTTTTCTCTGATTCATTCATTTATTTTGTACTGAGTTAGGGTCTAACGTAGCCCAAATTAGCTGTGAGGCTGAGAGTAACGTTGAACTTACTGTGCTCCTTCTGCCTCCACTTTCAAGTGATGGATTGCTGCTGTTCACCGGCCTGCTTTGTGGGGTGCTGATATCAAACCCAGGTGCACTAGGCTGTGCACTCTACAGACTGCAGCCATAGCCCTATTTTCTCTGTATTCTCTAGGACATTTGGGGGAAAGAGGCTGGACTTTGTTTTGTTTTGTTTTTTCAAGACAAGGTTTCGACTCGCTTTGTAGACCAGGTTGGCCTCGAACTCACATACATCCACCCGCTTCTACTTCCCTAAGTGCTGGGATTACAGGTGTGCACCATCATGCCCAGTGAAGCTGAACTTCTTTTTGATTGAATCTTCTTGCTGAAAAATGGCTCCTGAAAAATGGCTCAGAGAGTAAATTTACTTCCCAAGCAAGCCTGATAACCCAAGGGGTTTGATCTTCAAGCCAGCAGTGGAAAGAGAAACAAATTCCCAAAAGTTTTGCAAAGTTGGCAATGTGTAGCCCTTCAAGTGTATACATAAACATTACGTGTCACATATACATGTGATAATAAACAATTTAAAATTACTGAAAACCAATATTGGAGGATTAAATGTAGGATACTGTACATATCAGACAACTACTCTTTTACTTAGGTATGTTCCCATTGTTTTACTTTTTTTATTTTTTTATTTTAAAAGATTTATTTAATTATTATTTATATATATTCTGCCTGCATATGAGCCAGCAGGCCAGAAGAGGGCACCAGATCTCATTGTAGATGTTTGTGAGCCACCGTGTGGTTGCTGGGAATTAAACTCAGGACCTTTAGAAGAATGGACAGTGCTTTTAGCCTCTGCCATCTCTCCAACCCCCCTTATTTATTTTTACATTTAATTCTTTATGTATTTGTGTTTGTGTGTGTGCCTGTGTGAGTACACATGTGCCGTGGTGGGCATGTGGACATGAGACAACTTGCAGGACTCAGTCCAGTTTGCACCACGTGAGTCCTGGGTCCTGCTGAGCCATCTCACTGGATCCCATTTTACTTTTCATTTTGGTCTTGGTTTATTGCCTGGTCTTCCCTTGAAATTTGCTCAGCCTCCCTAAGTAACTGGGATTTTAGGCCTGTCCCACAAGCCCCAGCTTCTGAAGGGCTCCCCAGTAAGTTGGCCTCTTGACTAAGCTGACTCAAAGTTTCAGGATCTAGAAGTCTGTCCTGGAGCTGCTTTCTGCATGGTAAGATTTCAGTTTCCTGTTGTATTAGCTATTTTGTTCTGTGACAAAATGCCTGAGAAGCTTAAGGAAAGAAGGATTTATTCTATCTAGCTCAGCAGTTCTCAACCTGTGGGCTGCAACCCCTTTGTGGTCGAATGACCCTTTCACAGGAGTCACCCAAGACCATCAGAATACACAGAATCTATAATTCATAACAATAGCAGAATTACAGTTATAAAGTAGCAACAGAATAATTTTATGGTTAGAGGTTAGCACAACACAAGCAACTGTATTAAAGGGTTGCAGCATTAAGAAGATTGAAAGCCACGGTTCCAGCTAATAGTTTAAGGGGTTACACTCCATTACTCTGGAGAAAACAGAACTCCAGGCTCCTGTTGTCTGTCACATTGTGTGCACAGTCCTGAGGCAGGAAGAGATCAGGAAGTGTGGCCAGGTAATGAAACCTCAAATCCATCAGCTCCATCAACTGGAGACCAACATGTGAGTCTAAGGAGGACTTTTTATCTTGGAACCACAGCATCTGCTTTGGGACACATGGCTGCCAGCCAGCAATGTAAGAGTGGGGCAGGAGAACAGGGCCATTATTTCATAAATGTTTAGTTTGTTGACTTTTGAGTCTTTTTTTGTCTTCTCCCTGGGAATTAGTTATAACAATACAAATGCTTTTGAGTTACATAACTTGAAATATGCTGACTAACCCTTCCTTCAAGTCCCACCTTATACGCTGTTTTTCTAAATGTCAAGCCTTTCTGTGTTAGCGTCTTTTGATTCCTTCTGCTTTCTCTTTCCTACCTACTTTGTCAAGGAAATATTGACAAACTTTACAAGAGAAGGAGACAGACTGGCTGGGCTCGGTGGTGCACGCTTGTAATCCCAGCACTCGCACATTACAGGGAGGCAGAGGCAAGCAGATTGCTGTGAGTTCGAAGCCACCCTGGTCTACAAAGCAAGTCCAGGACAGCCAAGACTACACAGAGAAACTGTGTCTTGGAAAAAAGGAGGCAGACTGTCAGCCTCACTATCTCCATAGAGAATGTCAACCTGTGTGTGTGTGTGTCTGTGTTTTTCCGCATCTTCTTATATCTAAGATCTTAGCTTCTTTAAAAAGGTATTCTTCCTTTTCTAAATGCACACCTTTAATCCCAGCACTCGAGAGGCAGAGGTTTGAGGGCAGCTAGGGCTAGAAGAGACCATGCCTTAAAATAAATGAGTGACCAACCGTGGTGCGGGGATGTAGCTCAGTGGAAGAACACTTGTCTGGCGTGCCTGCATGGGGCCTGGCCTTGCTTCTGGCCACTGGGGAAGTGCACAGACTCATTCTCAGCACACCAAGCAGGTGCACTGTGGTCTCTTCCCTTTCTTTCTTTCCTTTTCTGTCCTCATGATGTCAAGTGTTAGAGATAGAACTAAGTCATAACTGCGCCAAACAAGTTTTCTTTTTTCTTTTCTTTTTTTTTTTTAAATTTTAAAATTTTATTTATTATGTATACAGTGCTCTGCTTGCATGACAGAAGAGGACATTAGATCACATTATAGATGGTTGTGAGCCACCAGTGGTTGCTGGGAATTGAACTCAGGTCCTCTGGAAGAACAGTCAGTGCTCTTAACCTCTGAGCCATCTCTTCAGCCTGCCAAACAAGTTTTCAAGCTCCAGTGTTACTAGATTGTTGTTTGCCTGGCTTATATTCAGTAAGCAGAAATCTGGCACGGAGTGTAAATCGTCGCCCTGCTGGCAGCCCTGGGTTTTACGTGATGGTGGCGATGCTCATATCTGTAGCTGCTAGTTTAAGACGTGTAGGTGGGAAGGGCACGGGGTGATCCTGTGTGTGCCTGGGGAC
Organism: Acomys minous; assembly: GCF_964271855.1. Classification (NCBI taxonomy): domain Eukaryota; kingdom Metazoa; phylum Chordata; class Mammalia; order Rodentia; family Muridae; genus Acomys; species Acomys minous. The sequence continues at coordinate 72,710,984 of NC_140486.1, read as the reverse complement.
TATGACTCAGAATTTCATCTGCTTTGTTTTACTTTCCCCAGTTGCAGGAAGAGGTCGAGGCCGAGGTAGAGGAAGAGGACGTGGTCGCGGCAGAGGAAGAGGGGGTCCTAGGCGATAATATCTCTCAAGATTACTGTTTCAAAGTGATAAGAAATTTGGGATGTTTTTGTACAGGTTTTGTTTGTTTGTCAATTTTTAATAAACATAAGTGTGGGAACCAAGTTGTCTGCTGATTATCAAATTAAAGTTTCAGTGTCTGCGTGTGTTCACACAGTATGTTCAGCTCTGTATATTGGCCACATATGTATGCACAGAACATGGGTTTGAGTCTGTTCTGTCGGCTCCTTTTGAGGTGAAATAAATTCTTAGTATGAAACCTAAAACCCATTCCCATTCGCTTTACTCCATTAAGCCTTAGTGGCAAAAACATAACAAAAAAATTGATTTTGCCAGGTGGTGGCACATGCCTTTTGTCCTAGCACTCAGGAGGCAGAAGTACTTTTCTTGAGTTGAGGCCAGCCTAGTCTGCAGAATGAGTTCCAGGACAGCCTGGGCTACACAGAGAAGCCCTGTCTGAGGAAAAACACACAAACATTGATTTTGTTATTAATGTGGTTTTTCTGTTTGTTTTTGTTTTTCGAGACAGGGTTTCTGTGTGTAGCCTTGGCTGTCCTAGACTCACTTTGTAGACCAGGCTGGCCTCGAACTCACAGCAGTCCGCCTGCCTCTGCCTCTCCAGTGTATTAATGTGTTTTTGAAGAGAAAATTAGCAATAGGCTATAATCTTAAAATCTCCAGAATTGAAAGTCTCAAGTGTTCACTAGATTTTCATCTGAGCAGTGTAGAAGTCTTTATTTGTGCAAGAATTAAATTTTAGCTGGTAGGGTAGCACAGGCCTTCAGTTCCAGCATTTGGGAAACAGGCAGGTGGATGGATCTCTTGAGTTCAAAGCCAGAGCTATAAAGTCCCACACATACACAAAAAAATGACCCTTTACCTACCAGACAGTCATAGCAAATAATCCACCCTTACTTCCAGACTCACCAGTGGTCACGACTGGTCAACCAACTGCCACCTTGGGACGTGCAGCCATGCCCCTTTGCAAAAGATCATCCCAGATGGGACTGTTACACATTCCTCCCCAGTATCCTACTGCTCCCTACCAACTGGCAACTTTGCATGCAGTTTAGGAGAGCGGCTTAAGTGTATTTATAGGCCAAGGAAGACTAGAGCTCTGGCTCCGTCTCTGTCAACATGGGGAGACCCTCATTCCTGCCCAGTAAGGCTTTCCAGGTACAGCCAGCTGCGGGAGGAAGGCCCACACCCCCGTTAGGTAACCCTTTGTCTATGTCTATGCTCTAGAAGAAGAAAGTCCAAGAAGCACATTGGTTCCCCAGAGTGAACTCTGCTGCCATAGAGCTTGAATGTTATTGGGATGGCAGGGGAGGGGTAGGGAAATTTCAGACTAACTTGCCATCTGTGGTATGCAGGTAAGTATTTAACACCATGCTAAACAGTCCGCAGACTTCCTAGAATTAAGAAAAAGGGTTTTCTGGTTTTCGTTGTTTGTTGGTTTTTCCTATAAGTTTTTTATTTTAGGGCTGGAGAGAGGGATCAATGGTTCAGAGCACTTACTGCTCTTGGGGAGGACCCAGTTACAATTCCAGCACCCACATAATGACTCACAACTATGTATAACTCCAGTTCCAGGAGGACCAATCTTTTCACCTCCAAAGGCACCAGGTACACATACGTATATGCAGACAAAACGTTCATACACATAAAATGTATTTTAGTGTGTGTTTGGGGCCACTTGTCAGAACAGGTTTTTGCGTTGGTTGGTCGATTGGTTTTTCCCAGACAGGATTTCCGTGTGTAGCTTTGGCTGTCCTGGCCTTGAACTCCCAGCTACCTGCCTGCCTTCTGAGTGCTGGGATTGAAGCCGTGTGCTGCTGTGCTCAGCTCAGAGAACAGTTGTGTGGAGTCAGTTCTCCCATTCCACTTTACATGGGTTGTGAGGATCACACTCATGTTGGCAGGTTTGTGTAGCATGGAGCGTTCTCTCTAGTGCCCCTAAGTTGTTGAAATTTTACAGTGTCTCTTATACATTGGTAGCATACCAGGAATCTCCCCTCCACCTTCGAAAATAAACAAGGCTTTTAAAAAAACAGGACACAGCCAAGGCTACACAGAAACCCTGTCTCAAAACAACAACAACAAAGTTTAAAACTTCTATTTACTTATTTTTGTTTTTCAAAACAGTTACTCTGTCTAGTCTTGGCTGTCCTGGAATTTACACTGTAGACCAGGCTGGCCTCACACTCAGGGATCTGCTTGCCTCTGCCTCCATAGTGCTGGCATTAAAGCCATGCGCCACCGCTGCCTGGCTGTCTATTTTTATTTTGAGACAGGCTTTCTGTGTAGCCCTGGCTGGCCTGGTACTTTCTTCTGTAGCTCAGACTGATGGTAAGCTTGCAGCTTTTTTGCCTCATTCTCCTAAGTGCTAGAATTACAGGCATGAGCCATACATACAAAAAGCTTCAAAATCTGGCTTTCTAGCTACCACTTCCACTAATAAGTCAGGCTGGTGAAATGTCTCAGTGGGTGGAATCCTGTGCAATGTGACTTGAGTCCAATCCTTGGGGCCCGTGTATATTAGTTATTTTTCTGTTCCTGTGATAAGATACTATAACCAGAAGCATCTTGAAAGAAAAGGATTTATTTTAATTTATGGTTCCAAGGGACAGAGTCTATCACGGTGGGGTAGGTGTGGCAAATAGACATCTCCACTTTTCTTTTAAAATGAATTGAGCTCAATTCTGAGCCATAAGTTTGAAAAGCTGAAAATTTGGAGACTTTAAATGGGGTCTGTATCATGCAGTGGTAGTTGCTGACCCAATATCTATTTTATACTTTTAACTAGCAGAGTCCAATTTGGGGAGAGAGAGAGAGAGAGAGAGAGAGAGAGAGAGAGAGAGAGAGAGAGAGAGAGAGAGAGGGAGGGAGGGAGGGAGGGAGGGAGGGAGGGAGGGAGAGAGTGAGTGTGTGTGTGTGTGTGTGTGTGTGTGTGTGTGTGTGTGTGTGTGTTACAGCAGACAAACAGACAGGTGTTCACCCTAACTATTGTTTGTTTTCTGTTTTGAAACGGTGTCCCATGGCGCAGGCTGGCCTCAAGCTCACTATGTAGCTAACACTGAGCTTCAACTTTTGATCCTCTTGCCTCTGAGTGCTGGGCTCACGGGTGCGTGCCACCACACCACAACCACACACAGTGGACTACTGCCCCTAACTTTAAAAGTTTTATTTTCAAGCCTACCTTGTTCTTAGTGGAAACTCTGACCTAGCTCTGATCAATGATGTGTAAATGGAAATCTCTCTTAAGAGCTTCTAGGGAAACTATTTTCAGATAAAAGGCACAGACTCTTCTGGCTTAAGCCTTTTACCCTTTGACCTTTCTTTCTCTCCTCCCTCCCTGTAATACAGAGTGGGTAACAAGCTACCACAGTTCTCTTTCATCACTGAGTGTTGTAGTACAAGAACTGCCACATAAGCCACTCAAGCACCAATCACAGTGAGATATTGATGGTTTGTTAGCTCGCCACACCCCAAGCTGGCCGTGGCCAGGGACACAGTGGGTTGGCCAACCAAACTATGACTTTGATCTGTTTCTAAGGCAGGCTTTTATAAGAAAAACCCTAACCCGGGAAGCAAGGGGGAGGACAGCTAAACACAAGAAGAATCAATTTTGTTCCAAGCACAATGTCCAGGTAGCTAGACAAAACATTTAAAGCTGATTGGCTAGGATATAGGCTTGGGGACTTTCCAGTTCTCCACCATTCCTGGAGAAAGGAACATAGCAGGATGTTGTGGTTTTGTTTACGTAGAACATAAATCATTAATTCAAGCAGAACGTTCACCAAGGATTGAACTGTAAATAAAAGGCTATTTAAGCTCCCAGGCAGGTGGAGCCCAAGAACTGGAGCTTAGTTTCACCTTATGATCAAAATGGAGACTTGGAGGGAAAATGGCTTCAGATATGCTAAAAGTGTGAACAAAGGAGCCATAGCTATGCTAGGAACTTAAAGTAGGTCTCGGTGGAGAGCTACAGAACACTGAGAAGTCTGAAAATACAAGAGACTATGGTTCCAGCATTCTTTGGTTTGGTTTTTTGAGACAGGGCTTCTCTGTTGTAGCCTTGGCTGTCCTCAACTTGCTTTGTAGACCAAGCTGGCCTCGAACTCATCGCAATCCACTGCCTCAGCCTCCCGAGTGCTGGGATTAAAGGGGTGCGCCACTGCACCCAGCTGGTTCCAACATTCTTGAACTGAGTCCATGCAACTATCTTCCTCTAGACCAGTGGTTCTCAACCTTCCTAATGCTCGGGCTCTGTAATACAGTTCCTCATGTTGTAGTGACCCCTAGCCATAAAAGTACTTTCATTGCTACTTCATACATGTACTTTTTCTATTGTTATGAGTCATATATGATATACAGATGGTCTTAAACGGCCTCTGTGAGAGGGTCATTCCACAGGTCCTGACCCACAGGTTGAGAATCACTGCTCTAACCTTTTGTTTGGTGTGTGAATCTCTTTAGAGACAAATTGTCTTAACTGGTTCAGGCTGCTGTTACGAAATACCATAGACCAGTGCTGTAGTATGGATGTAACCAATGCCCTAGAGGCCTGTGGGTTAAAGGCCTCGTCTCCAATTTCATGTATTTAAAAGGTCAGAAACTTGAGCAGTGTGTCTTGTAGGGGGGCAGGTCTTTGGGGCATTGGAGGCATGCTCTCTCCCTATTTATAATTTGGTGGTGGTTAGTGTGTGTGTGTGTGTGTGTGTGCATGCACACACACACACACACACACACACACACAAACACATGTCATGGTACTCATGTGGAGCTCAAAGGACAACCCTCCCTTTCACGTTATTTCTTAAAATCATGGTTATCTTCTGGTGGCAGATAACAAGTCATTTCACCCATGTGGAAGACAGAGCCCAGCTTGCAGGAGTCAGTTCTCTCATTCCACCATGTGGGCTCCGGGGTCCTACTCAGGTCAGCAGGCCTCCACCCTTTCCTGCTGAGCCGTCTCCCTGGCCTGCTTCCCATCTTATTTGAGACAGGGTTTCTCTGTGTGTGTATGTATTTGTGTATGACACCATGGGTATGTGTGTGTGTGTATATGTATGTATGATACTGTGTGTGTGTGTGTGTGTGTGTATGTGACACCATGGGTATGTGTGTGGAGGGGTGTGTGTGTCTATATATGTGACACCATGGGTATGTGTGTGTGTGTGTGTGTATGTAACACCATGGGTATGTATGACACATGGGTGTATAGGGTATGTGTATGTGTGACACCGTGCGTGCGTGCGTGCGTGTGTGTGTGTGTGTGTGTATGTGTGTGACACCGTGGGTATGTGTGTGCTACAGTGCAGGTCCTCACCTTCCACCTTACTTGAGACAGGCTCTCTGTTGTTTTTCACTGCATGCACCAGGCTGGTGATTCGGTGAGGTCTGCAGATGGTCCTGTCTGCTGGTACTTCTGATGCTCACTCTAGAGCACCACTCTGTTTGAGTTGTGGGTATTCAAAACTAGGTCCTTGCCAGGCGGTGGTGGCACCTGCCTTTAATCCCAGCATTTGGGAGGCAGAGGCAGGTGGATCACTGTGAGTTCAAGGCCAGCCTGGTCCTACCAAGTGAGTCCAAGACACTCAAGGCTACACAGAGAAGCCCTGTTTCAAAAAACAAAAACAAAAAACAAAACTAGGTCCTCAGGCTTGCACAGCAACTGCTCTTACTGGCTGAGCTTCCCTGCACTTCTTCTTTCACTTTGTGATGGTGAGATTGGTGGCTTTACTCAGCCACATGCTCTTCATATGATGTTCACTCCTAGCCAAAGAGCAACACGGCCAACCAACCACGGACTCCAGCCTCTTAAGCTGTGATCCAAAACAACTGTTTTCTTTTTATAACTTGATTACTTACATATTTTTTATAGAAAAGCTATACAAGCTATACAGAAAGCTAACAACTACATAGTTTATAAACAACAGAAGCTTATTGCCCAGAGTTCTAGAGGCTGGAAAATCAAAACTCAAGGTATGACTACTGTGTGGGGGAGGCCCAGGTTCTCACAGACGGCACCTGCTTGCTGTGACCTTACATGGTAGAATGAATGAATGAGCTCCCTCAAAGTGTGTTAATCTGCTGGAAGGGCATTAGGGTTCCACCATGAGTGCACCAAGATCTACACTACTGCACATGGGTCAGTTGGTTTTTCTCTAATTCGTTGCTGAATGTCACCCAAGCTAATTCAGGTTCTAATAACAGCACTGCTTGTGTGACCTTGGGGTTATATGTTTATTCTTGGCCACCTTGTTTGCTCAGCTAACTTGTTAGGGACAAGGAGAATCACCAAAGTAATGGTTCACAGTGAGGCTTGACAGGCCTTTGCTTTATGTGTCAAAGGGCACATGTGCTTACTGTAGGCAGAAGTGATGAGGTCCTCGGTGCTTTAAGGGTGTGGTTGGGTCTGGAGAGATGCCTCAGAGGTTAAGAGCACTGACTGCTCTTCCAGAGGTCCTGAGTTCAATTCCCAGCAACCACATGGTGGCTCACAACCATCTATAATGTGATCTGATGCCCTCTTCTGGCCTGCAGGCAGAACACTGTATATGTAATAAATCTTTTTTTTTTTTTTTTTTTTTTTGGTTTTTCGAGACAGTTTCTCTGTGTAGCCTTGGCTGTCCTGGACTCACTTTGTAGACCAGGCTGGCCTCGAACTCATCTAGATCCACCTGCCTCTGCCTCCCGAGTGCTAAGATTAAAGGCGTGTACCTTTAATAATTTATATGTAATATGTAATAAATTTATATATAAATAAATTTATATGTAATAAATCTTTAAAGGGGGGCTGTGTGGTTGATAGCTGCTTGATCAATACTGAGGATTCTAGAATATCATAGTATTGATTGTGTTAACTAGAAGTCTTACTTTTTGACACATGATACTTGTAGCCTAGAATTGTAGCCTTGAATTGGCAATCATCCTGCCTCTGGATCCAGATTATAGAGATTACAGCTGTCAGCCACACCAGGCTTCTCAAGGAAAAAAAAATGGTGGTACACACTGTTAATCCTAGCACTTGGGTGGCAGAGGCAGACAGATCTCTGTGAGTTTGAGGCCAGCCTGGTCTACATGGTGAATTCTAGGACTACCAGAGCTATGTTCAGAGACCCTGTTAAAAAAAAAACAAAAATAAAATAAATGAATAAAAAATTGTTTATTATCATGGTGTGTATGTACATGACGTAAGGGTAGGACACACATGTCAGTTTGTGGGTATGGACGTCAATGGTGGGTTCCAGAAATTGAACACACACTTGCCTTTACCCCCTGAGCCATTGCACTGACCTCAGGACAGCTGTCAAATGGGAAGTGGTGATTAATTTTTTTGAAGTAGGTTTTCTCCAGGAGAATTACATGCCATTTTCATGTTTTCTTTATGCTTTGTTTTTAAGGCATTGTGCATCACTGCTCCCAGCTCTCTGGTGCTGTGGGGTCAGAGCTCTGACAACCAAAGCAGCATTCTACCAACTGAGGTACCTGCCAGCCCCTGCTACTTTCATATTTTCATTATGACCCTTTCATGCATACATATAAGAGAAGGCTGCACTGAGCTCTGGACCTTCCACAAATATTAACTTGTAGCTAGTCCCATTTCATATGAGTCACTCTGAGGACTAAAGCACATCAGGATGTATGCTTGCCCCCAATTGCACGAAGGCAGGAAATACAAATCCTTGGACGTTTTGCCTTTATAAGCTCCTGTTCTTATGTGATATGTTGGTTTTCTAGGAATCCTGGGTATGGGCCTGGCCAAGATATATAAATATCTGTGGACCAGGCTGGCCTTGAACTCAGTGTTCTGCCTGCCTCTGCCTCCTGAGTGCTGGGATTAAAGGCGTGTGCCACCACTGTACAGCTATTTTCCCCTGAAACAAGGTTTAACAAAGTAGCTTTGGCTGCCCTATAACTCAAAGAGATCCACCTGCTTCTGCTTCTGAGGTGCTTGGACTAAAGACATGTGCCATCACTCCCTGAGGCAAGCAAGCCACACCACTTGGAGTTTGCCTGCCCAATCTCTGAAAAGAAACAACAGCAAGAAGTGAGCATGAAGCAGAGTTGGTTGATTCAAAGACCTTGTAAGAGTAATCATATTAGCCAGGCACAGTGGTGCACGCCTTTAATCCCAGCACTCAGAGGCAGAGGCAGGTACATCAATGTGAGCTTGAGGTCAGCTGGTCTACAAAGTGAGTCCAGAATAGCCAGGGCTGTTACATAGAGAAACCCTGTCTCGAAACAAAACAAAACAAAACAAAAAAACAAAGAATAATCATATTATACAAGTATATGTGTTACAAACCATACATTTTGTTCAACATGGACAAAACATTTGGAATGTAGCATTTGCCTGAACATGGCCTATAGTTTAGACTGCAAGTGGTTGTTCTGAACTGACAAGGGGGCATCCGACAGGCTGGGGGACAGCCCAGTGGAACTGTGCCCTTATGGCATGCTCAAGGCCCTCAGTTTGATCCCAAGCACAAAGAGGTATCTGACAAAAAGATGCAAGGTCTGATTCTTCTTCTTCTTCTTCTTCTTCTTCTTCTTCTTCTTCTTCTTCTTCTTCTTCTTCTTCTTCTTCTTCTTCTTCTTCTTCTTCTTCTCCTCCTCCTCCTCCTCCTCCTCCTCCTCCTCCTCCTCCTCCTCCTCTTCCTCCTCCTCCTCTTTCTCCTCCTCCTCCTCCTCTTCCTCCTCCTCCTCCAAGATGGGATCTTACGTAGTCCAGGCTTGAATTAGCTGTGTAACTAAGGATGACCTTAACTTTCTGATCCACTTCCCAAGAGCTAGGACTCAGCCTTGAAGGACCCACCTGGATATAGTCATATTTTTTAAACAGCTCTTAACTTTGAGAAATATGTACTAAGATGCAGATAAAATATCTCAGATTTGCTTCAGATTAGTCATGGTTATTTGAGAATTGGGAAATGGGTTAGGTAATGTTAATCCCACTGGGCAAGAATAAGACCAGTGCCATATTTCTTGAATCAAACTTGAAATAAGCTTTAATAAGACAGGTGGTGGTGATGCACACCTTTAATCCCAGCACTTGGGAGGCAGGGACAGGCAGATATCTGTGAGTTCGAGGCCAGCCTGGTCTACAGAGCAAGTTCTAGGATAGCTAAGGCTACACAGAGAAACCCTGTCTTAAAAAACCAAAAACCCAAAGGCAAAAGCCAAAAAAGAAAACATGATATACTTAGCCAGAGGACAGGGAGCTACAGGTATGTCATACATATTCTTAGTGTCAGTTGTCCTTGCTAATTAGTCTGTCTGATACCTACACATACAAATTGTTTTGTTTTTTGAGACAGGTCTCATATAGCCAAGGCTAGCCTGAAACTCACTATAGAGCTGAGGATGATCCCTGTGTCTGTACCTCCAAGTGCTAGGATTTCAGGTATGCACTACATTATACTGTATTCACAATAGTTCATTCTGTGTCATGCTTCTCAGAGTGCCCCTTTAATAAGATAATCTAGAGGTTTCAAAGACAGGAACACTTCTCTATAGCATTAGGAAAAATAAGCTATATTCTGAGTCTAAGCATTAAGTATCATACATGTTTCATTTGACCTTAAACACGATCAAGTAGATAAAGGGTGTCTTAGTTACTGTTCTACAGCTGTGACGACACACCGTGACCAAGGCAACATAGAAGTAAGAGTGTATTTGGGGGTCACAGCTTCAGAGGATGAGTCCATGACTATCACAGGAAAGTGAACATGGCAGCAGGCAGGCAGGCTTCGCCTGAGAGCTCACATCTTGAGACAACAGCAACAAGGCAGAGAAGTGACACCCATCAAGGCCACACCTCTCAATCCTCCCGAAACCAAGACAAACTGCAACCAACTCAGGACCTACAGGGGCCAGTCTGATCCAAACCACCTGCCTCCACTCCCTGGCCTCCATAGTCCTGTAGTCAAATCACAGTGCCAATGCAAAGTCTCGCTTGTAGCAGCTTTAGACTTGTTGCTTATTAGGAACAGAAAATCCCTCAAGCCTTTCCTTCCTATGAGTCTTGTCATGAGGCCATCCTTCCCTTTATTCCACTTTGGATCATGATGTCTTTCTTTAAACTTTCATCACCTTTAGCACAGCTTTGGCTCCACCATCAAATTTTTCTGGTACTTCTTAACTCCTCACACTGTAAAGTTTGTATTTTTTTTAAAACCCTCTTGTTCTTTTTTCTTGTTTTTAAATTTTAATTTATTATAATTTATTCAGATTACATCCCGATTGTTATCCCCTCCCTTGTATCCTCTTGTTGCCACCCTCTCATCCTCTTTCGCTCTATTCCCCTCCCCTAGACCTCTGACAGAAGGCGAGCTCCTCCCCCACCATATGATCACAGCCTATCAGGTCTCATCTAGATAGCCTGCTTCCCCTTCCTTTGTGTGCCTGCAGGGCCTCCCCAACAAGGGGAAGTGATCAAATCAGGGGCACTAGAGTTCATGTCAGAGGCAGTCCCCACTCTTCCCACAGCTGTGGAAATGAGCTGTCCATTGGCTAGATCTGAACAGAGGGTCTAGGTTTACTTCATGCATTGTCCTTGGTTGGTGCAACAGTTTGTGCAGGCCCCCCCCTCCATGGGTCCAGATCCGCTGGCCTTGATGATCTCCTTGTGGGGACTCTTGAAACTTCTGGGTCCTTCCATCCCCCCATTCTTCCATACCACTCTCCTCGCTCCACCCAGAGGCCAGCAGCAAAACCCAGCATCCAGCATCTGTCCTGATCCTCCGCTGGGCGAAGTCTCTCAGAGGACATCTATTTTGGGCTGATATCCACTTATAAATGAGTATACACCATGAGTGTCTTTCTGGGTCGTGTTACCTCACTCAGGATGATCTTTTCTAGTTCTAGCCATTTGCCTTCAAATTTCAAGAGTCCTTTGTTTGTTCTGTCTTAAGGATTTGTTTATCTAATGTATGAGTACTCTCTCTGCATGTACACCTGCAGGCCAGAAGAGGGCATCAGATCACAGATGGTTGTGAGCCACCACATGGTTGCTGGGAATTGAACTAAGGGCCTCTTGGAAGAACTCTTAACCACTAAGTCATCTCTCCAGCCTCGAGTTCTTTGTTTTTAATAGCTGAGTAATATTCCATTGTGTAAATGTACCATAGTTTCTTAATCCGTTCTTTGGTTGAGGAACATCTAGGTTACCTCCAGATTCTGGCTATTACGAATAAAGCTGCTATGAGCATAGTTGAGCAAATGTCCTTGTTGTATGGTGGTATAGCTAGGTCTTGAAGTAGCACTATTATTTTTCTTGTATACCCAAATAAGAAATAAGAGTGAATTCTGGTGGCTATGTGATAGAATCAATATTAGGCCACCTCGAAATCTCCTCAGCCAAAGGAATTAGTTCATTACTTTGCAACTTAAGCCTCAGACAGATCCTTAGGACAAGGGGAGAAAGCTGCTACATTCTTTGCCAATCTATTGCAAGAATAGTCTCTAGCCCCTTGCTGTTACTAACCCCTTCTGAAACCTCCTAAGGTGGGCCTCCATAGTTCTCTCTAGGATGGCTTGCCAAGTCACTTATAGCATTCAAGCACTGCCCGAGTCCAAAGTCCCAAAGTCTTCCACATTCCTCTGAAAAAGAGCAGGGTCATGTCTGTTACAGCAATACCCAAATCTTTTTTTTTTTTTTTTTTTTTTTTTTTTTTGCTTTTTCAAGATAGGGTTTCTCTGTGTATCCTTGGCTGTCCTAGACTTGCTTTGTAGACCAGGCTGGCCTCGAACTCACATCGATCTGCCTGCCTCTGCTAGGATTAGCAGTGTGTGCCACCACACCAGCCTTTTTTATTTTTATTTTTTTAAAGATTTATTTACTTATTATTATGTATACAGTAGTCTGTCTACATGTACACCTGCAGGCCAGAAGAGGGCATCAGATCATATTATAGGTGGTTGTGAACCACCATGTGGTTACTGGGAATTGAACTCAGGATCTCTGGAAGAGCAGTCAGTGCTCTTAACCTTTGAGCCATTTCTCCAGCCCCACAATACCAAAATATTGATAGCATCTTCTTAGTTACTTTTCTATTGCTTTGAGAAGACCATGGCCAAGGCTACTTATAGAAGTAAGAGTTTATTTAGGATTTACAGTGTGAGATAGTGAGTCCATGAGCACTGTCATGGAAGTGAGCATGGCAGCAGGAAATCAGGCATGATGCTAGAGCAAGGGCTGAGAGATCGCATCTCGAGACACAGGCACAAGGCAGAGACTTGTGAAAAGCCTGCATTCAGTGACATGACCATGCCAACAAGGCCACATGTCCTAATCCTTCCCAAACACTTCCGTCAACCAGGGACCAACTAGTCAAACCGCCACAAGCATGAGCCACTAGAGCCACGTACACATTTCTTTATTCTCTTTCTTTTTGTTTTACTTTTGTTTTGTTTTCCAAGATAGGGTTTCTCTTGTAGCCTTGGCTGTCCTGAAACATGTTCTGTAGACCAGGCTGGCCTCAAACTCAGATCCCCCTGCCTCTCCCTCCTGAGTTCTGGGATTAAAGGTGTGCACCCCAACCACCTGGCTAGAAGTTTCTTTATATCTGCTTTCCCTGGGAGATTGAAAATACAGCCAAGTCAAGAAATGTGGTTTTTCACTTCCTTTTTTCCTCTAATCCCAACACAGAGTCTGGCTCTGGGTTTCTCAAAAGCATCAGTTCCAGCCGGGCGGTGGTGGCGCACGCCTTTAGTCCCAGCACTTGGGAGGCAGAGGCAGGCGGATCGCTGTGAGTTCGAGGCCAGCCTGGTCTACAAAGTGAGTCCAGGACAGCCAAGGCTACACAGAGAAACCCTGTCTCGAAAAACCAAAAAAAAAAAGCATCAGTTCCTTAGCAATACTGTGTTCAGCACTTGACTGAATCTCAGATGCTTAGGAGAGCCTTGGGCAGAATTTGCATACAAAGCAGGACTGAGGCAGAGCACAGGTCTCGTCATCCTCTCTCTGAATCAGAGCATCAGTTGAGGCAGTCTGTTTCCCTGCAGGCTTCTGAGTCAAGGTGATAATTAAAAAACAATTCACAGTTACTCTGAGCCCAATATAGCACTCGTCACAGGGTAAGCACCCGACTTCCTAGACCTTAATTTGGAATAGATGAGGGTGACATGTGAGGTCAGGTGATAAAGAATTCCTAGGAAAGTGCTGCTTGCTTCTGTTCTTACTAAAAGGCAGCATCTTAGCCCCATTTTCTAAGACCAAGGCAAAATACATAATAAACACTAACACTCCTTTTCCTACATTAAAACATATATGTGTTATACATATATATGTGTGTTTAAGATTTATTTTATGCCAGGCGTGGTGGCACACGCCTTTAATCCCAGCACTCGGGAGACAGAGGCAGGTGGATCCCTGTGAGTTTGTGGCCAGCCTGGTCTACAATTTGAGTCCTGGACAGCCAAGGTTATACAGAAAGACCCTGTATAGGGGTCTAAAAAAAAAAGATTTATTTTATGTGTTTGTATCTGGATATGTACTTAGGTGTCTGGGTGCCCTCTGAGGTCAGAGATGTCAGATCTCCTGGAGCTGGAGTTGGGGGAGTTACAGCCGTTCCCGTTACCTGACATGCTGGGAACTGACAGTAATCCCAGCACTCTGGAGGCTGAGGCTGGCTGGCCTCCAGTTCAGAGCCAGCCTGGCTAAATACTGAGTTCAAGTGAGCCTGGGCTGAGTTACAGCATGAGGAAGGAAGGAAGGAAAAGGGAAGAAAGTGAAGAAAGAAGAAATTATTACAATTTCTTGTGACAATTTCTACAGGCAATAATTATTTCCTTCATGTGTAGTTTCTGGAACTCCAGTTTTGTTTTGTTTTTGGTTTTTTTTTGGTTTTTTGAGACAGGGTTTCTCTGTGTAGCCCTGGCTGTCCTGGACTCGCTTTGTAGACCAGGCTGGCCTCGAACTCACAGCTATCCACCTGCCTCTGCCTCCCGAGTGCTGGGATTAAAGGCGTGCGCCACCACACCTGGCTGGAACTCCAGTATTCAAAAGGGGGAAAAATCTATTATTTAATTGCGTGCATACATGTGTTTATGTATGCAATGTGTGTGACAGGGCTTGCATGTGTTCATCAGAGACTTTCAGGAGTTGGTTCTCTCTTCCTACCCTGTGGGTCTGGGAGTTTTCTCTATGGTCATCAGGCTTGGTGGCAAGTGCCTTTGCCTGTTGAATTATCTCAGTATTTTTGTTTGTTTGTTTTTGTTTGTTTGTTTTTGTTTTTTTAGGTTTTTCCAGACAGAGTTTCTCTGTGTAACAGTCCTGGACTCGCTTTGTAGACCACACTGGCCTGGAACTCACATCAATCCACCTGCTTCTGCCTCCCGAGTGCTGGGATTAAAGGCATGTGCCACCACTGCCCGGCATCTCAGTATTTTTTATTTTTAAACATTTTACAATTTATTTTATGTGTATGAATGATTTGCACGCATGTATGTATATGTACCGCATGTGTGCCTTGCACCCAAAGAGGCCAGGAGAATTGGATCACCTGAACTGGAGTTACAGATGGTGGTAGCTGCACGTGTGTGCTGGGAACAGCATCCGGGTTACAGATGGTGGTAGCTGCACGTGTATGCTGGGAACAGCATCCGGGTTACAGATGGTGGTAGCTGCACGTGTGTGCTGGGAACAGCATCCGGGTGGTTAGCAAGAACAGCAGGTGCTCTTGACAGCTGAACCATCTCTCCCGCCCTGCACTCAGCTCATTTTTACAAAGTTACTGGGCTATTCCGGCAATGTGTTAATTGCTTAGGACGTAGAACCCCATGAAAGCACATGTATCTTTTCCCAGAGCTTGCTACTGAGGGAAGGTACAGCTGAGGAGAATAATGCTCTGGGTGAAAGCTCATCCATTTTAATTCATGTATAAGCACAATGTATGTCTTCAGTCTTGTTATTTTTGCCTCACTCCAATGGAATCCTACATACACGAATCAACTTTTACTAAATAACATACCCGAAATGTGTTTGGAAAGTGTGGGGGCTGCATAACATGAATGTGTCATAATTTATCCACTTTCATATTAATAGGATGTAATACTGTATCCCAGAGCCCCACACTCTTGCATGTGTTCTATTATTGTTTGTTTGTGCTTTGTGTTTTAAATTGTTTTTATTTAACTTTTTATTGAATCGTTGTGAATTTGACACCATGCACCCCAGTCCCACTCATCTCCTCGTTCTTTGTATCTGCCCTTGCAACCTCCCTTGAAAAGGGGGGAAATCTTGTGGAAGCTGTGTGTATCATGGTGTGTCACACAGCACGCTCTTTGGCCACACACCTTTACTTGCAAACGTTCACTGCAATGAGCAACTGGTCTGGTTCAAAGTCTGTGGTTTCTGCTACACTATTAATCCTGTGTCCTCCCTGGGCCTCCTCTCAGATATCCTGTTGTTGCCCTGTGTCATGGAGGTCCTGCAGCTTTGGATCTGCAGGACCGGCCCCTTCACATGCTCCAGCAGTTTTCATCAATTGAGTGGGTGTTGGGGTAGGAGAACACAAAGCCCTGGATCTGGCCCTGGGTGGTAGCTGAGCAGCTGGTCAGTCCTCCAGTTCTCCTGAACTCATACCACCAGGGCAAGCTCTCCAGCACTGCCCCGGCTAGGTCACCCAACACTGACAGGCAAGGGGCAGGGCCATCTCTCCAGCTCTCATGCCCTTGGGACCTGCTCTCTACCTGCCCCATGTGGCAAGGGGCAAGTGGGGAGGGAGTGGCACTGGGCTGAGGGCCATCTCAGGCATCGCCCCAGGTTTTAAGATTTTTATTTTTAAAGATTTATACTTGCTGGGTGGTGGTGGTGGTGTATGCCCTTAATCCCAGCACAGGCAGAGAAAGGCGGATCTCTGAGTTTGAGGCCAGCCTGGTCTACAGAGTGAGATCCGGAACAGCCAAGGCTACACAGAGAAACCCTGCCTTGAAAAGCAAAAACAAATGAAAACAAAAAACGAATAAGAAAAGAAAAACCAAAAAAGAAACAAAGAAATTTATACTTAACTTCTGAGCCATCTTTCCAGCCCCATGGGCTTTCTGGTTTTTGAAGGCAAGGTCTCACTACATAGCCCAGGCTGGCCTCAAATTCAAGTTCTTCCTTCTCAAACTGCCCACATATTGGGCTTACCATGTTCTTACTATGTTATGGTAAATTACTATTCTTAGGGATGGGTAGATTATTTGCACAGAATTCCATCTAAGTGAATTTATCACACTAATGTCTAGTTTAGGAGAACTGGGTAGAATTATGACATAACTGGTTTTCTACCTTAGTAAGTACTGCTAAAATTTGCCAGGCATCATGTTATTGGTTTTATATCTTTTGGATTTAATTTAGGTTGTTAGACTTGGTGGCCTTAACCTGATGAGCCCTCTTGCTGGTCCAGCTCTGCGTTGTTACCTCATTCAATACCCACAGTTCTTCTGGAAGTTCTAATGAGATGCTACAGTGAGGTGACAGAG
The DNA here is from genome assembly GCF_964271855.1 of Acomys minous. Taxonomy (NCBI): domain Eukaryota; kingdom Metazoa; phylum Chordata; class Mammalia; order Rodentia; family Muridae; genus Acomys; species Acomys minous. The sequence continues at coordinate 72,694,388 of NC_140486.1, read as the reverse complement.
CTGAGACTGAAACATAAGATCCTGCTTTTTAGGTTTGGAGATGTTTTGTGTTTGGGATACAGGTATATACCCCATCATATCCAGATGAAGGTTGCTGGTGTGTGTGTGCGTGTGTGTGTGTGTGTGTGTGTGTGTGTGTGTGTTGTGTTGTTTCTGAGACAAGAGTTTTGTTGTGTAGCCCAGGCTGGCCTGGAACTCATGGCTATCCTCCTGTCATAGCCTCCCAAATGCTGGGATTATAGCCATAAATCACATCTGACAAGATACTATAAATTAGTCTGATGTGTAGTGGATTGAACAGTTTATCTACTTACTAAGGAGTCTGGCTCCACTACATTGCTTGGCCATACTACAAAGCATTCACATTCATTTAAGTTTCTCGCACTTTCTTCATGGGTGACTAACTAGCATTTGAATATCACCATCTGGGTTTCTCACAGTCTTCCACCCCTGGCTCTTCTGCTTGTCATGTTTCTAACAGTCCTTTGAATTTATCTTTGTATTTTAAAAATAAACTATGATTGAAATGGTTTTTAAAATTCTTATTATTTATTTATTTTTGTGTGCATGTGTATGAGCACATGTGTGCCATGGATCGTGTGTGGAGATCAGAGGACAACTTTTTCAGTAGTCTGTTCTTTCCTTCTGCTGGATGTGTTCTAGGAATTTATTTATTGATTGATTTTATTATTTTTTTAAAAAGATAACTGCAAGGCCGGGCGTGGTGGCGCACGCCTTTAATCCCAGCACTCGGGAAGCAGAGGCGGGCGGATCGCTGTGAGTTCAAGGCCAGCCTGGTCTACAAAGTGAGTCCAGGACAGCTAAGGCTAACACAGAGAGACCCTGTCTCGAAAAACCAAAAAAAAAAAAAAAAAAAAAAAAAAAAAAAAAAAAAAAAAAAAGATAACTGCAAGCCAGAAAAGGGCAGCATCAGATCACACTATAGATAGTTGTGAGCCACCATGTGGTTGCTGTGAATTGAACTCAGGCCCTTTGGAAGAACAGACAGTGCTTTTAACCTCTGAGGCATCTCTCCAGCCCCAGGTTCTAGGTATTTAACTTGGGCCATCAGGCCTGGCAGCAAGCCCCTTTGCCTGCAAAGCCATACACACAGTAGAGAATTTAAAAGATACATTCTCAGGCCGGGCGTGGTGGTGCACGCCTGTAATCCAGCACTCTGGGAGGCGGAGGCAGGTGATCTCTGTGAGTTCAAGGCCAGCCTGGTCTACAAAGTGAGTCCAGGACAGTCAAGATCCCTGTCTGGGAAAAAAAAGGTAGGGGGGGGAGAAAGAAAGAAAAATAGATTCTCCACCTGTCTCCTATTCCCCAGTTTATCTCCTCAGAGCAATTTAGTGAACCTAATCTTTCTGTAGCCTCTGGAATTTCTTTGTGTGCCTTTTTTTTTATTAAATATTTATTTTATTTATTGCATATGAGTGCTTTATCTGTGGAAGAGGGTATCAGATTACACTTTAGATGGTTGTAAGCCACCATGTGGTTGCTGGGAATTGAACTCAGGACCTCTGGAAGAGCAGGCGGTGCTCTTAACCACTGAGCTATCTCTCCAGCCCCTTTGTGTGCCTTTTTAAAATTTCATTTGCACATAGCAGTTTTGTATCTTGCTTTTCTTTTTATCCTAACATCCCTCAGATGTCTTTTTATATCATCACAAAGGTCAAGCATCCCAAATCTCAAAATCCCAGATCTGAACCTTTATTTTGTTTTTTGCTTTTTTTTTTTATATGTTTATTTTTTATTCTGTTGGCTATGCTTTTTTTATTGTATTAATTTATTCAGATTACAACTCAATTGCCGTCCCATCACTTGTATCCTCCCATTCCTCCCTCCCTCCCACTTACATCCTATTCCCCTCCCCTAGGTCTATGACCGAGGGGGACCTCCTCCCCCACTATATGGTCACAGGCTTTCAAGTCTCATCTTGGTAGCCTGCTTATTCTTTCTTTGAGTGCCACCAGGCCTCTCCACCAAGGGGAGGTGGTCAAATACGGGGCATCAGAGTTCATGTCAGAGTCAGTCCCCGCTCTCCACATAACTGTGGAGAATGTCCTGTCCATTGGGTAGATCAGAGTGGGGGTTCGATGTTTACTATTGTATTGTCCTTGGTTAGTACAATAGTTTGAGCTGACCCCCCTGGGCCGCGATCCACCCATGATATTCTTGTAGGTTTCTAGGACCCTCTGGATCCATCTATTTCCCCATTCTTCCATACTTCTCTCATCGTGAGTCCCAGTAGGATGTTCTCCCCTCCATCCCACTTTCATGATAAGTGAAGACTTTAGTAAAAATGGCCATCTTACCAAAAGCAATTTACAGATTCAATGCAATTCCTATCAAAATATCTACACAATATTTTAAAGACATTGAAAGATCAATTCTCAACTTCACATGGAATAACAAAAAACCCAGAATAGCTAAAACAATCTTGTACAATAAAAGATCCTCAGGAGGAATCTCCATTCCTGATCTCAAGCTGTACTATAGAGCAATAGTAATCAAAAAAGCACGGTACTGGCACAGCAATAGGCTGGTTGATCAATGGAATCGAATTGAAGACCCAGAAATGAATCCACACACACATAGTCACTTGATTTTTGAAAAAGAAGCCAAATCTATTCAATGGAAAAAGGATAGCATCTTCAACAAATGGTGGTGGTCCAACTGGATGTCTACATGTAGAAAAATGCAATTGGACCTATCTTTGTCACCATGCACGAAACTCAAGTCCAAGTGGATTAAAGATCTCAACATAAAACCAGAGACACTAAATCAGTTAGAAGAAAAAGTGGGGAAGAGCCTGGAATACATAGGCACAGGAGACAACTTCCTGAACAGAACACCAACAGCCCAGGACTTAAGGTCAACAATTAATAAATGGGACTTCTTGAGGCTGAGAAGCTTTTGTAAGGCAGGAGACACTGTCAAGAGAACAAAGCAACAGCCTACAGACTGGGAAAAGATCTTCACCAACCCTACATCTGACAAAGGTCTAATATCCAAATATATATAAAGAACTCAAGAAATTAAACACCACAAAACCAAACAAACCAATTGAGAAATGGGGCTCAGAATTAAACAGAGAATTCTCAACAGAGGAATATCGAATGACTGAGAAACACTTAAAGAAATACTCAATGTCTTTAGTCATCAGAGAAATGCAAATCAAAACGACTCTGAGATTCCAAATACTCAAGCGACACCACATGCTGGCGAGGATGTGGAGAACGAGGAACACTCCTTCATTGCTGGTGGGAATGTAAACTAGTACAACCACTTTGGAAATCTCTCTAGTGCTATCTCAGAAAACTGGGAATAGGGCTTCCTCAAGACCCAACTTATTCCACTCCTTGGAATATACCCAAAAGATGCTTCAGCACACAACAAGGACATATGCTCAACCATGTTCATAGCGGCCTTATTCATAATAGCCAGAACATGGAAACAGCCTAAGTGTCCCTCACTCTAAGAATGGATAAAGAAACTGTGGTACATTTACACTATGGAATACTACTCAGCTAATAAAAACAAGGAATTCCCAAAATTTGTGGACAAATGGATTGAACTAGAAATGATCATAATGAGTGAGCTAACCCAGAAGCAGAAAGACTCAAATGGTGTATACTCATAACTGGACAGTAGCCCAAGGGGCACGTCCCATGAACCTTTATTTTGGACAAGTCCCTGAGCCATGGAAACAGGGCATTATTGGCAGCCAGTGCCCACAGGGGAGAAAAGTGCATTCTCTCTGGGTGCAGCCCCTCATAGGCTACTCATGTTGTAGTTGCCTATACTAAGTGGATTCACTTAACTTCAAAGAGAACACAAGAAGTTAGGAGGGGTGAAAAGGGCAGGAATGGGTACAGAACTGGAGGGAAGACGTGGGGATATATTTGATCAAAATACGTTACATTCATGCATGAAATTGGGCGTGCTTACAACTTTGTATCCTAGCATTTAAGGAAACTGAAGCCGGAGGACTGAGAGTTTTGGGTCAGCATAGGCTAATAATGAGACATGTATCAAAAAACAAAACCAACGGGGCATGGTGGCGCACGCCTTCAATCCCAGCACTCAGGAGGCAGAGGCAGGTGGATCACTGTGAGTTCAAGGCCAGCCTGGTCTACAAAGATAGTCCAGGACAGCCAAGGCTACACAGAGAAACCCTATCTCAAACAAACAAAAAACAAAAAGCAAAACAAAAACAAAAACCAAACAAACTCAAAAAACAAAAAACAAAATCCAAACAATTTTGGAACCAATCTTGTTGGCACACACCATTAATACCAGCCTTGGGAGACAGAGACAGGTAGATCTCTGTAAATTGGTGGCCAGCCAGATTTACATAGCAAGTTCCCGGCCAACCAGGGCAAAACAGACAAAGTCTGTCTCAAAAACAAAACAAAAACAGTCTTGGTAAGATGGCCACCATGAGCACTGCTTGCTGTTGGGATCACAGAACCGGTATAACTTCTGTAAAAGGCAACTTGCCAATAAATACCAAACGACTGCTTTTTCCTGCAGTACTGGGGGATTGAACTCAGGACCTTGGACACAGGCATACGGTCCACAGATGGGCTGGCTCCCGGACTTAAATTACAAGAGCCTCTTGTTGCTCAACCTCCAACGGTGCTGGGATCACAGGCTAGAAGCTCAGCCACATGATAAATCTTATGTAGTTTGGGGGATTAAACCAAGGCTCTCTGCAACCTACCACTTGATCTATATCCCTCAGGCTGTATGATGTCAGCCTGTAGTTTGCCAACAGTGAAGCAAAGAGTCTCTGATAATACACTCATGAAATTACTATTAGCACACTGCCCAGATACCACGCTGTGGGCCTTGCGTTCTTTTTGAGACAAGGTCTCACTGGATAGCCTTGGCTCACTGTCACTTATTTTCATCTAGGCTGGCCTCAGACTCACTGCAACCCACCTGCCTGTGTCTCCCGAGGGCTGAAATTAAAGCCATATGTTACGGTACCCAACAGGGTATTTTGGAAGATTTAAAAACCCACAAAGAAACAATTTAAAATGATAGAATTTATTTTAATATAATGATATCTGTATGCACATATACTATTTTAAAAATAAGGATGTAAATGATAATAATTATAAAACATAAATCAGCCCTAATTTAATATCATCAGAGTAAAGAGCAGGTATAGAATTCAGTCTAACATTGTTGCATTTGCATCTTAGAGTCAGAACAAACACTTAGCACATTGTAATTTATTCTTTTCAGTTTCTTCTTATCAGGAATGCCCCTCTAATAATTTACATTCAAATCATCAAAATCCCTTAACAGTTATTAAGGTGCTATTAAGTCACCTAAACAGAGTGATCTAAAAATACTAGCCTAAATTAAAACCCTGAGGAATTAAAATCTTTTTTACACAATAGTTTTGGTTAAGTGCAATTCTGTTCCATAAGGACTACTTAATTTTAAGGTCATACTTGGTAAGGCATAGTAAAAATAAGATCTACGATAGTAACAATCTAAACTATCTTTAGTTTCTTGCTACAAAGTTGTTTTGTTTCCCTAAGAAGTTTTTGCCTGTGATTCTGGACCATTTCACCCACCTGCCGGCGTATCAGCATCACGAAATTCCTGCATTAACCTGAACTGCCTTAACCGTGGTGGCTCAGACTTAATGCACCCAGTGACTACATGTTGGAGAGTTCGTGTCCGTGCTCAACCATGGCCTGCACAAATTGCTTGAAGACTCGATCCATGTAAGTGCACTGCCTAGGCCAGATTCCCTCCAGAAAACCAATATGGCCTCCATAAGAAGTAAGGACCAAAGCCACGTTAGGGTTTTGCTTAGCAGTTTCTATTGGGATAGCTTGAGGAATTAAAGTAAAGTGGGGAGTTGGAGAGGGGAGCAAGGAGGTAGAGGAGGGAGAGGGAAGGAAGGAGGGAGGGGGGAGAGAGAGGGGCAGAGGGAGAGGGAGAGGGAGAGGGAGAGGGAGAGGGAGAGGGAGAGGGAGAGAGAGAGAGAGAGAGAGAGAGAGAGAGAGAGAGAGAGAGAGAGAGAGAGAGAGAGAGAGATCATTAACATTCTTCTTGGTTAGGAAAAGTGTACGTCATCATTTGTAATCAGTAAAAACATCATTAAACACATACTTGTAACAGCACCACTGTAGTCCCAGCACTCGGGAGGCAGAGGCAGGCCGATCACTGTGAGTTCGAGGCCAGCCTGGTCTACAAAGTGAGTCCAGGGTAGCCAAGGCTACACAGAGAAACCCTGTCTATCTAGAAAAGCCAAAACAAATAAAAATAAAGATGTAGTGCAGGACTGTAAACTGCTGAGTCATCTCTCCAGCCTGATAACCTGATTCTTCTCTTTGGGACCCACGTGGTATAAAGAAAGAACTGGCTGACCTCTACACATGTGCTCTAGCACTCATGTGCATGCATGGACTTGCATGCACAAACACACATGGAAAGACAAGGTGCAATAAAATGAAAACATAGGCTGATTCTTGTTTTTGAGAAGTTAAAACTAAGCTAATCTTTGTGAGAGTTGCAAATCCATTCTGTATAATTTTGATTAAGTTTACATAAATTTAGATTTCTAAAGATGATTGATATCTTTACAAAGGACTTAAAATTCCAAGTGTGATGTGTGTGTGTGTGTGTGTATTAAAAACAAATAAAATTCTGCCCAGCGGTAACAAGTGTTTAACCTTCTGTTGCTGAGACATCTAGACAAGGCGATTATCTCTTTCTATCTTCCTGGTTTTCTGTTTACACTCAACAGAAAGAGGAACTTTATCGGAAAACAGAGCTGAAGTGAGATGTAATCAACTCCCTAGTAACAGCAGCGTTTGCATGTCTTCTAGCAAGTTTACCTCCCGCAGAAGCTTCAAGAGCACGAAGTAAACATGTTGTTTTCTTTTTCTCGCAGGCGAGAGAGACAGAGACTGTGTGTGTGTGTGCGCGTGTCTGTGCACGTGTGTGTGCGCACGTGTGCGCACGCCTGCACGCATGCGTTGCCTAGCCCCACAGACTAACTGAGAGCCTCATGAGCGCTCAGCCTAAGTTCCCACTGGCCTTCACACAGCGCTCTCAGCGGTTTCTAACCCTGACTGCTACAGTCTTATCAGAACAAAAGGCTTTGTCAGGCTGCAGTCTTGTGAACGAAGTAAGCCGCCTGTTCCCTCAGGATGCAGACAATTGTCCACTCTGTGTAAGAATATCTAGAGGGCCTGGGAACAAATAGGAAATAATGAGTCCAAACTTTGCCCTAGTGAGTCAGGGTAAATCCTGGGAAACTTGTTTGTAGCAAATGTATCCATAAGAGTGGATGGAGAAATACCAGATCTTATCCAGTGAAATTATGTGAGGCAACCACCACACAATTTAATAGATACCAAAGGCAGTTTCATTTTCTCATCTACAGCCAAAGGCTCAAAGTGCCAGTTATGTGATCTCTCAGAGAAATGATGGGTGATTTCAAATATTTGTGTACGCTGCGATTTTCTAAAACATTTACAACATATGCTGCAGTTGGGCCTTTCTGGGCCTCTCACGTGCTGGGCAAGCACCCTACCACAGAGCTCCAACCCACCCCAAAGAAATGGTTTTAATTAAGTAGTTGGGAACATGTTTTTGTTGTTGTTGTTTTGTTTTGTTTTATTCTGAGGGACTGGAGACATGACTCAGAGGTTAAGAGCGCAGGTTGATCTTGCAGAGAGCCTGCATTTGACCCCCTGCTCCCACGGGGCAGCTCACTGCCATCTGCAGCCCCAGTTCTAGGAGCTATGACTTCCTCTTCTGACCTGTGTGGCCAGCAGGCACAGACGCACATGCAAGCCACACACCCCAAAAACGTAAAAGTTTGAAAACAACTTAAAAAAAAAAAAAAATATATATATATATATATATATATATATATATATATTGGAGCCAGGCATGGTGGGTCACACTTGAAATACCAGAACACGGGAGGTTAAGGCAGGAGCATCACGAGTTCCAGGCAAGCCTGGGCTACACAATGACATCCTGTGTGGACAACAACAAAACCAACAGCCCCCCTTAAAACTTCACACAATACAGTTAGAGGGCGAGCCTACCGACACTCCAGTTTGTAAGATTACTTTCAATAAATGAACATGTTTGATTTTAGCTATTCTTTTTAATTTTTTAAAAGTCAGGAGGCTTCTTTTTACGATTTTTGTTATTTAGAGTTATGTGTGTCTAAGACAGGAATGTGCACATGTGTGAAGTGCACTTGTGTGAAGTGCACATGCCTGTGGAGGCAGAAGCAGGCGTCAGGTCTGGAGTTACAGGTGATTTTGAGTTGCTTGATGTAGGTGCTGGGAATTGAACTTGCGTCCTCTGTAAGAACAATACATGTTCCTCACCACAGAGCCATCTCTCTTGCCTAATTGCTCTTCTTCAACTAAGAGACTATGAAGGCTAATTTTAGAGTAATTTTCTTTCTTACAGTATCTAGGGGGGAAACTAGACCATTTTCCTTTAGAAAGGAACTTTTAGCCCAGATCTGCTTCCAGCATTGGAATTCACAAGGACGTTATGTTTCTCTCAGGTTCTCTTCCCAGTTAAAGGGGAAGAAAACTTTAAATTCTCTTACTTTGGGACTCCAGGAAGAGGAGGCAAATAGTGACAATGGACTCCCAGACGAGGCTGCTGGAGCCCATTCTGTTAAGCAGAACCAAAGGTTGTACACACACGAGCACTGAGTCCCACACAGGCTGAGTCCCTGACAGCAGGTGGGGACCCTGCACAGGTGATCTTAAACACTCGGACACTGAGCTGGGAGGGGGGCCTGACTCGGACACTGAGCTGGGAGGCCTGACTCGGACACTGAGCTAGGGGGGCCTGACTCAGACACTGAGCTGGGGGGGCCTGACTCGGACACTGAGCTAGGGGGGCCTGACTCGGACACTGAGCTGGGGGGGGCCTGACTCAGACACTGAGCTGGGGGGGGCCTGACTCGGACACTGAGCTGGGGGGGCCTGACTCGGACACTGAGCTGGGGGGGCCTGACTCGGACACTGAGCTAGGGGGGGCCTGACTCAGACACTGAGCTAGTGGGGTCTGACTCAGACACTGAGCTAGGGGGGCCTGACTCTGACACTGAGAGAGCTGGAGAGGCCTGACTTTGGTTTGCCTGTTTGAGATAATGTCTTGCTAGCCCAGGCTGCTTTTCAGCTCATTAAGTTCAGGCTGGCCTCAAGCTCTTTACATATCTTGCCTCAGTATCCCAAGTGCTGGGATTACAGGCATGGAGCACCATGACAGGCATCTTAAAAAAACCTTAATAGCAGACCAGCCTTTCTGTGTTTATTATCATATCTCCTTCAAAAGAAACAACAGCTTTAGACTTACCAAGATAGGAACATGTTTTCTACAAGGCTGCCAAATACAAATAGCCAAAAAACTATGAGTATAACATTTATTATTTTTTAGATTCTAATAATAATAATAACAACAACAACAACTATTATTATTATTATTATTATTATTATTAGATTCGTCTGTGGTTCTTGGGTCTATGTAGTTTATGTTATATACGTATAATATAAATATATATGTAAAAATATTATTAAAAAGAAAGAAACAACAGCAATATTTTAAGTTAAATGAGGAGCCAGGGAGACAGCTTCACAGTTAAGAGTGCTGCCGCTCTCCCAGGGGGCCCGGGTTCAGTTCCCAGCACCTATGTCTGTGGCTCACAACCATCTGCCACTCCAGCTCCCGGGCCTCTGTTGCCCTCTTCTGGCCTCTGTGAATACCAACACACACTGTCATATATGCACATCGACATACATACACAGAAATAAAACTAAAAAACAAGTCTTTTAAAAAGGAAGTTATGTCACGCCAAAGCATGTGGACAGATGGCTCTCTTACCATGGCTGGGCGAGAACACGTCATCCGCAGCATTCAGGCACAGCACTGGGATCCCCACTGACTTCAGTCTGCGGTTTGGACTGGCATCGGTGTAATAGTCATCGATTGTTCGATATCCAAACATGACTGAGGTGAATCGTTTATCAAACTCTCTGATGGACTTAGCCTGAAGAACAAAACCAGACTGAATCTATCCATTCTTGGCGTCACAAGAGGAAATAAACATCTGGAGAAGTGTCCTCTTACCTTCATGACCTGGTCCATGTCAATTTGCTTGACAAACATATGCCGGTGCCTGGAACAAAAGACATTTCAAAACTGAAAATTAGGATCATCTCTACAAAGCCAGGCGTGGTGCTACAGACCTTTAATCCCAGCACTCGGGAGCCAGAGGCACACGGATCTACCAGAGACACTGTCTCCTAAATATATATAAAAGTAGATAATTAAATAGCCTAACACAGGACACAAAGCCGGTACTAAAATAATATTTCCTGGGCCAGTGAGATGGCTCAGTGGGTGAAGGACCCCTGCTGTCAAGTCTGATGCCCCACATGGTGGAAAGAGAGAACATGGTTCTCATACAGATGGTTCTCTGACCTCCACAGCATGCTGCCTACACAAAGTAAGGTAATAAAAAGCACAATGAAATTATTTTAAGTTTGCTTAATCAGATACAGGACTAGTAAGTACATCAACATCCATTCCTAAGAGGTGTTAGTGCTTTTTTGTTTGTTTGTTTTGTTTTGTTTTGTTTTTTTGAGACTAAGTTTCTCTGTGTAGCCATAGCTGTCCTGAAACTTACGCTGTATACCAGGCTGGCCTCGAACTCATAGAGATTTGCCTGCCTCTGACTTCTAAGTGCTTGGATTAAAGGCATGTCCTATCATGCCTGGCTGCTTTTTAAAAGTACTTTTTTTAAAATTTTTTTTGGTTTTTTCGAGACAGGGTTTCTCTGTGTAGCCTTGGCTGTCCTGGACTTGCATTGTAGACAGGCTGGCCTCAAACTCACAGAGATCTGCTTGCCTCTGCCTCCCAAGTGCTGGGGTTAAAGGCGTGCGCCATCATGCCTGGTGAATAAGTTTTCTTAAAATTAAAAAAATAATCTATTTTGGGTCCGTGTGTGTGTGTGTGTGTGTGTGTGAGTGTGTGTGTGTGTGTGTAGGTCAAAAGTCCCTGTAAGGGACTGTGTTCTCTCCCTTGTGGGTCATGGGGCTTGAACTCAGGTCCTTAGGCTTGGTGGCAGGCACCTTTACCCACTGAGACATCTTTCCAGTTCACGTTATCCCATTTCTAAAACACACCATGCTGGTAAAAACTTGCCTAAGGAGCTGTATTACTCAACACGGGACACTCTGTTGTTGGCTTGTTTTTTGAGACAGGGTGTGGTGATGTGAACAGAAATGGCCCCCTTAGCCTCCTATGTCTGAATGCCTGGCCCATAAAGAGTGGCACTATTGGGAGGTGTGGCTTGCTGGAGGAAGTGTGTCACTGTGGGAGTGGACGGTCCAGCCAGGTTTAGTAGCTCAGTCTCTCTGCTGGCTGCAGATCTAGATGCAGCTCTCTTAGCTCCTCCTGCAGGACCACGCCTCCAGCTTCCACCATGATGACAATGGACTAACCCTCCAGACTGTAAGCCAGGTCCAGTTAGATGTTTGCCTTTGTAGGTGGTGCTGTGGTCACGGTGTCTCTCCACAGTAATAAAACCCCAAGTCACAGGTCTCCCTATGTAGCCCAAGCTGTCCTGGAGCTCACTTTTTAGACCTCAGAGATCTTCCTAAGTGCTTGGACACTTAGCTGCAGAGGACAGTCTTAACATATACCTGAGAATTAGGTTTGGGAAAGATTAATAACCAAGAAATCTAAAGAAATATCCCAAACACTCTCCATACTAACATAGTTTTCAGAATAATTTAGACTAGCATCTTCAATGCAGGATGGGTGTGGGGGATGAGGAGGCCCAGACACAGAATGCTTTATTACTTTTATCTATATTTTCAACTTATAATTTGTGCTATACATTCATAGTATAGAAAGGGATATTTTGGTGTAGTAATAAATCATGTAAATAAATCACATATGCTGGTAGTGTTGTACCCTGAAATGTTATACTGCTGGGTTATGAAACCTAAAACGTTTGTAACAAATGGCTTTAAATATGACTTACTTCTTAACTGAAGACTGGAGACATGTTGTTAAGTAGTAATTAAAAAGCAGCCAGTTCAGTGGCTTCTCCAGCGACTCGGAGCAGGCGAAAGTATTCCAGCCAACAGAAAAGGTCGCAGCTGCCATCAGAGGCGTTTTGGACCCAATTTTGCCCAAGTAATTTAGAAGCAGCATTCTAAAATGGGGAGAAACAAGAAGCCTGTGACTGGTCACATCTGTAAGATACCTCCGTTCTAACCATGAGTTTCCTGAGAACAAGGCAGCAACCACTGCTCAGTTTTTTTTTTTGTTGTTTTTTGAGCTAAGGTCTCAGACAGCCCAGACTGACCCTGAACACTCACTCCGTACGATAGCGCTGAGCACCTGACCCTCTGGTCTTGGCTTCCCAAGGGCTGGGTCTGCCCTATCACATGACTGCTATTTAAGTCCTGCACATTGGAAAGGTTATTTTTGTTCATTCCTCATCGTTTCAAGAGGTTTTTGTTGTTGTTGTTGTTTTTTTATACATGTGTTACCTTTTCTTGCATGTGCACGTGCCACGGTGTGAGTGGGGGTCGGCTTTCGCCTTCCACTGTGTGGGTCCAGGGGTCAAAGTCAGGACATCAGACTTGGCTGTAGAGACCTTTACCCAGGGACATGTCACCTGCTGTGCTCATATTTGTCTGAGAGGACATCCTGACCCATATCCTTACTTACATTGCTCTTGACTAAACTGTGAGTGAGACAAACCGTATTGATTCCTATATGTTTCTTCTTATGGCGTAAACCAAGTCATGCGAACACGGAAGAGATGTGCCCTGTGTACTGCGATCACCTGGGGACGTTGTGAACTATTACTGTCTGGACTTAACTCCCTGAGTGCGGGTGGTCATGGACCTTACCCATGCACTGGCTTCCAGGGCGCGCTTATGAAGGACTCTCCAGTCCAGGAATAGACTTTTTGAGTTGTGGCTGAGCATTTGGCCCTTAAAGTTACAGAATTTCTCTGCCATAGGATATCCTGTTTCTTTTATTCTATTAATTTTCTCAATTCCAGCCAAGTTGGGTTTTTTGTTTTTGTTTTTCAAGACAGGGTTTCTCTGTGTAGCCTTGGCTGTCCTATTCTCACTTTGTAGACCAGGCTGGCCTTGAACTCACAGTGATCTGCCTGCCTCTGCCTCCCGAGTGCTGGGATTAAAGGTGTGCGCCACCTCCGCCCTGCTCCAGGCAAGTTCAATTCTTGTGATGGACAAGAATTGAGTTGAGCTCAACAGTTCAAACCGTGAAGGATGCCGCCCTCGCTGGACCTCTCATTACATCTTCTAGACACAGCTACTTCAGTAGCCTAGGTTCCAAAACAGATGAAATACTCCCTCATGCCCAGCACGGTGGCGCACGCCTTTAATCCCAGCACTCTAGACGCTGAGGCAGCTGGATCGCTGGGAGTTCAAGGCCAGCCTGGTCTACAAAGCGAGTCCAGGACAGCCAGGGCTAACACAGAGAAACCCTGCCACGAAAAACCCAAACCCAAACCAAACCAAAAACAAAATACTCCCTCAATATCTTTTACAAGTCAAGTGGCTTACAAGGGCAGGAAATTTTTATGAAAAGTGGACATCTAGCTTTTGAAATTATTATTATTTTAATTTATAATTACATGTATTTATTGTATGTACACATGCATGTGCATTCTATAGCAAGTTTCTGGAGATCAGAGAACAATCTGAGGGGGTGGGTTCTCTTTCTACTGTGTAGGTCCTAGGCTAGAACTCAGGTCATCATGTAGGGCAATAAACACCTCACTCCTGAAGCGCTTCCAGCCCTGGTCATAATTGGTTTTTTAAGACAGGAATATTCATATTCTCTCTCTCTCTCTCTCTCTCTCTCTCTCTCTCTCTCTCTCTCTCTCTCTCTCTCTCTCTCTCTCTCTCTCGGGTTTCTCTGTGTAGCCTTGGCTCTCCTGGACTTGCTTTGTAGACCAGGTTGGCCTTGAACTCACAGAGATCCCCCTGCCTCTGCCTCCCGAGTGCTGGGATTAAAGGCGTGCCCCACCACACCCCGCTGAATTCACTGTTTTTAGCTCAGTAAGTCCCTGGAATTCGCACAACCAAATCTTCAGAGGCAGTTCCTGGTTATTACTCCCGAGTGAAATAATGTCAAAGTACTACCCCGAAAAAGTTATTATTTTACCCTGAAAGAAGGACCCCTCCTGTCACCAGTGGGCAGGGCACTGTGGGAATGAAAGAACTACATGGAGAAAGAACTCATGAGTTAAAGTATTTAAATACCAAAGAACAGAATTTTATTTGACATCTGTACTATCAAACTATAAAATTAAATAAGAGAAGACTGGGGGATTGTGAACACTCAGCACAAGGATTCTGATGAGTACTGTTTGTTAATCTAACTCTGGTGTGTAGGAGTGTTACAACTTTGCTGGGCATGGTAGTGGCACATGCCTTCAATCCCAGCACTCAGGAGGCAGAGGCAGGTGGATCGCTGTGAATTCGGGGCCAGCCTGGTTTACAAAGCATGTCCAGGACAGCCAAGGCTACACAGAGAAACCTTGTCTCAAAAACCCAAAAACAAACAAACAAACAAACAAAAAAACGTTCTGACTTCAAGAAAAGAGCCAGGCCTTCCCTGTAGGGCTGCCAACTGAGGTCCTAATCCACTGGCCCTCCTCTGTGTGACCCGCTGCTATGAGGCTGATGCACTGTGTGGACTAAGCAAGATCCCATCCCGACTTCCTGTGCCCCAGTCCACTGACTCTGCTGTCCTGGGGCAGAGGCTGTATCAGCCACTGAGGTAATCACAGCCAAACACCGAGGAGTGACTCAACCGGCCCATCACTATCTCGAGATGCTAGGAACTGAGCCCAGGCCCTTCCATGCATTAAGCACGTGCTCTTCTCAGTCCCATCAGACATAACAAAATGATTGCTGACATTTGGGTAACAAGGATCAGAATTGGGACTGAGCTGGTCGCCTGGGCAACACTGATGAACCGAGACGACACATGAGCTGGTAAGCACAGAAGCTGGGGTGACTGTATGCAGGGAATGCCCTTAGGGGTTTGTGTTTGGGATTTCCTACTTATTTAAAAAGTATTTCCTAACTCACTGGGACACTAGAATCTGGATGCAGAGCTGCAGTTTCTCGACTTAAATCTGTTCTGGCTCAAAGCCCACACTTGGCCCCAGGCATCCCACGCACTGAGATGGCCCCAGCCCGGTGGCTCACTGGGCGCAAAACTCCTGCTTTAGTCAGCTGCATCTCTAGAGGAAAAAGAAAGTGCGCTCACTTGGGAATGCATCCCAGTGCCAGGCAACTGGAAGGGGTGATCCCTTCAAATCATTTACCAGCCTTTACTATTCAGCTAGCTGGAAAAGCTAATCGAATGGCCAGACCCCGCCTTTGGGCACCGAGGTTTCAATGCTGGATGAATAGGCCTTTCCCCAGAGCTTCTGAATACACAATTGGGTTCTCTTTATGTAAGGGCTAGCCTTGAAGAAAAAAAAAAGTCATGAATTCATAAGATTAGGGGGGAAAGTTCAGCCCTCATCTGTCTTTTCAGGTTCACACTGTGGGCTGGAGGAGGGAGGTGCTAAAATCAGTCCTCTAAGCAGGACCTGGAAATCCCACTTGTTTCCACACTGACTCAGAATACTCCCTTTACTAGGTCAAGTCAGACCTTCCATGCTAATGGAAGAGATGGATTCTTTATCAGAATCTGAAAAGCTCTTCAAAGTTGGTTGTTCACGGAGCCCTTGCGTTTCCCAACACCCACACTTTTAAGATGTTCTGAAAACAGAGATGGCTAAATCCATCCATCCATGAATACACCCGGAATATAAAGTTAAGAAAACTGTTTTCTGCTTTAAAGGTTGACTGGCTTTAGAAAACAAATAAAAAACAAAACACTCATTTACTTTTACGTATATAGGTGTTTGCCCACATGTACGTCTGTGCACCATGCACGTGCAGTGCCCATGGAGGCCACGAGACAGCACTAGGATCCCCCTGAACTGGAGTTTTAAATGGTTGTGAGCTGTCATGTGGATGCTGGGAACTAAACTTGCGTCCTCTATAAGAGCTGCAAGTGTTCTTAATTTCTGATACATCTCTCTAGCCCTCCAAAAACAGCTTTTAAAATAAAGGCAAATGGTCATTTAGTGTGCTTGAGTATCAATAGTGTAGAATAAAATACACAAATTATAAAATATCCTAATGAAAATAGATAAGTAGTATTAATCTTATATATAGGCTTTGGTGGGTGAAATATCTATAGTTTTATATATATAGTTAAGTCTATTTTTTGGTAATGTATTCTGCAAATAGGTTAAATATGTGCGAAAGAGAATTTTTCATTAGATAAAACTTAAAAAGGTAAAGTGTTTGCCTAACATACATTTATCCTAGGTTCAAACTCCAGCTCTATTAAAAAAAATATATATATATATAGTTTTTTGAGACAGGGTTTCTCTGTGTAGCCTTGCTGTCCTGGACTCGCTTTGTAGACCAGTAGACCAGTAGAACTCACAGTAATCCACCTGCCTTTGCCTCCAAGTGCTGGGATTGAAGGTGTATGCCACCACACCCAGCTTAAAAAATAAATTAATTAATTCAATTTAAAAGTAAATTTGGACATGCTTTAATCCCAGCACTAAGGAGGCAGAGGCAGGAAGATCTCTGAGTTCAAGGCCAGCCTGGTCTACAGAGTGAGTTCAGGGACAGCTAGCACTACACAGAGAAACCGTGTCTCAAAAAAAAGTAAGTTTGGACAGTGGTGAGAGGGATAGTAAAGGAAAATACTAGATAATACTTTAGACTTCTTTCTTTCTAAAGCATGCACACATGTGTATACACACACACACACATGCATGCACACATGCAATACAAACAGTTATTTGTCAGGTATCACTCAAATATAAGTGTGGCAATTCATAGTTCCAAAAGGGGCTGAAGATGCTCTACCACGAAGCACTTAATGCTTTCCCAAAGGACCTGAGTTCAGCTCCCAGAACTCATAGCAGGAAGCTCACAACTGACTACCGGTCCTGCTCCAAGGGGTGTACACACACACACACACACACACACACACACACACATGCATGTGCACACACATGTATACGCACACACACACACAAACAAATTTTAAAAACTGCTCCCCTTGCCTGTGTAGTCCTCTAAGAGAGGGAGGGAAGGAGGAAGGGAGGGAGGGGGAGAGGAGAGAGAGAGAGAGAGAGAGACTATGAACGCCATGAGGGCTGCTTCCATCTCCAACATTTAAGAACAGTCCTTACCCTCCCATTGACACGCCTGCTGCCAGAAAAGGGGCCAAAGGGTATAGGCTGTGGACGTGGTGAATAACGGCCTCCAAGTCTTCAGTGTTCGCACAGCAATAAGTCCGAGGTGTCTAGAAAAGAAGGACATTATTGTTAAAAATGAGTGGAATGATTTGTATAAAGTAGAATTGTTTAATTAAAAAACAAACAAGAAGCCCAGGCCTGGTGGCGCACACTTTTAATCCCAGCACCCGGGAGACAGAGGCAGGCGATTGCTGTGAGCTTGAGGCCAGACTGGTCTACAAAGCGAGTTCAGGACAGGCAAGGCTACACAGAGAAACCCTGTCTCCAATACATACATACATACATACATACATACATACATACATACATACATACATACCTTTCTTGGTTTGTATGTATTAATAATAATATTATGTTCATATCTTATAGTACACATATCTGCCACTTAAAATCAACATGATTTGGTAACACTAAGAAAAAAACTTTGAATGTGCAAAGAAAACTTTACATGAATGGGACAAGCCTGGTAAGTAAAAATACCTTCAATTAAAACAGACACAAATATGCAAATGTGTGAGAAACTATGTAAAGGATTACATTTTATAGAAAGATAATGTATGTTCTCTAAAAGGCAAAATGATTCTTTATTAAAAATAAAATAAGCAAGCAAAAAAGACTTCTTAATAATGTTATAAAAAGGATAAATTGCTGGGCAGGCTGGGAGTGGCGCACTTGTTATTTTAAGTGATTTTACTGCTCAGGTACATGTGCGAATTTATGCTGCTGGAGCAGAAGCTGTGGAGGGCTCGTATTTCCAGGTGGGCGGGAGCGCCTGCTTAGTCTTCTAGTAACAAGCCAACTGGTGAACCCTGCTCTCTATCCGAGTCAGGCGGAATTTAGCATCCTTCTCCTCTCTGTTCTTCTCA
The DNA here is from genome assembly GCF_964271855.1 of Acomys minous. Lineage (NCBI taxonomy): Eukaryota > Metazoa > Chordata > Mammalia > Rodentia > Muridae > Acomys > Acomys minous. Next base: position 72,676,109 of record NC_140486.1, on the reverse strand, counting down.
AGATGCTTGCAGCAGCAACCTCTTTCTCAAATGGTAGAGATCCTCTGGGACACCAGGGGCACAGCCTTTGGACTTAAGGGTTCTCAAGGTTTTATTACCAGTCACACATCGGACCTGTGCCACTCCGTGTGAGTCCCTTGGGGTCACATCTGGAGGGAGCCAGGCCTTTCCTGGCCACTTTGTAAATCTCTTCATATTGTCAGACATTCTCCCCAGCCATGGTAGGGCAGCGCTTCTGGGCCGGGCTCTTCCACAGGAGCCTGCAGGGACCCATGGCGGCAGAGATCTGGCAGCAAAGAGAGAACCAGTGCTGCACATCTTTAATGTTTGCACGTGGAAGGCACAGTCTGGGTCTCTGTAAGTTCCAGGCCAGCCCGGGCTACAGAGCAAGAACCTGTCTTAGGGGACAAAAAGAAAAGCTAACAAAGCACGCCTGTTTCTCACCAGGGAACTGCCTGACCAATGAAGAGATTCCAGACGCTGCCTTTATCTAGACATGGCACAACTTATTAAATATTTTCTGTTATGTTTCTATATTCATTTGGTCCCAGCTGTGCTTCACTGCAATAAATTCTTAAATTTTAAATTGTGTTAAGCTTATTATGCCTCAAAATATAATACAATAAAACAAAGTTTCCACGTGGAATTCATCAATGGGGCATTGTTTATGGCAGATAAGAGACGCTTCATTTGGGACCTGGCAGAAGGGAACATACACCCGAATGTGTGCTTGAATAATGTATCAGTGAGACAGACAAACTGACATTTAACTACATGCTGAATTGACTAACAGTAATGCAAACACTGAGGCTGGCTGCTTCATACCACCTGGTTTCAATGTTCTGCTAAACCATAAGCACACCGGGAAGCTTGCACATGGGAAACTTGCACACCAGGAAGCTTGCACACTGAAAAGTGCACACCAGGAAGCTCACATCGGGAAGCTTGCACATCACCAGCCATTCAGGGATTAACGAGTAGCTGCGGTAAATTACAACATTTTAATTCCCACCCAATTAAACTCATCCCCAAATCACGGCCTATTGCCCGCTGTCGTCTCTCTGAGATACATGAGTATGAAACACGGCAAAGACAAAGGCCACCCTGACGCTTTATGCTGGCTCTGGGTGTGCGTGGTGAAGCCTGAGGGAGGTGCTTCTATCATCTCTCTTCTCTAAGTGAGGAAAGGAGATAGAAGGGTTGATAGCTCTGCTAGCATTTTACTAGCTAGCTACTCTGTGTAGCCTTGGCTGTCTTAGACTCACTTTGTAGACCAGGCTGGCCTCGAACTCAGTAATGTTCTTTTCTCTGCCTCCCGAGCAGTGGCATCAGAATCCTTTTCTCTCTGAGTGGAACTTACCACCTTCTAATCAGGACACCTAAGATTTTAACTTTCTGCTGTTTGGAACTTAGAATATTTAATTTTGCACACCTCACTCAAGGTCTAGTGATCTGCATGCAATTTTTTTGTTTGCTTGCTGTTGTTTTTCCAGACAGGGTTTCTCTGTGTAGCCTTGGCTGTCCTAGACTCACTTTGTAGACCAGGCTGACCTCGAACTCACAACGATCTGCCTGCCTCTGACTCCCAAGTGCTGGGATTGAGGGCGCGTGCCACCATGCCCGGCCTATATGCAATTATTTAATAATTCTATTTAAAGCAACTCTGTGATTCTTATGTGGCTCTGCCCACCAAAAGAAGTTACTTTTATAATAGGCCTAATTGTGTCCTTCACTCCATCTCTACAGTGTGATTTGTTTTAAAACCATAGCCAAAGGGGGCTGGTGAGATGGCTCAGTGGTTAAGAGCACTGTCTGTTCTTCCAGAGGTCCTGAGTTCAATTCCCAGCAACCACATGATGGCCTACAACCATCTATAATAAGATCTGATGCCCTCTTCTGCCCTGTGGGTGTATATGTAGGCAAAGCACTGTATACATAAGAATAAATCATAGCCCCCCCCCCAAAAAACCCAACAGAAAACATAGCCATCCTCTGTCCAGTTCTTAGTGAACTGCCCATATTGTTCTGAAAAAATGGTTGCTAAGAAAATGGGTCTTAGTGTTGGAACATGAATTCATCAAGTAAAGAGTCTGGAAAGGAGGCATGTCCCAGGAATAAAATCAAAATGCATTTCACTGTAATTTGCTAATCCTGTCCTTGATGGATGAGCAAAAACAAGCAAGTGTCAAAATCTGCCTGAGAGCCTACTTTTCAAAAAAACAAAACAAAACTACAAACCATGAAATAAAGAGCCCCAGGAGGTGGCTGGAGAGATGGCTCAGTGGTTAAGAGCACTGGCTGCTCTTCCAGAGGAACTGAGTTCAATTCCTGACACTCACATGGCAGCTCACAGCTGTCTGTAACTCCAGGATCCAACACCCTCACACAGACATGCATGCAGGCAAAACACCAATGCACATAAAATAAAAATAAATAAATTATTTAAAAAAAAAAAAGAGCCCCAGGAAATGGCCCCGTGAGCTTCATGGCCAGGCTTGCTTCGTAGCTGTAAGCACGGGGCACACCAGTGCACCAGTGACCTTTGGTCAAGTGTCAGAGCAGCTTAGCCAGCCAGACCTTCTCAGAGTAAATTTCTAAGAGGCACATTTCATGAACTTCCATGGATGGGCTTGGGATTACACGAATGTTCCTTGCTTGCCTGTAGAACATGTGACAGTCAGGGAAGAAAAAATGTTTTAAAATAAAAGATCACAGACACTTACAAAAGAATCAGAGTCTGCATGAGGAGTGGGTGGAGTTCATGGGCCAGGGTGTGTCAAACCTTCCCAAGGCGTACAGCCAGGGTGAAGGACTGCCATCTAAGAGGACAGAAGCGGAGTTAAGGGCTGGACAAAGTGTGGAAGGGGACCACAGTGACAAGAGTGAGACAGCGGTGCTGAGTGCCTGGAGGGCACATCTAGTTGCCGGTGTGTCCTCGTCTCTGTGCTCTGAGGGATGCAGCTCTAAGTGTCTTGGACCTCACAGGCTCTTGGGCTCATGTTAGGCATTCAGCAAGCAGGAGCTACGGCATTATCATAAAACCCCTTAATCATTTAAGTTTTTCTTCTTGAGGAGGAAAGGGTTTATTTCAACATATACTTCCAGATTACAGTCCCACTGAGGGAAATCAGGGTAGGAATTCAAGCAAGGACCGAAGCAAACCCACGGATGAATGCTGCTTCCTGCCTCAAGTTCAGCTACCTTTCCTACAAGCTCGGGCTACTTGCCTAGGGACGGTGGAAGCCAGTAACTGACCCCCTTTTCAAAAATCAGGAAAACCCTAATGATATTGTGCTATACTCATAGATCAGTGCCTTGCCCAGTCGCCGTCAGAGAGGCTGCCTCTGCAGCAGATGGGAGCCGGTGCAGAGACCCACAGGCAGACATTGTGTGGAGAGGAGAGTCTAAGTTGGAGGTCACCACTGGTTCCCTCCCCTCAGAGGCCGCAGAACTCTGCAGAAGGCTGTGTCATTATCTATCTGTGTTGTCTGAGGGGATGGAGACTATCAGGAGAACACGGCCCACATGAATCACCCAGGCAGGGCTCCCCACAGAGCCCGTGTGCGTCTGCACCAAGGCCTCTCCCTGCACATCACGGCTCATGGCTTGCAGTTGTTGTGGGACTCCTAACAGTGGGAGCAGGTGCCTCACTGACACTTTTGCCTGCTACCGGAACGCTTCTCCTCCTGTTGGGTTGCCTTGCCAGCCTTGAGATAGAGGCTTTCACCCTGTATTACTGTAGCTTGTTTTGTTCTGTCTGATTGTCCTCTCTTGGGGGCCTGCTCTTTTCTGAAGAGGAAATGGGGGGGGGGCAGGAGGGCAGATCTGAGGGAGAGGGGAGGCAGGGGGAGCTAGGAGAAGTGGAAGGAGGGGAAACTGTTGTTACTATGCATTATATGAGAGAAGAATCTATTTTTTTCTTTCTTTTTTTTTTGAGAAGAACCTATTTTCAAAGAAAAAAAAAGCAGTAATACAAAGAAATCAGGAAAATGCCCCATGGACTTGCCTTCAGGCCAACTTGATGAGGCGTCCTGATTCATGACTGGGCAGGACAGCGTGAGTCGGAAGTGCCTGAGGGGACACATCTAACAACTGAATCATGACTGGCTGCACGGACCTCTGTGCAGCTTATTCTTCTCCCTTGGGCCATAAAGGTGACCCTAAGCCTTTCTAGAAGCCGCCTTCCAGCGCTTGATTTTTTTTTTTAATTAAAGAAGTTTATGTTGGGTGAGAGGGCACAAGGTAGGAGAGGGAACATAGAGAGAAATGAGGGTAGAGATCAGACCTGAGGAGAGCAGGGAGGGGCAGGAGGGCGGAAGGCCTGAAGAGGGCGCTGGCATCTCTGTGACAGGCTGGAGACAGGGTAGGCTTCTGGGAGGATGTGGGGGTGATTCTAGCTGAAAGTGAGACGGAAGAGGATGCCCTCTATCTAAACAGGCGTCCTAGTGCAGGGATAAAGACAGAGCAGAGATTGAGGGAATGTCTAACCAACGTCTGGCCCAACCTGAGACCCACCCCACGGGAGAGAGCCAACCCGACACCACTGACCGGAGCCTGGCATCGCTCTCCTCTGAGAGACTGTACATAACAACAGTTCTAATCAGATGTGGACACTCTTAGCCAAATATTAGACAAAGTGTCATGTGGGAAAGTGGGGGGATGGTAGAAGAACCTGGAGGAGACAGGAGCCCCACAAGAAGACCAACAGAGCCAACTAACCAGGGCCCAGAGGGGCTCGGGAGACTGAAGCACCAACCAAGGACCATGCATAGACTGGACCTAGGCCCCCTACACAGATGTAACTGATGGGCAGCTCAGGTTTCATGTGTGTTCCCTAGTAAGGGGAGCGGGTGCAGTCTCTAACATGGACTCTGTTGCCTGCTTTTTGGTCACTTTCCTCTGGTGGAGCTGCCTTGCCGCCACAGGGGAAGAGGATATGTCCAGTCCTGATGTGACTTGATGAGCTGGTGTGGGCGGATAGAGGGGGCTCCCCTTTTCTGAGGAAGAGGGAGGGAGGGACTGGGAGGAGAGGAGATTGGGGGCTATGATTGGGATGTAAAGTGAATAAATAAATTAAAATATTATGTTGGGGAATTATTATTCCCAGGACTAATTTAGGAAGTAATCAGTAATAATACGAGTTGTAGATCGCTTGAATTCCTGGATCCCTATATTTCTGTTTGTTTGTTTGCTTTTGGTTTTTTAAGACAGGGTTTCCCTGAGTAGCCTTGGCTGTCCTGGACTTAAACTCCCAGAAAGCCACCTGCCTTTGCCTCCCAGGTGCTGGGATTAAAGGTGTGCTCCACCCCGCCCAGCTTGGATTCCTATCTTTGAAAACCAATCTTCCAGGACAGAGGAAAAAGTCTTATATATCCCAGTTCCCTGAAGGGATGTCTGAGGTTCCATCTGCTGAGGCTGGCTGGGTTTCTCTAACTCCTACAGTGAGCAGCCTCAGCAAGGTGGGCACAGGGTCTCATCTCCTCAAACCAAGCTCTCCGGCCTTCCCTCATCCCTGCAAGACAAGAAGGATAACATGATGGGGCCTGGCCCTTTGTGGGGGCTGTAGCGCCCCCTGGGCACTGAGTGTATCTCTGACTCTCTCAAAGCCTTTACTCTGCGGTTTTCCCTCTCCTAGGAAAGCTGCTTACCCTCAATACCACTTCACCTCTGCCAGTTCTCCTGGGTTAATTTCAGTCAGAGACAGTTCTTTCCTGTTCAATCTTTGCTGACTCATCTTTTGTTCTCTAAGTGTTTCTTACTCTGGAGCTCAGCCACGCTGAAACAAGGAGAAGTATAAATAACACAGAACTTCCTCCAGACTGAAACGGAAACCACTCATGGCTCTACGGCAGCAAGAAAGACCACTAAGGGCTCTAAAGGCCAAAGCTGGACCAATACAGGCATCGTGTTCTGTGATCTTAGAGAATGCTCTAGATGTCGAATGACTAAACCACAATCAAAATTAATGTCCTCAGCCAGATGGTAGTGGCGCACGCCTTTAAGCCCAGCACTCAGGAGGCAGAAGGAGGCAGATCTCAGTGAGTTCGAGGCCAGCCTGGTCTACAAAGTGAGTCCAGGACAGCCAGGGCTACACAGAGAAACCCTGTCTTGAAAAACAAAAACAAAAACAAAAGCAAAAAACAAACAAACAAAAATTAATGTCCTTTTGGCTGGGCATGGCAGTGCATGCCTTAAATCCCAGCACTTCAGAGGAAGAGGCAGGCAGATCTCTGGCATTTCAAGGCCAGCCTGGTTTAGAAGGTGAGTCCAGGACAACCAAGGCTACACAGGAAAACCCTGTCTCAAAAAAAAAAAAATGTCCTTTTGAACAAAAAGCAGTTTCACTGAATGTCTAAAAATTGTTATAATTTCTATAACTACTTAAACTCCTTTTATAACTACTTAAAAAGTATTAGAATTGATACACTAATATATTGTAGGGCACTGCTGTGACAGCCCTGACCATGTTGTTTTGGGGAAGATTGGGGAAGGACTTTGGGACTTTGTACAAAAAAGCCATTGAGGGTACTATGCTCGGTGAGGTGCTCTGTAGGAAGGTGTTCTGCAGAAGGTGGAGGCCTGGCTTGTGAAATTTTAGAGGGAAGTTTTTTTTTTTTTTCCTAGACAGAGTCTCTCTGTGTAGCCTTGGCCATCCTGGACTCACTTTGTAGACCAGGCTGGCCTCGAACTCACAGCGATCCGCCTGCCTCTACATCCCGAGTGCTGGGATTAAAGGCGTGCGCTACCACGCCCGGCTTTAGAGGGAAGTTTACAGACTCTATTGGGGGCATTTGTTATTCTGAATTTAGATTCTGTGGTCTGGTTAGCTGGGGCTAAAGACTCAACTGTGACTAACAAGATACCAGAACTAATAAAGTGAAACCTTTGCTTTACGGGAGCTGAGAAATTAGTGGTGGTTAAGAAGAGACCAGCATCACTGAGATGAAGTCTTTGGGGAAGTGTTTTCTGAGAGGAAACAGAGCTGTGTTCCAGGGGCAGCCAAGGTTGTACCCTGTGTGGGCAGCTGAACTTGGCAGTGTGAGAGCCACCCAGGTAGTACTGGTTTGAAGGCATGGAGGTGTCACGGAGAGCTGCTGAGACTTGTGAGACTTGGCACTGTGAGAGGCCAGGAGAGGCCATCGGTGAAGGCGCATCCTCAGGGACAGGTGAAGGACCTGCACTGAAGGGGTCACGCAGAGAAGCGAGCTCAGGGAGGCTACTGGTGAAAGCGCAGCCCAGCTGCAGCAGAAGACTCCCCCAGTTCTGGAGATGCAGGTACCGTGGGATGACCACCAAGGGCAATAGCAGCAGTGGAGGGGGAGGCAGCCGGAGCCTAGAAGACAAGCTGCTGTGTGTGCTGCAGAGGGCGGAGCTGGAGAAGTGACCCAAGCCCTTTCTTTGAAGGAGTCCAGAAGACCGTGGGTGGATCCTACACACTGGGCGTTGAGTTATTTACATGGTTGGTGTTTGAATATGCTTGTTCAGACTGTGACCATGCCTTGGTTCTTCTCTCTTGAAGTAAGGAAATATTTACCTTGATTATTTATTTATTTATTTATTTTTTAAAGGAGCCAACAATAGAGAGAGTTTTGAATTCTTAAGAGATTTTGGACTTTAAAAGAGACTGGATGTGTTAAAGGGACCGAATTCTATTTTCGAGACAGAATTTCTCTGTGTAGCACTAGCTGTCTTGGACTCGCTTTGTAGACCAGGCTAGCCTCAAACTCAGAGATCCATGTGCCTGTGCCTCCCCATGTGCCGGGATTACAGGCGTGCGCCACCTCACTGGTTGGGACAGCATTTTTTAAAAAGTAGATATTTATTTATCTATTATGTATACAGTGTTCTGCCTGCATGTATGCTTGCATGACAGAAGAGGGAACCGGCTCTCATTATAGATGGTTGTGAGCTGGGAATTGAACTCAGAACCTTTGGAAGAACAGCCAGTGCTCTTAACCTCTGAGCCATCTCTCCAGCCCTGGACAGGATATTTTTATTTAATTAATTTATTCAGATTACATCTCAATAGTTTCCCCCTCACTTGTATGCACCCATTCCTCCCTCCCTCCTGCTTTCAGCCATGTTAACAGTAACATTGTTAGCTTAGCAATGTGAGATTCCAGGTGGCTTGGGCTTAGCCATCATAACAATAGCGCAAGTTAACAGTAGGCAAGTTAAAAATTGCAGGCTGGAGGTAAAACTTCTCCCCTAGGCTCCATCTCCACCCTGCTCTCGGAATTTACTGCCCCCAACGCATCCTACTTGGAATTTACTACCTCAGACCCCCATCCACCTAAAAGGTCACCTAGTGTTAGCCTATCACTTGATAACTAACCATCGTTGCTGAGTTCTGCTTCTATAAAGGGTAATTAAACCCTCTGCTTTTACAAAACGAGGTCTTCCAACTCTTCTGAGCTTGGTGGACCCCAGCACATCGGCTCAATAAAATTCCTTGGCTTTTGTGTCGACTCTGGACTCTGACTCTCAATTGGGCTTCCAGGAATAGACTCTGACGATCCAAGTCTGAGAGTCACAACCTTAAATGCACACTCAGAATGTTACTATCTTTATATGAATTTTCCCACCTCTTCCAAGAAGTTAGTTATACATTATTTGTGTTTTGCCGCTTAGCATAGCTTGCTACAGTTACACCTGGCATTGAACTGCACCTATTTTTTGTGCACTTGAGGCCTAAGCTTCTGAGAAGTACGTTATGGCCCATTAACGTGTACTTTATTTCCTTATTCATGACATCTTGTTTTCAATAAACAGATCCTTGTCTCTCAGACCATGGGACCCAAGAGACTCTGATTTAGCCTCTATTCCCTTCAGATCCTCAACACTATTATATTCCTCTTCTTGGGGTCTAGGAAGCACATACAGGAATAGGTAGCCAATAGGAACTGCTTAAGGTTGGGTGACGACCACAGTAGCCATCGCAAACTTTTTCCTTTAGAATGTCTGTCTGCAAGATTCCTACAGGGAACTGGGTGGTGATGGTGATGGCGTGTGCCTTTAATGCCAAGGGAGACAGAGGCAGGCGGATCTCTGTGAGTTTGAGACCACCCTGCTCTACAAAGGGAGGCCTGGACAGCCAAGGCTACACAGAGAAACCCTGTCCTGAAAAAAACAAAAAAGGAAGGAAAGTAGGAAGGAAGGAAAGGAATAAAGAGATTCCTAGGGAGGGGCTGCAATTGGGATGTAAGGTGAACACATTGGAAAAAAAGAAAGGAAGAAAGAAAGAGAGTCCTACAGGGCAGGAATCAATGAGCAAGCGTGAACTTTCTTTTCTTTTTTTCTTTTGGTTTTTCAACACAGGGTTTCTCTGTGTAGCCCTGGCTGTCCTGGATCTCACTCTGTAGACCAAACTGGCCTAGAACTCACAGAGATCGCCTGACTCTGCCTCCTTAGTGCTGGGATTAAAGGCGTGTGCCACCACGGCCCAGTTGCAAAGGTGAACTTGAATGCCACACTTTTCATGAGACATGAGTAAGAGCACAGACACTGTAACATATGCTTCTGAAATCATGTGATCTTTTTTCCTTTTAGTGCCTAAATAATCCAAAAGCTCTTTTTGTGAAAAGTGCTCACAAAATTCTGATGTTTGAGATGTGTGTGTGTGTGTGTGTGTGTGTGTGTGTGTGTGTGTATTAGTTTTTAGAAACAAGGTTTCTCTAATGTAGCCCTGGCTGTCCTAGAACTTGCTCTGTAGACCAGGCTAGCCTCAGACTCAGAGATCTACTTGCCTCTGCCCCCTGAGTGCTGGGATTAAAGGTATGCACCACCATATATTTTTTATTTCCATGTAACTTAATTATTTATACTCATTTACAAATTATATGGATAAAAGTTTTGCCTACCTGTATGTCTGTGCACCATGAACATGCCTGGCATCCACAGAGGCCAAAAAAGAGAACATCAGATCCCCTGGCAGTTGCCTTACAGGCTGATGTGAGCTGTCACGTGGTTGCTGGAAACAACCCAGGTCCTCTGGAGGGGCATCCAGTGACTCAACCACCGAGGCATCTCTCCAGCCCCGATGCCATTCTCTACTAATAAAAACTTTCAATTCTAGCAGATTTTTTTTTACACCTGTTGAACTGTTTAATTAGAAGTTAAAAAGCTATAAGAAAATTTCAGCGTGTTGAACTTTGCACTACTGTGATAAAATGCCTGGGAGCAAGAGAGGAAAGGTTCGTGGGCTTGGTACCTGCAATCACTCTTTCATAGAGATTGTCTCTGAGTCTCCTAAAGGTGATAGTGACTGCTGTAGAAGACTGAGGGAAAGCTGAAAGAATACAAACCAGTACACTTTTAGACAATTGTTAAAATTATTAGCATCCTTATAGGGAAATCACCCACCAGGGAAACACTTCTTAAAGCCTCTCTTACTTAGTGTGCTCTGTGGTGTACAGGGCTGAGCTTAAGTAAAAGACTGATCCAGATTTGAAGTGAATCTCTACCCCTGTGTCAGTGAGCTATCATGTACACGATGTTCTGTCTTTTGTTTCCTCGGCTATAAGATAAGGACAGCCCAATTTATTTTTGGTTTTTCGAGACAGGGTTTCTCTGTGTAGCCTTAACTGTCCTGGACTTGCTTTGTAGACCAGGCTGGCCTTGAACTCACAGCGATCCTCCTGCCTCTGCTTCTCCAGTCCTGAGATTAAAGACGTAAGCCACCATGCCAGGCAGGACAGCCCAATTTATAACAAATGTACGTCAGGTCTATAGCTGGCAAAATCTTTTTGTAAAGTGGGCAGAAGGGCGGAGAGAAAGCTCAGCAGGTAGTTAAGAGCCCGTGTTGTGCTTGCCTGGCACCTGAGTTCATTTCCCAGCACCCACACACAGCAGCTTATAACTGTGACTCCAGTTCCGAGCATGCCCCACTCTTTATGTGGGCGGTAGGACGTGAACTCAAGCCCTCATGAGGGTGCAGTAAGCACTCTTATCCACCGAGCCATCAACTCTTTATTTGGTTTGTTTTTGAGGCAGGATCTCACTCTGTAGCCCAGGGTCAGTATGCATGCCAGGATGGCTTCCATCTCTCAGCAATCCTCCACCCTCAGTCTCCTGAATCCCAGGCTTGTAAGTGTGCACTACATTCAGCTTCCACAGGAACCTCTCACACCAATCAAGGGGGCAATCATTAACCAGGACAAGCACACTCCTCAGCAGCCTGGCAAGCAAATGCACCTGCTGCTACGGCACCCCAACTGAGGGCCTGCACCTCAATACAAAATGTTCTCAGTTCTCTTCTGAGCTCCCACAACAGTTCCACCATTGTGAAAGTCAAAGACAAATGCTTGGCTGTGAGTCCCTACAAGCCATGAAAAAGTTGTAAACAGTGACACAATGGTAGACTGTAAACACTATCATTCTAAAAGGAATAGAGAAGAGCAAGGAAGTACTGGATCGCAGACCTCCGGAGTGCTTCCTACCTGGCATGGGATAATGGAACGGTGGGCTCCAACAAGCATGGGCAGCCCTCACTCGACAGCCAAGGCAAATCTGTCTTGATTTTCTGCCTGCAACTTTCCATATTGCTCACATTCCCAAATTCTGGGGTCTCATTACACACTTAGGTTTTAACCTCACAGCTTCATGTATTGCCTTCTCAAGGATTTTCTGCAGAGCCCCCTGACACACACACACACACACACACACACACACACACACACACACACACACACACACACACACACACATTGCTCCTCACCATACAAAAAACCATTGCTTTGGAGTCCAGATAGAAACCTCCTTGGAGATAAAACTCCTGCGTCTTGTATGCCTGCACCCAGCACCACATAAACCTCCAACTCTGCCACCATCTCAAATGACAATTAGAATCCCACGGACCACAGCTGCATCAGCACAGACATGGCTGAGCATGCTTAAGTAGATCCCAGGAAACAATCTCCTGGTTGGTCTTATGGGAACAAGGACCCTACAAGCATTGTCTTGATAAGAGAAACTCTTTCCAAGGACTTACTTTTCAGGCCCCTGAGCTGACCATCTGGCCAATTCCTAACATGCCACTAAGGCGTTGGTCCTAGTGCGCAGTCTCAGTCTCAGTGCACAGTGATGGCTTCCTAATGGCACTGGCCTCTTTAGAAACCATGCCTTTCTCATTTTCAACTTTACACTGGTTTTTCTAATCAACTTTTATTTTTTTGGAAGGGGGGGTTATTTTTCCTTTGTTCTTTTTTTTTTTTTTGGCCCAAATCTCATTTAAAAAAAGAAGAAGAACCACTAGCAACAATAATGCCATAGGCTGAGTATTTGGTGGCCTTCCTTAAAATCTTAACATACAGACAAAATAAAGATAAGTTAATTGCCAGAACAAATAAAATTTCCAATAGAGTTCTTGTTTCCATATGAAATTTCACAACCAGACTCTGTCCTTTCTACAGTTTTTTGTTTGTTTGTTTGTTTTGGTTTTGGTTTTTGGTTTTTCGAGACAGGGTTTCTCTATGTAGCCTTGGTTGGCTGGAACTCACTCTGTAGACCAGGCCGGCCTCTGCCTCCCAACTGCTGGGATTACAGGCATTTGCCACCACCACACCCGGCTCCTTTCCACAGTTCTATCAGCACTCAAGGCATCTGACCCCCTACCGGAATCACCCACTGATACTCAGTGCACCATTCTAGGGCTTTCTAGACCAGATACCCAAACTTTCACATTTCTCCTGACAATTAATTCCAATTTCCATATGGAAAGGTTTTGTTGGCTAGGTGTGGTGGCACACACCTTTAATTTCAGTACTCTGGAGGCAGAGGCAGGCAGATCTCTATAAGTTCAAGGCCAACCTAGTCTACAAAGTGAGTCCAGGACAGCCAGGGCTACACCGAGAAACCTTATCTTGGAAAAGAAAGAAAGATTTTGTTACGGCAACCACCCTACTCCTGGTACCAAATTTCTCTCTCTCTTTTTTTTTTCATTATTCTGACAGACCATCTAAGAAAACAATGTAAAGGACAAACAGTTTCTATTGCTTAGTTTTAGTGGTTTCAATCTATCATGGAAGTGGGCTTGGCAAAGATTCTATCACAGTGGCCAGGAAAGGTAGAGGGAGGGAGAGATAAGGAGAGAGAGAGAGACAGAGAGAGACAGAGAAAGAGAGAGAGAGGGGGGTCTAGACTGGTTTACTTTCTCCTTTTCCCCCTTCCATGTCTCTTAGCCCCACAGACTATGCAATGGCACCCATACTCTTTGTAGGCTTTTCACCCTGAGTTAACTTTCTCTAGACCTGCCCTCACAGATACACTTAAAATTCTCACAATTGTGTGTTACTAGTTTCATAGGCACTTTCTCATCAGGTCAAGCTTACAAGATGAACTTGTGGAAAGTATGATGCATTACAACATGGTCAATGGGTTTTTGTTTTGTTTTTGTTTGTCATCTCACTGTGTTGGCTTTGAATTTCTGAGCTCAAGTGATTCCCCTACTTTAGCCTCCCAAGTAGCTGTGAAGAAACATGCAGCGTGTCGCCATGCCTGGATCAGTGCACAGTGATGTGAGCGAATGTCCATTCTGCTGAAAACTAAATATAAGTTAGAGAAGAAAGGACATGATTTGAATTTCATTTTTAAAATGTTTTTGGTTTTTCGAGACAGGGCCTCTCTGTGTGAGCCTTGGCCTTACTCTATAGACCAGGCTGGCCTCAAACTCACAGAGGTTTGCCTGCCTCTGCCTCCCAAGTGCTGGGATTAAAGGCATGCTACACCACCACGCCTGGCTTAAATTTTAAATAATTTAAATAATATTACTTCTATGTAAAGCCTGGCTGTCAAATAAGCATATAATATACCGTCAATGTGTAGCATGACAAAACTAAATCTCTCTTGCTCATTCTTTTTTTTTTTTTTTTTTTAAAAAAACCAGGGTTTCCTGCCTGTCCTGGAGCTCAATCTGTTGACCAGGCTGGCCTCAAACTCACTTGTCTCTGCCTCTGGAGTGCTGGGATTAGATGTGTGGCACCACCACCCAGCTAAATTTCTTTTTATAGCAGAGAAACACGTACTGTTTTTGTTGTTTGGGGTAGTTTAACTGAGAAAATCCCCCATTGTCTCATATGTTTGAATGCTTGGTCCTCAGTAAGTGGAACTGTTTGGGAAGGATTAGGAGGTGTGGCCTTGTTGGAGAAGATGTGTCACTAGGGTGGGCTTCACACCAGGTCCAGTTTTGCTCTCTCAGCTGATGCCCATGGATCCAATGTGAACTCTTAAAGCTACTGCTATCTGCCTGCTATCATGCTCCCCAACATAGTGGTCATGGACTGACTCACCCTCTGAAATTGTTAGCAGGGCCCCAGTTAAAAGCTTTCTTTTAGCCAGGTGTGGTGGTACACCCTTTTAATCCCAGCACTCTGGAGGCAGAGCCAGGCCGATCGATGTGAGTTCAAGGCCAGCCTAGTCTACAAATCGAGTCAGGACAGCCAAGATTACACAGAAAAACCGTGTCTCGAAAAACAACAAACAAACAAACAAGTTTTCTTTTATAAGCTGCCTTATTCATGGTGTCTCTTCACAACAATAGAACAGTAACTAAGATCTTCTTGTTTTTGTTTGGTTTTTTGGTGTGGTACTAGGATCGATCCTAGAACTTTACAAATGCCAGGCAAGAACTCTAAACACTTAGCTGTATCTCCAGACTATAATGGTTACATTTTTAAAGAAAATGTATTTTGCATTAAAAATGACAGGCATACCTGGGTGGTGGTGGCACATACCTTTAATCCTAGTACTTGGAGGGGAGAGGCAGGTAGACTGTTGTGAGTTCAAGGTCAGCCTGGTCTATAGAGCAAGTTTTAGGACAGCCCAGGGCTACACAGAGAAACCCTGTCTGGAAAAAACAGTATCAACAAAAACACATTAATATCTACTGATGTTAAAATATAATGAATATAGCAAAAATAGTTTCAGTTAAAAAAGACACATTTCATTATAAAACAGGAAGTGATTCTTTTCAAAAATTATGAACATGAGACTTGTCATTTAAATTTACTTACCAAGAGACTCTCTCCTGCCACTCCTCTGTTATTAAAAACCACACACCTAAAAATGAAGAAAGCACTTTGTTATTTTTTCTACACAATTCTTCCTAATGATATAATATGAGATTGTCTTACTGACACTACGCTACAGCATTAAAATAGTAAACAAGTTGGATCAGGAAAAAATAGTTGGACGAGGGACGTAGCACAGTCCTAGTCTAGCATGCGCGAAGCCCCAGGTCCAATGCCAGCACCTCGGGAACTGGTTCTGGCGATGCCTGCCTACAATGCCATGGAGAAGCAGCTGCAGGGGGACCAGAAGTGCAGGTCAGTTTTACCTGTGCAGCAGCAGCAAGTGCGAGAGCAGCTTGGGACAGATGGAGATCCTACCTCAAACATCTGCCAGACGAGCAGCCTGAAAAACGCCCGTTCTAGGAACTTTGAGATAGCTTAGCTGGTAACAGCACTGTTTGCCAAGCCTGACCTCAGGTGCATCAGTAACCCTCAAGATTTAAAGAGAGAGGGCTGGAGAGATGGCTCAGAGGTTAAGAGCACTGGCTGTTTTTTCAAGGGTCCTGAGTTCAATTCCCAGCCACCACACGGTAGCTCATTACCATCTATAATGAGATCTGGTTCCTTCTTCCGGCATGCAGGCAGAATACTGTATAAATAAGTAAATAAATCTTAAAAAAAAAAAAGGATTTAAAGAGAGAACTTGTCCTCTGAGCCCCACACAATCACAACAGTGTATGCACATGTATGTGTGTGTATAAACATACATACATGCATACATACATACACACCAATTAATAAATACTAAACATGCCTGTAATATGGTCATGTTTTAACACCAAGAAGTAGCATCTTTAATAATTTTCCATAAATGACTACAAACCTTCACTTTTGGCTGTGCTACCGATAAACCTAGGGCCTCATGTTTGCTAGCAAACTGCTCTTACCACTGAGCTATATTACCAGTTCTAAGGAGTTTAAAAAAAAAAAATCTGTATTTGGGTTCAATTACAAAGTTACAAATTGGTCTCATGTTACTTTTTCCTGCCAAAGAGTATATACTTTACATTTTCTGATAAGCACTTCTCAAACAATTTTAAGTCAAAGTTACACATTTTTGCTTCAAATGTATCTTTTCCATTGTATTCATAGTACTAGTAAGAGTCTGTCCACACACTAAAACCAACTCTTATCCCTCAAGGTTCAGCAAACATGGTAACCAGAATTTTTTTTTAAAAATTAATATTTACTTTAGCAGAGTCTGGTGGTACACGCCTTTAATCCCAGCAGGAGGCAGAGGCAGGTGAATCTCTGTGAGTTCAAAGCCAGCCTGGTCTACAGAGTGAGTTGCAGGACAGCCAGAGCTACATAGTGAGATCCTGTGTCAAACACTTACTTTATTTTTAACTATGCGTATGAGTGTGTTTCTGCGTGAGAACGTGCACACGAGTGTGGCTGCCTCGGGAAGCTAGAAAGGGGAGTCAGGTCCCCTGGGACAGCCGTCACAGGTACTTGTGAATTGCAACGTGGGCGCTGGGAACGGAACTCAGGTCCTCTGCAAGAGCAAAAGCACCTTTCACTGCTGAGTTCTCTCTAGGCCTTACAAAATTTCGAAACATCCTTATTGTGTATATGTGGTGGTGGTGGGATTTATTTACCATGGCATAAGTATGCAAGTTAGAGCACAAGTCTGTTTTTCCCTCTGCCATGTGACACGGGTCCTAGGGGTGAAAATCACATCGTTGGGCTTGGTGTCAAGTACACACTTCTACAGTTCCAAGACCAGAGCCTTACCATTAGCAGTGCTAAAAGTGGTGGAATGGGCCACCAATATGCTACTATATGCATTAAAATATTTAACTCTCATTTAACTTTCAGTTAACAATTATATATACTATATATTACACATATATGTAATATAACTATATATAACTATACATATATAGCTATATATAACTATAACCATATATATATATTTACAATTCTTGACTCCTACCTATATGGATTTAGTGAGTGTATATGTGTGTATAAATATAACGTGTATATTTTTTCATGTCAATTAATTTTGTTTTTATCTATTTACCTAAGCAATCAGGCCCATTTAAGATTCAAACTTTCAGGCTGGAGAGATGGTTCGGAGGTTAAGAGCACTGCCAGCTCTTCCAGAGGTCCTGAGTTCAATTCCCAGCAACCACATGGTGTCTCACAACCATCTATAAGAAGATCTGGTGCCCTCTTCTGGTGTATAGGTGTACATGCAGACACAAAATTGCATATATTAAAATTTTTTTTTCAAAGTTTCTTCTTCTAGGGTCCTGTGAGCAGGGATGCATTGATAACCCTATGGAACATGCCTAATTCTGACTCTCCTCTCAGGGTGCGAGGGTTCAAGGCACACTCCCTCTGTTGAAGGTGGTGGTTTAGACTGCTGATTTACTTATTTATTCTGCCATTTCTTTTTGCATCTGAAATGTTATTTATAGAATTTTTAGGTTGAGATAAAAGAAAATAAGTGAAAGGTTAAAGATACCAGACATCAAGCTAAGGAGATGGCTTAGTCCATAAACCAGCCACCTGTGGTGAAGCACACTTGTGATCCCAGCACCAAGGAGGAGTGACAGGGAGCCTCAGGGCTTGCTGGCCACCCAGGGAGTCATTGGTGGGCGGGAAACTGTCTCAAAGAACAAACTGAGGAAGACACTTGAGAATCACCTCAGGCCTCCACATACATGTGCAGACATGAGGACACACACCCACATGCACACGTGCACCCACTAACATGGAAATCTAATGTGAGAAAACATAGAAATATTACATCTTAGTTGGGGATAGTGGCACACGCCTTTAATCCCAGCACTTGGAAGGCAGAGGCAGGCGCCTCTCTCTCTGTGAGTTCGAGGCCGGCCTGGTCTACAGAGTGAGTTCCAAGCTAGCGAGGGCTGCACAGTGAGGCTTTTGTCCTCTTAAGAGATGGAGTCTCCTACATGGCCCAGGTTGGTCCTAAACTCAGGTTCAAGCCACTTTCTGCCTCAGTCTCCCAACTAGCTGGCTGACAGACACAGTCCACTATAGTTGGCTTTCTTTTTTATCTCTTTTTCCTCTAAAAAGAGGAGCCAGACAGACTAGATATAAATAACAAATAAGTTGGCCACGAAGAGCCCTTGCATAAGCACTCGGCCACATGTGACCTCCAGCCTGAAGCTCCTGCAGAGGTAAGAGCTGCTTTAGAGGGCAAACACTAAGCACAGGCTCACACGCTTCTGGAGCAAGATGTCATATGACTGCCACGGGCTACAGAGCTAGAGAGGGAAGAGGAAAGATGACTTTCAAGTGTGTGCAAAAGCAATTTATCCACTTGGGACCATCCTCCAAACTACACTCTGGGCATGTGAGTCCCCCTCCTCTCCCTGCTCCACCCCTGTCCTGGCCTCTGCAACCAGGAAGTCAGAGGGAGAAATTGATTGACCTCTCCATCTTTGCACAGCTGTCACCTTCGTGCTTGGACATGGGCAGAGGGGTAAGGAAGCATGAAGAAACCGTTTGACCAGCCTGACTGTCCCTCTCTCCCAAGAGCTGTAAGAGGTGGGGACAAGCCCCATTATTAGCTCTCTCCACTTTTTTTCCATTCATCCAAATACCTTTAAATGGTATGTACACAAGAAAAATGGGACTGCTAGACGTTCTTCCTACATTTAGCTACTTAATTTTTTTCTTCTCAAAGCAAACAGAAACAAAGAGAAGACCTAACAAATGAACACGTATGTGTGAACAGGACCGAGAGGCACTGTGGTGGTTTGAATGTGATGGCCTCCCTCAGCTCCTATGTTTGAATACCCGCTCCCTAGCTGGTGGAACTGTTTGGAAAGATAGGGGCTGTGACCTTGACAATAGAGGTGTGCCACTGTGGGTGAGATTGAGGTTTTATGTCATTCCCAGTGTGCTCTCTGCCTCCCACAAGTGTGAGCGCTCAGCTGTTCCTACGACCACGCCTTTGCTCTGCCAGTGCGGACTCACCCCTCTGACACTCTGCATTCACTTAAATGCTTCCTTTTGTAAGTTGCCTTGGTCACTGCAAGGTAAGCACATAAAACTAACACAGAAGCCTCAGCGGTCAGGAGCTCTCGGTGCCTGTGTAGATGACTGGGGTTCAGTTAGCAGTTCCCACGTCGGGCAGATCACAACTGTGGCAAGCCCAGCCCCAGTGGATAAGAGGCTTTTTGGCCTCCCTGAGTACTGCACACATGAATGCAGACATATAATTTCTTAAAAATCGTAAAAAGAAATTTGATATGAAGAACTTCACAGCAAGAAAATATGTTCACCACTGTTTCACGTGACTTGCATGTGTCCCCAAGGGTTTGTGTGTGGGGATTTACATTGTGAGGTATTAAGAGATTAGAAACTTAATCTATGATCTTCATAGGTGAGGCCTTTGGGAGGTGACTGGAGTTAGACAGGCTCATCCAGTCTGTTCCTATTTGAAGGAAAGTGACAGACAGGACACACATGTGTGTCCTCCATCTCTCTTGCCATGTACTCCCCTGAGCCAGTTTGGGACTCAGCCTGGAGGAAGGTCATTTCTATATGCAGTCCCTTGATCTTGGACCTCTGGAAAAATGATCAAAATGAACCCTGTAGCTATAAACATCCAACCTCGGGGATTTCTTTACAGTGATGCACCAGGAGTTTTCTCTAATGAAAGTTAAATAAAGGGCAGAGAGCTGAGCGTAACCACACAGGCCTTCTTCATCTTCAACATGTGGGTCCTTTAGATGAGATAACTCTGCTGTAGGGCTGCCGTGTGTACTACAGGATGTTCAGTAGCATCTCTGCTCTCTCCTAACTAGAAGCCAATAAAAATGCCCCAGGCGTGACACTCAATAATGTTCATGGGTGCAGGGGAGTAGCTCAGTGCTAGAGATTTGACGGTCGTATAAGCCTACTTCCATGCCTTGTACTGTCTGAAAACACAAAACAAAACAAAACATAACCCATAGATACTGCCACATGTTCTTTGGTGCAAAGCTGCCCCTTGCTTGTATGGACTTGTTACTATGAGATCAACCAGAGAGTCAGGATCTGCTCAAGGGACCAAGAGACACATGGGATTTCCTACTCCACACACGGGCACACAGAGGAGCCGACTGTCCAGCAGGTGCCCGGCAAGCGCAATGAGATCATCTGTAAGCTAAAGGGATGTTGTCAGATCGTCTTAAGTCCTCTCTAGCTCTCCCCGTCTTCAGTTCTAACAGCCTCCAAGTCTTTGAATATGAATGTAGGAACACCGTAGGTCAGAGAGAAGCCGCCGGGTACATGTGCTGCCTCTCAAGCCTGATACCCTAAATTTCATCCCTTGGACCCAAGTGGTGGAAGAGATAGCCAGTTCTCACCAACTGCCCTCTGACCTACACACACACACACACACACACACACACACACACACACACACACACAATGGAATATTTATTCCTTTCCCCACAAAACAAGTGAGTAAAATATAATGATTCACATGAGCGCAGAAGCACCGACCAGGAAGCGGCGGCGTGAGAGGAACCCTCAGGAACCGGCTGCTTCTGCCAGGCCACCATTTCAGACACAGGCACTGTGACTGTCCGCCACCTGGGCAGAGCATGTCTTGCACAACTCTCAGGGCTGCTAAGATTAGAATGGCCCATTCATTCAAAACCCTCACGAAACAGAATCTACTGAATTAAAAAACAAATCGAAGCCTATAAAAGAGAAAAACAAAGCAGCAGTACGCAGTCCCTCAAGGAATATCTTCAGTTAGACTGAGGGCTATTTTCAGCTAACTAACGCAGTATGACAAGAGGGTTCAGTGTCCAATGAGTGGCGCACCAAGTACAGCTCTGTGGGTTCAGGATGAGCCGAGTTGATTAAGGCAGATAAATCTTATGCTGGCGCCATAATTGTAACAGAGAGGCAAGGTGAGACTATATGAAACGTCCTCAGGGTCAGGGAGGACGACATTATATTAGCTGAAACTACTGTGGTGGTTTGACTGAGAATGGCCCCATACGCTCACACGTTGGAATGCTCGGTTCCCAGCCGTGGGAACTGTTTGGGAAGGATTAGGAGGTGTGGCCTTGTTGGAGGATGTATGTTACCGAAGGTGGGCTTTGAGGTTTCAAAATGTTGTACCAGGCCCAGTCTAGCTCTCTCTGCTTCCTGCTTGTGGATCAGACGGGAGCTCTCAGCCTCTGTTCCCAGCTCCGTGCCTGCCTACCTACCGCCATGATGGCCATGAACCAACCCTCTGAAACTGTAAGTACAGCCCCCAATTAAACTCTTTCTTTTATAAGTTGCCTTGGTCATCTGTGTCTCCTCATAGCAACTGAATAGGAACCAAGACAGCTACCTAAAGAATAATGAATGTGCTTGTGCGTGTGTGTCTGTCTGTCTGTCTGTCTGCGTGTACGCAGGTGCCTAAGGAGGCAGAAGAGGGCATCAGAGTTTTGAGCCACCATGAGCTCCCTGATGCAGGAACAAGGAGCTGAACTCAGGTCTTCTGTAATCCCAGTAAGCATGCTCAACCCCTGAGCCAACTCTCCAGCCCTCTGTACAGAGCGCTAATGCAAGGTGAGGGAAGATGCCAAGGGCGCTCTAGTTCCAGGAAGGTCAAGGCAGAGCTTAGATGAGTAACTGTGAACTTTCAGAATATAAAAAGTAGGGAGGGAACAACAGCAAGGTAGGCAGAAAGTGAAAGCCACGGTGACACAGGGGAAAAGAGCACTGAGAGCACTGACTCCCTGTTTAGTTTGCTGAGGATGCTATTTTTCCATGACAGACAAAAGTCCAATAGAAACACTTGGTCTTATTAAGCTTGGAGAATACAAAGTTTGGGACAACTATTGCAGTTGGGAAATAGGGGAAACACAGGAAGAATTCTAAATTCTAGATGAAAACTGGGCCCTAATCTCTCCATAACCTCTCTGTTCCTCACCCAGCAGATTCTAAGCAGCATCTTTAAGGCTGTGAACTAGACAGAGATTTTAATGGCTGAATATCACAGACAAGACAGAGTTTGAAGTTTGAGTCTTGCCAAAATATCTGCCTGATAGAATAAAGAAAAATCATCATTATTCAGGAAAATATTACAGAATCCAAATTTTGTTTTGTCTTGGTTTTTCAAGACAGGGTTTCTCTGTGTAGCCTTAGCTGTCCTGGACACTCTCTGCAGACCAGGCTGGGCTGAAACTCAGAGCTCCACCTGTCTCTGCCTCCCGAGTGCTGGGATTAAAAGTGTGTGCCACCACTGCCCAGCTCTGAATCCAGCATCTTTGGCTGTGAGCCTAGCCTTTAACAGCCGAGCCATTTCTCCAGCCCAAGAATCCAGAATGTTAAAAATGGATTATCCATAGCACAGCTCAAAATTAGTAAACCATGAAGAAACGGGAAAACATAAGCCACACTCAAGAAACTAGACAACTGCCCCTGGCGTCCAGATGGCAGAATCAAAGTGAACTTAGAACACTTGGGGTGTATGTATGTGAAGAATTAAAAAAGAAAATCCCAGGCGGAGGTGGCGCACACCTGTAATCCCAGCACACAGGAGGCAGAGGCAAGCGGATTACTGGGAGTTCAAGGCCAGCCTGGTCTACAAAGTGAGTCCAAGACTGCCAAGGCTAACAGAGAAACTCTGTCTCAAACAACCAAACCAAACCAACCAAACAAACCTGTTGGGGGATGGTTTGATGTATTTTCATGTTAATTACTGTTTGTTGTCTGACCCAACCTTTTGTTTAATATGACATTTAAAAATATTTTTATAATTTTAAGGATTCTTTGACAATAAGACAGGTTAACTCCTGACAGTACCAAGCCTAACATAAAGAAGATGATGAGCATTAAAGAACCTCTTTGTGGAGATGGCTTTGAGTGTGACAAAACAGCCACAGGACAAAAATGTCCTCGTTTCTCCCAAAGACAGAATTCTGCCTAAAATGGACAAGCTTGGATACAGACAGAGTCAACTGCCAGACTCTGGCAAGACAGGGTAAACAAGTCCTCAATAGTTCCTGCTTCACAAATGTGTCTGTCAAATATACCGGGCCAAAAGGCTAAAGATGATGCTCCAACGTTATAGAGAGTTTTGGGTGTCTATTCAGACAGTAAACTGTCTCTGTCATTTTTTCATTTTAAAAGCTGCCAACCTGCACTTCCTGTTTATTCAGGTAGTTAATTTATTCCTTCTCAAGTCTCTGATGGGGTTAAAGACTAGATAGTTAATTTTTAAATTAAGTTTAGTTGTTTAGAAATTAAAAAGATACTTTTAGGTTGATAGATTTGAGCTTTAATAAATGTTGATTTAGGTTCAAAACTTTAGATTTACCAAGATAAAATAGATAATATTTTCTACAAGGTTGCCAAACACATTTTGATTAAAAATTATGTGTGTAAGTCTTACCTATTGGTTTTTATAATTTTTCACAATTGTACTTACTACATATTTTAAAAATGGTCTTTTTCATTTAGACAGAAAAGGGGAGATGTTGGGGGATGGTCTGATGTATTTTGATGCTAATTACTGCTTGCTGTCTGACCCAACTTTTTGCTTAATAAAAAGCCATCCCACCTGGGCAGGGCAAAGGAGGTAGGTGGGGCTTAGAGAGAGGAATTCTGAGAAAGGAGACCTGAAGTAAAGAGAGGAAGACCGCCATGGGTTAGCTGGAGGAGAAGCACATGGCCGGCGTGGATGGAGAATCCGGCCCAGATGAAGAACATGAGCAAGTATTTGGGGTTATGGATGGGACGTAGCTTGATAGAAGTTAATTGGAAGCAGATGGCATGGGATTGAGGCCGGGATCCCATGCCCGCCCCACTATGGGAAGTAGTTTAGAGGATTGATATCTGCCCTGCCCCAGGTTAACTAAGGCTATTTAAAAATATAACAAGTGTCTGTGTCTTGATTGCTAGCCGGGCCTACTGATAATACAGATAATTTTTAAAACAATACAAACCAACAACAAAAAAGAAAATCCCAGCAGAGGAACAGCACCTCTTAAAAATATAAAAAAGAATTGCCAATTAAAAAAATAGAAACTGTCAGACTAGATGAAACAAGGTACACACACACACACACACACACACACACACACACACACACACACAGTTTGTGGGTTTTTGTTTGTTTTGATTTTTGAGTCAGGGATTCTCTATGTGGCTGGGTGCCCTGGAACTCTCTGTATAGACAAGACTATCCCTGAGAGTCACCGGCCTCTGCCTCCAAAGTGCTGGGATTAAAGGTGTGCGCCACCATGTCCATCTTGGATTTTTAGTTTCTGAGACCGTCTCTTGTAAACTGAATCTGAAATCACTGTGCAGCTGAGGGTGGTCTTGAACTCTGCAACCTCCTGCTTCTCCCTGCCAAATGCTGGAATTACAGCCTACTGTGTATGTTATTAAGTTTAACAAGAGACATTCTGAGAGGTAAACAATGAGAAAGGATGTACCATGCAAACAGTAAGCAAAAGCCTTGAGTCATAATAACATCAGTTAATTGTATACTCTGTGACATGAAATTAAAAATGACCTATGAGGTTTCTGGCTTGGGATCAGTCGAGGGACAACAGGTACTCTGTCAGATGACAAAGGTAAAAGCCCCTGAGACGGTTCAAGAAGCAGCCAAGGAGATGGAGGAAGAAGACAAAGCGTCCAAGCAGAAACAAAAAAAGAAGCAGTAGGGGTTGAAGCAGCTAAAACAAAGGCTGAGGGTGAGGGCTCTCTGGCTGCAGGTGGAATGAAAAGCCAGGCAAAGAACAAGCTGCTCCTTACGCCTGGGACCACGGTGACCCCTGGCTCCTTTTAAACACCACAGTCCTAGTAATGATATTGTTTGCCACCTACAAAGTGAGCTGCCTGGTATGTGTGCTCAGAGCTGAACTGGGGTTCTCAGAAAAAGCAGCAAGCACTCTGGACTCACTCCTGAGCCATCACTCCAGCCCCGTATTTCTTTGGTGGACATTATTTTTTTTAATATTTATTTACTTATTTATTTGTATTTAGTGCTCTATTCACATGTATGTCTTCGTGACAGAAGAGGGTATCAGATCCTATTACAGATGGCTGTGAGCCACCATGCAGTTGCTGGGAATTGAACTCAGGACCTTTGGGAACAGCTAGTGCTCTTAACTGCTGAGCCATCTCTCCAGCCGCCTTGGTGGACATTATTAATGGCATTTTGAAGAGTTACTTGTTATGAGCTCAGCACCTAGACATGCAAGGGTATAAAAAGTTATCAGAGGAGTTCTGTGTGGTGGCGTATAGCTATAATGCTGGAATATAGAAGGTAAAAGCAAGGAACATCTGGAATCCAAGACCAATACTAGCTACAAAGATAATTCAAGGTCATCCTGGGCTATAGTTTAGCCTATATTAAAAAAATGGAGTTGTTGCGGGGCTCAGTAGTGCACGCCTGTAATCCCAGCACTGAGGAGGCAGAGGCAGGCGGATCTCTGTGAATTTGAGGCCAGCATGGTCTACAGAGCAAGTCCAGGTCAGTACAGAGAGAAACTCTGTCTCAAAGCACAAAAACCAAAAAGTTGTTAAAGTTCCTCAAGAGCTAATGACATCCCAAACAGCCTAACAGAAACTGTACAATTATCTGTAGCAAAGCTGTGACGCTCAATCCCAATCTTGTTACACACTAGCTGTATAACTGTGGTTAAACTACAACCTAGTCATTAGTGTATCTTGGTGAATTCAAGGCCATCCTGGGCTATGGGTCGAATGTGAAGACAGCACGGGCTACATAATGAGACCCTGGTTCAAACAAAACAAATCTTGGAATTAGGTGCACATAAAATGAGATTATGTATCATGCATAGTAGAGGCTTTTATTGGTGGGCAATCAACAATGCTAATTTGAAATTTTCATTTCCAACTGACATATTGTACAAAGCAGCAGGAGGTACTGCATGATAACCCAATGCCTGTATCCATTGCGTAAGCATCAGCTCAGGGAGGGTTGATGTCTCTAGACCCTGACTTTCACCATTTCTCTGTGTTGGAACTCTACATGTCTCCCCGGTCCCTGTCTCCCAACGCACCCCCCCCTACACTCCGCTGTAGAACAGCAGGACTTACTGTTCTCTCACCCCACGCTGCAACTCTTTATTCAGCTCACCACTTCTCTGTCCCTTCCCCTCAAAGGCTACATTTAATGGCCAAAGGAGCAATTCTAGTTACCTTTGATGATACTTACCTTAGTGGCCCTGTGGATTTGAAAACTGGAAAAGCCAGTTACTTATTTTATGAATGTGGTTTAATTTTTAGACATAATGTTTTTAAAAGTAGTGGCTGCATGGATGAAAGTGTCAAACACTTCCTGCATGGGAAGAAGGAGAAAACTTCAAACCCAGCTGGCATCAAGACTGCTCTTTCTAGAATCTTCTCTCCCACCATGTTACTGAAATCCCCCCTTTCAGTCCTGTTGCCTCTGATTTGACATTTATTCAGCAGCTTTCTGGGGCTCTCATATTTTATCTTGCTCACTTGCCTTCCAGTCCATGTCTTTAATTTCTTTTCTTCGTATTTTCTGCCAACTAAATATAGAGCCAAATTAGCTGAGTGTTCATAGGTAACGGGAGTGTCACAAGGTAAGGAGCACGGGAGGAGGTTAGCAAGGACAGCAGCAGCCTGACTGTCTCAGCAAGGCAGTCTTTTGGATCGCTCACTGCGCAGCTAGGCATGCTACCCTAGGCTTTCTCCGAATGGTTTCCTTGAGCAATAAGCTACCCAACACACCTTGCTTGTGGCTGGGCCTTCCTGGATGCAGGGCTCTTCCTTAATGATGACAGCCCTCAGTCACTCCTGTAGAGTCCAAGAACAACACTTTCTAACTTGTTGTTCTTGATGAGGGACCAGTCAGTGTTTATCCAGACTACACGGGAGCCTCGTAGTCTAGGAGGTGGAACGCATCCCTGCCAAGGAGAACATGGAGGGGCAGGGGGATCTCCATGAGACATTCCTGGAAGCACATATAATGTATAACCCTGGAACCTGAACTCCAAAGACTTGATGCAAAGATCCCTTGACCCACCTCACTCCTCTGTCCTGTTAGCTAAGCTAGCAGCATCAGAGTCTTTTTTTTTTTTTTGCCAAGGTGGATGGGAGTTTTGAACACATAGCATATCCCATGGGGATGTCAACTGTGATAGAAACAGCTCTGACCCTGAAAGGTTAAAGGTTATTTTTGCTTTAGCTTCTGCATGTGTATGTGTGCTGGATGAAAGTACAGCCTCGGGCAAGCTAGGCAAGTACTGGACCACTAAGGTACCTCTTTATCTCTGAGGTGTATGTTGACTATCTAACAATGGGACCGCTCCTCAGCAGCCACCATTAGACTATCATTACATTATCTGAACTTTTCATCAATGTTTCCCAATATGCTTAACCTAGCTAGTTTCAAGAGCAATTATTTATAACTACCTTATTTCTTATACTTAAAAATGCTATTTTTACAAAAAGTGAGTTACCAAGATAAAAAGCTTCTGATGCTAATTTAAAATAATTTCTAATCAAAAGTGTGTGTGTGGGCGGGGGGTGGGGTAGTCAGAACTCGATGTTTTGTTTCAAGAGCTCAATTGTTCTCAGTTTGGTTTTCCTCATTCTTCCTCCCTTGCAGGAGTCTTCAGGTTGTCCCAATGCACTGCTAATGGTCCTGGAAAAGCTACATAGCATTGAACTCTGACATCATGGCTATTATACCCTAAATAAAACCACAAGCAGAGAAATAAGGGCACGCTTGAAAGTGGTCAAATTTAACCTTAAACCGTCTCCCAAACGAGTCTCTCTCCTTCTGCCAATAAGGAGGTTCTGCAATAAAAGGGCATTGTCCTGTCAGACCACAGGACAAAAATTGCTCTTTCTCTAAGTAGGAAAAAAAGTATTGAGGCATGTTTCGAAACACAAGTCTTTTTTTTGTTTTTGTTTTTGAGACAGGGTTTCCCTGTGTAGCCTTGGCTGTCCTGGATTCACTCTGTAGACCAGGCTGGCCTGGAACTCACAGAGATCTGCCTGCCTCTGCCTCCCAAGTGCTAGGGTTAAAGGCGTGGGCCACCACACCTGGCTCAAAAGTCTTAATGTTGAAAGTTTCTCAAAAAGCTTAAAAAGGGAAAAATATCCTCCTTCCTTTTCTTCTAACTCAACTTCCCTCTCTCCTCTTTCTGTCAGGAGTATCAAATGCATACTCAGCCTCTGCGCTGGTCTCCTGAGGACATCTTAAGAGATGAAAACAATCCATCTTGGGGACATTCCTGGGGATCACACATGCTAGGCAAGCACTCTAGCACTGAGTTGAGGGCTTGGCCCCTTAGCTGTAGCATCCTTAAAGGATGAGGGTATACTTCCTACTCTTCTTTTACTCCCTCTCAGGCACTGGGATTCAAATATAATAGCTAGAGCTGAAGTGATAGGCTGGGGAGATGGCTCGGTGGGTGAAGTTCTTACTGTGCACGCTTAAGGACCTGAGTTCAGAGCCCAGCATGCATAAAAGCCAGGCTCAGCAGACAACACCTGTAAGAGTGTGTGTTTGTGGAGGGGGCCAACACAGAGAGACAGGTTGGACCTGGAGGCTTGCTCACCCTAGTCAGTCTAACTAAAATGGTAAGCTCCGGGTTCAGTTCAGACCCTGCCCGTACCCCCAGCTTCCACATGCACATGCATGAGGGAACACATTTGTATCTACACATATGTACATCACATGCATACCAGAGTTAACTGTTCCATGGCTCCTCACCAAACCAAACAACAACAAAACCTAGACTAGGGAAATGGCTTAGTCTGTACATTAAGGAGCTGAACCTACTGTATAAAACTGTTGGTGGGGTTCAGGGCTGGAGAGATGGCTCAGCAGTTAAGAGCCTTGTCTGTTCCTCCAGAGGTTCTCAATTCCCAGCAACCACATGGTGGCTCACAACCATCTGAAATGTGATCAGATGCCCTCTTCTGGCATGTACATGCAAATAGAGCACTCTTATACATAAAATAAATAAATTAATAAAATCTTTTTTTTTAACAAAGAGTATTGAGCCAGGTGTGGTGGCACACGCCTTTCATCCCAGCACCCGGGAGGCAGAGGCAGGCAGATCTATGTGAGTTCGAGGCCAGCCTGATCTACAAAGTCAGTCTAGGACAGCCAAGGCTACACAGAGAGACCCTGTCTCAAAAAACTAAACAAAACAAACAAACAAAATTATTAGGTTTAATTCCCAACACAATTGCCTCTACTCTAATCCCTGGGGCTCTGACACTTTGGCCTTCACAGGTCCTAGGCATGCACGTGGCGCTCAGACATACATGTAGGTAAAACACACATACATATAAATAAACATTAAAAAAAAAAAAGCAAGACATGGGCAAGGTGGTACACATCTGTAATCCCAGCATTAAAGCTTCCTGGGAACCACTGGCTAGTACACTTGCCTATTTGCCAAGCTCTAGGCCAGTGAGAGACCCTGCCTCACAAAACGAAACTAAAAACCATGAATGGTGCCTGAGGAATAACACCCTGGGCTGTCCTCTAGCCTCTATGTGTGAGCCTGTGTGTGCGCGCGCGCGCGTGCGCGCGCGTGTGTGTGTGTGTGTGTGTGTGTGTGTGTGTGTGCGCGCGTGTGCACGTGCGCGCACGCGCGCACTGATGTGCACCAGACAAGCTGTGTCAACCTCCAGGACTTTCATGGAAAAGAAAGACATCTGTGCCTTATCTTTACAACCCTTTGGTACTAGGGACCCTTCCCAGGACATCAAGCACACTGAGCAAGTATTCTAATACCCAGCCCAACTCGGGATCTTATTGGGCCATCGTCAGTTTGCACTTTCTATCTCTTGCAGCCAGTTCTGGTTCTGCAGAACGCATGCTTCCCTGTTTCTGCACATGCTGTCACTTCAACTAGACTATAGGTTCCTGGGGAATATAAGCTCTGATACTGCACAGCACCAAAATACTTAATGACTAACCTAGATTTCAATGAGCTTGTTATTACATAATTGTGGACAGGGTGTTACTCTTTAATATTAGCTGAGGGGTGGAGCATAATGATAAATGTTTGGGGAAAAAAGGCCAAGGTAAAAGCTGGTCCAGATATACTCAGGATCACTGTTTTCCTCTTGTTTTTGTTTTACTCCAGGATTTGAGCGAAAACAGGACATTAATTCTGGTATACAATGTTCCCTATTAAGCTTTGCTACAACATGTAAGTTTACTTTATTATTTCACTATGTTCTCATGCTTGCCTCAAACTCCTAGGCTCAAGTGATTCCCCTGCCTCAGTCTCCTGAGCAGACATAGATATATCACAAAGAAAGACTCTGTGTGTGTGTGCATGCATGTGTGCATTTGGAGGCCAAAAGACAGCCGCTGGCATCAGGCTCCAAATTCCACTGTGTTGGAAACAGGGTTTCTGTCATCTTTTTCTGTGTCCTATGCCAGGCCAGCTGCCTGTGGTCTCCTGGGTTCTCCTGTCTCTCTTCCCTTCTCCTGGGTTCTAGATAGCTGTGCTCTGGTATCTGGTGTTTGTTTGTTTTGTTTTTAAACCTGGGTCCTAAGGGTCCCCATGCTTGCATGGCAGACGGTTTTCTCACCAGAGCCATTGCTCCAGCCCCTGAATTGGGATTTTTAAAAGAAGCCAGCATAGGGCTAAAGAGGTGGCTCAGCAGTTAAGAGCACTGGCTGCTCTTGCAGACCACCTGGGTTCAAATCCCAGAGCCCACATGGCAGCTCACAACTGTCTGTGTAACTCCAATTCCAAGGGACCTGACACCCTCACACAGACATACATGCAGGCAAAACACCAACGCACATGAAATAAAAATAAAGACATCTTTTAAAAAAGGAATCCAGCAGGGTGATAAGGCCTAGCACCGGGAGTGATAGTGCCTGCCATTTGTAGCTCCTGGAAAACTGCAGAGGGGAAGTGAGAGTGCCATGCCAGCCTGGGCTACATACTGAGTTCTAGGCTAGCCTAGACTACTAAGTGAGACCCTGTCTCAAAGACAAAGAACTACCTTTTTCTTAGTCCTCCGGTTTCCATGCAATGTTTTTTCTTGTGGCCTCAATCTGCCTTATTTTGTATGCCCTCTAGAATGTCTCAACAGGTTAATAAAATTGGAAAGAATGTATCTGGCTCAAAAGTAGTCTCCCACAATAGGACATTCCCCAGCCATCGTGCTGTGACACCGGTCACAGTGAGCAGGCTAAACATTCTCCCTCCAAGCCCACTTACCTTTGACCTAGTTAGGAATACCTTTGCTCAACATTATCTTATATAAACTTTGGCCTAGTTTCTTACCCATCAGTCACGGGTTTTGAGTTAAGTGGAAAATGCTGTGTTTACATCAACCATAAACCTTTCCGCTTCACTCATCCATAGGCTGGGAGTTAGCTTCTCTCTAGTGCCTCAGTATCTTAGCAGAGACAGGGTCAGCAGTTCCCAGCTGACCTCACAGAACCCAGCTCCCCCCCCCAAAGACCATGAGTGGAGCTGGGTCCCTCTGCATCATCTGGCTGTTTATCTCTGTCTACAAAACTCGGTATCAGGAGACATTATACTGATGTCCACATGCTCCTGAAAAGAAAGGAGGCGTGGCTTGTGCTTCTAAATTATACAATTTACGACTCTGTATGGAGACTAAAGATGACAGAAAGAAGACAAACAGCAGGGCGCTGTGGCGCACGCCTGTAATCCCTGCACTCAGGGAGGCAGAGGAAGCCTGGTCCCAGAACTCTGGGAGGCAAGGCCAGCCTGGTCTACAAAGGGAATCCAGGACAGTCAGGGCTACACAAAGAAACCCTGTTTTGAAAAACAAAACAAAACAAAACAAACAAACAAACAAAAAAGAAAGAATGAAGGAATGAAGGAAAGAAAGGAGACAAACATTTTCTAAAGACACACTTTGTGTAGACAAGTACTGTATATGATCCAAGTAAATTCTCTGAAGTAAGAGATGGAACTGGGATAGGGCAACACAACTGCTTGGACCACTCTGTAAGTGGCAGTCCCATAATGTGAGTCCAGGTTAATGCTAAAGCCTACATAGGCCCCTTCCTCAAGCCTTGTTACCTGACAGCTCCCCAGCCACGCCCACAGTACCTTAGCTCTCTTTTGCTTCTCCACGACTCAACACAGCCTTCTGTCAAGCTTTCAGATTTACATTTTACTTTAGTGGTTTTGGAAACTCCCCGCAGTCTCTGTGGTAAATTACAAAGAACATTCCGTCCGAGCTTGCAATCCCTGCTCATTGACTCTGGGATAACTATCTGATTTGTTCCAGTCTGATTTGGAATGTTACAAAAGTAACACTGTGTGGGAGTTCTCAGTGTGGGCCTCAGAGGCCCTGACAGCTTTGGCTTTTGCATTCAGTAAACTCTCTTACAACAGCAGCAGTAGCAGCAGCAGCAGCAGCAGCAGCAGCAGCAGCAGCAGCAGCAGCAGCAGCAGCGCAGGCTGAGCCTGAGGGTACACCAGGCATCATGCCAGCTGAGCCGAGCAGTCCCAGCTGTGGTTCCCCAGCATGTGGCTGTCTTGACAGCTGACAATATATGCACTGACAATATATGATCCTGGCCCAAACCCCAAGACACATTCAGCAACCTTAGCCCAAACTGTCAGCCCCTGGGACTGAGCAGAATAGTTGTCTTCAACCATAAAGTGCTGGAGGGTTTGTTAAATGGCAAAGCTAACTGATACACCCCCACCCTACCCCACCCACCCCGACTTAGAGCAGAGTCTTGGAATATTTTCCTTGAGGCTTTATTTGTAGAACCAGAAATTCTTTGTTGCATGTGTCTATCTGTTGAATGTACTTATCAGTAATGGAGTATGCATGTGAGTACATGTGCATGGAAGAAAGAGGTTAAAGGTCTCTGAGTGAACCCAAAGCTCATCAGTCTGGGTGGAGCGGCTGGCCTGTGAGTGTCAGTGACTTGACACCCTCTATGTCCCCAGTGCTGGGGTTACAGGCATATGTCATTGTGCTTAGCTTCCTTTTCTTTTTTAGGTTTTATTTATTTTATGTATATGAGAGTTTATCTGCACATATGCATGTGTATCATGTTGCATGCTTGGTGCCCACAGAGGTCAGAAGGGAATCTAGAACTAGGTTTACAGACAGCTGTGAGCTGCTATGTGGGTGCTGGAAACTAACCCTGGTCCTCTGCAACAGCGCTCTTAACTGCTGAACTATCTCTCCAGTCTCTATGCTCAACTTTTCACACGGATTCTGGGGTCTGGACTTGGGTTCTTGTGTGGACTGGGCAGGCACTGTACTGACTGAGCCATGACCAGCCGGACCAGAGGTGCTTGGCACCTAAAGGTAAGTGGCCCTATGCCCCAAGGCCACTGAGGAGTTCCCTGATAAAGGCTTGCTGTTTCTCCCTTCTTCTGGCAAAGGCAGGAACTCCTCACATGCACACTGCTGCTCAACTAGTGTGCATGACCCCTGGGGTCAGTTCTGTAGTGACAAATGTATAACCACAGCACTCCAAGGCTAGAATGGGAGGTCCAGAGGTTCAAGGCCATGCTTGAACTGACCCACCCTTCTCTTTCTCACAAGGTTCCAGAGAGAAGTACAAAGTTTCTGATTCTTTGTGCTTGCCTTACATTTTGGCTACATAGTGACTTTGAGGCTAGCCTGGACTACATGAAGTTCTGCCTCAAAACTGGAGTTAGAGAGGGTGGCTTTGTAGACTCCCACCTTTTTAGCACGGCCAATTTTTAGATGCAAATTAGAAACATGCTTTGACTTAATTGGATGTTGCTTAAAAATGAAGCAATTATGTATTCCTCGTGAACTTCTGTAAACTGTCTGTGCAGAGGAATCTGAGCCTCTGAGAGAATGCTCCTCTACAGACATAAGAGGCTTTGGCGGCATACGCCTGTAATCCCAGCACTCGGGAGGCAGAGGCAAGTGAATTGCCATGAGTTTGAGGCTAGCCTGGTCTACAAAGCGAGTCCAGGACAGCCAAGGCTACACAGAGAAACCCTGTCTCAAAAAAAAAAAAAAAAGCCTTTGCCTGTATAAGATCAGAGTCTTGTTAAGACAGAATTATCTATTATGACATTTCCCTCTGCACCACAAATTTATTCACATAAACTCAACATTAGTTTTCATACACACTGAGTGTTTCCAGTTTATCCAGAGTGAATTCTAAATACAAGTCGCAGAGTGTTTAGCGTGGTTAGTCACTGCTGTGCTTGCCCTCAGCTGACGAACATACAAAACCAGAATCTCTCATAACAGCCCTGCATTAAGAAAGCTCTAGAGCTGAATCTGAAGTGTAAAGCTGCCAAGTCGCTTGGAATAATTAAATTGTACCTGGTGGCCAAGCTGAATAATGGTCCCTCAAAAATGCTATGTTATCATCTGGCCACCAGCCACGTGCACCTGCAAATTCAGGTGGACAGAAAAGGAACGGATTGCCTGTGGAAAAATAATGATGACGCCGAACAATTCCCCCCCTTTGGACCTAGGCCAGGTAGGTAAGATGAACAAATCTAAGGTCCACATTCAAAGTGACATGAGGGCCTCTGTACACTCTCAGGGACATGGAGCTGCTGTTCTGCAAAGCACTATCTGGTGGGGTCTAGTGCTCTATGTGGGAGGAGGTGGCGCCAGTCTCATTTGCTCATTCACCCTATGCCTGTGTGGCTAGCGTGCTAAAAATGATTTCCTGTGAGGTGATCGTTAGGAAACAGAGACAGAAGAATGAGGTATAAGTAACAACTTAGGAGTGTAAGCACATGCACACCTGTGTGTGTGTGTGTGTGTGTGTGTGTGTGTGTGTGTGTGTGTGTTTGTGTATTTGAAACATACAGTGAAGGGAAAAAAACCTTGATTTTGAGGGGGGGATTTTTTTTTTTTGAGACAGGGTTTCTCTGTGTCAGCCTTGGCTATCCTGGAATTCACTGTGTAGACCAGGCTATCCTCGAACTCACAGAGATCCACCTGCCTCTGCCTCCCAAGTGCTGGGATTAAAGGCATATGCCACCACCACCCAGCTTTTTTGGTTTCCTATTAAAGACAGGGTTTCTCTGTGTAGCTCTGGCTGCCCTGGACTCACTCTGTAGACCAGGTTGGCCTTGACCTCATAGAGATACATCTGCCTCTGCCTCCTGAGTGCTGGGATTTAAAGGCGTGCAACAGCACTGCGGTGGGAGTGGACTTTTTCTTTTCTTTTTTTAGATAGGGTGTATATCCTAATGGCCTAGATCTAACCTTGAACTCCAAGAGTTCTACCTGCCTCTGCTTCCCTCATGCTGGCCACATGCTCACTCAGCTTCATATAGCAGTAAGAATTAAGTGAAAAATGGGAAACAGTCTTTCACAGGTACCTGTATCCTAAGTCTTCACTGAGATGGATCATATGAAGGATGTAGGATTCTTTGCTTGTTCCAGTGAGGCCAGGCAAGAGCAGGATAGTAGGTCTGGTGCTGGCATCCACATAACATGCACTGTTATTGTTATCAAACCAGTCCAGTGAGATCTGTCCTCCATCTGCTGTTCTAATGAGTTCGCTGAAAGTAACAATTCCAGACACATTACCAGTCAGTAGTCCTTTGAGTCGCATCTTTGTTTTTTTCATTCTACAAATATGACATTATCTGGTCATCTCAAACGTATGTATGTACATTCATAAATATACACATATCTGTAAAAGTCATCTTCTTTCAGTATAAAAACATTATAAAGATTAATGCCATATTTCTAGCAGCCCTGATAAGAGGTAATGGACTCCAAAAGGGAATAAGTAGGGTAATTGTGTGTGTGTATATATATATATGTGTGTGCGTAAGAGAGAGAGGAGAGAGAGAATGTTGTCAAAAATACATTATATACAAGCACAAAATTATCAAAAAAAGCCAATAAAATATTTTTAAAAATTAATTTAGAAAAGAATAAACTTCAAAGAACTTAAAATATTTGCGGTGGGAATGTGGTAGAGCCCCTGCCTAACATGCATGAAGCTTTGGATTTATTCGTGGTAGCACATAGACACACACACACACACAGAGGCCTTAATACACTTACGTTAATTATTTCCTTATTACTCTCCAATGCCTAGCATTAACCCCTGTTTGATTGCGGTCACACAGATACCGGCAGGGAATTGTGAGGAAGGCTGGCGTACAATTCTTTTGACTCAGAGATGCAGCCCCTCACTGCGTGCCTTACAAGATTTGCTTCTTGAATGACTTCTCACAGGGCATCTATGGACCCAGGAGGACAAATTGGGAGGAGAAAAGGAACTCTGGAAATACTAGATGACTCAGGGAAATGTAACAGACTCTGTCTACATCTCACGGTTACTATGTCCCCGTTCACATCTGCAGCACCTCAGAAACACTATCCTCAAAAAACCCATGTGCTTGTCACCATGAGCTCTTCTGTGGGGAGACACACACAATCTGAAGCGATTGACAGCTGTCTGATCCCTATCCCGGCACTGTCAACACTTGAGTACTTTAGTGCATCTCATCAAGATGTCTAGGTCCTCAAGGACAAATGGAAATGACAAATTGGAAAACAGTACACCCCACCCCCGACCCCAAGGTGCTTCTCACATCCCAGAAATAAGCCAGGACTCCTATTCTGCCCATTTATATTAGGGTGAAAAGGAGAAAAGATGAAAGAGGGGGAAATTCCTGAATAATTTTCTACAGCTGGCGGGAGGTGGGTAGAGAGGGCATCCCTCCTATTTTCTGGTCTCTTTAATTCTGTTTACTTTGTAACCACGGGTCTATGAACCAAGAACTGGAAGCGGGAATTAGAACCCGTGATTTAGAAGACATGCCTCAAGGTGGACATTCACTTACTTCCTGTACTGCACCAGGGGCTTGGCAGTGATGAAGGGTCTCAGCAGCGTCTGTCCTCGGCTCTCCCAGCACCAAACCGTCGGGTAGTAGGTTTCTGTCACCACCGGACAGTGGTCCTGGAGGAAGCGGCTGAAACTTTCCCCTCCAGTCACTAACTGGGGTTTCTGCCGGGAGAAGCAGCATCGGTGAGGGGTCCAGAACAAAGTTTACAGAGGCCATAAGCCAGCAACCAGTGGACTTATAGGTGTCCCCACCCGAAGGCCGCGCGCGAGCCCTCCGGTTCCGTCTCCCGGAGACTGGTGCACAGAATCCACAATCACAACAGTCCCAAGCTGCGCTCAGTCGCATCCCAGGGGAAAGGCGAACAGAGAGCGCCGGGTGTCCTCCCCGAAGTACCGCAGCTGTGCTAGCCGGCCGGGGCAGCGGCCACCGGGTGGACCTGGAGCAGGACCCCGCACTTTGGCGGGCGGCTAGCGTCGCCCGCGCGCCCCCGGGGCCCGGCACGCTCCACTGCCCCCGCCCCCGGCTCACCTTGGCAATGCTGCTCAGGTAGTAGCAGGCATAGGCGACGCTGAAGCCCAGGATCAGCGACAAGCCCACGCCCGAGCCGAAGAAGCCGACGCGGACCTGGTGCTCCAGGTAGAGCGCCAGCTCCCGGGACAGCACCCGCAGGTCCATGGCCAGGCGCTGCATGGCTCGAGCGCAGCACAGCTGCGGCGGAGGCCGGCTTGCTGGAGCGCGGGGGACCGGCGACCGGCGACGCGGAGGCGAGGCGCCTGCGGGGCGGAGCGTGGCACCGGCCTCGGCCAACGGCGGCCTGGGAGGCGGGGCCCGCCTCGCCTCGCCCCACCCTACTTGCGAACCTTCCAGACGTGAGCTGGAACGCCCGTGGCCGTGGACCCCCGGGTGTCCCTCCAGAGCCAGGATCCCGGGAGAAAACGGGCCCTGCCGCCACCTGCGGTGACCTTGAACAAGAAGACTTGGCGAGCTCGGGAGGCAGCGGTTTGCAGAGAAGCTGGGCCCTTGCTTCGGATTCCAAGGAAGCTGCGGAAGGAGAGCTTTTGCACTACGTAGAGGGAGAATGAGTCCTCCATCTCACAGGAGCTCGCGTGCCTAGGGACACTATTGAAAGAGAAAAGATCCCATCAGCCGCAGACACTCACACTTGACTTTCAGTTTCCCAGTGAGTCTTGTAAATAGCTTACGGCTATTAAATGAGAACTAGGTCTTGAAAAGGTCAGGAACCGGAAATAAGATTAATGAGACTCACAGGTGTATAGTAATTCGGGCTGATTACCCAGCATGCGCACAGGAAAGCATTTATGAAGTAGGATCTCAGGCTTGTTTGTGGCAACGTGACAGAAGTCTGAGGATAAAGACATCTGAACCAAAGGTGGCAAAATTAAAAGGAAACAGTGAAGCAAGCTAAGGGCTGACGAGACTATGAAAAATGTCACAGTTTTAAATTATTTGAATATATTGGGGTTTTTTTTTTCTTTTTTTTAAAGGCAGAGTCATATGTAGCTCAGGCTGGTCTTGAACTCACTATGTTGCTAAGAACTTCTGATCTCCCTGCTTTCACCTTCCTAGTGCAGGGATTACCAGTCATACTGGAATCACCACCAACCCACGTTTATACAGTGCAGGGGACAGAACCTAGGGGTTTGCGCCTGCTAGGCAAGCGCTCTATCCGCTGAGCTACAGTCCTAGCTGTAGTGCTTGCTTCTATATGAGCACTTGTGTATTTGTGGATTACAGTGTGAGATGGCAATAGGGATCAAATCAGGGCAACTAGCAGACTAGTCCCTTGCTGCAGACATTCATCATGTCTTCATGTTGGGAACATAACAGTTCTGAAATAATAAGGTGGTGTCAGCCTGCTAGGATTGTGAGTTAATGATCTTTTGGCAGGGAAATGAGATGGGTTGGAAGTCAGCAGTTTATTTGGCTTTGATTTGGTGGTCATGGAAGCTTGTTGGCGTTGATCCCAGAATAACTCTCCTTCGACTGAAGAAAGCTCTCTGGATCTTTCACTGTTTTGTTTTGTTTTGTTTTTGTTTCTCAGACTAGCACTTTTCTATTTTTCTAATTTTTAAAAAAAGATTTATTTATTATGTATACAGTGTTCTGCCTGCATGTGCACATGTACTCCAGAAGGGGGCACCAGATCTCATTATAGATGATTCTGAGCAACCACGGGGTTGCTGGGCATTGAACTCAGGACTTCTGGAAGAGCAGTCAGTGCTCTTAACTTCTGAGTCATCTCTCCGTAGATTACCAGTTTTCAATCTGTGGTTCTAGACTCGTTTGGGGTTTGAAGAACCCTTTCAAAGGGCTCACATATCAGCTATCCTGCATATCAGATATTTACGTGATGACTCATGACAGTAGCAAAGTTACAGTTATGAAGTAGCAACAAAGATCATTTTAAACCTGGGAGTCACCACAATGTGAGGAACTATTAAAGGTTTCGGCATTAGGAGGATTGAGAACCACTGCTCTAGACTGCCTGGCCTCCAGATCTCTGTGGAGCTGAAAATGACCTTGAACTTCTCGTTCTCCTGCCTCCGTCTCCCAAGGACTGAGATTACAGGGTGGTACTGCTGCCACATCCAGGGTTATGGGGTACTGCGGACCAAACCTAGAGTTTTGTGCATGTTAGCAAGCACTCTATCACCACACCACATCCCCAGCCCCTTGTTTTATTTTTTTTCTTTTTTTCTTTCTTTCTTTCTTCCTCCCTTCCCTCCTTTCTTTTTTTGTTTTTTGTTTTTCGAGACAGGGTTTCTCTGTGTAGCCTTGGCTGTCCTGGACTCATTTTGTAAACCAGGCTAGCCTTGAACTCACAGTGATCCGCCTGCTTCTGCCTCCTGAGTGCTGGGATTAAAGGCGTGCACCACCATGCCCTGCTTTCTTCTTTCTTTCTTAAGACAAGGTCCTGCTTTATAGCCAAGATTGACCTGAAACTCACTGTGTAGCCTGGGAGACCTGGAGCTCACAGTCATCCTGCCTCAGCAGCCCAAGTACTTGCTGGACTTACAAATGTGTGGCACCAGCTGGGCCCCATTAATCCCAGCAGAGGCAGGCAGATCCATGTGAGTTCGAGGACAGCCTGGTCTACAAAGAAAGTCCAGGACAGCCAGGGCTACACAGAGAAACCCTGTGTAGCCACAACATCATGAACCTTTTTTTTTTTCCTTCAGTTTCATGTAAGATAAGGTCTTGCTGTGCAAGATGGCCAGGGACCTTCATGGTTCAGGCTGGCCTGGAACTTGTGGTACTCCTCCATTCTGAACCTTGCCAGTGCTGTGACCACAGGCCTGTGCCACTGTGCCCAGGAATATGTGTCGTTTTGTTTATGTGTATGGTGCTGGGGACTGAGCTCAGGGGCTCATGCAAGCTAGAAAAGCACTATACAATTGACCTGCACATCTGGTGCTCTATCCGTGACCTGCACACCCTGGCCTGTGTCTCCCCACTGTACCTGGATGCCCAAGCCTCTTTTCTCTTAGGATATTTACAGTATTCCTTTTTAAAAGATTTATTTATTTATTATTATGTATACAGTGCTTTGCCTGCATGTACACCTGCAGGCCAGAAGAGGGCATCAGATCACATTATAGATGGTTGTGAGCTACCATGTGGTTGCTGGGAATTGAACTCAGGACCTTTAGTAGAGCAGACAGTGCTCTTAACTTCTGAGCTTTCTCTCCAGCCCCAATTTACAGTATTCCTTAACACAAGAACCTAGACTCCTAAATTACAGGTGAGAGAGTGAGATTCTGGGTTTTATTCACTTTCAACTAACTTATTTGATGACCAAGAGACCAAAGACTTCAAAATTAGAGGCACAGAGGAGTAAGCACTTCAACGGGAGGAAATCTGCTGTGGTGGGGCGGGGTGGGGTGTATCAGTTGTAGTAAGGAGGGGTACTTAGAATAACAGGAAAAACCAATTTGGGTTTATTGTACATAGAAATGTATTAAAACAGCATTCAACAGTGGAGGAACTCTTTCTACTAGGTTTGGGAATTAAAGGCAATGCCTTACCATGTTGAAGAGCTGATCAGCAGGCAATGCTTACTCAGCATACGGAAGGACCAGGCTTTGATCTGCAGCACTGCATACCTTGGGCATTGTGGTGCATGATTGTAATCTCAGCACTTGGGAGGTAGAAGCAGGAAGCTCAGAAGTTCAAGGTCATCCTCCACTGTATAATTAGTTGGAGACCAGCCCGGGGTACATGATATTCTATGTCCCTCCCTGCAAATGTTGCAGAGCTGGTCCCGTGCTGGCAACACTCCTATCATTTCTAAGCTTTCTGCCATGGTGTTGGGCATCCACACTTACCACACTGGGCTCAAGCTCTGCTTTCAACATTGGCACCTTGACCTCTGTAAACAAGGGGCTATCGTCTTTGCCTCTTGCTTGTAGGCATTTCCCATGGTTCCTGCTTCTTAACTTGGCTGGTACAATGCAGTCTGGGTTACAGGCCAGCTTTTCTATGGCGGTAGGAGAACAGCCACCTGGTGTTTGTTGTTTCTCCTGTGTGTGGTGCTGGGGATTGAGCCTACAGCCTCATGCAATGTTGAAAACTGCCCCGCCACTGAGTTCTATCCCCAGCTCCCATTTTCAGCTACAATCTACAGTCAAAAGGCAGCTGGAGAAGAATTTCTGAAAGGATGTGAGCAAAGACTGAGTATCTTAGCCCAACTTTCCATTGCTATTGCAGAGTTGCCAGGGTCAGAGTGGTTTTCAAAGGAACGAACTTTGTGTTTCTGGAGATTCATGTCCAAGGTGAGGGACCTCATCCTACAAGAGTGTCACACACAGTCAACATCAGAGAGACGGCAGGCTGTGCAGAAGAGACGAACAGAAGTGGCCTTGAACACCTGTTCCTCAGGATGCACCCAGTTCCATGAAACCAAGCACTTACTGCTGTGAGAATTAACTTAGTCCTTCCAGAAAGGGAAGAACCCTTGTGGCCTCCCCAGTACCTCCTCAAGGCCTCGTTACCATCAGCATTGATACCCTAAGGACAACATTTTGACATGGTTTCAAAGGTAGCACACCATATTAAAATATAGCCTATAAAATACATCTCTAAATAAGTTAAAACATTCAACCCTTCGATATTCAAAAATAAGAAACCTAGTAAGAAAAATTGTTTTTCTGTTATGCTTTTTAGATTTTTTTGTTTGTTTTTTGAGACAGGCTTTCTCTGTGTAGTCTTGACTGTCCTGGACTTGCTTTGTAGATCAAGCTAGCCTTGAACTCACAGAGATCTGCCTGCCTCTGCCTCCCAAGTGCTGGGATTAAAGGCATGCACCACCACCGCCCGGCATAGATGTGTGTGTGTGTGTGTGTGTGTGTTGAGGCCCTTCACACTTCTAGAGCTGGAGCTACAAGCAGTTGTGAGCTACCTCACCTGTGGATGCTGGGAAGTGAGTTCCAGTCTTCTGAAAGAGCAGCAAGCGCTCTAAACCACTGAACTATTTTCTATACCCCTCTTTATGCATTTTTTGCTAAAATGCCACAGTGAACATTTGTCAAACAAACAAAAAAAAATGTGTGTGTGTGTATGTTTCAAGACAGGGTTTCTCTGTTTTAGCCCTGGCTGTCCTGAACTCACTCTGTAGACCAGGCTGGCCTCCAGAAAAGAAGAATGGATGATTCCAGAGGGTGAAAAAAGGCAGCTACATATGAAAAAACATAATTGACTTGTCATTAAATACCTTTAAATTTTTTTGTCCTGACTTTTACCATATGTAAACAACAACAAAAGGCAAAGAACTTTATTAGTTAACATTGTTTCAAGGTTAAAAGCCAAACCACAGAATGTACCCTGGCTTTACTCTTATAAACTTTGGCAGAATGTCTCTGTTTGCTATCGGGAAACTGCACTGGGATCTGTGAAGGTGAAGGCTGTGGGTGGAATCCTATGAGCACCCTGCGCAGATTACATTGTAAAAAGAAGGATTACAAGAAACCTGCTAGTCTCTGGTGCCATGTCACTGTGCTAATCGTCTATAAGCATTATTCCTGGATTTCCTAGGAAATCCATTCAGCCCCACAGCTTAGAGGATGAACTTTGGAGAATTTTTGCTTTGGTTTGGTTTTGGGTGCTGAGGAGTGATTGTGCAGCATTGACAGTATGCGTGTGTTTATCAGTGAGCTTTGCCTCCAATGCTGGAGAAAAACCACAAAACTGACTGGGCAGCTATGGCCTCGCCCAGGGTACAATGCTGGTAGCACTTTTCCTCTTGCCCTAGAATTGAATGTAGTACATATACATGCACGGGGTATCACATGCCCAAAGCTGGGGAGCTACACAGCTGTCTGGGTTTAGGACGTGAGGTTTAACCTAGTCTAAATACCCAATGCCAACATTCTAGGTACTTCCCTGTCTTCCTGGGCTGCATAGACAGACTGGAGTGGGAGAAAAAAATTGGGGCTTAGCATTGTTGGCCCGAGAATTTATTTTAAAGTCCTTTCTTTTTTTCTTTTTTCTTTTTTTTTTGAAACAGGCTGTCCTGTCCTGGACTCACTTTGTAGACCAGGCTGACCTCGAACTCACAGACGTTTGCCTGCCTCTGCCTCCTGAGCGCTGGGATTAAAGGTGTGTGCCACCATCACCCGGCTTAAAGTCCTTTCTGATGGCAGGTACATAAATGCTGTCTTCTTTGTGAATGAATCCCTAGCTCAGGATGGGGAAGAGATGGGCAAGCGCTCCTGTGGCTGGGCAGGTCTGCAGAGCACATTCTTGAATGGCTCCTTAGAGGCTCACTCTTGCGCGGTGCCTTCCAACAGGCCTTCTCGGCTCCACAGCCTCTGTCTTGCCCAGGAGTCTTTCTTCAGGGGGCAACTGCATTTGTGTCATTCTTTGCCAAGCAGCCTTTATACTGATGAAGCTGCAGGGGGCTAGGGTCTGGGTCGGTGACAAAGTTCATACATGACAGCTAGGTTTCACAGCCCAGGGCTACACAGCGAGCAGAAAGCCAGACACACGGACAGCTGCAAGTTAGGAAGACATGCTTGCTTAGAGCCTAACTTTCATGTTTTTGATTTCTTTTGTTTTTAGACGAGAGTTTCCTCTGTAGTCAAGGCTACTTGGAACTACTGCTGGAGCGGTGGGTATGGACCACCATGCCCAGCTGGAGTCCCTGTTTATTAGCCTATATATGTAGAGACTCAAGGATATTTACCTACTTACAGGAGGATTAGAGTCCCCAAGCACATTATTTTATTTTTTTAAGTTTTATTCATTGATGGATCGATTGTGCGCGTGTGCGGTTGCTCCCATGCGAAGGGACAGGTATGGAGGTCAGGTGAGAACTTGCAGAAGTAGGTTGTCTTCTACAACGTGGGTCACGGCGACTGAGCGCAGGCTGTCACACCTGGCATCTTGCCTCTTACTTTATTTCTAAACTTCTTAGGGCTGTGGCCACTGATGATGCTTTCATTTTGGCTCTTGGACAGTCTTCCTCTGTCATTGAAGTATTTCCTTACTGTGCAGTCACACAAGGAATTATTTCTAGTACTGTTACAGGCTTATTTGGCCATTTTTCTGCCCAAAGC
Source organism: Acomys minous (assembly GCF_964271855.1). Lineage (NCBI taxonomy): Eukaryota > Metazoa > Chordata > Mammalia > Rodentia > Muridae > Acomys > Acomys minous. The sequence continues at coordinate 72,631,697 of NC_140486.1, read as the reverse complement.
CTAAAGCTAATTGGGTACTTCACTAAAGAGCCATGGTTTGTTCGTTCTTTTTGCTTTTTTAAAATCAAGAGTGATGTAGCCACTGTCGTTGGGATACCACTGTGATGCTATGAGCTCAGCGCCATGTACATGTACATTTGTATGTCTGCAATTATTTCTACCTGTATCCATCAGGACACTGTAGTAGGTAAAGATGAATGTCTGAACCCTCACATGAGTTCCCTGAGGGTTCACAAGGAGGAGTTACATCTCTTAGCAACGCTCTTGTTTCCCTTCTTCCACTGTTGGATGAAGCAAAAATTCTATCTGCAGCAGAGTGCATCCTATGTCTTACCCTTCTCAAATGTGCAACAAATCAGCAGCAAAAACTAGTCAGGAGAGCTTGCGGTTTGCATTTACAAAGAATTCCAGAACTGAAAAGCATATGCAGATAATGAAAACAATTTCAGGACTTATTCAACTTAAAATATACCATAGTCCTGTATAGATTATATGAGAAATAACAAGTATCATTAAATTAATAAGCTATTTGTTAGTAAAATACTGTGACCTCCAATTTTAACTCTGTATCTTATTGTTATAATCATAGCCCTAACTTGAAAATAACCGTGATTTTGACAGATAGGCACCACCTTTAAAACTAAACTAAACTAAACTAAATGGTCTTCCTACGAAGTCCTGACTGGCTTTGAACTCAGTACCTCTGCTGGCTCTGCCTTTCTAGCTTTCGACATGTACTAGAGACTGTGCACCATAGGCATATGCTGCTAAGTCCAGCCTGGCAGATGTATGTTGTAGACCCATTCTACCCTAAGAGCTGAGGAGGAAAAATCCCCAAGAGGATGCCGGGCATGGCAGCACACCCCTTTAATCCCACTCAGGAGGCAGAGGCAGGCAAGTCGCTGTGAGTTCGAGGCCAGCCTGGTCTAAAAAGGGAGTCTAGGACAGCCAAGGCTACACAGAGAGACCCCGTCTCAAAAAACAAAACAAAACAAAAAAACAAAAACAAACTAACAAAAAAAGATATAGAAAGCAAAAGGAACTTGGGTTGCAAGGAAAGGATGTCTGTGGTGTAGGAAACGGTCGTCAAGGGTCAGATTCATATTTGGCCTTGGACCTCATCCTGTCTGTATATTCATACTCATCTCTGGAGTCTTGGGTAGCAACGTGTTCATGGATTCCCTCAACATTAATTTGTGTTTATTAGATTCAGAGCCAAGCTGTATCCATAATAGGGAGAAAAATTATCCCTCCTTCCTCCAAGGTGACTGGCATCTTTTGGGAATACTTTCATGTGGAGAGGATTAATAACTCAACTAATAGCCTGATGGGGGAGGGGGACAGAGACAACTAGAGAGGCAGAGAATGGTGCTCCTTCCCTGGGAAGGAAGGAAAGAAGGAAGGAGTGAGGAAGAGAGGGAAGACAGGCAGTATAGGTTATAAATTCAGTGACCGAGACAAAGATTTCAGCCGAATTATAGCTTAATTCCTCTAGTTCCACTTCATGCATGTATACACATGGGGGCGGGGCTGGTAGGGATGTGCCTCAGTGCACATGTGCAGGTCTGAGGTGGGTAGGGATGTACCACAGCACACATGTGCAGGTCTTAGGTGGGTAGGGATGTGCCACAGCACACATGTGCAGGTCTGAGGTGGGTAGGGATGTGCCACAGCACACATGTGCAGGTCTGAGGTGGGTAGGGATGTGCCACAACACACATGTGCAGGTCTGAGGAGGGGGGAGGGATGTACCACAGCACACATGTGCAGGTCTGAGGTGGGTAGGGATGTGCCACAACACACATGTGCAGGTCTGAGGTGGGTAGGGATGTGCCACAACACACATGTGCAGGTCTGAGGTGGGTAGGGATGTGCCACAACACACATGTGCAGGTCTGAGGTGGGTAGGGATGTGCCACAGCACACATGTGCAGGTCTGAGGAGGGGGGAGGGATGTACCACAGCACACATGTGCAGGTCTGAGGTGGGTAGGGATGTGCCACAACACACATGTGCAGGTCTGAGGAGGGGGGAGGGATGTGCCACAGCACACATGTGCAGGTCTGAGGTGGGGAGGGATGTGCCACAGCACACATGTGCAGGTCTGAGGAGGGGGGAGGGATGTGCCACAGCACACATGTGCAGGTCTGAGGTGGGGAGGGATGTACCACAGCACACATGTGCAGGTCTGAGGAGGGGGGAGGGATGTGCCACAGCACACATGTGCAGGTCTGAGGAGGGGGGAGGGATGTGCCACAGCACACATGTGCAGGTCTGAGGTGGGGAGGGATGTACCACAGCACACATGTGCAGGTCTGAGGGGGAAGGGAGGGATGTGCTGCAGCACTTATGTGCAGGTCTGAGACCAAGGAAGTGGTGTCAGTCCTCTCCATCCACCCTTAGTTACATGGCTCTTGGGATGGAATTTGAGTTGCCAAGCAACTTTCTTTAGCTGCCAAGCCATCTCATGAAGAAATACCTCTAAAACATTTTAAATGTGTGTTTATAATTTATGTGTGTGGATGGATGTGCTTCTGAGTGTGTGGGTGTGAGTGCCATGGCATACGTGTGGTGGTCATTTCTCTTCCATCATGAGGCTGTTTTGGGGATTGAACTCAGGTCATGAGGCTTGGTAGTCAGTCCCTTTACCCACTGGACCATCCAGTTGGCCCAGGAAGCAATTTTCCGATCATGTGGAGTTGGAAAGAGAAATGTTTTTTGGTGATTTTGACATATGGGAAAAAACATTCTGTCTTGTTAATTCTTAAATATCTCTGAGGACATATAACCACAGATAAGTATAGAGTGGTCATGTGAAATGCTCTAAGGATTGCTAAAATTACCTACCTACCGTCCTTCCTTCCTTGGTATTTTGGAGCAGGGTCTTGCTATGTAGCCTGACTGGCTTGGAATCTGCTGGGTAGATCGGGATGGCCTGATACCTTCGTCTTTGCCTCCTGACTTGTAGAATAATAGGTATGCAGTGCCATGCCATTCCTAAGCAAGTCAACTCATTTAAGTTGGATTTCTCCAAGTTTAGCTTCAGATACACTATATAAGTGAGAATGCAGGAGCGGCAGCACAGGTGGAGGCGTGTCCTTTCCTGCCTCACAATCACTGTGCTAAGCAGAGTCCTAATGCCTCCCCTCACAAAGAACTACTTTTCTATTGCTGTGACAAAATAGCATGATCAGGACAATGTGTAAAAGACAGCATATAATAAGCTTATGGTTTAGAGCAGTGGCTCTCAACCTTCCTAATGCCATGACCCTTTAATTCAGTTCCTAATGTTATGATGACCCCAACCATGAAATTATTTTGTTGCTACTTCATAACCATAATTTCCTACTGTTGTGAGTTGTAATGTAAACACCTGACATGCAGGATCTCTGATACGTGGCTCACAGGTCCCGAACCACTGGTTTAGATGGTTAGAGTCCATGATGAAGGAGCAAAAGCATCATGGCGGGAAGAGCTGAGCGCTCACATCCTGATCTTACGCAGTGGGAAGAAAGAGGCACATTGGGAATGGCAAAGGCGTTTGAAACCTCAGAGCTCACCCCTCCCCAGTGATGTATCTCCTCATGCAAGGCCACATCTAATCCTTCCCAAACAGTTCTACCAACTGGGGATCAAGTATTCACATATAGGAACCCGTGAGGGACACTCTCATTTTAGTCATCACGAGATTCCTGATACGCACAGTTCTGGACTGTCCTTCCCCTTGGTGAGGGGTCAGGATACATGAATATGACAGAGTATCACTCTGGTGACTATTATTCATAGGACAAAGGTAATGGGATGCTGTAAGTGTAATTAAGGTCTGTAGTCAGTTGACTTTGAGTTATCAAAAGTAAGATTATCTTGGGCAGATATGATCTAACCGGTTGAGTCCTTTTAAAAGAGAGACCTGAGACCACGGGTGGAAGAGGGCAGAGGCTCCACTGCCGGCCTTGAAGAAGCAGCTGCCATGAGTTCTAGCTGCCAGCCAATGCATTCTGTAAACAACTGTGAGCTTGGAAGAGGACCTTGGACTTCAGACTGGACTACAGCTATGGTCACTGTGCTTGACTAGCCCTGTGAGACCCCGAGCCGGGCACTCACATCGACTGTGTCTGCTGTGGCTTATAAAGCAGTAATGGAAAAGTAATAACATCTTATCAGTCATCTCCATCTTCTGGTCCTTTCATCTGTTTGTCTATCCTTTTCTCTTGTTCCTCTAGGTGTTTCTTATCATCAGTTAAACAAGTTCAAATTGTCTAATCTTATAAATCTATTCCTAATCAATGTCCCCATGTAGTTTTGGTCTAGCTGCCTCCAAGTAATAGCTAGACATCTCGAGAGAACAGTGTGGTGTGGCATACAGCTCACATGAGGGGACTGAACAAGCTAAGGCTTTGCTTTTCTTTCACATGAAGGCAGGTAATACCGGATGTTGGCAGCAATACAAAGGATGTCTTCAATGTCCCAAGATGCTGGTTTCCATTCCTTAACGTGTCATCTTATGGTTGCTTTTATGATTTTCCCATTCCTGTTAAACTGTATTACAAGCAGGTAATAGAAGGGACTGTCACCTCTTTAAGGAGGGATCTCAGATGCATCACTCAATGACCGGCTTATACCTCACTCTATAGCACTGGGCCACATGGCCACACTACCTTTATGGGACCTGCGGGAAAGTCCATTTTTAGCTAGGCTCAACAGGGCACATGAAGCCTTAGCAAAATCAGGGCCTCATTCGTGAAGTGCCTTAGTCTACTTGTGTTGCTGTCTTTAAGTTGGGCAATTTATAAGCAATGGAAGTTTATTACTCAAGTACTAGAGGCTGTGAAGCCAAGACCAAGACACTGGCAGCGGCTAGGCAAAGCGGTGTGCTTCTATAATTCCCACTTGGGTGATAGAAGCAAGGAGAGAGCTACAAGTTGGAGGACAGTCTGGTTTACATAGCAAGTTCCAGGTCAGTCAGGGTGTATTAGTTACTTTTCTTATTGCTGTGACAAAATACCTGAGAACATAACAAGGAAAAGAGAGTCTATTGTACCTCACAGTTTGAGAGAACAGGTCATGGAGGGAAAGGCATGTGAGGTGGCATGCTTGTGAGGTGGCATGCATGTGAGGTGGCTGGCGTGTGAGGTGGCAGGCGTGTGAGGTGGCAGGCGTGTGAGGTGGCTGGCGTGTGAGGTGGCAGGCGTGTGAGGTGGCAGGCGTGTGAGGTGGCAGGCGTGTGAGCTGGCAGGCGTGTGAGGTGGCAGGCGTGTGAGGTGGCAGGCGTGTGAGGTGGCAGGCGTGTGAGGTGGCTGGCGTGTGAGGTGGCAGGCGTGTGAGGTGGCAGGCGTGTGAGGTGGCAGGCGTGTGAGGTGGCAGGCGTGTGAGCTGGCAGGCGTGTGAGGTGGCAGGCGTGTGAGCTGGCAGGCGTGTGAGGTGGCAGGCGTGTGAGGTGGCAGGCGTGTGAGGTGGCAGGCGTGTGAGGTGGCAGGCGTGTGAGGTGGCAGGCGTGTGAGGTGGCAGGCGTGTGAGGTGGCAGGCGTGTGAGGTGGCTGGCGTGTGAGGTGGCAGGCGTGTGAGGTGGCAGGCGTGTGAGGTGGCTGGCAGCTAAGACAGGACCTAGAAAAAGGAGGGGAGGGGAGCTGAGGGGAGGGAGAGTGCAGAGGGGAGAGGAGGGAAAGCGGAGAGAGGGGGAGGAAGGGGAGGGGAAAAAGGGGAGAGGAGCTTATATTTAGCTCACGTTCCTTCTCTTATCAGAGTAGGACCCCAACCCATGTAATCGTGCTGCCCATATTCAGGGTGTACTTTGCCTGCCTCAGTCACACCTTTCTGCAAACAGTCTTACAGGCACTCCTCCGAGAGGCCTGTCTCTTAGGTGGTTCTAAATTTTGTAAACTTGACAATCAAGATTAACTGATCATAAACTCTTCCCTTGTCAACCTGACACCCAAACATTGTAAAATGATAACATTTCACGCATGGCCCCTAAAGAGTCATGTTCGTTTTGTAATGTAACATTCATGTAGTTCGTATCTAGAAGTTCCCCCAAATCAAGATAGTTCCAAGTCTTTAAAAGCATAAGAGTAGTGTCTCTCCTGAGCCATAGACACAGTCAAGGTGAGTCCATATAAAGTAAAAGTTACATATTTCCAATACACAGTGGCACAGTAAAAACATTCTTTTTTTCTCTCTGTGTAGCCTTGACTGTCCTGGACTCACTTTGTAGACCAGGCTGGCTTCGAACACACAGTGATCCACCGGCCTCTGCCTCACAAGTGCTGGGATTAAAGGTGTGTGCCACCACCGCCCGGTGAAAAACACTCTTACTGCAAAGGGAGAGATGGGGGTACAGCGAAGAAAGACTGGACCAAAACAACACTGAAACAATGGGGAAAACAACAAACACCACAGTTCTGTATCTGCATCTGGGGCTTATGGAGCATCATCTGGGATGCAAGGGGCTTAGAGAGCCCAGCAGTCACGTTCTGCTGCCAAGAGCACACACAGCCTCTATCTAGGGGTAGCTGCCCCCATGCTCGCAGCTTAGCTGAGCAGACATACCAAGGCCCTGGCATCTTCAATATTCTTGAGGTCTCCACTGTCACTTGGGGTTCACCTTCCTAGATTTATCAGGTGGCTGCTCAGAGCCTCTTTGCAGGGATCAGATCCTTACACATACTGCCTGATTTTAATAACGTTCTAGAACCTTGGTGTAATCCCGCCTGACCTCTGTAACTCTTGCATTCTTCCAGGCCTGTAAAACCAGTACGGCATTCGTTGCTTTTCTATTACTATGATAAAACACCACGACCAAGGTAATTTATAGAAGGATGGGTTTATTTGTGTTTACAGTTCAAGATGGATAAGAGTCCACTGTGGCAGAACAGAGCCATGGGGCTGGAACAGGAAGTCAAGGGCTCACTTCTTAAATAGTACGCAGGAAGCAGAGGGAAAGAACTGGGAATGGTGTGAGTTTTAAACTCTTAGGAGTCCACCCACAGCAACACACTTCCTCAAACACTGCCAGGTGCCTGAGACTAGGGGGGACATCGCATTAAAACTACGAAGAGCATCAGGTGGACACTGCCCTTAAGTTCTACTGCCAGTTCAAGATGTAGCCAGGCCCACTTCTAACACAACTGTAGTGGTCTCAGTGTGCCTTCTTAGCTGAACTTGAGAACACTCAATCTTAGGCAGTTGCTTTCAAACAGGGGAGCGTTTTAGCAGAACTCTCTGTTTGGGTGCTCTGTTTTCACATGTCTGCACGTTTCTAAGTTGGCCCCTTTGATGGGTAGAGTCCTTCCCTCAGGTACTGCTCCTGATGTTCCAGTGCAGCATGGGTACTTTTTTTTTTTTTTTAAACACAATTGCTTCTCCTTCTCCTTCCTTGTGGTCCATTCGCCACCACCTGCACACTTTCCCTATTTTTCTTTTCCCTTTGCGGCTTCTCACAATACCAGTGAGCAATAACTATGGTAGAGTTTGTGTCCCAGGGTTTGACTAAATTGTGTGTATACATTCTCTTTAAAGTCCCCATGTGAGAAAGGTATTTCTGCTAAGATTGCTGGGAAAGAGCCTCCCTCACTTCCCGAAGCTTCTAGTGGTCAGGGTAAGAAGGCAGGAACTTGAGGCCACTAGCACCCACAGAGGAAACCAAGACATGGGAAGGCAGGAGTGAGGATGGAAAACCCGGGTCCAGAGATGCTGCCTGGACTAAAACAACACACAACCATCGGAATTTCCAAGGTGTTTCCTTGCCTGTCCTGGCATTCTGTAGAGCAGGCTGGCCTCAGACGTGGAGGTCTGCCTGCTCCTGCCCCCTGAGTAGCGGGGCTAACGGGCTGCACCACCACTGTCCAGTATCCTATTGTTAGATAATTCAATGAAATCAACTTAATTTCAGTTAAGCCAATTTAAATATTTTTTCTGCCTTTTAAAATAAAAATTTCCAACGAACACAAAAAGTTTTGAAAATTTTATTTATGTCTATTTTATGTACATTGGCGTCTTGCCTGAATGTATGTGTGTATGAGGGTCTCAGATGCCTGGAACAGGAGTTACATACAGTTGTGAGTTGGTATATGGGTGCTGGGAATTGAACCTGGGTCCTCTGGGAGAGCAGCCAGTGCTTCTAACCATCGAGCCATCTTTCCAGCTCCACAGAAAGATTTTTGTTGTTTAAGCAAAATAACTTTAGGAAGGAAGATAATGGAAATCACCAAAGAATAAATTTCTGAAATAACATATTAACATACACTATATTAAGATTTTGAAACAGCCTCTCAGACTCTCTCTCTCTCTCTCTCTCTCTCTCTCTCTCTCTCGATCTATCTCTTTTGTCATGGGCATTCCCCTTTTTATTCTCCCTCCCTGCTCTATCTCCTCTCCCCTTCCCTTCCCCCCAGAAAAATTCCTTATACCAGAAAAAAGAAAAGAAATTGAAACAGGGGTTGGAGAGGCGGTTCAGTGGTTAATAGCACTGGCTGCTCTTCCAGAGGACCTGGTTTAAATTCCCAGCACCCACATGGTAGCTCACAACTGCCTGTAACTCCAGTCCCAGGGGATCCAACGTCTTCTTCTGGCTTCCAAAAGTACCAGGCACACATGTAGTGCATAGATATACAGGCAGACAAAACATCCACACACAGAAAATAATAAAGAAGGCAGACAAAACATCCACACACAGAAAATAATAAAGAAGGCAGACAAAACATCCACACACAGAAAATAATAAAGAAGGCAAGAAAGAATTCGAATCATTTAGGACTATACTCAGTTTCAAGTTACAAGAGACCTATCTACTCAGGCCTGGTTGCATATGCCTGTAATCACAGCCCTTGGAAGGCTGAGACAGGAGGATTATGAGTTAGAGGTCACTTTGGGATTAGCAGTAAGATCCTGTCTCAAAACATAAGCCAGATAGCGGGGGAAGTTGCTTGGAGTTAGTTGCAGGTGGGGAAGCTGAGGCCTGGGGATTACTTGAGCCCAAGAGCTCCAGGCCAGCCTGAGCAGTGCGGTAAGACCCTGTGTGGTGGTTTCAATGGGACAGGCCCCAGAGGCTCATGTGATCGAATGAATGGTCCTCAGTTAGAAGTATTAGGAGGCGTGGCTTTGTTGGAGGAGCTGTGTCACTGGGAGTAAGCTTTAAGGTTTGAAAAGCTCCTGCTAGGCCAAGTCAGTGTCTCTCTCTCTCCCTGCACATTGGGGATCAGATGTGAGTCCTCAGCTGTTGCTCTAGAGACATTTTTCTCCTGCCTGTCGCCATGCAAGGTCATTGCTTTGAATATGTGACCAATGTATGCTATTCCTAAAGTCAGAATCAGTAGGTTCAGGAAGCAAGGTATTTATTTGGCTTTTTTCATCATCACACTACTAAATAGTTATCTTATAAATGTTTGGGCCGGGTGCTGAAAGGGGATAGTTTAATCACATCTTTGAGGTAGGAAGACACACCATTAATCCTAATCTTGAGGCAGGAAGAAATATACACCTTTACTCCAGATAGTTTTGAGTTGGGAAAACCCATCTCTTTCTGGGCCACACCTTCGGCTGGCAGCCTATGTAAGGACATGGAAGAGGCAGCTTTTGTTCTCTGCCTGTTTGCCCTCGCAGCCCTAGCTAGCAAGCCCACTCCTCCACTGGCGTTAGAGCCTACTCCTTCAGGATTCTGTCAGGTGCTGAAGACCAGCTGAGATATCCAGCCTCAAGGGACAGAACAATTATTGGATTTTTGGAATTTCCTTTCATAGGCAGCCATTGTTGGATTAGCTGGAGCACAGCCTGTCAGCAATTCTAATAAATCTCCCCTATATATATGTGTGTTCATTCTGTCAGTGCTGTTCCTCTGTCAGTGCTGTTCCTCTAGAGAACCCTGACTAATACAGTCAGCAGGCAGTGTGCGCAAGAGGTGAGATGCCGGTATTGCCAGTTCTGTAGTCTCAGACTCTGCTCCCACAGTGTATGCAGGAGGTGAGCAGCGGTGTTGGGAGTTCTGGAGTCTCAGACTCTGCTCCCACAGTGTATGCAGGAGGTGAGCAGCGGTGTTGGGAGTTCCGGAGTCTCAGACTGCTTCCACCCTCTCAAGACTTCACTGGAAGAGCGTTCACATTGAACATGCATGAGGCTACTTTTGTTATATGGATATTTAAGTTTGGTAGGATGGTCACAATGTGCTGAACACCTGAGGTAGTAGGCTATTTTTGTTATTTGTAAAAGAAGGAAGGAGAGAGAAGTCAAGTTTTGCCCTGTTCTTGCTGGAGCTGTGGTGGTTTTTTGTTGTTGTTGTTGTTTTTGTTTTTTGTTTTTTTTTGAGACAGGGTTTCTTTGTGTAGCCTTGGCTGTCCTAGACTCACTTTGTAGGCCAGGCTGGCCTCAAACTCACAGTGATTGGCTTGCCTCCCAAGAGCTGGGATTAAAGGTGTGTGCCACCATGCTCGGCAGCTGTGGTGATTTGAATGTGCTGCCCTCCATAGTCTTGGGCATCTGAATCCTTGGTTCAGCTGGTGGTGTTTGGGAAGGCTTGGGAGGTATGACCAAGGTATGTCACTGGAAGTGGGTTTGCAAGTGTAAAGATCTGTGTCATTTCCAATTTGGTCTCTGCTTCCTGCTTGCAGTTTGAGATGTGAGCACTCAGCTCTCAGTGTCTGGTTCCTGTCGCCACGTCTGCCACCTGCTGCCATGCTGTTCTGTAAGCCCAAATAAAGCCTGCCTTCTGTAACTTACCTTAATTGTGGTGATTTATTACAGTAATAGAAAACTAATACAGGGAGATTTGGGAAGTTTCTGGATACCTACAGAGGCACGCCTGTTCCAGCAGCTGCAGGATCAGGGTGTGCCCTGTACTCACAAGCCCTGTTTCTGGTAGGAGTCGAGACAGTGGTGCGTGGTATCGGGCTCCTTGTCTCAGTGTTAGTGTGAATGAGAAGCCCCGGCTGGCTGCAAAATAGCCCTAGTTGTAACAGTGCCAGAAGCTGAGGCACAGCCGCGTGGCTCCCCTCCCATGCCCTCCTTTGCTTCTCTAGTACCAGGGATGGCACTTTCTATTTTGTTGATGTCTTTTCATTTCTGCAGCTCTCCCAGCACTTTTTGCAGTCAATTTGCTATATTAAATTTCTGCTGTTTGGCTGCTTAAGAGTGATTTGAATTTTCAAAAGTCATCAGTTAAGTGACACGTTACACATGGCACTCAACTAGATTACATTTCCCCTCTTCAAGTAGGTGTGCCAGACGTCTAGATGATGGACTGAGACATGTGGTTTTGGAGTAAGGATCTTAAGAATTCTGGTCTTCAAGCCAGGTGCAGTGGCACACGCCTGTAATCCCAGCACTCGGGAGGCAGAGGCAGGTGGATCTCTGTTAGCTAGAGGCCAGCCTGGTCTACAAAGCAAGTCCAGTACAGCCAAGGCTACACAGAGAGACCCTGTCTTGAAAAACAGAAAACAAACCAACCAAAAAAAAAAAAAAGAATTCTGTTTCTCTATCTTCTCCCTCCCTCTGTTAGCTGTGTTAGGGGACTTAGAAACTGCCTGGATTCCTGCATCAGCACTTGGAGGAGAGCATCCACCTGCTTTAGCCTCTAGAGTGCTCGGATTAAAGGCATGTGTGAGCACACCCAGCAAGGATGCATCTCAGCCGTGGTTAGGAGAGAAGACATCTCCTAAGTGGTGAGTGGCACCAAATAGTTCCTTTTAAAAATGGGAGTAAGGTAAACTTAGGTGTTCAACAGCTGCATTACAAACATGACAGACCCATGTACAACAGCTGCATTACAAACATGACAGACCCATGTAGTTTCCGTGATGAGTCAAAGTGAGTTTGGAAAATGCCAATGACGTAGGTTGGCTCGAGAGCTTGATAACTTTTCTAAAGACATAAACAATCTTTTTTTAAATGTCTATTTTATATGGTAACCCACACAATGTAGACATGCATTGGGCTACATGAGATCCTGTCCTTTTTTTAAAAAAAAGATTTTATTTATTTATTATGTATACAGTGTTCTGTCTGCACGTACAGAGGACACCAGATCTCATTACAGATGGCTGTGAGCCACCATGTGGTTGCTGGGAATTGAACTCAGGATCTTTGGAAGAGCAGACAGTGCTCTTAACCTCTGAGCCATCTCTCCAGCCTGAGATCCTGTCTTAAAAGCCACTCTCCATTATAGATAGCCACTAGCTTATATTACCTCTTAAAACCCTTCCCATCTTAAGAAAGCGCAGCTACTCATCTAAGATAAAGTAAAATTCTTGGGTTTTATGTTTTTTTGAGACAGTCTGAATACGTAGCCCAGGCTGGCCACAGATTTACCGTCTGCTTGCCATAGTTTCCCAAATGCTTCGTTACAGGTGTGCACAATGATGCTAGGTTTGAAAAACAAAATACTGGCATTATAATTTTCTGTGATTACCTGGGTGTGGTGGGTGCAATTTGAGAGCTGAGGCAGCTAGTCTCAGGTTGAGGCTAAACTGGACTACATAGAGAAATTCTGTTTCAAACAGAACCCCAAAGATACGGCATTAAAAGTAAAAGTCCGGAGGCTGGGAGTGTAACTGTAGCTCCGCGGTACACCATGCATGTGCTTGGCATGAGAAAATCCCTATGTTCAATCACTACCATCCCCTTCCAAAAATCAGTTTAAATGTCATAATAATCATAATATGAAGGGTGGATTCGGCTTATTATCCTGACTGCAGTTAACCACAGCATATCTTTCAAAAGGCTTAAAAACACACCACCAGTCACCCACTCTAGTTTAAATTGTTTGTAATTTGTACAGGGAATTCAGGTCATCTTTAATCTGTGCTGTCATGTGCCCTACTCCCGCTCCCGTTAGAAAAGAAGCCTAAGACAGCACGCAACCCTCCACTCACATCCTGTACACCCGGAATCATCAACACTGACCTCAGTAGAGCCTCAGCTGGCTCGCAGCAGCCGGCTCACACTTCCTTTACCCCACTTCCAGCCTTCTTCCTCGTCGCTCCAGACGGGGGCGGGGCTTTCGGCCTGCTGGTCCCGGCCGCGCGCATGCGCGTTCCCTTTGCGTCCGGGGGACGCTTAGGGATCCGTTTCCTTCTCTTTCTTTTCTGGGTCGCGCGGCGTCCCCACAGCCTTCCCACCCGGTTCTCGCCGAGGAGCTCCTCGCCGTCCCTCACGAGGCGCCGCTCGGACCCGGGACGCGGCGGTACCCGGATGTGGAGCCGCTCTCGCCCGGCGGGGACTCGGTGGCGGGGCGGAGCGCGGCGGCGTGCGCGGGGGCTGAGGGAAGCGGGGCCCGGGGCCCGGGCGCCGGCCGCTCGCCGGCCGCTAGCGCCGCTGCCCACCGCGGAGCCGGCTCCCGGGCGCCCAGGCCCGAGCGAGCGGCCGGGGGCCGCTGACGGCCGGCGGCTCGCCCGGCCTCCCGCCGCGCCCGGGCGAGCCTCCCCCGGCCCTCCGCGCTCCCGGCCGGGGGAGAGCGAGGTTTGCTGGCGGCCGTCGCTGTAGCCCGGCCGGGGAGCCCGGGGCGAGCGGCAGAGCCCCCGCCCGCGGCCGCTCGCCCTCGGCCTGCAAGCCGCCGCCTGCGAGCCTCCGCGGGCGGGCCTCCAGTCGGAGCGGGGGCCGCGACGGCCACGGCCCGGCCGGGGTGAAGGGCTCCTCGGGGACCGCGCCGCCGCCCCGGTGAGTCGGCCCCACGGCCCGCGGGGCTCGCTGCCGCCTCCGCCGGCGCCCCGAGTGCGGCCCGGGCTCGGCTCGCTCACGGCCCCCCCGCCGGCGGCGGCGCCGCCCACCGTCCGGGCCCCGATGAGTAACTCCCGCAACAACCGGGTGATGGTGGAGGGGGTCGGTGCCCGCGTCGTGCGCGGCCCGGACTGGAAGTGGGGCAAGCAGGACGGCGGCGAGGGCCATGTGGGCACCGTGCGGAGCTTCGAGAGCCCGGAGGAGGTGGTGGTGGTGTGGGACAACGGCACGGCGGCCAACTACCGCTGCTCTGGGGCCTACGACCTGCGCATCCTGGACAGCGCGCCCACCGGTAAGCAGGGCCACGGGGCCCGGGGCTACGCGCGTGGGACGGAGGGAGGGACGAGGCCAGTCGTGGACGCCTGCCTTGAGGTGCAGTGCGGGGCCTCTGGGAGATTGAGGTTCCAGACTCGGTAAACAAAAAACTTGCCAAAGAGCCCCCTTCCCCGGTACCCCGCGGAAGGGCCATTACCAGGATGCTTTCAGGTTTGCTAGATGAAAAGCATTGCAGACAACAGATTGCCTCCTCTTCTGGAGCAGGGGGCTGGAGAGACTGTCTAATAAGCATTGCCATTAATCAGCCACCAAGTGATAACTGATGGGAGGCTTGCCTTGCCATATGGTGTGGAGTTGCCAGGGGTCCATCACTTGGTGGCTTCGCTTTGTTGAGCTAGTTTTTTTTTTCTCCCCTGCCTGCCTGTGACACAGAATGACTTATGAGTTTAGTTGTTAAATACCATTTGGGACTGAAAAATGCATTTTCATCCAAATTGTTTAAGTATATATATCTTTGTAGTAGTAGAGGGGGAAACACGGTTAGCTATTGCACTTTCGTGTGTGTGTGTGTGTGTGTGTGTGTGTGTGTGTGTGTGTGTGTGACTTTTTCCAAGGGGAAGACAGATATAGGAAACGCCCTTCATCTTCTTTGGTTAGTATCCTGTCTCGAAAACATGATGGTAAAATTCTACACATTCATCCTGAGGAGTTAGTGACCTTGGTTTGCTGTATTATAGGTGCCTATGAGTTATTGATACTACAGTTTTTATGTGACAAGTAGAGGGTTTTTTTTTTTTACGATTTTATTATTTTTACCTACTTTCCCTTAGATCTATTTATTTATTTAATTTTTGGTTTTTTGAGACAGGGTTTCTTTGTGTAGTCCTGGCTGTCCTGATCTGGCGTTTGTAGACCAGGCTGGACTCAGAACTCACAGAGATCCTTCTGCCTCTGCCTGGAGTGCTGGGATTGAAGGCATGTGCCACCACGCCTGGTGTTACTTAGATCTATTCTTGATAATTGTATTTATTTAGAAAGTTCAAATTAAAATTATATTACATTTCAGAATTTCTAAATAAGATGCTATTAAGACAATGGGCTAAGCAGAGCCTAAGTCTTGAATAGTTACTGGTAGCAGCAGAAAAAATTAATGTGAGTAAACTTGCCTTGGGAGTTGAACAAGAATTTATAAAATTTTGTTTCATTTTTAAAAAAAGAGAAGGTTTCATGAGTCGATGAGGCTGGCCGCACTCCTGATCTTCCTGCTTCAGCATCCCCAAATGCTGAGTTACAGGTGTTTGTCACCATACCCAGCTGAAAATCTTGTTTGTTTTACCTAGCACTGAAAAGGATGTGTGTGCATAACTCAAAAAGGCAACTATTGTTACTTGTTTCTTGTATATTTTTACAGTTGCAAGCACAGTTGGGAATGTACTGAAAATACAAATCTCTTTCTCCCTTTAAAAACAAATAGCAGTGAACTATATTTAGTTCTGCACTTTGTGTCTGTGCCTGTTTGTGTGTGCCTGTGTGTGCACAAGGATGGGTATACATCTGGGTGTGCAAGTGTGTGGAGGTCAAATGTTGATGTCTGGTGTCTTCCTCAGTCAGTTCTTTGCTTTGGAGACAGGGCTGCTCACTGAGCCTGGGGCACACTGATTGGCTGTGAGCCCTCCAGCGCTGGGTCACAGGCGCATGTGTGAGTCTTGATTGGCGTGTTTCAGCACAGGTACTGAGGAGCCATCTCCTAGCCCTCTGCACTTTCGCTTCTTTCATTTAGTATTTCATATTGGTGGTTGTTCCCATGTTTGTACTGCAGTAAGTTTACTTTATTCTTTCATGGGTGAATAGTATTCCAGTGACTTGGATGCAGAAACGTACTTCCCTGGTGGTTTATGGATAGGTGTTTATATTTTAGGTCTTTTACAATCAAACCGTGGGTGAATCCTACTGCCCTTGTGCATATATGCTACTTCTGCAGAAGTGGAATTGCTGCACCAAAGTACACACCTATTTAATATTCTCATAGGTGTTGACTGAGTGCCCCCAAAGATATGTGACCAGTTTATACTCCCAGCAGTTGTATCTGATTATGTACACTTTTGAAGTTCCGTTAGCTGGGTCTGAAGTCTAACCACAGTATAATAATTTGGAGGAATTCTTAGGATCAGTAACTGTAGGTTTATGGAGAAATTTTAAGTGTCTTTCTAGGGTAGAGGTGTTTTTATCCCCTCACACATTTATCATTTTCTTTGTGGTGAAGAACTTTAAGATCCTCTTCTCTCTCTCTCTCTTTCCTTTTCTTCTTTTTTTGTTTTGTTTTTGTTTTTTTTTGAGAGTTTCTTTGTGTAGCCAGAGGTGGCTTGGACTCACTACATAGACCAGGCTGGCCTGGAACTCACAGAGATTGGCTGCCTGTGCCTCCTGCCACCACACCCGGGTAAGATCTTTTTTTCTATAGCACATTGTTATTAGTGATACCCTCCTGTGCAGTTGAGCACCAGGACTCATTTCTCCTTTCTTCTGCCATGATTCTCCAGTGGCTGTTAATACTGGCTCATGCTCTACCATGGAGTCCACTGTTGTATCAAACAGCTTAGTATGAAAACATTTACTTTTTTAAAAAATGTTTATTTATTTATTATTTATACAATATTCTGTTTGCATGTGTGCCTGCAGGCCAGAAGAGGACACCAAATCTCATTGTAGATGGTTGTGAGCCACCATGTGGTTGCTGGGTATTGAATTCAGGACCTTTGGAAGAACAGGCTGAGCTCTTAAACTCTGAGCCATCTCTCCAGCCCTGAAAACATGTACTTTTAAGAAGTAACTTTCTGAGCCTTTGTTTACTTCAGGGTAATCTGAGATTATCTGTTGGGAAGCTGTTCATCTTGCTCATCTTATTCTTGAAATACTGTTTTGGTGCTGGGGATTGAGCCCAGGCCTACGGTCTGTGACTGCGGCATTCTAGCCTGTAACACTTGAAAGCGCTTGTGCGTGCAGGTTAAGTAGTATCCATGCCGAATGCTTGTTGGAATGTGTTGTTGTAGTGGTTTAAAGTAGTGAACAAACATATGCTTTTAGCTCTGGTTTATTTGCTAAACTGTATAACGCTATTTTTGTTTTTGCTTCATTTATTCTGTTATATTTAGTACTTGATATTTATTTACATAATAGTGAATATTACAGAATTCAGCTTTCACTTTGAAGTTATTTTAAGCTTACAAAAATATTGTAAACTAGTAAAATTTTTCTTGCTTTCTCTCATTTACTGGTCTCCTCTGGGCCATGTTTTCATTCTTTGTCTTTCAGAGGTACCAACCACAAATCATGTAGACTGTCCCTCAGAATGTCTAATGTTTCGTCAGGGTTAAAGGTGGGTTAAATATTTTGGCAACGGTTTGTTAGGAATGGTATTTTGCCCTTTGCAGTGCACTGCATTAGGAGACGCGTAATCGATTAGTCTTGTTTCTGTTAGTGCAGCAGCTCTTCACCTCCCAGTAGTATGATCAGTGCAATGCCAATATGAAGATGTGAGTAATATTTTTCATCTCATCATGCCAATATCTTTGGCCACATGAAGGCTACAAAATTGTCTTCCTTAGGGTTGTTGAAGAACCAGATTGAGAATTACTGTCCTAAGAGACTATCTCATGGAACAGAGTTTTGTATAAAAATGTTCACAGCAGTGTTGGTTACATGTAAAAGCAAAAACTTAGAAAAAAACTTAGCCAGGCGTGGTGGTGCACCCTTTAATCCCAGCACTAGGGAGGCAGAGGCAGGTAGATCTCTCTCAGTTCGAGGCCAGCCTGGTCTACAAAGTGAGTCTAGGACAGCCAGGGCTACCAGAGAGACCCTGTCTTGAAAAACCAAACCAAACCAAACCAAACAAAAAAACCTTAAGTATATAAATAGCATGAGTAATCATAGTGGTGGTAGTAAATGAGAGAACTGCGTATTTGAATAGTGACGTGGTGGTAGTGCAGGAGAGATGGTGGGGATTGAGCTATAAAAGAAGCCTGTGTGGAGTGTTGGAGTTGAGCCTGCACCTCAGGCGGTGAATACTTGTTAGTCGGTACAAGGTTCTGGGTTTGATTATCCGGAAAGACAAAAAAACCCTCTGATATGTTAAAATGCAAAACATTACTATTGAGTACCTAGTTTTAAAATTACATTTGTGTGTGTGTGTGTGTGTGTGTGTGTGTGTGTGTGTGTGTGTGTGTGTCCTACAGTAGGCATAGTGGTTCTCTCATTCTACTGTGTGTCTGGGAATCAAGCCTGGGGATGAGATTGTGAGGCTTTGAGACAGCCATCTTTACCTGTCATCTTCTCAGCTCTGTTGCAGTATTTAAATTTATGTCCTAGGCTAGTCAGACTTTAAGAAGAGGAACATTTGGTAGAAATTTTTATGATATAACTTGGGTCCTAGAAATACATTTGGCTAATTTGTAGTCACCAAAAAGATTGTGGAAATGCACGAGTTACTAGTTTGGGGTTGTGAAGCTTATGATCAGGTAGGTATAGTTGAGTTTGTATCATTTAAGCAGTGGTTTTAGAGGACTTGGGGAGAGGTATATTTTTACTGAAGATTGGTCCTGTCATCATTTGAGTGCCGTTCTGTATTTCCAAAGATCCTGGAGAACATGAACTAGGATTTCCTAAGGTTCCCTCTCTTGTGTGTAAGAAGGTGCTCGTCAGGGAAGTCAGGATTATTCCGACTCCTCCAGTCATTGTTGGCACGAAATGATGGGGTGTGTGGATCCTTGTGTCTTGTTCTACTCCAGCTGAGAGTGCTTCCCAGGTTACATGTGGAAGAACCCCACAGTTGTTTGTAGTCAAGTATGGGTTTTAAAGGTGCTAACCCAGGATTAAAAGAAAGAAGTGATTAGAATTTTCTTTTCTCAGATTCTCTACTGGTCCATTTCTAGAACTATATTAGAAAAGTATACTGCCAGGGGGCAGAGCCTTAGGATGCCAGGCGGAGGGGGAGCTGCTGCTGAGATTGCTGCTTAGTAACAGTTAATAACATCCACAAAGGAAGTTGGTTTTCTTATAGATTCTGACTATTTATAAAGGCTTCTATAGAATGACTTTATTTCTGTTTTCTAAAACAATGTTTTAAGTGAAAGTCCATCCAAAATTTTTTTATGGGCTGTTGGGAGGCTAGAGTCTTGAGTAATCTAAGCATGTTCTCCTACTGTTACTGCCCTTGTTGGATTGAGGACCTCAGCAAGGCCATTTAGTAGACACTATGTTATGTTTCTAAACTTCAGTAAGCCTATAGATCATGCTGGGATCTTTTAACAGCTCTGATTCTGCAAGAACCAGTCTCTTTCTCCCTTCTCCTCCTTTCCCCCCTCCCCTGTCTTCTTTCTCTTTATGTATGTTTCTGTGGAAAATATAAAAAAATGTTTCAAATTTGTGTGCCGACTCCTGACAGCATCAGAATGGTGTGGGAAAGAGTGAAAGGCATCCCGGATGTTGGACTTGACAGTTACAAGGAGCTGCTGAAAGATCTTAAAGGCTTTGATCCAGCAGAGAAATAGATTTATAACACATCATGAGAAATATTTCTCTTTGGACCTTCTGGAAAGAGAGTTATTGAACAAGAGCATACTGCTGTAGACTCTAGTTACTCAACAAAGGTGCTTACTTCCCTCAAAAATCGCCTGCGTTATTATCATGAAGATGAGGCAGACCAGAAGCTGATGATCCCCTGTCCCAGCTGCTCTTTTGCCCCACAGCCTGGGGTGGTGGGCAGGCACTTGTGGATGTTCATGCATCTTAAAGTTCAGAGCTACTCAGTAAGCATTCTGGGTGCATGTGTCTTCTTACACAACTGATGGGTGACAGGAGAGATGAGCAGTCAGCCCACTGAATTCCCCTTATCTTCTCATTTGTAGTACAGTAGTTCAGAGATGGTCACCACCTGCAATACCGCTGTGAGGAAGGGAATTGATTATAAGATTTTAAAACATTAGAAGTGAAATTTGTGCTATAAAATACTATAAATTGGCCAGTACTCTTTTAAAAGATTTTTATTTGTATTTTCTTTTATAATGATACTAGCTGGTTATTTAAAATGAATTTCTGTAACAAGCACTTGTGATTTTTCTTTTTAAAGCTACCCATAATTCTCTGTTGCCTAAAGCCAGGTACTTTGGTATACTGTTAAAAGTTTCTCTTTGCAGACCAGCGTGGTGGTGCACGCCTTTAATTCCAGTGCTGAAGGAGGCAGAGGCAGGTGGATCTCATGTGAGTACAATGCCAGCCTGGTCTACAAAGTGAGTCCGGGACAGCCAGGGCCAAAACAGAGAAACCCTGTCTCAAAGAAAACAAAAAAATAAAAAAAAGTTTCTCTCTTAGCACTTTTTTTTTCATGCTCGAGATTTTATTGGGTAGTTCTCTCTTGATATTTTTGGAGAATTGGTCCTAGGAACCCTTCCTCGTTCCAGAATCTAAGATGCTCAAGTCATTTGATAAATAGTATAGTATAACATTTGTGTATAAATTATGTATATCCTTTTATTTACTTTAAGTCATGTCTGGATACCTAAGCCTAACAATGCAAAGCTGTGTGTATGATAATTGATGCTGTGTTACTTAGGTGATAATATACATGTTCAATACACTTGCATTTTAGTTTTCCTGAACATTTTTTTTAAGGAAGGAAGGCTTTATTCGCACTCAGGGTTTGAAGGCACACAGTTCATTATGATAACAGGAGTGTGACATGACTGGTCACATGATATTTACAGCCAGAAAGCGGAAGTGAATGTACTTTTCTGATATTGATATATATATACACACACACACGCACACACACATATAAAGAATATATATCACTAAATTTTTTTTCATATAATATATTTTGATAACATTTTCCCCCTTTTCAAACTTCTCCCAGATACTTTCTACCTTCCTCCCCACTCAACTTTATGTTCTTTTTCTCTTTCAAAACAAAAACAAAAAACCCTTCACAAAAACAAAAGTCCAAACAAACAAGCAAAACACCAGGAAGACCAAAAATGCCCAAACAAAAGAAAGTGAAACAAAACAAAACAAAAGAGTCCACAAAACAAAACCATGGAGTTTTGTGGTGCTAGCCAACTACTCCTAGGCATGGAGCCAGTCCTAGCGTATGATTGGCACACCCAGTGACACTCCATGGGTGTGTATGGACTTTCCCTTTGCAGTGGGTGGCAGTTGCAAATAGCTTCTTGTCATTGGCTAGGGGACATATGGAACCTCCCTCCTCAACACACAAAGCATCACAGGCTGCTGCCAAGGCTATTGGTTGCCCTAGTGCCGAGTACAGCATTTGTTGATGCCCTTGAACATGGGGAATTCGAGCTGATGCCTGACTAGAAGCTTCACCCCTGCTAGTGTTGATGGTGTTAGAAAGTACTCTTCTGAACCCTGTTGGAGGAGAAGTTCACCCAGCTACAAACCCTACGGCCTATAACAGATACACTGGTGCAATAGTGATACAAATGTTACTGAAGTAACCAACCACTTTTTGATTGGAGTTAAGGCCCACCTTATGAGATGTAAAGCTTACCTGACACTGCTAATTGGCCAAGAACCTGAGACTAGATAGGTCATGGGTATGTGGGAAAGCCTACTACTGTTACTCTGTTGATGGAACATAGTAATAAAGTCATTCCTAATGACTTACTACTATACCCATGGGTAAGTGTCTCACTCAGCCTGCATCAGAGAAGCTGCTTCTTGCAGTAGTTGGGGATTAACACAGAGACCCACAGCTGGACATTGTGTAGACTTTGGAGCACTCAATCAATCCTAAATGGGATGTCTTTGTCACACTCCTCCTCTTAAGACTCAGGGATCATTGTGGGAGAGGAGACACAGTGAACTAGATGCATATATGAACTCAGAGTGGTCCCTTGGACACGGCCTTATCAGGCCAGATAAAGTCCCAGCACTGAGGGGGGGGGGAAGTGAACATGGGGTCTTAGCCATGATCTTTCTCAATATTTTAAATTCATGGGTGATGGGATTTGTGAATCCAGGTTGACTACTGTTGTTAAATGCTTTTCTGTTGTCATGTATTTTCTATTGAGTTGCTCATGGACTGGCAGAGTTAACCTCACTGGTGCTCATGGACTGGCAGAATTAATAGGAAAATAGTTTTATTACCACAAACAATCTACAGGTTGGATGCATACCCATCAAAATTCCAAAAGCATTCCTCACTGAAAAACAAACAATCCTAGAGTTGTTATGACAGCATGAAGAGCCAAGCAGGAAATCAGTGCTGCAGGCAATCACAGCACCTAACTTCAAACCTAACAGATCGGAGCGGCAAACAGACATGGATCAGTGGATAGGATCGAGAAACAAGCCCACACAGCCACAGCTGTGCCATTTCTGATGAAGGTGTCAGAAACAGATCAGAGAGCTGGTTATCCACACATAAAGAATGAAACTAAATCTGTCTCTCACCAGACCCAGAGATCAACTCAAAATGGGTCCCACAAAGATCTAGTGTGAGTCCCAGACCTGGAGCTGTTGGTGGGGCACGCTCTCAATCAGCTCAGAGCGGCTGTGGTTGTCCTGCATCCAGGCTCATCTCACACTGGCGGCCTCCATACAGTCCGTGACATCACAGTTGTCTACCTCAGGTGCCCAGAGGCAGAGGTGCCACACATGCCTTGGCCCCTGGGTCTGTCTGTCTGTCTCTAAACATCTCCAAGGCAACTGGAGATCTCCAAGTGAAACTGGCCACTCAGCATGGACAGGCCCAGATGAGGTGGGCAGAGGAGGACTAAATGGAGAAGACAGCAGAAAGGTATTGGGAGGAGAGAGGAGGGGATCTAGGGAGAGGGAGGAGGGCATTGAGGGGTGAGTGTGAGCAAGGTACAGTGATACATTTATGTGTGAAATATAGTAGTTGATACAGTAACTAGACTGAGAAAAAGAAAACTAAAATCACACCCCAACCTACCCTTGAAGCCTTTGGCAGGAACTGTTGCATTGTTATAATCTATATTTTTTCTTAATTTTAATTTTTAAAATTTTTTGGTTTTTCCTTTTCATTTATGGTTTTGTGAGACAAAATTTCTCTGTATAGCCTTAGCTGTCCTGGATTACCTTTGTAGACCAGGCCCGCCTTGAAAACACAGAGATCCACCTGCCTCTGCCTCCCAAGTGTTAGGGTTACAGGCGTGTGCTACCATGCCCAGCTTTTTTTTTTTTTTAACGACAGACTTGGTGCTTGTGACGTAGGCTGGGTCGGCTGTCCAGGGCTCGTCTCTACCTCTCCAGCTCTGGGATTGCAGAAGGGCACTACTCCCATGGGATGGGTCTCATGCAGGGGCAGTCCTTGGTTGGCCATTCCCTCAGTCTTTGCTCTTTGTCCCTGAACATCTTGCCGGTAGGACAGATTTTGGGTCAAAGGTTGTGGAAGGGTCACTTGAGGCTCTGTATCCCCCACTGCTAGGAGTCTCAGGCAGGGTGACCCCCATAGACTTCCTTTATCCCAGGACTCTGGCAAATCCCAAAGATGTCCCCACCTCCAATTTCCATACCCTCCCTACTCCTGATCCCTACCTCTGCCCCATCTCCTACCTAGTTGTCTCTTTCCGTTTGCTTCAGATACCTATTTTATTTCCCCTTCTGAGTGAGATTCAAGCATCTTCCTTTGAGTCCTCCTTGGCGCCTTTGATCAGGCACTTTATGGCCAATATCCACTTATAAGTGAGTACATACCATGTGTGTCTTTCTGGGTCAGGGTTACCTCACTCAGGGTGATCTTTTCTAGCTCCATCCATTTGCCTCCGAAGTGCATGATGTCTTTGATTTTAATAGCTGAGTGGTATTCCATTGTGTAAAAGTACCACAATTTCTCTATCCATTCTTCTGTTGAAGGACATCTAGGTTACTTCCCGTTTCTGGCTATTATGCATAAAGCTGAACCAATCCCTGATGCTATTAATGTTACTTTGCTGTGCTTATAGATAGGAACCTTAGGCTTTGCCCAGCAGCTGATGGAAACAGATGCAGAGACCCACAGCCAAACATTAGTCAGACATCGGGGAGTCCTATGGAATAGTTGGGGGAAACGATTGGGGGAACCAGAGGGGTCAAGGACTGTACAAGAAAACCTTCAGGGTCAACTAACGTGGGTCCATGAGACTGAACCACCAACCAAAGAGCATGCATGACTGGTCCTAGGCCCTGCACAGATGTAGCACCCTCCCTAACTCTGATTCCTCCCTTTGGATCCTGTTCCCCTAACTGGGCTGCCTTGTCTGGCCTCAGTGGGAGCGAATACATAGTTCTGCAGCAGCTTAACATGCCAAGGTGGGTTGGTACCCATTAGGAACCTCCCCCTTCCCTGAGGAGGAGAAAGGAAGATGGAGAGGAGGGGAAGGGTGTGTGTGTGTGTGTGTGTGTGTGTGTGTGTGTGTGTGTCTGGGTGGAAAGGAGTGGGGGCTGCAATCAGGATGTAAAATGAATGCTTTTTTTTAAAAAGGAGAAAAATGTGTACTACTGTGCCTGTTTTAATTTTTTTCGTTAATGTGGGCTCTGGGATCAAATTCAGGTTTGGTTGTGGTGGTGTTTTGCTTTGTTTTGTTTGAGGCAGAATTTTCCTGTATATCCCTAGCTCTTGAAGCTTACGCTAGACCAGGCTGGCCTTGAACTCAGAGATCTGCCTGTCTTTGCCTCTTGAGTGCTGGGATTAAAGGCGTTCACCACCACTGCTTGGCTAAATTCAGGTTCTTCCTGACTGAGCTATGTTAGTAATTTCTTTCTCTTTTTTCCTTTTTTTCTTTTCTTTGTGTAACCTTGGCTGTCCTGGACTTGCTTTGTAGACCAGGCTGTCCTCGAACTCACAGTGATCCGCCTGCCTCTGCCTCCCAAGTCCTGGGATTAAAGGCTTGCGCCACCATGCCCGGCTCTTAGTCATTTCTTACAAATTATTTGAAGGATTTGATATTTAAATTTTAAACAGCTGTGTTAAAAATCCTCTGAACCTAAAATAAAGTAAAAATTGTTTTAAGACACAGGTATGAAAGTTTGTTGGTAATATACTTCATCTCAGCACTGCAAACTATATATGGGCTGGTTGTGGAGTCTTGTGTCTGATGACAAGGGAGGATTGTGAGCTTGGGGCCCGCTTAGGTTACATAGTTGGTTCCAGGGTAGTTGAGCTACCTGTGAAACATTGTTGCTGTTCCCTTATCCTTAAAACAGTTGTTTGACATTGCTCCATCCATCTGGTTTCTTAAGATGGGACAGGATTTTCTTATTTACTGTCAGACATCACCTGTACCTAGGAGGGGTAGTTTAAAATAGGTGTATTTTTTCTTAAAGTCTAGGTGAACCAGTAATGACTACTTTTCAGTCTGGAAAAGGTAATGCAGTTTTAGAATACTGTCTGTTTTGTAGAAGAGAAATGTGGAACTCTTCCTTAGTTCTGGCTCTTTTGGCTGTAATCTCAGTTATTTTGGAAACTCAGACCTAAGTAGGGGCCCAGAAGTCACAGCATATGCTAATGTGCCAGAGGTCCACTGCTGGCAGGGCCCTAGTTAGCCCTCGTGTTCTCAGAGACACCTGTGTTCCATGTATGAATTTTACAGAGACCTACTGAGAGTGCTAGAGCAGCTGACCAATTTACAATTAATAAATAATACACATGTAGCTCAAAAGTAGTTTGTTTGTTTCTTTTTCTCAGAGGTGGGGTTTCTCTGTGTAGCCTTAGCTGTCCTGGACTCACTTTGTAGACCAGGCTGGCCTCGAACTCACATCAATCCACCTGCCTCTGCCTCCCAAGTGCTGGGTTTAAAGGTGGGTGCCGCCACACCTGGCTCAAAAGTAGTTTTAATGAATTTCTCTAAGTTAGTCAGGTGGGTGAGATTGCATTTATTTCCCTTTGGATTGTAGAGCAAGTGGCATGGTGTGTTTGCTTCCTAATACTTAACACCTTGAGGCTCACAGGAGCATTTTAAACAAATATATGAAATTCTGTAGTGAAGGTTAGGAGTAATCCCAAGGGAATTGGTTTTGTTTGGTTAGGTCAGAGCTTACCAAGAGTGAGTTTGCTGCTACTTTTTAAAAAATTGTTGGATTTGAGAATTACACGTAAGAAACTGGCTTGTCTGTCCTTTCAGGTCCCTCCCCACAATGCTCTCCCACTTCTTGAGGCACTTGTAACAAAGCAGGTTTTGCAGGAAAATCATTCAAGGCTCCATCATACACTGTCTTCTGGTATGTTGCTAACATCTCTCCTGCTTTCTCGCCCACTTTATTTATTCATTTATTTATTTTTCGAGAGAGGGTTTCTCTGTGTAGTCCTGGCTGTTCTGGACTCGCTTTGTAGACCCGGCTGACCTCGAACTCAGATTGCTTGCCTCTACCTTCCCCAGTGCTGGGATTAAAGGTGTACACCACTGCACACAGGTGCTGCTTGCTCACTTTCCGGCCCAATCAATTGTGTGCCCTCCCATGGCTGTGGAGCTAACTCTCCTAGTAAAACTCATTCCAAAGGTGGAAAGTGTGTGACACGTTACCTTGCATTTCACAGGGTCGTCTTCCTTAGGTCATGCTTCTCACTTTGAACCCAATGAACACGCGGGAACTGTGGGCGCCTGTGGGACAGTCCTTTATCCTCCTAGAGGACTGTAGGTGTCTGTGGGACAGTCCTTTATCCTCCTAGAGGACTGTGGGTGTCTGTGGGACAGTCCTTTATCCTCCTAGAGGACTGTAGGTGTCTGTGGGACAGTCCTTTATCCTCCTAGAGGACTGTGGGTGTCTGTGGGACAGTCCTTTATCCTCCTAGAGGACTGTAGGTGTCTGTGGGACAGTCCTTTATCCTCCTAGAGGACTGTAGGCGTCTGTGGGACAGTCCTTTATTCTCCTAGAGGACTGTAGGCATCTGTGGACAGTCCTTTATCCTCCTAGAGGACTGTAGGCGTCTGTGGGACAGTCCTTTATTCTCCTAGAGGACTGTAGGCATCTGTGGACAGTCCTTTATCCTCCTAGAGGACTGTAGGCATCTGTGGACAGTCCTTTATCCTCCTAGAGGACTGTAGGTGTCTGTGGACAGTCCTTTATCCTCCTAGAGGACTGTGGGTGTCTGTGGGACAGTCCTTTATCCTCCTAGAGGACTGTGGGCGTCTGTGGGACAGTCCTTTATCCTCCTAGAGGACTGTGGGCGTCTGTGGGACAGTCCTTTATCCTCCTAGAGGACTGTGGGCGTCTGTGGGACAGTCCTTTATCCTCCTAGAGGACTGTGGGCGTCTGTGGGACAGTCCTTTATCTTCCTAGAGGACTGTGGGTGTCTGTGGACAGTCCTTTATCCTCCTAGAGGACTGTGGGCGACTGTGGGACAGTCCTTTATCCTCCTAGAGGACTGTAGGCATCTGTGGGACAGTCCTTTATCCTCCTAGAGGACTGTAGGCGTCTGTGGACAGTCCTTTATCCTCCTAGAGGACTGTGGGCGTCTGTGGGACAGTCCTTTATCCTCCTAGAGGACTGTGGGCGTCTGTGGACAGTCCTTTATCCTCCTAGAGGACTGTAGGCATCTGTGGACAGTCCTTTATCCTCCTAGAGGACTGTGGGCGTCTGTGGGACAGTCCTTTATCTTCCTAGAGGACTGTGGGCATCTGTGGGACAGTCCTTTATCCTCCTAGAGGACTGTAGGTGTCTGTGGACAGTCCTTTATCCTCCTAGAGGACTGTGGGCATCTGTGGGACAGTCCTTTATCCTCCTAGAGGACTGTGGGCGCCTGTGGGACAGTCCTTTATCCTCCTAGAGGACTGTAGGCGTCTGTGGGACAGTCCTTTATCCTCTTAGAGGACTGTGGGCGTCTGTGGGACAGTCCTTTATCCTCCTAGAGGACTGTGGGCGTCTGTGGGACAGTCCTTTATCCTCCTAGAGGACTGTGGGCGTCTGTGGGACAGTCCTTTATCCTCCTAGAGGACTGTAGGCGTCTGTGGACAGTCCTTTATCCTCCTAGAGGACTGTAGGCGTCTGTGGGACAGTCCTTTATCCTCCTAGAGGACTGTGGGCGTCTGTGGGACAGTCCTTTTTCTTCCTAGAGGACTGTAGGCGTCTGTGGACAGTCCTTTATCCTCCTAGAGGACTGTAGGCGTCTGTGGACAGTCCTTTATCCTCCTAGAGGACTGTAGGCGTCTGTGGACAGTCCTTTATCCTCCTAGAGGACTGTGGGCGTCTGTGGACAGTCCTTTATCCTCCTAGAGGACTGTGGGCGTCTGTGGACAGTCCTTTATCCTCCTAGAGGACTGTAGGCGTCTGTGGACAGTCCTTTATCCTCCTAGAGGACTGTGGGCGTCTGTGGACAGTCCTTTATCTTCCTAGAGGACTGTGGGCGTCTGTGGGACAGTCCTTTATCCTCCTAGAGGACTGTGGGCATCTGTGGGACAGTCCTTTATCCTCCTAGAGGACTGTGGGCGTCTGTGGGACAGTCCTTTATCCTCCTAGAGGACTGTGGGCATCTGTGGGACAGTCCTTTATCCTCCTAGAGGACTGTAGGCGTCTGTGGACAGTCCTTTATCTTCCTAGAGGACTGTAGGCGTCTGTGGGACAGTCCTTTATCCTCCTAGAGGACTGTGGGCGTCTGTGGGACAGTCCTTTATCCTCCTAGAGGACTGTGGGCGTCTGTGGGACAGTCCTTTATCCTCCTAGAGGACTGTGGGCATCTGTGGGACAGTCCTTTATCTTCCTAGAGGACTGTGGGCATCTGTGGGACAGTCCTTTATTCTCCTAGAGGACTGTGGGCATCTGTGGGACAGTCCTTTATCTTCCTAGAGGACTGTGGGCGCCTGTGGGACAGTCCTTTATCCTCCTAGAGGACTGTGGGCGCCTGTGGGACAGTCCTTTATCCTCCTAGAGGACTGTGGGCGTCTGTGGGACAGTCCTTTGTCCTCCTAGAGGACTGTAGGCGTCTGTGGGATAGTCCTTTATCTTCCTAGAGGACTGTAGGCGTCTGTGGGACAGTCCTTTATCCTCCTAGAGCAGCGGTTCGCAACCTCCTTAACGCTATGACCTTTTAATACAGTTTCTCATGTGGTGACCCCCCCATAAAATAATAATTGTTATTATTATTTTGTTTTGTTTTTCGAGACAAGGTTTTTCTGTGTAGCTTTGGCTGTCCTAGACTCACCTTGTAGACCAGGCTGGCCTCGAACTCACAGCAATCCACTTGCCTCTGCCTCCAAAGTGCTGGGATTAAAGGTGTGCACCACCACGCCCTGCTCCATAAAATTATTTTTTGTTGCTACTTCATAACTGTGATTTTGCTACTGTTATGAATGCAATCTAAATATCTGATGTGTAGGATATCTGATATAGGACCCCTGTGAAAGGGTCATTCTACCCACAAAGGGGTCGTGACCCACAGGTTGAGAACTGCTGTCTGAGACCATGTCTTTACCTATGTTCCTAAGTAGCCCTCACACTGCTGTCTTATGCAGGTAGGGTAACAGTGATTGGATTATGACTTAGATGAATTGGGACAATCTGGAGTTTTGGAATTACACATAAGAAGTTTGGAATTGCAACAAAGAATTGTTGGAATTACAACTATTACAATACAGCAATAATTTTACCATTGTACTCTATAGATTGTATTTTTGGAGTAAACAGGTTTTGTGAAATAGTTGTGTTCTACCATTACCTTGCATTTGTTTCTTCAGGAAAATCAATTCTAGTTTTTAACCTGTTAGTTTATAAATGAACTTGTGAGATATAATATCCTAGATAAAGTGAGTTTAATTAAGTGGATGAGGTGGGCTGGAGAGATGGCTGAGCGGTTAAGAGCACTGACTGCTCTTCCAGAGGTCCTTGAGTTCAGTTCCCAGCAACCACATGGTGGCTCACAACCATCTATAGTGTGATGTGATGCCCTCTTCTGGCCTGCAGGCGTACATGCGGGCAGAGCACTGTACACATAATAAATAAATCTTTAAAGGGAGGAGATAATGTCATAAATAACTGCAAATAGAGTCTAGATGTCCTTCCTCCTCCTCCTTCACCACCATCATCATCATCACTATGCTAATTTTTAAAGTGTCTACCTTTGTAGGCATTTACTTTGTTCAGAACTGACCACACTAGAGATAGGAATATTTGGTTATTTTCCAGGGCTTGCTTTATTTTTCATCTTCCTTTTCTTTTTCTTTTAAAAAAGATATATTTATTTCTTATTATGCATACAGTGCTTTGCCTGCATGTACACCTGCGGGCCAGAAGAAGGCATCAGATCACATTATAGATGGCTGTGCGCCACCATGTGGTTGCTGGGAATTGAACTAAGGACCACTGGAGGAGCAGTCAGTGCCCCCTAACCTCTGAGTCATCTCTCCAGCCCTATTTTTTATTTTCTTTACATTCATTTATTTTGTGTATGTATATGTTTGTGTGCATGTATGTGCCACAGCACATGTGTAAGAGGACAACTTGCAGAAGTTGGGTCTCCTTCTACCCCTTGGGTCCTGGGGATCAAATTCAAGCCATCAGCCTTGGCAGGAAGCACATTCACTTGAGTCTCTGAGCCGTCTCACCAGCACCCCAGGGCTGTCTTGATGGTGATTTTGTTTTTTTAAACAAGATATGCAGTAAAAACTCTGTATTTAGGAGAAATCATTTGATCTGTAGGAAAATGTCAGGGTTAGTGATAGAAAATAATTAAAGCTGGGGACTTATATACATTGCGTTATGGTGCCTGGGGCTTCCCTCTTCAGTCCCTTTAGGGAGTGACAGAAAATGCAAAAGCTTGGCAGTCGGGGTCAGGGCAGTTACTGTTTCTGATTTTACCAAGTGAGGGCATTAGGTACTGGTAAGGGTTCCCTCTTAGCCCTGCAGGGAGTATAGGCTTCATTGTGCTGGTGACAAGCCAGGCCGTCTGAGGTCAGCTGAATGGGACATTCAAATCTAGTCTGTCAGTCTTCACCCTCCTTGGCTTTAAACCTTGCTTCTTTTTTTTTGTTTTTTTGTTTTTCCACAAATCTACTTTTATTTATTTACTTTTCATTAGTTTAAATCCAGGAAGGCTACAGCATCACATGGGTTCGCAGGAAGGTTGCTTTGGAATTTGGCAGGAACCATGCCACTGTTACTTTCCCCAGATCACTCTGGTTTTGTTTGCTTTGCCTCCAGGAGTCACTGTGTTGGTTTTTGCTTTATACTCATCAGCACATCTTCTGACTAACTAGACTTCTGTTTAACCCCGGGCATAAACACCTTCAATCTTAAGAAGAGCCGTGTGCTCTCTTTAGTTCCGGAGACCTCTCTTGTAGCCAGCAAAAATGGCCTTGCTCTATAGCCTTCAAGACATAGTTCTGTTTTAGAAGTCCTGTTCCCAGCAGGCCTCCAAGGCTTAAGCCTTAGTTTTTAAACCTACAAATAAAAAAGGATGCTCAAGTGTTCTGTTTCTAAAAATCAAATAATGAGTCATCCCCACCCCCCCACTGCCCACTGCCCCCAAGACAGGGTTTCTCTGTGTAGCCTTGGCTGTCCTGGACTCACGTTGTAGACCAGGCTGGCCTTGAACTCTCCTGCCTCTGCTTCCCGAGTGCTGGGATTAAAGGCATGTGCCACCACCACCACTACCGCCTGGCCAATTACTAGTTTCTGATTACCTGCTGGTTCAGCACTATTCTTTTGCTTCTGTGTGGCAGGGTTACAGATTTAGTTGAGGAATTTCTAGACATTTTCTAAATGTGAAACACTATACTATGTGTTTGTCTATACTATGTGTGTGTCTATACTATGGAAACAAATTTTACAAACAATCTTTTAAATATTTAACATGTATTTCCTTTGGAATTTATTTTACTATTGGAATTTAATAACTTACATCTTGAATCCAGTAGGTCGAATGGGAAATATACCCTGGATGTTGAGGCTTTTGGAGTACTGCTTGTCTTTTTTTCCCTCCTACCTACTCTTCTACTCGCTTTGTAGACCAGGCTGGCCTCGAACTCACAGCGATCCACCTGCCTCTGCCTCCCGAGTGCTGGGATTAAAGGTGTGTGCCACCATGCCCAGCTACATAGAGTATTGCTTGTCAAGAGGTGAGCCTTGGAGTCAGTCCCACCTGGATTTGAATTTGAGTGTGTCCCTCTAGGCCAGCCATTTCTCTGAGCCTGAATTTCGTCATCTATAAAACGGGGTAATAATACCTATTTTAGGATTGCTGGAAAAGTTAAGTAAATGATACAGAGCAGCAAGTTTGGTAAAATAGTGGTAAAACAGTTACATAATACTTAAGATACCTAAGTAAATAACTAGTAATAACAATGTGCCAATTTAGATATTCTTTTTTTTTTTTTTTTTGGTTTTTCAAGACAGGGTGTCTCTGTGTTAGCCATGGCTGTCCTGGACTTGCCTTGTAGACCAGGCTGGCATTGAACTAACTCATAGTGATCTGCCTCTGTCTCTGCCTCTGGGATTAAAGGTGTGTGCTACCATGCCCGGCTGATTTAGATATTCTTACCTCACTGTGAGTATCCTTGTAGGGAAACTTCAGTTCTGTTGTCTTTTCTCTTTATAGGTTTAATATTTTATCTTAATACTTTGTGAATTTGAATTTTTTTTTACTGGTTCTCTTAAGAGCTTATTTTTTTTTTAGTAGTGATCTTAGCAACATGTTGTACTATATTTCTAACAAAAAATGTTAGCTATATACATTTTTTGTTGTTGAATTTAGGAGAGATGCTATGAAAACTGAGAGCAGATGGTCATTTGAATTTTATTTGAATGAGTCAAGCTTTCATTATGTCCTTTATATACCTTTAATGGTGGCAGGTGTCTTTATAAAGCATGGGGAAAAAGAACATTAACTCTCCAGGGTAATGTGACACGCAGCACCAAGGAGACAGGGCACTAATAGATTTAGCTAGGGAATTAAGTTTTTTGAAATGAAAAATGTAAGGAATAACTCTGCTGGAGCTAACAGTATTAGATGAGAATGACTTGGGGCGCTTAGCACCCTAAACATCAGTGCCACGTTAGCCTTGTTTATGCCCTTCCTCCTGTTTAAGGCCTATGTAGCCATCTGCTTTTGTTTTACTGTCAGTCGTGTTCTCATTAAAAGTCCTGCAGCACTCTTGATGGTAGTGGAGCCATGGCTTTGGTTACTTTCTTTTTTATTCTCAGAGCTAGTCTGTTTCACAGCTGTTCAGTGGCTTTGTGGGAACTAAGAAAGGATTTAGCTATGCTTTTGTGTGCATTGGTGGTTTTCCTGAAGTATTCTTTTAAACCATGAATTGTAAATTGTAGGTTGGCTTTTTTTCTTTTTTAATGTCAGTTGTCATTGTGTCTTTAAATGGTTACTTTTAAAGAAAGCCTGTGTGCAGAATATGAGCTCATGAATGTTACTTTGTGGAAAATGAAGGGTACTTTGTGGAAAATGAATTTAAGAGATGAAAAATACATAGATATGGCAGTATTTACAAACTGCTTTTCTGTGAAGGGGGCACTTCTGAAAAGAACTTTTCCATCTCCTTTGCTTGGCTGCCTCATCAGCTGCACAGTTAGTTCTGTGGGTGTTGATTGGGTCAGTAAATTTTACATTTGTGATAACTAATTGGAGGTCTACTCTGGTCTGTTCAGAAACAGCCATTTTGTAGGTGCTTACTGTGTCAATGTGATGACACTTTGGCCAGCTTTCCTGCAGTGTCCTCATAAGCATGCTGTAACTTAGGGTAAGGGTTAGTAAAGAATCTCAGTAGCAGCTTGTGTCCTGGAAGTTAGATTTTAAGTGAGATACCCAACATCTCTGGTGCTTATAGGTCTGTTTTTAAGTGTTCTTTTTTTCCAGGTGCTCTTAGAATTAACACATAATCAGTGTAGATTCTGTGGAAAACTGCAAAGGGCAATTCATAGCATGTATTGGTAATTTTCTTTCTAGTTTGTCTATGTAGGTATATTATGTAATTTTAAAATAAAATGTTTCATTGTAGACATTTGCAAACTAGGTAAACTGATAAAATATTTTACCATGGCAACATTTTATATGTTTTAATTGAATAAGATTTCCTCTGTGTATTAATATAGTTTGTATACATGTAGCTCCATATTTTAACATCTGTTAAGTTTTTGTCTTTATACCAATAATTGAGTATTTTTATTCCTTAAAATTTTGAAAGCAGGATTAAAGTCTTAAGTGATTTGAGACATTTTGCAACTGTCTTCCATAGAAGTTATGTCAGGGCATTTTTTTTTTCTCTCACTAGTGCCTGATTGACTTTCTTGACATAGCTAATAAGCCTAGAATAGTATTTTTATTTTTGTACTTTTACTTTTTATTTAATTTTTTATTAAATATTTTTACATACACATTTATATTATTACACACATATACAATAAACTATCTGCAGCAGGAAGAACCATGACACATTTATATAAATGTTACATTCTTAGTGTTTTGGCTATTTGTATTTGGCAGCCTTGAAGAAGACATCTTTCCTATCTTTTACTTGTGATTTTTATTTATTTTTGATCGTTTGAGACAGGGTCTCACTGTGTAGCCTTGGCTGGTCGTTCTTCATTGTTTTTCCCCAAATTAACAATATGCTTCTCAGAAAAATGTAAGCAATTTAGAAACATAAATAACGGCATGTGGGAGCTGCGGGGGTGGCTCAGGAGTCAAGTGTTTGCTATGCAAACAGGAGCGTCTGAGTTTAGTCCTCAGCACCAGTCCACATGTGGACAAATGTGGTCACTCCACATGTGGCTTCTACGATTTGGTTCCTGCTTAGAAAGTTCTCCTTCAAATTGTACCATTTGCCAGTTAACTTCTGTTCATTTTTCCTGCTCCTGTGCTGCTGGGAACCCAATGCTGTGGAGCATCATAGGCAGTGCCGTCTACTACTGAGCTACTCTACCAAACTCTTCACTACTGCTTTCGTGATTTCCTTTCTTTCTCTTTTAAAATTATATTTAACTCTTCATTTTTGGTGCATTGTATTGTAGGAGAACTGTAACAAATATTAAATATTTTTAGCTTTCTTTGTTACAGTTACTATGGCTACCTCACAGATTACTCACACCTTATGCAAAGCGGTTTACTTGCTGGCTCCTGTAGGTCAGAAATTTGGAACCAGCACAAGAAGTATCTTGTGTTCACAGCGTTGAGCATCAGCTCTGGGTGTCTGTGGTACCCACGGCTTCTCTGTACAGCTCTGTCCACCATGCACTGTAGTCAGGCTTGAGCTTCAGGAAGGAGTGAGAGCAGCCAGACAGCAGCCGCCAGCTGCCATCTGACAGGCTGTCATGACCTGACATTAGAAGTTACACACTCTTGTTTCTGGCTAGGAAATGGACTCCACCTTTTCATGGTGGAATGTCATTGTCTGCTACAAAGAGCATATGTGGTGGGATCATTTTTGAAAATGCAGGTTGTCACAATCCCTTCTTTAAAAAATATTCTTCAGGTCTTTAGGAATGTAATTAGTATAATGCACATCTAAAACAGAATGCACTGATTTCAGTATTAAAATCTGAAGTTTTCTTTTTTATTTTAAACACTTTTTAAATTGTGTATGTATGGAGGTCAAAGGACCTCCTTGGTTGTCTTATTCCCACTATGTGCGTTTTACTGACCTAACATAGTGATGTCATCAGGCTGGTTGGCAAGCACCTTTATCCACTGAGCCATCTCACAGGCTCTAAAACCTGTGTATTTTTTTAAAAATTCATAAAATATGCTGAGATTCTTGGCATTTCTATACAAATTTCTATTTTAAGGAAAACTGAATGGTCATTTTTATTGTCCTGTACCAGATAATTATGACTCTTCAAAAATACTTATCCACTGATGAACTTAAGAATTTACTGATAAAATGTGTGAGAGAACATATTTTCACTTTTGACCTTTTGGTAGTAATGACAATAGAATTAATAGAATTAGTATTATAAAATGAAATTATATACCATTGCTTATATGGTGATTTAAGAAGCATTCTTACTAATCTAAGGGATGATTACAAATAATTTTGTTTGGTTTGGGGATTATTTGTATACTTTCCCCCTAAATCATTCTGTGATTAAAGAAAAAGAGCCTTATGCCTCTGTTCTTTCATGACCCCAGATGACAGGTGCAGCTCGGCCCTTTGATGTGAACTCAGTGATTGAACATATAGTATGTGCATATTGATAGATTTAAGTTGTGCTGCTGTGCCATTACATTTCAGTTTACATTCCACTTAGGTGGGAGTATAATTTTTTTTTTAGGATCTGTGCCTGATGATAACTTTCATGATTGATATATAGTCAGACTTAATTTGCCATTGTATACAAGTATCATGATTAACTGGTAGGAAATGGCGGGTGGGTCATCTACTAGCCTGGAAAGCTGTTTTCCTTGGCAGCTTTGGAGTGAAAAAATTTCAAAGGAACTATGAAGATACAGGTATCTGGAACACCAGAGCTCTGAGGACAGATGCAGTAGTAATAAGGGCTGTTGAGAAGGTGAAACACTTGATAAAATGGGCTAAATTCACACATGAATGATCAAATATTCTCTGAAGGATTGGGGAATTTAAGTATCCAGTGTCGTCTGAAGAATTGGGCACTCTTCAAAGTTCCTTCACTTCTGATTACAGACTGTAGAATTTGATCATTAAGTGTAGATGACCTAGTACATCTAATGAATGCATATTAAGGTCCGTAAAGTGTGTTCACCTCTATATTGCTTTGGCCTCTATTTGAAAGGAAGTGTTTTCTCAGTTTTCAGATGACAGTAGCATGGTTTGGACCCAGCGTAGTTTAAACTGATAAAATATTTTGTGTAATTATACATTATAGAATTAGGGTCTTAAATCACATATCCTTGTTTTTATCACTTAATGTAACACTGTAAATTACAGGTCAGAAACCGTGTCTGAACTTGTTAGTTCCTAGTCTAACTCTGTAATTTATCTCCAAGTTCTGATTATATTTTATGGCCCTGCTAAAGTGTGAAGCCCCCTGTGCTTGTTCTTCTGTGATTTCTTCCTTTCTTTGAGAGTCTTACTCATCTGTTGTTTCTGTGGAACTCTTGCCTTATTCATGCCAATTGTTTTGGTGCTGGCAGTTGGCTACACAGATACTATATGCTCTGCTGCCAAGGTCTATCCATAGCGCTAAGTAGAAATTATTACTGCTTTTTGGTTGATAGCTTTCCTTTTCCCCCATCTCCTCTCCCCTCCCCTCCCCTCCCCTCCCCTCCCCTCCCCTCCCCTCTCCTTTTCTCTCCTTCCTTTCTTTCTGTTTTTGTTTTGTTTTTTGAGATAAGGTCTCCCTGTGAAACCATGGTGGGCCTTGGATTCAATCTTTCTGCCTCTACAATTCAAGTACTAGGATTCTGCCATCTCTTGATATTATAGAAAGAGTGATATTTGAATCCCTTCCTGTCTCTACCAGATGTAAAAAAAATACAAGGAGTGGGGGGAGGGACACAGGGAAATTACCTCAGTCAGTGTTTTAGGATTTCTGTTGCTATGAAGAGACAGCATGACTATGGCAACTCTTAAAAAGGAAAATATTGATTTGTACTGGCTTTCAGGTTCCAGGGTTTCGTTCACTGTTGTCACGGTGGGCAGCATGACAGCATGCAGGTAGACCTGGTGCTGAGAGTTCTGGTTCTGGATCAGCAGGCAGCAGGAAGAGGGAATGAGCCATTGGGTCTGGCTTGAGCTTCTGAAACCTCAAAACCCATCCCTCGTGAGTGACACACTTCCTCCAACAAGGCGTGTCCGGATCCTTTCAAATGATGGCACCCTCTGTGAGCCTGTGGAGACCCTCTTCATCAAAACCACCGCAGTCAGTAAGACCTTGCCTCTCAAGCACAAGTGCTGGAACTCTATTGAAAGCCATGTTAGGACGGCATGGCAGAGTGCTTGTGATCCAGAGACAGAAGTGCCCCGGGTTTACTGCCTACTCTGTTTAGCTGACCGAATTGGTGAGTTCCAGGCCAGCGAGAGACCCTGTCTCAAAGGAAGCGAGGGTGACTCCTGAACTTGTCTTCTGGCCTCCCTAAGCATATATACACACATGCACACATAAGTACATGCGAGTACACGTGCATACATGCTAAAAAATAATTCTGAATGAGTTTATAGACATTGATGTCCACTGCCTTCTCTGTCCTCACAGTCAAAGATTTGTAAAGTAGGAGACTGAGAGGTTGTGCAGAAGACATGTTTGACATTGGAATGTCACACTCTCGGCTTATGCAGTAGCCAACCTAGTTAACTGTAGTGTGTGTTTTCACCTTCTACCCCCCCCCCCCCCCCAATTTTACTGTGGCTTAAACACAGGCTTGTGCTTGAGTTTAGCCCCTTGTTTGGGATCTGGTTGTTTCGATATAGAAAATGAGAAATATAGTTTCTTTCTTATTAGGGAGTAGCAGTAGTTACTATTCCTTTTAGGACTTAGCAATAATATACTGTTTTTGTCCTAGTTCTTGAACACACAGCAGAGTCTTGGCGTTTTAGAACATACCACCTCACCACTAAAGAACATTGTGCCTTCTCCAAAGGAGGCTAAAGTTTTCAGTGTGAAAAGACTTCCTTTCTTTAGTATGGAAAGTTCCCTAAATTAGACAAAATACAGACTTAAGAGATCTCGATGTTAGCTACCAGGCATCTTTAGCATGGCTAATCTTAGTTCATCTAAATCCCATCATCATCTCTACCTGTCTCTAATTATTTTGAAATGTATATCAATATTTTATATGCATGGAGTTGGAGAGATGGTTTCCAAAGGTCCTGAGTTCAATTCCCAGCAACCATGTGGTGGCTCATAGCCATCTATAATAGATCTGGTGCCTTCTTCTGGTCTGCTGGTTCACATACAGGCAGATGCAAATCCTTTTTTACAATAACTTCCTAAAGGATACAAAATTAGCATGAGCTAGCTTTTAGCTCAACAATGAGTTCAACTGCTAGGATGTGCTTGTAAAGTGGTGACACTAGTGTCACAAGCTACATACCACTAAAAAATTCTGGTTTCAATTTATTAAACAGTGGTAATAGTGCCACAGGACAATAAAGGAGATTTGCCCCCGGTCTTCAAGTTACTTTCAATAATTTGTTATGCTTTCTTTTAGTATCTGTTTCATCCTTATGTGAGCAGTCTGAGGGAGGTTACAAATTGGTAACAAGTTTTGTCCTTGAAAGGAAGAGCATACACCATAGTGTACTGCTTTCCACTTAATAGGGAAATTTGATTGGTAATCTTTCTTTTTAAGATTTATAATTGTGTTTTCATGTGTGTAGAGTGTTTTAGTATACATAAGTCCCACAGAGTCCAGAAAGGATGTTGGATCCCTGGAAGCTGGAGTTACAGGTGGTTGTATGCCTTCTCTGAAGCACACTTTATGTTCTTACCCTCTGAGTCCACTCAGCACCAGTTGCCAATCTTTCCTTTAAAAAAATAATTGTTTAGTTTGCATGTGCAGGTTCACATGTGCCATAGACAGTATGTGGAGGTCAGAAAACAACTGTGAGAGTTGTTTTTCTCTTTTCACTCTATGGGTCTTGAAGATGGAACTATGGTTGTTAGGCTTGGTAAGCGTTCCTAGTTGCTGATGCATCTCACTGCCTCGTGTGCCTTGGGCTGGCTTGGAAGTTGTCGAGTAACCAAGGCTTACACTGAATTCCTGACCCCTTCCCTCCATCTCTTAAGTACTGGGATTGTAGCGTATGTACCATACCCACCCTTAGCTAATAATGTTCTAAAATTTAGTGGGTTTTTTTTTTGGTGGGAGGGTACTTACTATTTACGTTTATTGGTGGCTTGTGTCCATGATACCACGATGATAAAAGTCCATTTTAAAAAATAATTATTTACCTAGATAATAGGCTGCAGTTCTCTCAATAATCCTGAGGGTTTTTAATTTTTTTTTCATGTATATGTGTGTATGTTTGTATCATGCATGTTTGCAAGTGTGTGGACACACACATGTGCATGTGGAGGCCCAGGGTTGACGTTGTGTATGCTCTCCTTTCTCTGGAGCAGAATCTCTGAGTTGAATCCAGAGCTCGACTGATACAGGCTAGTGTAGGCTGGCTCTGTGTCACATCTGAGCACTGGGGACACAGGCAGGCAGCCCACCTGGTATTAAATGGATTCTGTACTTTCGAACCCTGGTCTCCATGCCCTCGCAGTAAGTGCGTCAGCTACTATCTCCACAGCCTCTGATCTATGAGTATTTATAGTCAGAAATGTTCAGATGGTGAGAAAAGATTCTGTGCATTAAGCCTGGATTTCCATTTATGGATGAGACCTAGGCAAATGCTAGTGGCTTGTGTTTTACCAGTAAAATGAGAGTAGAAAACATGTTTAATTTATGATTTATATTGATCAAAGTGCTTCAGATCTGTCAGCTTAAAGTTAGATATGTTGTGTTTTTTTCCCTGTCCTTTGTTAACATAACCTGCATTATACTGTTACGCTTTTCCCAACATAGTAGTATGCAAATAAGTAACTGCGTGTGACTGTCCCCATAGGCATCAAGCATGATGGAACTATGTGTGATACGTGCCGCCAACAACCAATCATTGGCATTCGATGGAAATGTGCAGAGTGCACAAATTATGATTTGTGCACTGTTTGTTATCATGGAGATAAACATCACTTAAGGCACCGATTTTACAGGATTACTACACCAGGGAGTGAACGGTAAGGGAAAGATGTTTTTCTTCAGTCATGACTTTTTGTTTTGTCCTATTAGCTTTAAATATAGGAATAGGAAGTAGCTTTTGAAAGTTTAGATTTAGTATTGGGGAAATGAATAGCAGGCTAGACATGGATCAGGCTAGTTGATTTGTGAGAAGCTCTGAAGGTAGAAATTCATTATATGTGGCTCTTCCCCTCCCTTGCCCCCCATCCCCTCCCCTCCCCTCCCCTCCCCTCCCTCCCCACCTCCCAGCACCTATAAAAGGCTAGGCATAGTGGCACATTTCCAGTGCTGGTGAGACATAGGAGAGATACTTGGAGCTTTGGCCAGCTGGTCTAGCTGAACATTGAACTCCAGACTCAGTGCAAGATCTCGTCTCAAAAAATAAGGTGGAAAAGTGGTTGAGAAAGACATTTAGCATTGACCTTTGGCCTCTACATGTCCATACATATCTGCACACAGATGCATGCATGCATGAATATATACACACAGAAAGACCATATGGCAACTACTCTGTTTGTGATTTGAAGATAGTTTTCTTAAGGAGTTTATAATTTAAGAGGAATGATGGATCATGGATGATTATCATATGATGTTTTGGACTATGGTAGGATAACACCTTAGTTCTTAGGAGCAATTTGAGGGGCATGGCTGATGGGTGTGAATTTAGGTAGTGGAGTATAACTGGAATACTGCCCTTGAGGAGGAACACAGCCAGCTAAGAGCCACAGGGAGGTGGAGTAGATTAACAGAGT
Organism: Acomys minous; assembly: GCF_964271855.1. Taxonomy (NCBI): domain Eukaryota; kingdom Metazoa; phylum Chordata; class Mammalia; order Rodentia; family Muridae; genus Acomys; species Acomys minous. The sequence goes on along the minus strand of NC_140486.1, from coordinate 72,590,312 downwards.
TTGAGTCACATCATCTCATTACAAATTATGGTCTTGCCACTCTTTGAAAACAGTTACTTTTCGGTTTTGCTTATGCTTAAAATTAAGGAGTGGTAGAGTTTTGTTGTTGTTACTTTTATTTTTTATTTTTTTATTTTTTCGAGACAGGGTTTCTCTGTCCTGGACTCACTTTGTGATCCAGGCTGGCATGGAACTCATAGAAATCTACTTGCCTCTGCCTCCTGAATGCTAGGATCAAAGGTGTGCATCACAGCCCCCAGCCCTAAATAGTTTTGTTTTTTGGGTTTTTTTGTTTTTGTTTTTAAATGAATGTAACATCTGCAATCTCTGAGTAAAAACAATGTAGACCAGTAAGGGGTAGATGGCCTTGGAGAAAGCAGCTGGCTCAGATAATTAAGCGGAGTCTTTGCCAAGGTTTTAATGCTCCTAGGTGTGCAGTGCTTGGGAGGCACTGCAGTGTAGTGAGCCCTGCACCTCAGGTTCACTCTTCTTTCATGCAGTGCTCTGAGTTTGACTCATTGCTCACCTTCCACAGATTCTTAAGGACGCCTCCATCCCCGCTCAGAACCCAGCTTACTGCGCTTGACAACATTTGGCAGAAGCAGAGGATCTATTGTTCTTTGTAGCAGTTATGCCCTTGAGGTGACCAAAGTGCTGCCACTAACTGTTCTAAGAGCGGAGTCTGATTTGCCACTCATCCTGAGATACTGGCTCCAATAGGCCTTCACAGGGGACACTTAGAGCCATAGCCTGGAGCGGCTAGACTGGATTCCTGTTCCCTTACCATTGCTTTGTAAAATTTTGAACATGAAGAAAACATTTTTTTCATGCCTTGTTCCTCATTTGTAAAGTGGGCAGTAGAGTGTTGCCTTTCTTTTAAGGAGCTAACACAGCCATGTAAATGCTCTTACGTATAAATTGCTATTACTTAGTTTTAATGAAAACAAAACTTTTGTTTTTAGGGTTCTGTTAGAGTCTCGTAGAAAATCTAAGAAGATTACAGCCAGAGGAATCTTTGCGGGTGCCAGAGTGGTGCGAGGCGTTGACTGGCAGTGGGAGGATCAAGACGGGGGCAACGGGCGCAGAGGGAAGGTACAGACGTCATGAGACTCGCCGTGTGCTCCACAGTGTTGTGGGTAGAGATTTCTGTTGCTGCTGAGAGCCCGTGTCTTGGCCTGTTTATTTACATGCCTGGAACAAGTTTTAAAAATTGTCATTTCTTTCTTTTTCTTTTGGAAGAAAACAGTGCTCCTGCTTCTTTGTAAGTGTATCTGTTTCTTGACAAGGTTGTTAAGTGGGTTTTACTTCATATAGCTGTTACGCAGAGGTGCCTTCCTGCAGACTCCATTTTTGGGCCAATTCTTTCTAAGTAGTATCTCATGTCCTTGATTTTCCTGCTGCTAACATTTTATCTAAGGGGCTAAAGCTGTAGCTCAGCAAGAGTGCCTCAGTATGTTCCGGGGTCTGATTCACAGAGCTGCTGGAAAGTATAAACATTAAGCCCACACATTCTGTTCTTTTAAAGGCCTGTTACTGAGTAAGCAGTTGCCCCCTTTTGTGGGTGTGTGTCTGCGGATCAAACTAAAGGCCTTGCTTTGTCACTGAGCTCACTCCTAAGTTCTGGGCAGCTGCAGGCCTTTCAGTCCAGGGACCTCTGTTGTCTGCTCAGGTTAGGTGAGTGGCTACCATAGCAGTTATTTTGAGGAGGTCTTTACGGCCAGTACTTGAGCAAGTTGGTTATTTGGATCTCATGTTCTTTTAGCTGATAACTCATTGGTTCATGTAATCAACAAATACTATTCAGTATGCTCTTCTGTGTTACAGTGGACAATTCATGAACTGAAATGATGCATGCCAGTCACTATCAGTTCTGCTAGCTTTTGGAAAGCTTTGTTTTGGGGGCATAGGATATATATGTTAGTAAAAGAGCCCTTGCCTACCTGCACAAAGTCCCAGGTTCAATTCTGACTGCTGCTTCCCCCAAGTTAAACCAGATCAAAAGAAAAAGATTAGTTGTCACACCCAGCCACTGGTTTTATATTAAATAATAGAGCATTTAAACAAAATTTGAAAGCCAGACAAGTGTGTTTTACTATGTTTCTGAATAGCTTAATTAAGGAAATAAACTTTTCCTTTTTTTTCTTAATCCAGCAAATTTATTTAGCACATTATGTTCAGGGTTCTATTCTAAGCATCAAGGATACAGCACTAAGAAAAAGAGTTCTTACTGTCTTAATTAACAGAGAGAGGTAAAGGAAAAGAATTGAAGTCTGACTTGTGTGAATGTGACAGAATGTGTAGAACAGCCACATCGGTGCCACCTGATATTGGCTTGGCAGTGAGCAGTAATAAATGTGCTTCCTCACACACGTTCTAGACCAGGACCTTCATTTTAAGAAGATCCCTGGCTCCTTTGTATGCACACTGACATTTGAAATACATTGCCTCTCAAAGAAAAAGAGAGCAGTGGGGATTTGGAGAAGATGCTACTTCTATACTCCTAAGTAGGTGGATCATCAGAGAGGCATGGCTGCCAAGCCAGTGGCAGAGAAAGGCACTCCTTGCCAGCCCCCACTCCTCAGCAAGGCCCCTCGGTAGTGAGCATCTCTACAGAATTCATAGTCATCCTGCATCAGCTGTACCAGAGAATGTATAACATTGAGAAGACAGCGGTGGCGCACACCTTTATCCTAGCACTCAGGAGGTAGAGGCAGGTGGATCTCTGTGAGTATTGAGGCCAGCCTGGTCTACAGAGTGTGTTCCAGGACAGCCGAGGCTACACAGAGGAACCCTGTCTCCAAAAATTTTTTGTTTTCTTTTATTACTTGTTGTGTAGTATTGTCTTTACAGCAATTAATATTTACATTAAAAAAAAAACAAAGTAGCAGTCACAGGCCTGACTTATTTTAAGTAAGGGTGGGGCAAGATGTTTCTTTTAGATGAGGCTCTCAGATGCTATCTTTCTTCAGCATCTCTTAAAAAAAGTTTTGTTTGTTTGTTTGGTTTTTTGAGACAGGGTTTCTCTGTGTAGCTTTGATTTTGTCTACCAGGCTTGTAGACCAGGCTGGCCTTGAACTCACAGAGCTCCTCCTGCCCCTGCCTCCCAAGTGTTGGGATCAAAGGTGTGCACTGCCACCTTTGAGCAGTAGAGATCTTGATGATAAGAGCTTTAGCTTGTTCAACACATCAGGCTACCTCGTGTGCTTGATGCCTGCACATCATCTTGCAGACTTCTTTTTATGGATTCCTGTTTTTCCTGGATTCCTCTCTGTCCTTTTTTCTCTGTCCTGCTATGTTTTTACTTTATCTTTTGGTAGAAGACAACTTTAGAAAATTCATAAGAAGAAAAAATTAATATTTTAATCTGAAAAAACGATTTTATGTCCTTTCCCACAGTTATGTAGGCAGAAGATTAGAAGTAATTTTTGCAAATGGCTTTCTAAGTGCTGGTGAGGCACTCTGAAACAGCAGAATTGGGATTTATTGCATTTTACTTTGGTTCCCATTTGCTTTCTGTTGCTATGACAAGAACACCAGCAGCCGCGGGCCTGGGGTGGGGCTGTCACTGAGTCCTACAGGTCAGAGGGCACCATCCAGGGAAGCAAGGACAGGAGCTCAAGGCAGAGCTGAAGTGGGCGCCATGGAGGAGCACTGTTCCAGGCCTTGCTCTGCTTGCTTTCCACAACACAGGACCACCTGCTTAGCTTAGTGACCTAGGCCCTCCCACTTTTTATTCAGTCATTAGTCAAGAAAAGCCCCACAGGCTTGTCTATAGGCATCTGATAGAGGCAACCCCTCAGTTAATTAATGGTCCTTCTTCCCAGATGACCATAGCATGTATCAAGTTGACAAACAACAGAACTTTTGGGAGGAAGAGGAAAAGGGATATAAGTAGGCATCCTGAAGCCTTCAGTTATCACTCTACAGTTTTAGTTTGTTATAGTTTATCACAAATTATATTTTAAGAACACAATGAGAAAAAAAGACTAAAGCCATTTTGTACTCATGACACTTGACTGAAAGAACTTTATATAAGTAAAGATAAGTCTTTAGAATGACATACTTTACACTCGTGTTTAAGACCAAATGTGACTTTGTGGTTTGACTTTTTTGTTTATGAGTGTGAATACAGAATTATCTATCTTCTATTCTGTATTAGCTACTCTGGTCCCTATTGACCCATGTAGTCCATGTTGATGGTGTGCTGTGCATTCTTTTTTTTTTTTCTTTTCTTTTCTTTTCTTTTTCTTTTCTTTTTTTTCTGGAGACAGGGTTTCTCTGTGTAGCCTTAGCTGTCCTGGACCCACTTTGTAGACCAGGCTGCCTTTGAACTCACAGAGATCCTCCCGAGTGCTGGGAATGCTATGCATTCTTACAGTTCTTTCTTTCTATCTTTCTTTCTTTCTTTTTTTTTTAAAGGTTTATTTATTATGTATACAGTGTTCTGCCTGCATATAACACCTGCACACCAGCAGAGGGCATCAGATCTCATTATAGATGGTTGTGAGCCACCATATGGTTGCTGGAAATTGAACTCAGGATCTTTGGATCCTGTGAGCCATCTCTCCAGCTCCTTACAGGAATGCTTAAGTTCCATTACCTATGCTCACACTTAAAGGTTATTTTTGTTTTATAAAAATCCATGTTAATTATTTTATACAGGTATGCTAAGTCACATTCCTTCTTTTAAGGATCTCTGTTATACATCCAAGTAGAAAGAATGACATAACAGATTTCTAGGAATTCATCACTCAATTTAAAAAATTATGAGCCTTTTAAAAATGTTATTTATTTGTTGAAGAAACCAAGATTTTTAGCTTTGGCTGATCCATCATCTATGTTCTTTTTTGTGGTAGTGAGGATTGAACCTAGGGCTTCACTCATACTGATAGATAGGTAAATAAATAAGTAAGTAAATATTAAAACAGGCCTTTGGGGGCTGGAGAGATGACGTACTGGTTATCAGCATCAGATGCTACAGACGAACTGGGTTCAGTCCCCAGCACCCATATGGCCTCCTCACAACTGCTTGTAACTCTAGCTCCAGGGGATCTGAAGCTCCTACACACATGTGGAGCTCACAAACCCAGAAAGGTGCATCACACATAAGTAAAAATAAATCTGATTCAGAACCACCTGAGATAGTGTTAAATTTACAATATGAAGTTGATAAGAGTCTGAAAGAGGTTTTCCTGCGGGCGGCATGCTGCATGGTCAGCTCAGCACCTCAGAGCCTGGGTGCGCAGCCAGGCAGAGAAGCACAGTGGGGCAAAGATGGAGAACATTTAGAAAGATGGCTGCCGCCTTAGAAAGACAGGTGGAATGTGGATGTGAGGAGGTGCATGTGAGGACTTGAGAACTCTTGGCATCGTTTTTAAAACAGTGGAATAGTTATAAGGGAGTTCATTTTTTTATTTTATTCTTAAAAGCATACATATTTTTGTATGTTCACAACACATAGAAAGTTTTAAAAGAATATACAGCCTTATTAGTAATATAAAATATGTCTCATATGGTTTACTATATCTTAAAAGAAATCCTTTTACGTCTACAGAAGCACTGCCAAATACCTACCTCACGAAACTATTTCTTTTTTACAGAGCAGAAAAAAAAAAGTTAATGTGTGTTTTATTTAAAGTAAAATGAGTCTGTTTTTTTTTTTGTGTATGTGACAGCTGTGTGTTGTAAGTTAGAGGCGAAGGTGGGTGGTGATGGTGCTCACCTTTAATCTCAGCACTTGGGAGGCAGAGGCAGGCGGACCTCTGAGTTTGAGGCTAGTCTCGTCCCAGGACAGCCAGGACTACACAGAAAAGGCCTGTCTCAAACAAACAAACAAACAAACAAAAAGCTAGAATAGAGAAAAATCATTTGAATTGTATGTGAGCAGTTCCCTGTTCATAGTTGTAGATGGACTGAAAGTTGCCAACTCAGGGACTCACTGGGTGCCATTTTGTGTACTTGAGTCTAGGCCTTAAAGGAGTAGTAACTAGTACCCGTGTGCGTGGGTGCAGGTGTTTATATGTGGCGGAGAGTAAGGAGAGGGAGAGAATACGGTAGAGTTTAACCAGCTAGGTTTTAGAGTCATTTTGTTGTGGCTGGGGTACTGTGTTTGTGTGCCCACCATAGCATGCTGGGGTAACCCGCTTTCTCGGCAGCTGCAGCACAGTGCCACTGACATTCTTTGCAACTTTGGATTTGTCACCTTGCAGCTGACTAGAAAACAGGCTCATCATTGGATTTTAAGTTATGTATAGGGTAATTGGCTAAAAAGAATATACCATGTTTTTAAAGGATTTAAAAACTTGCATTATTCAGCTAGGCCGTGGTGGAGCATGCCTTTAATCCCAGCGCTCGGGAGGCAGAGGCAGGTGGATCTCTGTGAGTTTGAGGCCAGCCTGGTCTACAATGTGAGTCCAGGATAGTCAAGGCTGCACAGAGAACCCTGTCTTGAAACCTACCCCCCCAGTTGCATTATTCATTTTTTGATAATGTATTAATGCAATTCCTTTGCTTCCCAATTAAAATTTTTCTACAATGATATTAGAATGTACTCCATAATTCTCAGGTATGATGATATAATCAGTAATGCAAACACAAACCATGAGGTCACCCAGGCCTATATTCTGATACTCAGCGTCCCCTGCCCCAAACAAACAGCAACTGAAACCCCAGGCTGGGCATAGCCCAAGTAGAGTACTTGCCCAGCATATGGAAAAGTCCAGTGCTAAGTACCACAAGGAAACAGCAACATAAACAATTGTGTAAGTCAGTGCATACATCCTGCAGTCCTGTGCCCTGAGGCATAAGAATAGTGAGTTAGAGGCCAAGATGGGCTACTCAAGGATGTTCTATCTTAACAAAACAAAGCAGTTATAATTCTGGAAAAAGAGGACTTTATTGATAATTCAACAATACTAAAATTGACATATTGGGCAAATAAGTTGATAATTCAGCAATACTAAAATTGACATATTGGGCAAATAAGTATTTTTCTTGATTTTGGTATATAAATTGGTAGATGAAAATATTTTTAAAATTTCAGTATAATTAAGGCATTTAACTTCTTTCACTTAAAAAAAGTTTGTTTGTTTTCTTAAACTTTATTAGGTAACGGAAATCCAAGACTGGAGTGCGTCGAGCCCACACAGTGCAGCATACGTCCTCTGGGATAACGGTGCTAAGAACCTTTACAGAGTCGGCTTTGAGGGCATGGTGAGTAGTAAGAAGCCAGCTGGCAGCACACGCTGTGCGTGCATTTCTTGCTTTACTTGAGGACATGTGTGTGAGCCATGAGTATTCACTAGAAAAGAAGACCTGCAAAGTGAGGGCTTCCCCCTTCGTACCTGTCTTAGACTCTGTAGAGTTTTTCCTTGGAGTAGACCTGGAGGCTAGGAGTAAAACGAGGCAGGTTTTGTATTCTATGCTGTAGTAGCAGATAAAAAGAATAATTTATTTTTAAGAGAGTTTTTTTTTTCAAGTACAGATGATTAAACGTGATTATCTTGTGGCACATGGGAGCCTAGCATTCCAAGCTGAAGGCAGGAGGATCTCAAGTTCAAGACCAGCTTGGACACATAGTGAGATTGTCTTCAAACACACACACACACACACACACACACACCAAGATAAAGCTAGAAAGTGATAGACTTGGAAACATCTAGAACTAAGTGGAGAATAGTGTAGGTTTAGTCAACAGATTGCTTTGTTTTTCTTATATTTCATGAGCCGTTACTTGAAAACTGACTTTACTGTTCATTTTGTGACAGGTTCTCACTGTGTGGCTCTGGCTGGCCTGGAACTTGCTGTGTAAAGCAGACTAGCCTTTAACTCAGAGAGATCTGCCAGTCTCTGTCTCTTGAATGCAGGGAGTGTGGGCCCCATATCCAGCCTAACTTTACTGGTTTTTTAATTATGTGATACAGATTTCTTTAATAACCTTTCATTAGGAAAGCAGAAAATAGGCAAACACAGCTTAGAAAAGAATGAACAAAGAATTCTTGGGCTGAGGATATATCAATGTTAATGCACTTGCCTAGCATGCACTTCATTAAATTAAAGTATAATAATTACTTAAATTGGAATATTTTCAGAATTAAGAGGTTATTAAAGAAATATTCAATTCTGAATATATTCCCATTTAAGTAATTATTAATATTAATTATATTTCCTAAAGGAAAGCAATTGTCTCTCTAATATTTCATTAATGTATGGAAGCTACATATAAATTTAAGCAAATGTTTTCTTTTTTGGTATTTTTTTTGAGACAGGGTTTCTCTGTGTCACCTGGCTGTCCTGCCTGGTTGTCCTGGAACCTGTTCTGTAGGCCAGGCTGGCTTTGACCTCTGAGATCTGCCTCCTCCTGCTTTCCCGAGGGCTGGAATCACAGGTGTGCACCACTGTGCCTGGTGTTGGAAACAACTCTTATTTCATGTCTTACTTCATTAAGTTTTTTTCTTGTATGACAAATGCTAACAATAACAGTTACTAGTGTCTTTGATTTCAAGGCCAAATTCCAAAGCATGGAGAGGCATCTGAATCACGAATATGAAGTAGGACAGGAAATTAACTGACCTTATAACAGATGATAAAATTTGGCATTAATAAAGCATTTGCACAGAGTGCTGTGGTGGCGCACACCTTTAATCCCAGCACTTGAGAGGCAAAGGGAGGCAGATCTCTGTGAGTTCGAGGCCACCCTGATCTCCAAAGGGTATCTAGGATAGCCAGGGCTACACAGAGAAACCCTGTCTGCAAAAAACAGAGAAAGAGAAAGAGAGAGAGGAGAGGTGTGGGGGGGAGGGTGTGGAGAAGGGGGAGGGAGAGAATACTGTGATGTTGAAGGTTCAGTGCTAAATTTGACCTTTAAAGTTAGATAGCTGATGGTAAATAAGACCTTTCTGAAGACCAGTGTTTGGTTTAGTAGATGTTTCTGAGAGCAGAGTTGAGTGTGGCCTCCTACCACACTACCTCTGCTGTGTTTGCTGAGTGCAGCTTACCTGCTTCAGGTACTGCGCCATATTTCAAGTTTTAATGGGTGACTTTTCTGGTTTCTTTTCTTCATAGTCTGATCTGAAGTGTGTCCAAGATGCCAAAGGAGGTTCTTTCTACAGAGATCATTGCCCTGTGCTAGGTGAGTTAGCAGATTAAAGAAAATTTCCAAATAGTGAGTCAGGTTTATAGAATCAGTATAGTGTCTAACTTGGACAGGAAAAAAATGATTATAATTTAAGTTATGTAGAGAAATACTTAGTTTCATTTAGTTTTAAAACATTTCTTTTTTATGGTGTATTTAAACTCAGAATGAGTTGCCGTGTCTTGGAAATTGATGTACTATTTGTCATAATGTGTTTTTAACCCTTCCCCCCAAGTATTTTTTGTTTTTGTTTTTTTTCTCAAGACAGTGTTTCTCTGTGTAGCTCTGGCTGTCCTGGACTCACTCTGTAGACCAGGCTGCCCTTGAATGCACAGAGATCTACCTGCTTCTGCTTCTGAGTGTTGCTATTAAAGGTGGGTGCCACCACTGCCAAGCCTATTTAATACACTTTCAGCTGACCTTACACCATTGGAAATTTTTGTATTAGATTCTATCAGTGTTGTATCTCCCACACTACTAAGGAAGAAATTTGACAAGTTAGTGCTTACAAATACCTCACACTTACTGTAAGATCAAGGTAATATAGAACATACAATTCCAAGTAACATAAATTTACTTTTAAAGAGTAAGAAACCAAAACTGCTTTTGTTACAAATCCATTGTTGTTGCCATGTTGCTGGGATAGAGCCTTTCCTCACTGTGCAGTGATTTCCTCTTTCTGAACTGCTTGACTTGACTTGCCTTTGTGTCAGAAAGTGTTACTTTCTTTCAGCATACTTTTGTTGCTTCTTAAAGGAGAATGTAGGAAAATACCCATGTTTTTAGTGAGCTCTTATTTTCTTACTTTCTTTTGTGCTTTTACATGAAAAGTGTAGACGAATGAACATTTCTATCCCTCAGTGTAGTGTTTTCTACTTTTAAGTCTTCTTTGTCCCAGAATCTTTATTTTTAGTTGACCTTAGACAAAGATGCAGATTTTGTTTGTTACAAATACTAAGCACATTTGAGGAAAAAAATCCTGGTTTCCCCTTTACATTCTGTAATTGGTTACTATGGTTACCATGGCTCTGGTGCTGTGCTAGTAAGGCATCCGAGCAAAACCATGAACCCTAGAACGCTGTATTTTGACGTGGGATTGGTAGTCTTTCATAAATACTGCTTCTACATAAATTTTATGAATGATTATATTGTTACAATTTCTTTTACTTTTTTGTGGTTTTGAGGACTGAGCCTAGTTCCTTTCCCTGACAAGAGGTGCACCACTTGCACCATGGCCCATGTTAGTGCAGCTTTTGAGTTAATATTTGTTTGCTTTTTTCTGTATTTGCAAACTCAGTTCCAAAATCTTGTACTTAAATAATTACAGTTCTGGGATCTTGTAGCACAGTGTGGTGACTTTAGTTAACACTAATGTCTGTTTTGCATCTCAAAATAGCTAAAAGAGAGAATTTGCAATGTTTTTTATCATAAAAAAGGATAAATATTTGAGGTAATGGATATGCTTATTACCCTCATTGCTCATTACACATTGTATGCTTCTATTAAATTATCATAATGTATCCATGAATATGTACAATTACCATGTGTCATTTTAAAAGTAAGCTTAAAAGTAAGTTCTAAGGAAATACATGAATAACTTGGTCAATAAACGGGATAAACTAAATGTAAAGAACAGAGTCTTACACAAAAACACAACTGATTAGAGAGGATAAAAAAAGAAATGGAAAGTTAACAGACTTCTATCTGACTTAAAAGGCTTCTGTTGCCATGATGATACACCATGACCAAAAAGCAAGTTGGGGGAAATGTGTCTTGCCACCTTTCATTTCCAGATCACAGTCCATCATTGAAGGAAGTCAGCACAGGAACTCAAACAGGACTGGAACCCGGTGTCAAAAGCTGATGCAGAGGCCATGAAAGGGTGCTGCTTACTGGCTTGTTCTTCATGGCTTCCTCAGCCATGAACCCAAGACCACCAGCCCAGGAGTGGCAACACCCACAGTGGGCTGTCTCCCACCCAACATTGATCACTAAATTAAAAATACCTACATCTGAATCTCATGGAGGCATCTTCTCAACTGAGGCTCCTTCCTCTCTGATTCTAGCTTGTGTTAAGTTGACACACAAAACCAGCCAGTACATTTAACCTATAACCAGTGCAGAAAGCAAGGTGATCAACACACATGAATGCAATTGCATACTTGAGTGACTATCTTCTTTTCATTCAATTTCCCCTTTTATTAATTGTGTTTGAAATTACAGGTGAGCAGAATGGCAACAGGAATCCTGGTGGATTACAGATTGGTGACCTGGTAAATATAGACCTTGACCTAGAAATTGTACAGTCTTTGCAGCATGGTCACGGAGGATGGACTGATGGAATGTTTGAGACTTTAACTACAACTGGAACTGTCTGTGGCATTGATGAAGATCATGACATCGTAGTACAGTATCCAAGTGGCAATAGGTTAGTACTGTTTCCTGGGTTTTGATGACAAAGTTAGCACACAGAGACAATAGCCTTAAAAAAAACAAATAATATATTCTAGTTTAATATATTTAATATAACTAGTATAAGCTAACTTTTAGGCAGTAGATATGAATTCAGAGCGTGTGGGCAAGGCAGTCAGGGATAAGTGTGTGTGTGTATTTATATATTTCTGATAAAAATTTTAGACATTTAGCTGGGGCATGGTGGCTCACACTTGCCTTGGGGATGTTGAAAAACTTCAAAGCCAGCATACTAGTTTGACTGATAAATGTCCTCCATAGTCTCAGAATCTGAGCACTTGGTCCCCTTTTGGTGGCGTGTTTGGGGAGGCGGAGCCTTGCTGACAGAAGCACTTCAGTGGTGGCAGGCAGGCTCTGAGCTCCCAGCCTCCTGCTGCCATGCTCCCTTCATATGGATTCTTTCTCTGAACTGGAAGCAAACATTTTCTCTTGGTTCTATAAGGTGTTTTTGGTCCTGGTATTTTATCACTGTTGCCGTTACTTTATCAGTATGACCTAATAATGTTTATTATCAGGCCTATAATTATTATTACGGCAGTATTTTCTAACCTGCTAGCAATCAATCAAGACACAGACACCAGTTACATTTTAAAATAGCCTTAGTTAACCTGGGGCAGGGCAGATATTAATGCCCTAAATCACATCCCATGCCATCTGCTTCTAATGATTTCTGTCAAGCTACCCCTCCTCCCCCCATAATCCCAAACACTTGGCTAACCTCTTCCTCTGGGCCAAGTCTCCATCCACGCCGGCCCTGTGCTTCTCTTCCTTTCTCTGACCCACGGTGCGGCCTTCTTCCTCCTCAGTCTCCTCCCCAGTCTCCCCTCCTTCCCAAGATTCTCTCTCTCTCACAAAAGCCTGGGAACCTCAGCCATGCCTATCCTACTTTCCCTGCCCAGGTGTGACGGCCTTTTATTGGTCAGACAGGAAGTTCCTTAGGTGGAGGTACATAGTAACTGTGGGAAATAGAGATAGCAAGCAGTAATTAGTATCCGTGTATATCACACCAACCCCCAGCATATCACAGGAAGAGAATCTCAAAGAATGAAAAATTGAATAAAAGCAGTTCTATGTGCTATCAGCATTAGGTCATGGTGGACTGTAACACTCTTGTGAATGAAGAGCAGTAACATTAAAATTCCTTTGGCTCAGTCTCTGGGATCCTCTCTTAACAACACAGCCTTCCTTGCTCCTCTAGACACATGGCTGGCCCTTCATCTTGTCAGCAGTGCAACACTGCATGCATTGAGCGCTGAGCCGGTTGTAGGACTGTGCATTTCCTCCTTTGGGACCCTTTCTATACCTCCCTGTGTGTGGTGGACAGCTTACTTTTTTTTCCCTGTCCTTTTTCAGTGGATTTTACTCCTTTATACATGCTTTGGCAGCCTTCTGCTTCCTCTACACACTATGGCTTCAAATTTCCTATTATCTGTTAAAATGATTATTGACTATTTTGATTTCAAATTTCTTGGAGGCTAAGTATGTCCCTTTTATTTTATTTTGAATCTAGTTACAGTATGTTAAAAGCTGTGGTTAAAGGTAGTAGCTAGAGTGACTGACTGTGTTTTTTAGGGGAGGGGTTTTATTTACAACAAGGAAAACTGTAAAACAGCTTGCCTAGGTATGGAATCATCTGAGATAGTATCCAGATATTTTTGTGTGTGCATGTACACATGTATGTTTGGTAATTATGTTTTTGGGACATGAGGCTCACATGTAACTCACTCTGTACCCTTGGCTGTTCACAAACTAAATAATCCTCTTGCCTTCGACACCTTGCCCCATGCTGGAATTGGAAACATGTACCACAGCCACGAGCTGTATATCCAGATAGTCAGGGTACACACAGTCATATCATAGATAAAGAAGTGCTTTAGAACGCATAAGTTAGGTCAGGAAAATACTTGAAAGGACAAACATAAGAGAGTGGGAAGCTCTGTGTGTAGGGAGAGAGAATCAAACCTGCACTGCTGTGTTCAGGTGCTTCTGTAAGTCTGGCAGTTTTACAGTGTAGTTTTGGAGGTAAAGGACACTGGTTGACAAGAAAGAAAATAGAATTTTGTGTATTATTATTAAAAAAAATATATGTGGGTGTGCATGAATTCAGAGGACAACTTGTAGGAGTCAGCTTTCTTTCTATCATAAGGGGTCCTGGGCTTTAAGCTCAGGTTGACAGGCCTGGTGGCAAATGCCTTTACTTGCTCTGCCATCTTACTGGTCCCTAAATATGATTTTTAGAGACCCTTTCCCTCTGGGATTGTGTTAAGAAAATAATTTACTTTATGCTTGTAATATACATTATTCAGTGTATGTGTGCCTGCATGAATTTATGTGCACCGCCTGTGTGCAGGAGCGGGTGGGGCCAGAGGAGGGCTCTGGGTCCTCGGGGATGCACTTAAAGGTGGGTTTGAGCCTCCATGCAGATGCTGGGGACCAAACCACGTGCAAAAGCAGTGAGTGTGCGTAACCCAGGCTTCTCAGACTTCCTAATGACGCAGCCTTTAATATGGTTTAATACAGGTGTGGTGACCTCCAAGCCTAACATTACTTTGTTCTACTTCATAGCTATAATTTTGCTATTGTTATGAATCCTAATGAAATTTTAGTGATGTGCAGGATATCTGATATGCATTCCTAGAGGGTCTCCACCCACGGGTTGAGAAACACTGGCTTAACCATTGAGCCATTTAACCATTCCCAACTTGCGTGATTCTAGGAATCTGGGAATAGGCTTGTTGTTGATTTTCTTTTTTTTTTTTTAAATGTAGTCTGATTTTTCAGATTCTCTTATTCCATATTGGGTTCTGGAGAGTGTATGAGATGCAAATAATTATGAATTGGTTTGACAAGGAATTGTATGTCCGTGCGTGTGTGTGTGCGCGCGCGCACACACGTGTGCACATTTACGCACCCGTGCTGGAGTTAAGTGTGTAGTTGAGAGGAGTGTGTTGTGTATGTTGTGATACATTTGTTTATGAGACACCGAGTAGTCAGGAAAATGACAGGAAGATGATAGCAGCACAGAGAAATGTTAATATAAAATACAGAAGCCATAATTTTGGGTGGAGATTATAGCTCAATTGATAGAGTGTTTTGTTGGTATGGCAAGCCTTGGGTTCCGTCCCTTCCCTGCACAGATGTGGGATATGGCACATGCCTGTGATCCACGTGCAGTGCAGAGGCAGTAGGACAGAAAAGTGAGATTGTTATAGTATATTTGAGGCTAGCCTGGGCTATATGAGATTCTGTCAAAAAAAAAAAAAAAAAAAGAAGACAAAAACAAAAACAAAAGAACTTTGATTTCTCTGTGGTCCTGGGAAGTTGAGACCCAGACTTGGTTAATTTTAATACAGGGATTATAATTATGGAAACCATTTATGCATGACAAATTAAAACTAGATAGTCATTTATCTGTGAGATGGCAGTGCTATAGGGAAGTGGTTTTAACCTTCCTAATATTGTGCTCCCTTAATTCAGTTCCTCATGCTGTGGTGACCCCCAGACATAAAATTATTGCTACTTTATAACTGTGATTTTGCTACTGTTATGAATCATAATGTAAATATCAGAAATATAGGACATCTGATATGTGTCCCCCAAAAGTTTGAAGACCCTGATCTAGGGGATAGATGTACTTGGTAGGTAGTTTGGCCAGGACAGAGTGGTAAGTAAGTACTTGTTGTCATCAGGAAGCTTTCTTAAGCAGCTCTGAAGAAGCCAACTCTGTGTGCACTATGATGTACATTACAGGGATGTTCTCTATGTATCGTGTGCATTGATAAACATTGGAAGGTCCATAACAAAAGAAATAAAAATCACTCAAAATGTAATGGCGGGCGATTGCTTTATTATTTTGAAGTGGTGCAAGGTTTTTCTCTCTGCAGTGTTTAAAGATTGAATAAACTCATTTGTTCTGAGCTTGGCTCTGCTTTTGTAGGTGGACCTTCAACCCTGCTGTCCTCACTAAGGCAAACATTGTCCGAAGTGGGGATGCTGCGCAGGGTGCTGAGGGAGGCACTTCGCAGTTCCAAGTGGGCGATCTTGTGCAAGTTTGTTATGATCTGGAAAGAATTAAACTTCTGCAAAGAGGACATGGTGAATGGGCTGAAGCGATGCTTCCAGTGAGTATTTGTAAAATAGTTGGGAAGAAATAGTATACTATGTTAATAGAATTAAAGTAAAATTATTTTAGAAACAATTGGAATTGAAAGCAACATAAAAAAGAAAAACCACTGGGTGTGGTAGTGCATGCCTTTAATCCCAGCACTCAGGAGGCAGAGGCAGTTAGATTGCGGTGAGTTCGAGGCCCAGTCCAGGATAGCCAAGGCTACGCAGAGAAACCCTATCTCAAAAAACCAAAAAAGAAGAAGAAAAAAGAAAGAAAGAAAGAAAGACCACTCAGAATGTAATTGCAAAGGATTGCGTTATCCCTCCTTCCCTCCCTCCATCCACTCCTCCGTCCATCCCTCCATCCATCCTTCCCTCCATCCCTCCCGCCCTCCCTCCATTCCTTCCTAGCTGTACTAGGCAGCAAGGTGTACTCACAGCAGTTGGAGTAGCCTAGGAAGATCCAGAAGAGGCTAATATTTCTGATAACACTGTTTATGGTGGATGTGAATGTAGTATTAGGAGGCAGAGATTTTCCTGGTATTCAGTTCCCAAATGAGAGGGCAGCATGCTCTTCAGTCTCAGTAGTGTGACAGCACCACAACTTTCCTGCTGTTGGGAGCATAATATGTAGGGCATGTGGGGCAGTTCAAGCGCATGTCTTCTAAGGGGACTTTTGCTCTCAGTGAGTACAGCTTAAGGTTTACTTTTTCACTCAGTACATATTTTATCAATGGTTCAATGATAATAAGTCTATTTTGGATTTCATTTATCTTTTCTTACACCAGCTTTAGCTTTTCTTCTGTCTCCTCTTGTATTGCCTTGCTTCCATTTTTTCCTGGTTCTGTGTCCCATCCCCATTCACCTTGTTGTGCCCTCCTGTTCAGTCTACTTGGCCCTTGGCTGTGCCTCTACTTCCCATTCTCGGCTTCCTCTCCGCCCTCGTAGAATCCCATCGCCCTGCCCTGTGTCGTTCAGCCTCCTTTCTTAGGCCAATGCTACCGGTTCTCCCTCTCCGCCCTCAAGCTCCTGCCTTAACTCTCCCCACCCTGTCCTCACTGTTGTCTGTTCTGTTAGTATCCCATCCTTGTAGCTGCACTCCCTCAATAGCTATTGTAGAACATAGCAGACACCGCTTAGACTTAAGAATGCAGTTGTAAGTAAAACAAGGAAAATGCGGTCTCTTGTACATTACCTTAAAATATGAATGAGTAGCTGGTAGCTACCCAGCCCACATCAGAGTTTTTGGCAGCTGAATGAATTGATAGGGCATCTGGTAGACCTGAGAGCAGGACCTGTTTGCTGTAGTAACTATCAGATTCTCCTTGGCTGCCGTGGAGCTTAGTACTCTAAAGCTGAATCTTAGAGTGCTCTACAGACTTCAGTTGACTGAACATAATAGGCTCACGCTAACGTCAGCTGAGGCCACCCTAAGCTCCCCTCCAATGTAG
The DNA here is from genome assembly GCF_964271855.1 of Acomys minous. Lineage (NCBI taxonomy): Eukaryota > Metazoa > Chordata > Mammalia > Rodentia > Muridae > Acomys > Acomys minous. The sequence goes on along the minus strand of NC_140486.1, from coordinate 72,573,149 downwards.
TCTGTTAAGGGAAAAAAATGCTAAAGATAGACATGAAACTGAGTGAAATTGAGACAGTGTTGGCAAAGGCGTGGCAGGTATACAGATAGAAGGTGGTACTCTATATGTAGTCATTACTGAGGGCAGGATTAAAAACAGCACTACAGACAAAGAAAGATATGCACGGAAATATGACAAAAGATAAGTGAAGCGATTCAAAATAAGCTAAAATAAATCAAGAACATGCCAAGATACAGAAGATTGAAGTAACAGGAACAAAGTTTAGAACTTAAGAAAGAATTCAAAAGAAGAAAACATGATTGGCTGAGGAGACGGCTCAGTTGTAAAGTGCCTACCAAGCAAGCATGAAGGACTGATTTCCTTTATCTAAAGCCCAAGGAAACCATAACAGAGAGGTAAATCAGTGGATCTTGCTTGCCTGCCATTCTAGCTAGTGGGTAAGTGCCTGGCTTCCCAAGTTAGCCAGAGCCAGAGCCAGACCCCCAATCATCTCTCAGAAGATAAGGTGGAGGCTACGGAGAGGTGGCTCAGCTGCTAAGGGCACCTGCCAGCAAGGCTGATGATTAAGTTTCATCTTCAGGACCCACATGGTAAGAGGAGAGACTATAATATATAATAGATCATGCATGGGTGCACACATAGATTTTTGTGTATACATAGACACTTGTGGTCTTACACACACAATAAATTAAAATGTATTAAAAATGAAGTGGAGAGTACACACACACACACACACACACACACAGACACACCCTCTCTTCAAGAACTTATATACCACATACTGACACATTCATACTACATGAACATGTTCCAATAAGCTTTTTAAAAAGTAATGATTAAGTTGGAGGAAACACACAATAGATATCATGGATAATGTCTTAGGAGCAATAGAAGGGTCAAAAGCATGAAAAATTTAAATATGAAAAGGATAAGATATATTCCATATTAATGACATGTATGGGATGTATGCATATGTAATCCCAGCAAAAGAAAAGCGTTGAAACGAATAGAATTGCTTTCGGTGTAACTAAGATCTTGTGAATGCTAGCCAACTGTCCTCCACTAAGCTAACACTGTAATTCCAGCTAAATGTCCATGAAATTGAAAACAGATTTGAGAGTGAACTTCAAAGGGAGGACATGTGACATACTTGGGGAAACCTACTCTGACAGAGTAATTGAGTCTTCAAGGATAGGAAACATTCTTCAGACCTCTGAGACAAAAGGTCAAATGATTGGTCATAAAGAGAAGAGGAATATTTTGTTTTACAGAAAGATAGTTCACTGTTTTATACCAGAGAACATGGTGTGGCTCAGTCCAAATGCCCGTGAGATCAAATGCATTCCCAGTTCTTGTCTTCTGGAAAACTGGCTTCCTCTTGTGCTGGAGTGCCACACCCCACTATTCACAGTCACTAAGAGATATTATGTCTAGTCTGCATTTATTTATTTATTTACTTACTTATTTATTTTTATTTTTTATTTTTCAAAACAAGCTTTGTTTATGTAGCCTTGGCTGTCCTGGAACTCGCTCTGTAGACCAGGCTGGCCTTGAGCTCACAGAGATCTGCCTGCCTCTGCCTCCTGACTATTGGGATTAAAGGTGTGCGCTACCATCACCAGACTTCAGTCTACTTTTTAAAAAAAGTGTCTGCCAGGTGTGCTGGTGGACGCCTTTAATCCCAGCACTCAGGAGGCAGAGGCAGGTGGATCGCTGTGAGTTCGAGGACAGTCTGGTCTACAAAGCGAGTCTAGGACAGCCCCCAGGGCTACACAGAGAAACCCTGGGTCGAAAAAAAAAAAACAAAAACAAAAACAAAAAGAGAGAGAGAGAGAGAGAGAGAGAGAGAGAGAGAGAAGAATAAAAGAAAAGAAAGAAAATTTAAAAGTCTGTGTAGCTGGGCGTGTAATCTCAGCTGAGGCAGGCAGGCAGATCTCTGAGTTCGAGGCCAACCTGGCTTACAAAGTGGTTCCAGAACAGGCAAGGCTACACAGAGCAACTCTGTCTGAAACAAACAGAAAGTGTGTATGTGACGATGTTGGGAGGGGTCAGGGAAGGGTGTGTAAGAATACATGAATGACTGACTTCAGTATTGTTCATACTATAGACATTCAAGTATGAGTCTTTTTTAAAAAGAAGGAGTAATGAAATGTATGTTTTAATTTGTAGTTATATAAAGATATTAGTTAAATATAGCTGTTAGGACAGTATAAACTTTATATAAAAAAAAAAACAAGAAACCTAATGGTGACTGGAGATTTACTGTCAGTTGGTAGAGTGCTCACAGCTGGCTTTGTTGTAGTCTGTAACCTCAGCTCCAGGAGATCTGATGCCCTCTACTGGCCTCTGTGGGCACCTGAATGAATACATGTGGTACACATACATACACTCAGACATGCATGCATACATTTAAAATAAGAAAATAGCTTTTAAAAAGTCATCAAAAATAAAAACATGAAAAAATAAAACCTTATTTCTGACTTTTGTCCACGGAGAAGCCATTAAGCAGTGAGACGGTAGTAGCGGTGACCAACTTGGTGTAGCTTATGACTTCAAACTTTCCCTTAGTAAAGAGGAGAATTAGGTGAGGATGGACCTTATACCACAAAGTAAAGAAGCTATCAACAAGTTGTAGAGTTGTGCTCAAAGAACAGCCAACTTGAAGAGTTCTCACTGACCACATACAGAGGACAGACAAGCCTGTTCAGGTACACCAATTAACAAAATTCAGATTGTGAGTCAAATAGCCGTATTTCTTCATACTACTTATAATGGCAAAACCACATAGAGACTTTGTTTTTTAAGATTATTTTCTGTCTATAAGTGTTTTGCCTCCACTTGTGTATGTGCATCATCTATGTGCCTAATACCCACACGGGTTGGAAGAAGGCATCAGGTCTGGAACTGGAATTGATGGACGGTTGTGAGCTGCCATGTAGGTACTGGGAATTGAACCTGGTCCTCTGCAAGAGCAAATGCTCTTAACTGCTGAACCATCTCTCCAGCCCTCAAGGTTTATTTTTACACGTCTGTCTGTCTGTCTATGGATCTGTGCATGTGAGCACATGTGCTTCCAGAGTCCAGAAGAAGGCTAGAGTTCCAAGTGATTGTGAATCCACCAAAGTGGGTGCTTGGAACCAAAATTAGCTACTCTGCAAGGGCAGTGTGTGCTCTCGGCTGCTAAGCTGTTGTCTCTCCAGCTCCCGAACTTTGGATCTTCATTGTAAACACACTAAAAAGTTATTTGACAGTTGGGAGTTTGAATACTAATATTTTATGCTTTGCGATGCAGAGTTATTGACAGTGCTGAGTGTGTAGATATTAGTAGTATAGATCTGTTCAAAGAGTCTGTTTCCTGTGTAGACCCTGATGTAATCGTGGAGTGGAGAATGGGAGGGGGAGTACACGAAGACCGGCAGGAGCTGATAATTAGTTTTAGCTGTTGGAGACTACATGAAAACTCAGTATACTGCTAAGACTTTTGTTTGAAGCGTCCCATAATAAAACATCAAAGAGGGAAAGAAAAAGAAATGAAAACAGTTTTATGTAGTATTTATTAAATGTTTATATGTACATATCTATCTATATCTCTATGAGGAAGAAAAGGAATGGGCAAAAACACCAGGCTGTCATCTAGAAATGGTGAGATTCCTTTCAAGAAGTTGGAAAAGTCAAACAAGCCAACAGTGTACAGGCTCCTCTGATCTCTGTTGGGAAGTAGGAAGCTTTTGTGTTCTCACCAATCTTCAGGTCAAGCAGTGATTATGTGATGCTTAAGAGAGTGCTTTTGAGCCGGGCATGGTGGCGCATGCCTTTAATTCCAGCACTTGGAGGATAGAGGCAGGATGATCCCTGTGAGTTCGAGACCAGCATGGTCTACAAATGAGTCCAGGGCAGCCAGGGCTACACAGAGAAACCCTGTCTCGAAAAACAAACAAAACAAACAAGCTGCTCCTGGTGTCTGCAGGGCTCCCCTTCTTACTCCATTTAGTGTGCATGCTACTTCTACACCCTTCTTTTGAAATAGTTACTTTATATTTTATTTCAGAATAATTAATATTTTGAGTGTTTTGCCTGCATGTGTGTATGTGCACTACATGTCTGCTGCTCCTTTGGAACTGGATTTAGGGTTGGTTGTGAGCTGCTGTATGCATGCTGGGAACAGAACCCAGCTCCCCTGCAAGAGCAGGTGCTCTTAATGACTAAGCCATCTCTCCAGCCCCCATTCCGATATTTTAAAAGATACAATTAAGTTTGTGACTAATAATCTGTTTGAATATGGTTATCTCTTAAAATTTTTAAATTAGTAAGTAAAATCAATACTTGAGAATGCAGAAGGTGATGATGACATTTAATAATACTTTTTTTTTTTTTTAAAGACTTTAGGTAAAGTTGGCCGAGTACAACAGATTTATTCAGACAGTGATTTAAAGGTGGAAGTTTGTGGAACATCTTGGACATATAACCCTGCAGCAGTTTCCAAGGTGGCGTCTGCAGGGTCAGCCATTAGCAATGCATCTGGTGGTAGGTTTTGTTTTCTTTCCTTAAAAATAATGCCCAGTTCTCAGGCTGGGCACAGTGCCACAAGCTTTAATCCCAGCGCTCAGGGAGATCTCCGCATTCAAAGCCCGCTTAATATCAGGCTAGTCAGGGCTATACAGAAAAACCCTGACACCAAAAGTGATTCTCATGCACAGGTGATCTTATATGTACTTGCCTTTTTTCCAGATGACAAAGGTTCACTTGAGTATTGAATACTTTGTAACCTTTTTATTTATCCTTCTCCTCCTCCTCCTCCTCCTCATCATCATTTTTGGTTTTTTGAAACAGGGTGTCTCTGTAGTCCTGGCTATCCAGGAACTTGCTGTGTAGACCAGTCTGGCCTGGAACTCACAGATCCACTTGTTTCTGCCTCCTGTGTGCTGGAATTAAAGGCTTGTGTCCTGACCACCCTCTGTCCCCTCTCCTCTTTTAGTGTGCTGAGCAGCCTTTATTCTGGCCGAGGCACTCCCTGGAGAAGTCCATGGATTTGTGCTTGGACATCAAATTTCTGTGATAGACTTGAAGTTCAATTCTTATCTCTAATCAGAACTTGTATTTTCTCTTTCTCAGCTTACTTCTTATTTCCAACATTATTGCTAGCAGATATTTTTCTTCCTGTGTATTTTTATATATCAGTCATATTACCATCAGAAAATGTGGTAAAGTGTGAATTTGATGAATGCGTGGCTAAACTTGTTCCTCTTGTTGTTCCTTCATGTCTCCCAGCTTGGTGTGCAGCCTGGTTTATTCTGCATCATTTCCTAAGTTACTGTATGTGCACGCTTGCCTTCTAGTAAGGGAGACAGAACCATAATAGTAAATGGAACATAACATAAAACTTCTCAAAAGCCCATTGGGTTAATAGACATGCTGGTATAAGTCTTGGTCATATTTGATAAGGAGAGGCAAGGGAATCTTGAGTTTGAGACTAGCCTGGGCAGCTTGAGACCCTGTATTCAAAAGGAAAGAAATATTTAAGATTGAATTTTGTACTGCTTTCTACTTTCTCCCTTCTGAGTTCCTGTTGCAAATTGCTAGTGTACTGATAACTTAAGGCAAGCAGTGCTGATTTCTATATTGAGGCTAGGTGCATCAAGCTTGTGTGGCTGCATATAAACTAAAAGTGAAGAGCAATTAGTATCTACTCTGAAATAATTGGGCTTTGCATACCTTGTAATTTTTCTCTTAACCCACTTTGTGATTGCTCTGTTTTTGAGTAAGTCTCAAAGAATTAAAGACTAGAAGCTGGGTGTGGGGCCGCACCCTATAATCCCAGTACTCAGGTAGGCAGAGGCAGGTAAATCTCTGTGAGTTCAGGGCCAACCTGGTCTACAAATCGAGTCCAAGACAGCCAGGACTACAAAGAGAAACCCTGTCTCGAAAAACAAAACAAAACCAAAAAATAATTAAAGACTAGGACTTGATATCTTATACTATTTAGGAAAAACAGTCAAGTGGCACTTAACAAAGCATGCTGGTATCATTTAAATGTTCATTTTCAGCTGAAAATTGATTTTCTCCTAAAATGTATTCCCATTTTACAGAGATACTGTAAAGGGTACATTATATCAGAATTATAATTGTTGCTTTGTTGAGTTTTCTACAGTCTGAAATGTTCTATGATGTGTACTGTAGAATTAAGACCTAAGAGGTATTTTTATTGTTGTAGGATCACCATATTATTATGTTTATGGTATTGTAAGTATGACATTAAATCTGAAATTATTTTAGTCTGTAACTCTATTTTTTCTGTACTTGAAATACATGATTCGAAGGCACTTGGAATATTTATGGAGTTGAATTTACGGAGCCCTTGAATTAATGCTATTACTTGCATGGGTAACATTAATGTCAGAAGTAACAAAATAGGAAAAGCATTTAGGAACATGGAGAACATCTGTTCCTCTGTTAGCAGCTTGTTTTGTCCTTTGCAGAAAGACTCTCACAGCTTCTGAAGAAATTATTTGAAACCCAAGAATCCGGTGACCTCAATGAAGAGCTGGTTAAGGCTGCTGCCAATGGGGATGTGGCTAAAGTGGAAGATTTGCTGAAAAGGCCAGATGTAGATGTGAGCATTTCAAAAGCAACTTTGAGGCATATGCAAAAATAGTAGTTTAATGATTAATACAGGCTGAGGTCTTCAAGCCCTTTAGAATTGGCTCTTGCGGTTGGTAAGAAGCATGAACCTATTTTTATTCTTCATGTAGATACACAGTATTTTTAGTACTGGATATTGGAAAGTCCAGAAACAGTCGTGTTTCCGGTATGTATCCTCGGCTTCCAGTGCCAAAACATCAGCTGCTTATGGATGCGGGAGTTGGTTGTTCTTGTGTCTGCTTTTGTGTCAACGTTTTAATTACCATAGTTCTGAGTATATCCTGAAGGCAGAGTACCAACAGAGTTACAGAGTTCTCCGCTCTGTTCTTCCTGCTCATGATGGCTCTGTGTGTGTGTCTGTCTGTCTGCCTGTCTCTCCCTCTCTCTTTCTCTCTCTATCCTAGTTGACTTTTTTATGTTTATTTATTTATTTTTGGTTTTTCGAGACAGGCTTTCTCTGTGTTGCTTTGGCTGTCCTAGACCTGCTTTGTAGACCAGGTTGGCCTCGAACTCACGGCGATCCAACTGCCTCTGCCTCCTGAGTGCTGGGATTAAAGGCGTGCGCCACCACGCCTAGCATAGTTGGCTTTTTTGTTGTTGTTGTTCTGTCAAGAATTGAGCTTACATTGACCATTTTACTATATTTATGTGTCCTCTTCAGTTTCTTTCCTCAGCAGTTTAGAATTTTATTGTAGAAATCTTTGACCTCTTTGGTCAAATTTATTCTTTGCTACTTTTGGGGTACCGGTTGTAAGTGGGATTGAAAAGTTTTCTCCTTCACATGGCTTGCTGTTGAGCTTTGCCAGTATAGAAACTGCTCATATCTCACTATTGTTGCTATTTATTCATTCAGGCAGGTTTTTGGTAGATTCTTTAGGGCTGTCCCTCCATCTTTCTGTCTTTCCCTCCATTTCCCCTCTGTATTTAACATTCCTTTCCTTCTCCTTCCTTTGAGTTTTTCAGACAGAATCTTCCTTAAAGTTAGTTTTCACAATGCCATTTATAATAAAAATTAAAAGCAAAATTTTTGTTTTACTTCTATCTAAACTTCTTAAGCATGATCACTTGAGTTCATACAGAAAATGCGTATCAGGGAGCTTACACTATACATTTATATTGTGTGTGCTGTATCCATAGCTGCTGCTATTTTCAAAGACTTAACTGACTAAAGTGCTCCAGGTTGTTGCATGCTCTCTGAGTAGTGCAGACAAGTCAAGCCCTATGATGTGTTCTCCCCGCACTATCTAGTGTAGCTTAAGTGTGATGTGTTCTCCTCACACTATCTAGTGTAGCTTAAGTGTGATGTGTTCTCCTCACACTATCTGGTGTAGCTTAAGTGTGATGTTTTCTCCTCACACTATCTGGTGTAGCTTAAGTGTGATGTGTTCTCCTCACACTATCTGGTGTAGCTTAAGTGTGATGTGTTCTCCTCACACTATCTGGTGTAGCTTAAGTGTGATGTTTTCTCCTCACACTGTCTGGTGTAGCTTAAGTGTGATGTGTTCTCCTCACACTATCTGGTGTAGCTTAAGTGTGATGTGTTCTCCTCACACTATCTGGTGTAGCTTAAGTGTGATGTGTTCTCCTCACATTATCTGGTGTAGCTTAAGTGTGATGTGTTCTCCTCACACTATCTAGTGTAGCTTAAGTGTGATGTGTTCTCACACACTGTCTGGTGTAGCTTAAGTGTGATGTGTTCTCCTCACACTATCTGGTGTAGCTGAAGTGTGATGTGTTCTCACACACTGTCTGGTGTAACTTAAGTGTGATGTGTTCTCCTCACACTATCTGTTGTAGCTTAAGTTCTACTTGCACTTAATGTACTCAAGCTATCATATGAGCGCTCGGGAGGCAGAGGCAGGCGGATCGCTGTGAGTTCAAGGCCAGCCTGGTCCTCAAAGGGATTCCAGGACAGCCAGGGCTACACAGAGAGACCCTGTCTCAAAAAACCAGAAAAAACAAAACAAAACAAAAAACAAAAACAAAAAGGTAAGATACGGAGAGCAATTGAGAAAGGAACACTGATCTAGACCATGGCCTCCACATGCATGTGTGTACAGACTCACACTCTCTTTTATTTCTTTAAATAATTTCTATGTCTGTGTTGTGATGTTTATAATGTCAGATTGTTCTCAAAGAATCATATACTACACAACATACTAATAAATCATATTTATTGGCTATTTCTGACTTGTGACATTTGTTAATTCTTTCTTTCTGTTTTAGGTAAACGGACAGTGCGCTGGCCACACAGCGATGCAGGCGGCTAGTCAGAACGGACATGTCGATATTTTGAAGTTACTGCTGAAGCAAAATGTAGATGTGGAAGCCGAGGTGTGTGACTAACCCTGAGAACACTTAAGTGAACTTTCTAGAAATAATTCTATAGAAGACATAATTTCGTTCTTTTTTAAAAAATTATTTATTTATTATTTATAGTGTTCTGGTTGCATGTATGGCTACAGGTCAGAAGAGGGCACCAGATCTCTTTATAGGGGGTTGTGAGCCACCATGTGGTTGCTGGGAATTGAACTCAGGACCTCTGGAAGAACAGACAGTGCACTTAACCTCTGAGCCATCTCTCCAGCCCCCAGAATTTCATTCTTGAAATTTAATCTTCACTTGATGTTGTCCAAATTCAAATGAAAATTTGAGAACAAATAGTTGAAAGCTTTGTTCTCTCTTCTTCTCCCTCCCACTCTTCTGCTCTGTTTCAGTGACTCCCAGTACGTTGGCCATCGCTTCCTTTTAGAGCAGCAATGCTGCTGGGAGCCCTGCTGGCTGCACCTGCCCGTCTTGCTGGACATGTACTCAGGGGTGTGTACCCGTGGGCTCAAGGTTTTTCTTATCTAACACGTAGAGGTCTCTTTTTCTTACAATTTAACTGTCATTTTGCTTGACCTGTTTATTGTTATTTTTGAAGCATTTACAGTACATTTTTATCCCTGCACATATACATATGCTTAACTTTGTATTATAAAAGGGCAATAAATACTGTCATTGGAGTTTCGGCTGTTTCGTATTTGAGCCATGTTAGCTTGTTTTGTTAACTGTAACACTATGGGGGGAAAAGGATATAGGATGGTGTTTATTCTAGTTTAGACTTGGCAGGATATGTAGTAGTTTTGCCCTTCAAATTCTCCTGTGGGAGGATTTTCTATAGTATCTCTCTTTCTTTTTGGTATAGTTTTTGTCTTCCTGATCTTATGTGACTTCTTTTTTTCTCAGTTGTTCTACTTTGTTCTATTGGACACCTAAAGACCGTGTGGTTTTTCACCACTAAGGAGTTCATTTTTGATGTTGGAATTTTCTTTGCCCATGGAGAGTGCTTCAGTGAATTTGAATTTTTAATCTTTTTTTCTTTTTTGCAGGAAGAGAGGGAATACATATGTTTGTGTTTATATGTCTGTCAGTATACATTTGCTAGTAGAGGTGTGTGTGTGTGTGTAGAAGACTTGAAGTTGATGCCAGGTGTCCTCCTTGGTTGCAGTCTTGATTTTGAGACAGGGTTTCTCTTGTAGACCAGGCTATCCGTGAACTCACAGAGATCCATCTGCCTCTGGCTCCTGAGTGCTGGGATTAAAGGCATGTGCTACCATGCTGGGCGAGTGCTTGAATTTTTAAAAATGATTTTATTTCTATGTAAAATTTGTGTGTGGGTGTGGTGTGTATGTGTCCATGTGAATACAGGTGTTGCCTAAACTTCAAATTAAAATTAAAGGAGATGCCAATCACATAACAGTTATTTTTACTGTGATGTTTCATTATGAATGGGATATATAATTTGACTTTTCATTTGCAGTAGTATATAAGTTGAATTTTTCCTGACTGAATTTAGGAATCCAGATGTGTGTTAAAAAGCTATTTTGTATTCAGGCAGTGGTGGTGCATGCCTATAATCCATTTGGGAGTCAGAGGCAGGTGATCTCTGTCAGTTGGAGGCCAGCCTGGTCTACAAAGCAAGTTCCAGGACATCCAGGACTACAAAGAGAAACCCTGTCTCAAAAAATCCAAAAGGGGGAGAAAAGGAAAAAGTTATTTTGTCAGGAATGGTGACACATATTTGTAATTTCATCACTGGGAGACTGAGACAGGAGAATTGCTGTGAGTCTGAGGGACTTCCAAGGGTGCATAGCAAGCAAGACTTTGTATCACAAAACCAAAATATATATTGGTACACATGTAACATACAGACACACACACATATACATGCATACACATATATACATACCTATATATACATGAAAGTTATTTTTGTTCTGAAAAAAAAAAAAGAATTGTTAATTTTAGCATTTTGTAAATGGAGGGTAGTTTTATTTTGTTATTTTGGTTGGAGAAGAAACTACATAGTTGGAAACAGTGTGAAACCGAGCTGAATATCTTTTTAAATTTAGTAACACCAGAATCTATGTTAGTTAGAGGCACTAACCAGTGCTTTTCTGCAGTCAGAAAGCTAATGAAATAAGAGGCTGAAACTGCTGTTCCCTTTTTGCTTATTTAAAAACAGAAAAAGCGTATGTCTAGGCTTAATCACTAAACCGACAACTTGGAACTATCTGTATTTGTGTATCTAGAGCTCTTGTCCTCAGAAGAAGCTCTCAGGAATATAGCTGAGGAGTTTGTCATGACATTGACCAACTTTCATCAGTAAGTTTTATTCCTGCTTAATTGAACTCAAATATAAAATAATGGGCAGTTAATGCTATAAGCATGTAAGGCTGGAGCTGGGTCTGCAGGTGAGATGTTTGTAAGTAGCTCTTCCTTTTGGAAACAGTCCGTTAGCTAGAACAGTGAGCGCCTGGGGACTTGTGCTGTGCCCCCCACTCAGGGTTCCATCCATGTGCCTCCTGTTACTGCAGACTTACATACCTTGTAGATGTAGTGTGAAAGTGACGTTTGTGTGGCAGTACAGTTTCCTGGGATCTCTGACAAGGAAGGGTCAGATGAAAGCCTTAATCAGACTGTAACAGTCAAAGTAGAGAGAAACAACACTAGCTGTCTTGAAGGGACGTGATTGGGAAACCACTCCTGCTCATTAGGTTATATTTTCACACTTAAAGCCTCATTTGTGCTTTCTTTATCTGTCTTTTGTCAAAATACTAAGTGGAGTCTTGTCTTTTTTGTTTGTTTGTTTTGAGACAAGCTTTCTCTGTGTCCTGGACTTTCTTTGTAGACCAGGCTGGCCTCGAACTCACAGTGATCCTCCTGCCTCTGCCTCCCAAGTGCTGTTCTTGTCTTTTTTTTTTTTTCAGTCTTTGTTAGAATTGTTTAGAGAGGAGCGGGGAGGGGCTTTGTAGATACCTCCAGAGTTTAGTTTTTTTGGGTTTTGTTTGTTTGTTTTTTGTTTTTTAACCCTTAGCTAATTAGACATTTATATTCTTCAAGATAATCATAGTATTTTGTACTGCCAAACTGCAGCAGTCACAAATACTCAGTAGAGTGAAAAGATAAATAGCACAGTGTCACTCAGCCACAGTGAGATGAAGGCAGAAATCAAACAGAAGGGCATCAGGGCCAGTCTGTGCCACACAGCGAGGCAGCAGCACTGCGGTGCAGAGGCCTGTCGTTGGCATAGAGTGAAATGGACTCAAGGTGAGCTGTGCCAGTGAGTCAGGCCTGTTGGAGAAGAGAGACTAGATGGGAAAATCATTTTAAGAATAGTAGCTGTGGATTCTGATGAACACATGCATGTATTCAGGAAGCAGATGCATGTAGGTCTGATTTTGCTGACCATGTGGGCTGGGATTGAAAGGAGAGAGAGGGCAGGAGAGGAGGGGTAGTGTTAGGTGTAGTTGCCATGTGCAGCAGCACAGAGACAGCCTCTGCTGAGGGGTTATTTGGAGTGATTCAAAAGAAAGCAGTAAAACTTAGAATTAAGCTATGGTAAACTCATTTTCTAATTTAGAAGAGAAACTTTGAAACCAGACTAAATTGTAGTGTCCTATTATATGTATATGTGTTCTATAATCTTCAGGTTTTTTTTTTAAAAGAATGAATTTTACATTAATGTCATGTATCAGGACTTAAAATTTTTTTAGTGTTTTTTTTTTTTTACATAAACAAACTGTGGTGAGGACCTACACAGCACGCTTCAGTTAGTGGCTTTGTGCTTGTTTAGTTTTCCTTTTCTCTTTCTCTTATTATTCTCATTCCTCCCTGCCTGCCTACCTGCCTTTCTGATTATGTGAGTCTCACTGTATAGTCTGGGCTGTCCTGGAACTCTAGTCCAGGCTGGCCTTGAAATTTGGTTCTCCTGCCTTAGCCTCCTTACTGCTGGGATTGTAGGTGCCTGGTTTCAGTTAATAGTTTTCTAATAGCCATAAAGTATAATACATTCATATACATAAATAATTCCTAAATTTATTGTGTTGGTGTTTGTAGACCAGTGTTCCATTTTAAAGGAAAGGTAAGTGATAGTCTTAAAAATTATAGATGGGGTAGAGAGGTGGCTTTGGTTGAGTGCATGTACAACTGTTGTCCAGGACCTCGGATCACTTTCTAGCACCCATTTTGGGTGTCTCACAAGTCTGTAACTCTAGCTCAGGGGTTGAAAAATGCCTCTGGCACATATCCACAAACTAACACACTTACACACTCATATTCACACTCTCTCTCTCTCTCTCTCTCTCTCTCTCTCTCTCTTTCTCTCTCTTCCCCTCCCCCTCCCTCCCTCCCTCCTTCTCTCTGTCCCTCTCCCTCTCTCCTCCCCCTCCCTCCCTTCCCTCTCTCTCTGTCCCTCTCTGTGTGTATGTGTCAGTGTGTCTGCCTGTCTCTTCTACCCCTCTTCTCTCTCTCTCTCTCTCTCTCTCTCTCTCTCACACACACACACACACGTGTTTTAAAACTTATATAGAAAAAAAAAATCCAGATTAAAGGTTAGAAAAATCAGTTCGTCCCCCCAGGATATATATGTATGCATGTACATACACTTGTTTTTCTGGGGTATTTGAATGCAGTGCTGTTCAGAAGCATGAGAATTGAGCCTTCTCTGTGGTTGCTTGCCAGCCCTTCATTCTCAGAGTTAATAGGTAACAAAGACTTCTAATTTGATTAAGCTGGAAATAGCCACAAGGTAGAAATTTCTGACCTTTTCAAGAAATTTTATTGAACCAAATTCATACCTAAATAGTACCCTTGATACCTGTTTGAAAAATAACAGATAAATATTAAAAAACAAAAAGCAAACCTATCTTGAATTCAGTGTCTGTTTTGTATCTATTCATTTGTTTTAGATGTATTTAATTACAACAGTATTTACTTGTGTGATCCTTTAAAAGTAGTTTAAGTGATCCTGGGCACCAAATTAGTCTTCAAACCCTTTTGTAAAACCTAGGGAGTCAGCTAGATACCAGCAGAGATTGGGGTCACTGTTGAGGAAAATTTGAATAGGCAGTACATTCAAGTGTACTGGTGTTGACATTGGGAGTGTAGTATTCTCATGATGACTATAGCATTATAGTAGCATTCTCTATGTATATGTACCTCTGCACAGGTAATAAGACTAATTATGTGATATGTAATATATATTACCCTTAGGGTGCAATACAAACATTTTTCCCTTTACAGAGTAGTTTCTTACTTTTATGTAAAAAAAAAAAAGTTAATCTTTAGAAATACGACTATTATAGACCATATGGCAAGCATAGTTTAATTCCTCTGAAAGAGTTTTAGAATTTTGCATTTTGTATTTTGTTTGTTTTTTGGTTTTTGAGACACAATTTCTCTGTGTAACTTTGGCTGTCCTGGAACCTGCTCTGTAAACCAAGATGGCCTGGAACTCACAGAGATCCTCTTGCCTCTGCTTTCTGAGTGCTGGGATTAAAGGTGTGTTCCACCACTGCTTGGCCTATTTTTACAATTTAAAAAAGCATTAATCAGGAAGATTTTTATGTTTCTAATAACACAGACATGGGTATGTTCAGCACTAAGAATTTACTCTGACTAACAAATGTCAAATTCCTATATAAAGGTAACTAAGACCATATTGTTTTGCATCCATCTCTCAGCACTCAACTAATGTTGGTGCAGTTTTCATGTAACTTAAAAGACTTGAGTTGGTTTAGTTGTCTATGCTGGACATGTCAGTACTTGGGAAACTGAGGCAGGAGGGCTCAAGGCCAGCGGAGGCTACATAGTGAGCTTCTGTCTAAAAGATGGATTGTTACGAGCTGGATGTCTCATCTGGGTGAGACTCTTGCTTTGATCCCTAGCCCTACAGTTTTAGTGAAGTACTCTTAATACTGGCTTAGTTTAATATGGTGTGATGTAACCCATCTAGTTTCAGCATTTGTTGTTGTTCATGTCAATTTAGAGCTATTTTACTGGTTGCACTGTTTATATTTTTCCACAACTTTTCTGAGTTACTTTGGTTCATGGTCTTTTATAGCTTTAGATTTTCTTTCTTAACTCTTCACTGATTGCCCTTCCATGCTGATCTTCAGGATAAAGATGGAGATCGGGCCGTTCACCATGCAGCCTTTGGAGATGAGGGTGCTGTCATAGAAGTCCTGCACCGAGGCAGTGCTGACCTGAATGCTCGAAATAAGCGTAGGCAGACACCTCTTCATATCGCTGTCAATAAAGGTCATCTTCAGGTTGTGAAGACTCTGTTGGACTTTGGTTGTCATCCTAGTCTCCAGGTAAGACTTGAAAGGAGTGTTTTGAGCAGGTGTTGGCAGGACACTGTGGAAGTGACCACCAGGTTTTTTGGCAAATCTGTGACTGGGAAGGATAGCCAAGACACAAGCGATACAAAGTAACTGACTTCACAACTACCTAAATAGTTCCATTGTAGCTTAATTTCTAGGTTTTTGGCTCAAGTTTGTTTTGGAAAATACATTGTGTTGATTTAGAGTAGGAAAGAAAGGGGCCTGATTTTTTTGAAGAAAAAAAAATCTCCCTCAAAATGATTTTTTAAAAAACTACTTTTAAGAACTAGATGAACTTAAACCACATATGTAAGAGAAACATGGTCTGTGTCCATGATGTGCTTATTTTCACAGGTGGGTTTTTTTTTCTTGCATACATATAAGGTTAAAATTTGGAATGAATACTTTATGGCAAAATAAAACAGCACATAATCATGCCAGTGTTTGCATTTCTTTCTAGCCTTTTCCTATTTTGATCATCTTTACCAAATACTTGAAATACTGTGGTCCTTGAAACATTATTTGAATATGTAAAATTACTTTATTTAAATTGAAAACTCAATAATTAATAATAATAATTAGAAGACAATAGGTATAATCATGATCTTAAATAGCTTCTGGCATGGATGATTCTCAGCACAGGTAAATTCCTCCATCTTTGGAAGTAGCTGGACACTAGAGTAGCAACCCAGAAGAGAGTAGCAGGTGCTACTCAGCACACTGTTACTAGGAAGTGATTTTCTGAGCTAGGATGTAGCTTTACAGGTATGTGGCAGGCTTAGAGAGTGGAGGAACAGCTGAGCATGTTGATCTGTTAGAGAAGGAATTTAGATCTAGTAGCCTTTCTGTCTGAAATGGGAGGCAGAGTTATGTGAATTGGGGTCACGGTAGTCAAGGCATGGTTGAGACTTGTGCTCTGGAATACCTGTTGTGGGGAGAGAAAGCAGGACAGACCAGGGACCCATGGACGTGTATTCTGGGCGTGTTAGTCCACCTCAGGTGAGAGGCTGTACATTCTTAGTGCCACCAAGTAGGAGCCAGGGGGCTGGATTAAACGTGGGTTAGAGATATCTTATGTAGGTGGGTGCCTGTAATTGGAAGACATCTTTTTTAAAGATCAGATGATACAGTAGGTTTTCATGTGTTTTGTTTCAAGATCATACAACTCTGCCATTATAGAATGAGGTAATCATAGCTCATGTATAGGTGAATGGATATGGCTATATTCTAGTAAAATTTAATTTATAAAAACAGATGGCAATTTTTATCTGACAACTGTGGTATATAATAGAGGGTATGCTAATATATATGATTTTGTAAAACTACAAATTATATATATACTCTAAAAAAATCATTTTTCAGATGATTGATACCAAATTAGAAATTATTGCTAAGTAAATTGATGAATGGTAAATATCTCCAAAAAAGAGAGATGGAACGATGGCTCACTGAGTAAGAGCACTAATGAAAGGAAGAGGACGGGAGCTGGGCCTGTCTACACATGCCTGAAACCCCAGCACCAGGGTGACGGAGACCGTGGGTTACAAGCTCACCGGCTAGCCAGCCTAGCAGAAACAGCTAACTTCTGATTTAATCAGAGACCTGTCTTTTTTATTTTTTCGAGACAGGGTCTCTCTCTCTTAGCCTTGGACTTGCTTTGTAGACAAGCTGGCCTTGAACTCACAGCAGTCCACCTGCCTCTACCTCCCGAGTGCTGGGATTAAAGGCATGCACCACTCTGCCTGGCTCAGAGATGTGTCTTAAAGGACTAAGTGGAGCAGAGTAGAGGAAAATGCCTCCATGTGTGTATGCATGGTGCACATACTTGTACCACACACTGTTCATGTACACACAGATACAAGTTTTTAAAAAGTAGTTTAGAAAGTAGAGTTTTGATTAGATTTTTTTCTACTTTGAACTAAGTAACTACTCCTGCCCTTTGAAAACATTCCGGTCCTTGATTCTCACCTGTGGCTGCATATTATATTTATATAGGGAACTGAGACATTATTGGTACTTGTGTAATCAAGGCTGAAAACCACTGACCTTAAACTCATTGTTTAACTGCTGCTGAACGTTGTTTGTATCAATATTTGAGGCAGCGTCTCCTGTAGCCCAGGCTGGCTTTGAGCTCACATTGTAGATGATAGTGGCCTTGAACTTCTGATCTCTGTGCCTTCCCCTCCCAGATGCTGGGCAGGTGCTCTACCAATTGAGCCCATCTCCAGCCCTGACTTTTTTTTTGCCTGTGTTTGATATTTAATAGAGCGTGGTGTTGGGTGTTTTAATACATGCCTATAATCCCAGCACTTGGAAAGTAGAGGCAGGAGGACCGGAGTTCAAAGCTAGCCTCAACTCTATAGAGTAAAGGTTACAGAGTTAAAGGTTAGCTCAGGCTGCAGTGTGAGAATCTGTCTCAAAAAACAACCACCACCTCCATTGGAAAAGAAACCAACAAAGGCCCTGAGGGTGATTGCTGACTGGTGCATGTTTGCTCCTTAGCCTGCTTCTTTGTTTAGTAGTTCTTTGAAGATCTTTGTGGTGATCACTGGAGGGGAACTAATGAGGTCTCTTTAAATTAAACAAACAAAAAAGGACTCTGAAGGTGACACCCCTCTCCACGATGCCATAAGTAAGAAGCGGGACGACATCCTGGCAGTTCTTCTGGAGGCTGGAGCAGATGTGACCATCACGAACAATAACGGGTTCAATGCCCTGCACCATGCTGCACTGAGAGGGAATCCCAGGTAAGATGTCCTCCTGTTGGAGGTGGTGAGCATAGCTCAGCTAATTTCAGCACCACAGGTGTTAAAGCTCTGTAGGAAACATGCCTTACCTATTAGGTACAGATTACTCTAATATAAGTATTATAAAATGGTTAGATGCCTATTGAATGTAGATATAAAATAGCTAAAGTTTTAATAAATTCATTATGAGTTTTTTGCTTCTTCAGCATCGTTCTCAAGGTGTCTTCTAATCTCACATTATCCACTTGCACGATGTTAAGTGTGATCGTTATCAATACTGGGCTATTTGGATGTGTAACATCAAGACCCTAATTATGTTTTCTTAGTGGGTTGTCTACCAGATAAAAAGGGATTGGTGGTTAAAATTGAGAGAGGGTGTCTTTAGAAACAAATGCAAATGGTGAGGTTTTCATAAACTTACCTTTTTTTGGAACAGTTTACCTCTGTTTCTTTATATTTGAGTAAAACCCTTTAATATTTTGAATAAGAAAAATGTTCACTTTGATGTTTGGTAATTTTATCTATCTATCATGAATTTTTATTCTTTGGAATTTCTTAATGTGTTCTTTTTCTTTTTACTTCTTTGAAAAATTTTTACATGTTATGTATTTTAAAACATATTTCTTTTGTTTGTTTTTGACATTTTTAAAGCATTTTGGATGACCACTTGAGAGTGGTCACAGAATTATTGGGACCGATGTTTGCGGAGGATTGAAGGACCGTATTGTCCATTACACATTGAATTTTTTTTCAGATTACAAGTATTTGAACTCTTCATTCTTTTGTGCTGTGAAGGAAACAGGAATGACTGTGTTTCTGCCCTTCAGACAGGCGGTGGCAGTGATGGCACCACTTACCTCACCTCTGCTAAGTGCATTAGACCCATTCTTTTAACCATTTTCAAAGCCCGAGTTTTAAAGTCTTAGTGTGATGTTTTGCTTGCACTGCAGGTGGTTGTATGTAGGCCCTGCAGCTTCTGGGGGAGCCCTGTGCCATCAGGCTGTCGACCTGGCCCTTTGCACAGTTTTTGGTTGAGTGTTACAGCCTCTTTTATAGATGAAGTATGCAAGAATTTATATGCCTTGAGTTGTATTCAAGCCCATTTCTTTTTCTTTTTCAAGACACTTTCATTGGGTAGCTCAAGTGGGCCTTGGAACTGTCACCTTCCTGCCCCAGTCTCCTCAGTGCTAGGATTACAGGCATGTGAACATGACCAAGCTAGGCTGAGTGACTGGAGCCCTTCACTCCCACTTTATCTCCCACTAATTAAGTATTTCTGCCTGCCTTGCCCTTCAGCTACATTGTTACACTACTTTCCTTTCTAAAGGAGGCTCTCTGCTCTCTTCCTCCAGGCTCTCAAACAGTTTCTTTCATAACAATGTTATCTTAGCCACCTTCCCCTTCTTCCCACCTGCAGCTGCCTCCTCCTCCCTAGAGTTGTGTTCTGTGTGCTGTGTCATTCACATTTGTGGCTTGCTTAGTGGTATCTGCTGACTATGTGTGTTTCCTTCCCTTGGGATATGTATGTTCACGTTCATGTGCACGTCCTCCACGTGTCTGGATATAGCAGACAGTCTTAACCATAAAGATACTGCCAGATCTCAAAAGATAGCGTATGATTAATGACAGAGTGAATCATGTCTGTAGGAAAACTGGGTGTTCAGATGTAACAACCACTTCAGATTAACTGGTCAGAGAGGTTATGAGGGAAGTTAGGGTATAATGTTACATTATGAGGTTTCAGATAGACTAGAAGCGTGAATCCTTTGGAAAACGGGTGTCTAAGTATTTTGAATTGTTCTCATTAGATGTGAGCATAGTGTAGTCTGATCTAAACACACCGAGGAGGGACACTTTTCTTCTGTTCCTTCAATTCCTGTGAATTCTTGAGAATTCTTCAGCAGATACATTAATAGTGACTTCTTCAACCAGATAATTTGTATTAGATGACAATCAGAAAAGAAAGCAAAGGGCCCGGGGAGACGGCTCAGTGGGTAAAGGTGCTTGCTGCCTGATGACGAGGTCAGTTCCCCAGGACCCATGATAGAAGGAGAGACCTGGCTTCTGCAGGTTGTCCTCTGACCTCTGTGTGATCACAGTACACAAAGACCCCATGTGCATATGCAGAGGAATATTTTAAAAAGAAAGAAAATGTGTTCATTGTATAACAAAATGGCTTTGGTTAAAGCTAGCTGACTCCTTTATTCCTTCCTATTTAGTATATTTTAGGTGGCGGTGACGGTTGGTTGTCATATGCAGGTTTTATTTGAAGATAGTAAATGTTTATATAAACATGTATCAATTATAGTAGCATGTTGAAGTGTTTTGAGAGTTTTCTCATAACAGGTATTTTAGCAGTTAACCTTTTTTTTTTAAATACCTTTATTCTTACTTTAAAAAAGCAAATGTGGCTTGGGCACAGTGGTGCTCACTTGTAATTACAACACTTGGGTAGGCAGAGGCAGGCAGATCTCTGTGAGTTCCAGGACAGCCGGGGCTACACAGAGAAACCCTGTCTCAGAGGGTAAGGGGTGGGGGTGGGGAAGTAGATATGACACATTGTTATTTCCTAGTGCTGACACTTCCCTTTCTTTGAGCGTTCTCTAGTCTTGTGAATATGTCTGTCATCCATACTGAGTGTTTGAGGCTGTTCTTGTGACCTTGTTTTGGCACTGCCTGCTTTTCCCTAATGTGATGGGCTGCATGTGGGACTTATGTTCCTCTTTAATTGTAACTAGTAAATAGTTCTTTAGTTAGTATAATTCTTGGGTGTTTCTGATTTTTTTTTCTTTTTCCTTTTAGAATGTTTGTACTTTTTCCCCCATTAATTTTTCCTCCAACATTGTATAAGCCAGTCTCAGGACAAGTATTTGCTTGTAATCATTTCCCCTTTTTATGATTGAAAATGTAGGAAATTTCTAGACTTACATAGGCACTTATGTGTGTGCCTGTGGAAATTAGTACATTTCTTGGCTTTGCTTTTAGTTAAGAACAGTAATTTTTCAGTAGTGCATCAGTAATATTGAAAAACTGATAATTATTGGATGTACTTTTCTGAAGGAAAACTTTTATCTTGGACTTGAAAATATGTGTAGGTACGTTATATTCATGGAAGATTTATTTTGAGACCTGGACTTGAAGGTGAAGATCAATACAGATTGTAAATTTCAAAGCTGATAAGGTTTAAGAATTTTAACTCAGAATAACACTGGTCATGTTTTCCAATACTTGGTGTGCTTGTTTGTTTTGTATTGAGGGTGCTGGAGGTTGAGCCCAGGACATTGTATATTTGAGGTACCCTTGAGCTATATCTCCAGACAAATATTTGATGTTCATAGAGATGTTTCCCCCTAGAGTTTATTCCTGTTACTTTATCTCCACTGGGTAAAATTTTAGTTGTAACTCAAGATAAAATATTGTTTGTGCTGATATAATGAAAGTCAGATTTATTTGGATGAGCAAGCATCCAAGCGCTGCTCGGGTGCTTGCCTGCAGGCCTTCGTCAGTTGCTGAGGTGTTTGCTTATTGAGCAACAGTAAGCCATCCACGGTTCTGTTGTAGTTACTGACAGAATTAGGTGCGTATTGGTCCCTGTTTTTGTCTCCTTCAGTTTCTCTCCACTTAGAGACAGCAAGAGGACAGTAGTATGTTTACAAGTAAGGGTTGTGGAGAGTTGAAAATCCTCCCTCATAAGTAATGAGTAGTGATGTTTTAGTGTTTTCTTTCTGTTTTGAACATTAAAAGCTTTTGCTTCAGGTTCAGGGTCAGACAAATTAAATATTTATTGTGAAGTCTGTTCCAGAGACAGCATTCTGCAGCATTATGCTAAAACTCAGTGCTAAAATTGAAGACTAGTCCTGATGAAGATAATGACTGCATTCTGGAGTGCTAAATATTATAATGGTTTTCCATAATTTAAAACAACCATACCGTGTGCTAGAGAGGTGGCTCAACAGTTAGGAGCACAGACGGCTTTTAGAGGATGTGAGTTCAGTTTCAGCCACCCATGGCAGGTGGCTTACATCTGTCTGTAACTCCAGGGGAATCAAATGCCTCTGCCCACACGTGCCCACAACGCAGACACGTGCAAATATACATTAAGTATCTTTTAAGACTTATATATAATAACTCTTAAAATACTCATATCCATGTGAAACATATTATGATACTCCCATCATGTTTTTTTGTTTTTGTTTTGTTTTTTTGAGACAAGATTTCTCTGTGTAGTCCTAGCAGACCAGGCTGGCCTCGAACTCACAGAGATCCACCTGCCTCTGCCTCCCAAGTGCGCATC
Source organism: Acomys minous (assembly GCF_964271855.1). Taxonomy (NCBI): domain Eukaryota; kingdom Metazoa; phylum Chordata; class Mammalia; order Rodentia; family Muridae; genus Acomys; species Acomys minous. The sequence continues at coordinate 72,550,821 of NC_140486.1, read as the reverse complement.
ATGTTTTTATGTGAGTTTTTGGTGAATTTCTCAGACGCTTTCTTCATTTTCATTAGGGAGTACAGTAGATATTTTATTATCATTTTCAGAAGAATAAGAAATTTAATTGCCAACCTGGTCTACAAAGCGAGTCCAATATATCCAAGGCTACACAGAGAAACCCTGTCTCAAAAAACAAAAAACAAACAAACAAAACCCACAAAAAACGAAAAAAACAAAACAAAAGATTAACAAAATTAGTAATGTAATTTTTTTAAATGTGCAGTGCTTTTTTAAGTTTTAAAAATGTATTAATTAAGATGAAAAGTTAATACCAAAGACCACAACCAATAACTTTATTTGAAATCCTTTTTGGCACATATTTTTCATAAAGCTTTTAATAAACATCTTTAACCACTTTAGTTCTTCCAGATACAGTTGGCAGTTGCAAGTTACTTGCTTTTAGTTACAGTCTGAATGAATCCAGAGAGTTGAAACTAGCTGACATGTTGTCCGTGATCACAGGTGAAGTGCTGGCTGTCCTGTGGTGATCAATGCATAGCTACAGCTGGTTGAAGGGGACCAAATCCATTGAAGAGGCGATTTGGTTCCATTTTACCAGCTTTAGCAAAGCATTGCCGCTGCTAGTTCAGGATCCAAACAGGTTAAGTTCTCGTTTGTAAAAATCTATCATGACAAGTATTAGACGTTCCCACACTGGTGTGCTGGTCGCTCAGTGTAAAACCCCCATTTTAGGCATATATTCTGCCACTTGCTCCTCTTGCAGCTCAGAAGTCTTCTTTTTTAATACATTAATGTGCATCTTAACTCTGAAATGCACACAATAACCTCTTTCAAAACCAACAACATTTAAAAGAACAAACAAAGCATAGTGTATTTCCATGTAAAGTTTCCAATTTATCACTGGATGCGTCCGTCCTTCCTTCCTCCCTCCCTCCCTCCCTCCTTCCCTCCCTCCCTCTTTCTTTCTTTTCTTTCTTTCTTTCTTTCTTTCTTTCTTTCTTTCTTTCTTTCTTTCTTTCTTTCTTTCTTTCTTTCGAGTCTCTCTATCTAGCCCTGTCCTGGAAATTCCTTTTTAGAGCAGACTGGCCTCAAACAGAGATCTGTCTGTCTCTGAGTACTGTGATTAAAGCTGTGTGCCGTCATGCCTCGCTGCAAGCCTGGTTTTTAAATAATAAATTAGAAATTGAGAAAGAGTCGTGTTAGCTACACATCTCTGCACTGCTTCTACTATAGTGTGATATCTGAGGACTAAGCATGTTGCTGACAGGAAGTGGAGAGATAGAAATGACCTTAAGGAAACGCCTCTGCCCTTTAGCTTATAAATAGATCACACGTCATGTCATTCTTTGCTTATGTTGGCATACTAACCTTAGGGTCATAATTTAACCTTTTTTTTATATCTATTTCAATGACTAAATTCTGTGCTATTTTGAGTATAAATCTATAAGAACGGTAATACCATGAATTTTGAGTATTAAAATCTAACCCGTGATACTTAAAAACAGCACTTAAGTACTTGTCAATATGGTTCTGCTGTAGATTTCCTGCCTGAAGAGAATGTCTTCTGAAACATACTTACAAAAGTCTGATAAATTATAGTTTGTCTGTAAACTAGGAGCCCTAAGTGAAATACTATATTGATTTAGTGTTTCAAACTAACCTGGGAGAAGGACAGAACAAGCCCAGACAATACGCAGATAATTTACTCTTGTGTTCTGCGTCTGCTTGCTGGTAGTCATTGTCCTGCTGGTGAAATTAGTGTAATTGAATCCTTGCCATCATTTCCCTAACAGTGAGACAGGTATTCAGTTGCCTGAACTTAAGTGCTGAAGATAGCACTAGGCTGGTTCTATTTTTAGTAGTTACATGGCAGCCATTCAGCAAGTCCAGTTGCTCAAGTGTGCTTTTGGATAGTTCAGTTTCGTGTACTGGCCATATCAGGGCAAGAAGAGGCCATGGGAAAAAATAGTACAGCGTCTGATAATGTCAGCATCTGTCATCCCCGTCAGGGAGACAGTTGAAATGTCTGACTTACAGCAGTGTCAGCAGATGCCCAGAGTTGAACATGTGCGCACTTCAGAAGGGACAGCTGATCTCAGTGCTGGATATGACCTTTCAGAGTGACTGAAAACACCCCTAGGTATGTTAAGCTAAACTTGGAAGCAACAGAACCAGTTTTCAGTTTTATATTTTCTCAGGATTGTAACAGAAATTCTTAGTGGCTGAAATATGTTTTTAAAGAATTATTAAAACCTTTCAGACCTTTGGAATAACTAATATAGTTGTTCATAGTTCATTATGAGCAGAGTAATACCATTTCCTATAAGCAGACATAATACAGACTTTAAATATTTGACAATTTTTTTTACTATTATTTCCTGTTTACTTTTAGTTGTGGCCCAGCATTTTGTCATTTTTATCATTCTATATCATGCTTTAAATATTAACTGCACTTAGAATGAAGACAAACTAGAGGAAGGGCCAGTGATTTCATAATTTTACTTAAAAGGTAGTCTTTTAAAATTATGGCTTCTATAGCTGACAGAGAAGAAAATATAAAACTGACAAGATTGCCTTAGAAAGTCTTCTGATTTTAATAGGTGATAAATTTTACCACAAGTGAAGAATAGCTATTAAAATATGAGTAAAACCAACTTTTTGTTGCTTTATTTTTCTTGTTAGATCTGTTGGTCCTGATTTGTTAGATATGATGCACTTAAATGAAGATCAGATTGTGACGATAGAAAATGGTTGATCTGTGTCTCACTGTTTGTGCTAGCAATACATTTTCCCTTCTAGTAGTCAAATTTTAAACATGTGAGTACTCAAACAATATAGCGGATAGTATGTTTCAAAATGAGAATTGGAATCCACTTGCATGGAACATTTCCTTTGATTATGGTATCGGTGGTATTAGTCTGCACCTGAGTGGCTGGCACTTTTGGAATGGGATGTTAGTGTTGTCTGTGGCCATTTACTTGACGTAGGGTTAATTCAGAATATGCAGCTCATCCTCCTGGAAAGTTTTCCTTTAGCTGCAGTAAAGCTCCTTTTGGTGGCCATTGCCTACCCAAAATACATACTTCTTTACATTCCATAGCATCATATGTTCATATGGGTACATAAAGAAGTATGTGCTCTGAGTAGGCGCTACTAAGCCTTTAGCTGTGGAAACACGAAGCAACCCGCTTCCCATTCATAAGTAAAACATTCTGACTACTGATCTGGAACAGTAGTAATAGATTACGTGCAGAGATTAGCTTATCAGAGACTGAAATTTACAAGAGATTTACCTGATCCCGTTCATGCCACTTAGTGTTCCTGCCATGCTTTGTCCCGCTCGGTTCTTTTTCAAGAAGTGCAGAAGCCTAAGTATACTCAGAAATGCCAGCGCCTGCTTACTGTTTTCTCAGCCACAGGCCCTTTTTCTTCTTTATAATTTGCTTCTAGATCCTATAAACAGATGATAATTAATTTGCTTTAAATTACTTTTATAAATCAAATACTTTTACTTAAAATTTATTGGAAGGAACAAATTACTATAACTAGAATTGACTTTACAGTTAACACAGGCTTTGAAAATTAGGTCATTTCATTGCATGTGTGAATGAATGTTTTTAAATGGAAAATTATTTTCAAAATAACAGATAAAACTCATTATCAATTGGCAAGTTCTTTGTTTTCTTGTTATTCTTGAATTTTCTGTTTCTGTTTGCATTGAATTACAAATTCAAATAGACATGTATTTGGTTTGTACAGATTACTTTTTAAAAAATGGTTAATATAAAGGAAAAGTACTATAACGTTTCCAAAGTTCTCAAAAAACAGAAACACTTTAGTTTGAGTGTCTGTGTTTTACCTTGAATATTTTAGTAAAAGAAAGGAGAAAAAAACTTTTTTTTTGTGAGTAGCCAGTAATCACTATGGCATTTATAAGGCTAATTCAAAAGGAGACTTCAAGAAAATCTGAGATTTGGGAAAGTATAGAAAAGGAAGTGTTGAGCCAGTTGTGGTGGTGCATGCTTTTAATCCCAGCACTCAGGAGGGAGGCAGAGGCAGGACAAACAAGGGTACACAGAGAAACCCTGTTTCAAAAAACAAAAACAAACATACAAACAAAAAACAAAAAGAAAGAAAAGGGAGTGTTGGAGGTGGTGGATGTTGGTTAGAATTTCTACAGCCTGTGAAGAGAGCTCCTGCAGCTCTTGCACAGTCCCAGGCAGCAGTGCAGCTGAGAGTCACACCCTGCACCGTCATCCATATTCCTGTGGCCTAAACAGTACACGGGGTAGGCTGGGAACGTTTGTAACCTGCCGTGTTTCCTGCTTACCTAAGTCTTGAAGCAGCTTTTAAAAGCCGTTGTACTCTGGAGGCAGGGGATGCAGAGTTACTGGGGAAGTGAGAAGCGATTGAAACAATCCTTTGATCTCAAGCAATAAAGGCTAAATCGTTAGTAATGTAATGCCTGTGGTGGATGGTACAGTTTGAAGTTGCCTGGCATGCTGTTTGGACAGTGGCATTTTGAAAACTAAATTGTCAATCTGCGCTTTGAAATCAGCCTATGCCCAGGCACAGATGAACACCGAGAGTCGAAGCATCCTTACAAGTCAGCCCTCGTGTTTGGTCACCTGTGCGTTTAGCGCCTGCGGCACGACAGGGAAAGAGAGGTAACGACGTTGGGAGTCTCTTCAGTCACGCTCCGGCACACGCTTGCTGACTCAGCACTTCTTTTTAAGCACTGGGTGAAGTAAGGGGTGTACGTGAGCACAGACCCTGCCTTTTAAGATAAATGTGAGACAATAAGTACACACAGAAAAGAAAATAGATAATCTACTTCCTCAGCGCACGCACACACACACACACACACACATGCCCTAAAGTTGAATCAACTTTGGTCATATGATTTGGAGTGTAATGTATCAGTTATTGCATAGATATGTAGAGAAAGTTAGGTAGTGGGGAAAGATTGCTACAATAGCAAAGAAAATGTACCTAGTTAATTTGTTAGATGAAATGATTCACAAGAGGAAAAAAGTTACAGAGGAAGTTAATTATATAATCTAAGATAGATACAAACAAACAAGCAAACCAACCAATCAACAAACAGACAAGCAAAAACCCCAGCAAACAAAACCCCAAACACACCTTACACTCTTCCAAGTAGCTATAAACATTCACCCTGTTTCCTGTGCCCGCCAGAGTATATTAGGTTCTTCTGATGCCTCAGGAAATAGTCTGCGTCTTTCTTGCTTTGAGATTCTTTTGGGGAAACAGGAGTTTGCGTTTCCAGGGTAAATGGTAGATCTGGAATGCAGCTGCCTTGTCATATCCAGAGGTGAGTCTGCAGGCGCGGTCAGGACTTCCACAGAGTCACCACAGAGGCCACCTTATACTCTTCCCTCAGTGACCACAGCCTAGGCTGTTAGAGCTTTATAGGCAGCTAAGCATTTGAAACATGCACTCCCAGGCAAACAGTCTCTCTTGTCCCTCTCTCTTCCCTGACCATATTTAGTCAACCATAGCAAAAAATAGTCTCTCAGCTGTCGATTGTCGATCTAAAGGCCGAGGAAGCTTGCATCTTGCTTTCTGCCTATTGATTGTTCTTCCTGTGGTCCCAACACCGCTTTGCCATTTGTCCTGCTTTTTTTTTTTTTTAAGTACTGCCAAATAAAGCGGTGTCTCATGTTTCCACTTACATTTCCCAGATTCTCCCCGAGCTTGTGCTGAGGCTAGGAAAACCTCACGCGGCTGTCACTATACTTAGAAGCACTGCAGAGAAACAGAGAAAGAGGGGCACAAAACTTGCCCCGGCTACTATAAGACAGTCTTCGGGCAGATCTGGGGCATGTAAAATTCCTCTGCTGCCAAAATATTTCATAATCTGACCTTTTTTTTATTGGTTAAAACGTCTTGTATACTAATATATTACACAGCTGTCGGCCTGTAGGCATTTTGTACAGTTAACATTTAGGGCACAGTTATTTCTATAGCTACTTTTAAAACATAAAACTAGTACTTGAATGAAAGCAAAAATAGTAAATAAAATCTATATAGTATTTGTGACATAAGCCCAGAAAGAAAGAGCAGCATGTGGGGCTCATAGTCCACTGCGGTCGCGGCGTGCAGTGTGCAGTGCACATGCAGTGGGAATGCCTTTGGAGAAGTATGTGCTTTAAGCTCTGCGTGTGCAAGTCAGAGGCGCCTTTCAGTGTGAATGAAACTCTGCCTTAAACCAAAGTATGAAGGGCTTGCTCTCTTTTCCTATAAGCCATGACTCCAGTTTTCAAAATAGCATTTAGGTATAACTGCCCACAAAGTAAAATGGTCATGAATTTGGTATAATTTTGCTATGTAGTATGTGTCTTAAAAACAATAATTATATCAGAATTCTCAATTTTACTAGTACATTCAGATTAAATTTAAATATCGACATTTGTTTTTAACAGAAAATGAGCAGCATTAAAATATGAAACCCAACAAATCTATGGAGGTAAAATTTAAATCTCAAAAACCTGAAAAAATGGGCAGGAGAAACCAAGTGCGCCTTGTTCTTAATTCAGAAGTATTCGCTTAAGTGCATGTGGAGCTAAGAGTCAAGTAGAAGTACTGTCCCTTCACACCGACAGGGGCTGTCCTTGACTTCGCACCGGCAGGGGGCTGTCCTTGACTTCGCACCGGCAGGGGCTGTCCTTGACTTCACACCGGCAGGGGCTGTCCTTGACTTCACACTGGCAGGGGGCTGTCCTTGACTTCACACCGGCAGGGGCTGTCCTTGACTTCACACCAGCAGGGGGCTGTCCTTGACACCTTTTGTCTTCAGGTTAACTCTCCTGAGGTGATGGCTTCAAAGGAATGCTTCTGTAGATACTTTCAAATTTTAGAAAACATGACCTTTTCTAGCTGTACAAAATGTGTACACATTAAGAAAAGAACTTAAAAAGAAAAAGAGAACTTAATTTTCTGATCCTAAGTTACCCCACTTTCCTGCTTGGTGGCAGTGAACACTGGGCCATGCTCCTGTGCTGAGTTGTGACGTTGAAATGACGCCTGGGGCTCAGCCATCCACCCAGAACCTGCCGTTACCAGTACCTGCCTGGACACTCAGAGTGGATTCCCTGTGTTTCTTCGTTTTTTACACTCAGCAAAACATTGAGCTCTGTGCTTTCCATGTGCAAAGAATCTCCTTTTGTATACAATTGTGTAGTAATGTTTGAAATGACTCCAAAAACTTCTGTTTGTGCTTGATTAAACTTTCTTAGAGTTCTTCATGGGTTCTATCCTAACCTATTTTACCTTCTATTTAAGGAATTCTTAAAGTAACTAAGCAAACATTTATTGAACACCCAGTGCAATGCTGTTCTAACATTAAATGATACTAATATGCAGTACTTTCATAGTTTACCTGCTGGGTTTATTTGAGAAAATGTTTCCACTTTTGCTGAAGAAAGACATTAGGAATAGCATGGCAGGCACTAGAAATTGACCCAGTGCCATTTGAGTACGACATGCCAGTGTAGACAGCTGCGTGTCCCTCTGCTTCTTGGAACTCATTTGTTCGTCATTCAGCAAATGCCTCAGCACTGCCATGTGCCAAGGATTAGGCTAGGCACCACTCTTAGTTGTACTGGAACTCAATGCCTCTTTGGCACTGTTTACAAATGCCTGCTTAACTGGTAGTAAGATCTTATCCATAAAATATCTATGTCCTTAACCTGTTGGTAAAGAACTAGTTGAGAAGTAGAAAAGTATGTCCCTTTTGGGAAAAACAACACTAAATCTGCAATTAACAATCTGTTGGCTTAAGAAGAGATTGACTTGCTTACTGAGCCAGAGCAGTGTCTTGCATGTAACTTCTCGGTCCAGTGCTTGCAACATAGCAGTCGGCTCAGCAGGAAGTGCTGCAGAGAAGAGCCTGAAGCTGTCCTCACAGGCTCTGTGCTGCGTTCTAACGTTGCCCGTGCTGTAGGAGGAAGAAAGACTGCTCTGATGTGTTCTCAGTGTACTGAGGGCACCAGGGCCTCTTTCCCCAGAGCTTACCTTGCAGGCCGGGCCCAACGTTGGTTTCTCTTCTCAAGGTCATGTGTTGTGTTGTTTACTTTTCTGAAAGGGTTGACACATTTCTAGTTAGGATCTCTGAAGAGGGGCTTGGAGAGATGGCTCCACCACTGCTGTTCTTCTAGAGGGCCTAGCTTCAATTCCCCACACCCAAGTGGCAACTAACAACCGCCAGTAACCCCAGTTCCAGGGATCATCAGGCACCTTCACACAGGCATACAGACAGGCAAAGCAACAACAATGCATATAAAATAAATCATTAAAAATTTACTGTGTGTGTGTGTGTGTATCTGGAGAGAGAGAGAGAGGGGGGGGGGGGAGGGAGGGAGAGATCTTAACAGAAGAGTGACTGCACAGCTCCAGTATAGACTGCCGGTTAGCATGTGTAGATGTTTCTCTCAGACAGGGGACATGGCTTTGCACTACTTGAGTGTGGGCTGTGCAATGACTTGTCAAGAGGGTAGTGTAGAAACAGCAGAGACAATGTACAACAGAGACATACACATCTTCATCCAGGTGTTGGGGGTCAGCATCAAATTAAATGGAGAGATACTCAAGGAAATTCCTCTAAAATCGGGGACCAGACAAGCCTGCCCACTTTCCCCATATCTCTTCAATATAGTTATTGAAGTTCTAGCCAGAGTAATAGGACAACAAAAGGAGACCAAGGGGATCCAAATGGGAAAGGAGGAAGTCAAATTATCCCTATTTGCATAAGATATGATAGTGTACATAAGTGACCCCCAGAATTCCACCAGAGAACTCCTACAGCTGATAAACACCTTCAGCAAATTGGCTGGATACAAAATTAACTCAAAAAAGTGAGTAGCCTTCCTATATACAAATAACAATCATGCAGAGGAAGAAATTAGGAAAACTACACCCTCCACGATAGCCACGAACAATATAAAATATCTAGGAGAAACTCTAACCAAGCAAGTGAAGGACTTGTTTGAAAAAAAAACTCTAAATCTCTGAAAAAAGAGATTGAAGATGGCATCAGAAGATAGAAGGATCTCCCATGTTCATTAACATAGTAAAAATGGCCATCTTACCAAAAGCAATTTATAGATTCAATGCAATCCCTATCAAAATACCTATACAATATTTTAAAGACATTGAAAGATCAATTTTCAACTTCATATGGAAAAACAAAAAACCCAGAATAGCTAAAACAATCCTCTATAAATAAAGATCCCCAGGATGAATCTCCATACCCGATCTCAAGCTGTACTATAGAGCAACAGTAATTAAAACAGCATGGTACTGGCACAGCAATAGGCTGGTTGATCAATGGAATCGAATCGAAGACCCAGAAATGAATCCACACACACATGGTCACTTGATTTTTGACAAAGAAGCCAAATCTATTCAATGGAAAAAGGATAGCATCTTCAATAAACGGTGCTGGTCTAACTGGATGTCTACATGTAGAGAAATGCTATCTAATTAGACCCATATTTGTCACCATGCACAAAACTCAAGTCCAAGTGGATTAAAGACCTCAACATAAAACCAGAGACACTAAATCAGAAGAAAAAGTGGGGAAAAGCCTGGAACACATAGGCACAGGAGACAACCTCCTGAACAGAATACCAACAGCCCAGGCCTTAAGGTCAATGATTAGTAAATGGGACCTCATGAGGCTGAGAAGCTTCTATAAGGCAGGAGACACTGTCAACAGAACAAAGCGACAGCTTACAGACTGGGAAAAGATCTTCATCAACCCTATATCTGACAAAAGTCTGATATCCAAAATATATAAAGAACTCAAGAAATTAAACACCACCAAACCAAATAACCCAATTAAGAAATGGGGCTCAGATTTAAACAGAATTCTCAACAGAGGAATATCGAATGGCTGAGAAACACCTAAAGAAATGCTCAACATCTTTAGTCATCAGAGAAATGTAAATCAAAATGACTCTGAGATTCCATCTTTTACCCATCAGAATGGCTAAGATAAAAAATTCAAGTGACACCACATGCTGGCGAGGGTGTTTCAGACATTTTTGAGCTGCCATGTGGGTATTGAGAACTGAATCCAGGTCCTCTGGAAGAGCAGACGTCTTTCCAGCCCCACCCTTCTTTATTTACCGTTACAGTTAGTAAAGACTAAATTTCTAAACACATATAATTTTCATCGTTTCTTATTGTAATTTCATTTTCATAGTTTAATCTTTAGCCCAATTAGATGTCTGCATGTCTTCCACAAGTCTGTGTTGTCTGTGTTCATAATTTACTTAACAGTTGGTTTCTTCATCTCATGCACTAATACAGCAGTTTATAGGAAATCAGAAATGACCATTTCCATTCAGAGTGCTTCATTAGAGGTGCTACAGAGATGACTCAGTGGTTAAGAGCAGTGGCTGCTTTTGCAGAGACCCTGGTTTGGTTCCCAGCGATGGCATGGAGACTCACAGCATCACCATTTCCAGGAGCTCTGAGGACCTCTTCTGACCTTTGTGGGTACCAGGATGCACATACACATTCAGCCAAACACTCATACACAAAAAATAAATTTTAAAATAAAAATACTTTGCTAGTACTGTAATTTCTAACTACTTAAAATGAAACGTTTGGTCTAAATAATGCCGTATTTCTTTTGAACTTTGGTTGCACAGATAGTGAATTCCAAATGCTGTCTTAGTGTCTGATTTTTTAGAAGTTGTTAATTGAACTCTATCCATGGTTAAGTGGTACTGCATAGATTATACTGCAAGAAGATAGCTGTCTTCTGTGGCATTCTTCTTTTGCCTTAGTCCTTCTCCCAGTAACTTGTAACTTGCCTGGTTTTTAAAAGTCAAAGTCTTTATAAATAATTTCAAGTTAGGGAAAACAAAGATTTAAAACTAAACACACTTCACTACTGTCAGTTCTTAGTGTAACACAGCTTTGGTTTAAGTCAGTAATGTCAACAGCGGATTTTAGCTATTGTTTCTTTTTTAGACTGTGTCTCTTGTAGCTCAAAGTGACCGTGCTGTGCAGGTGAGAGTGCACTTGAGCTTCTGGTCTCCCTGCCACTGCTTCCTGATCGCCAGGAGTGCCAGCATGTGTCACTCTTCTGCCTTACATGTTGTTAGGGAAGTATTCTATTAACTGACTCACACCCCATCTACTATTTTTTTGTTCTATTGCCTTGTGGCTGGTTTACATTACTCCGTACACACTCACACCATGCCCCTTTTGTTTTTTGGAAACAGGGTTTCTCTGTGTGACAGAGCCCTGGCTGTTACGTACACCAGGTTGGCCTCAAAATCGTAGAGATCCACCTGCCTCTGCCTCCTGAGTGCCGGGAATCAAAGGCGTGCTCCACCACACCTGGCACCTTAAGTACATGGGTGTTTGCCTGCATGCATGTCTGTGAGCCACATGCATGCAATGCCTGAGGAGGCCAGACGAGAACATCAGATTCTCTGAAAGTGGAGTTGGAGACAGTTGTTAGCTTCCTAAGGGTGTAGAGAGCTGGACCCAGGTATCCGTAAGAGCGGAGCTCTTAACCACTCATGGTCTCTCCAGCCTCTTGCGTTGCTTTTAAGTAATAACATTTTATTTCTTCATAAAAGCTGTTTTAGATTTACTTATGTATATGATTTATATACATTTGTACCTGGTGCCCCAGAGGTCAGGAGGAAAAGGAGGAGTTGCTGACAGCCGTGAGCCACTGTGTGGTTCAAGAAGCATCCATTTCCTAAGCCAGGGTCCCCTGCAAGAATAACAGGTGTTCTTAGCTTCTGAGCTATCTCTACATCCTCATAACATTTTATTTTTAATAATCTTTTTTTATGATTTGTATATCTTTTAAACTTTTTAGAAAAAGTATACATCTTACAAGTTTTTTTCTCATGTGGTCTGATGTGTAATGTGATAGTGATGATATTGCAGTCATATGCATACATTGTGTAGTATAGTGTGTCACCAGTGACTTTCCGTAATCTGAGTCAAGTTCTGCATGGTGCCTCATGTTTGTGATCCCAGCACTTGGGAGGCTGAGGCAGCGAGATTAAGGGAGCCAGCCTTACCTACGTAAATAGCAATACTCTAAAAACAAAAACAAAAACAAAAAACAACAACAACAACAAAAACCAAAATGATTAAATTTAGAAACTTGACAGCGTAAGTTCAAGTTTAGAAGTTCTTGGTTCCTCCAAAGCTTAATTCCCACTCTGACCCTCACTCTCCCTTTCGTTTATGAAGACAGGTTTTTCTCTCTATAAAAGAGCCCTGGCTATCCAGGCTAGCTTCAAACTTAGAGAAATCTGCTTGTCTCTGCCTCTTAAGTGCTGGGATTAAAGTTGCACACTATCATACCTGGCTCCAAAGCTTAACTTTTAAAAGCAGTTATTTATTTATTTATTTTTAGTGTATGTCTATGTGTATGTATAAGCATGTATTCACATGTGTGCATGGATACCCTATGATGCCCATGTTGAGGTCAGAGCAAAACTTGTAGGAGGAGTGGGTTCTCTTCTTTCACCATGTGAGTTGCTGGAGTCCAACTCAGGCAGTCAGGCTCTCATCTGCACTGTCAAAGCCTATTCTTAGACTCTTTGAACTTCCTACGTGGGATTCATAAAACTCTGCCACCAGAGACACTTGCATTCCAGTCCTCTGGGCGTAGTGTCACTTTAGAGGCTGACACCTCAGTGAGTTTTCCATACAAAATATTCTCGTGAGGAAAAGTTGCCTCTGGTTTTACTCTTGCTCTTTGAAGATATGCTCAGCTGTTTTTCTTTAAGAAGCACTCATTTCTTAATATTTTGGTTTTCTGAGACTTTTAAATCTTTCATGTTCTTTAGGATATCTTTGACTTTCTTTGGCTTTAAAAATATTAACAATTTCAAAACTGTAAGTATTGAATTATGCTTGTGACTTTATGCATTATGAGCCAAACTGAATTTTAGCATTAGTTAAACATATATCAGATTTTAATTCTGTTATTCCTGACAAGCTACCAAGTATGTCTGATCACTGTTTTTCTCCTTGCTTGCTCTTATTTCCTGTTGTTACTTAAGCCAGACATGGTAGCAAGCTCCTTTAATCCCAGCACTCAGGAGGCAGAGGCAGATGGATCGATGTGAGTTCGAGGCCAAACTGGTCTACAGAATGAGTTTCAGAACAACCAGGGCTACACACACAAACCCTGTCTCAGAAAATCAAAAACAAAACAAAACAAAAAAAGAATAACAGAAAGATTTTTTGTTGTTGTCTTGGGATTTTTGTTTGTTTGGTTGTTTTTTTGGCTTATTGAGACAGGGCTTCTCTGTATAGCATTGGCTGTCCTGGAACTCACTTTGTAGTCCAGGCTGCCTCCCCGAGTGCTAGGATTACAGGCGCGCACCACTGCGCCTGGCTTGTTACTTATTTTATGGGTAGAAACTACATGCAGGCTTCCTAAGGCCAGACTGTATCCTTTCTGACCTTTGCTCCTGGGAGTTTTTCCTCTCACAGTATCGTCCCTCTCTAGCACTTGCATTCCATGCTGCCTCCATTCTGGAAATGCTGATTGTTTAGTTCTCAAAATACCACAAAAGTAAATATTGGAGAATTAAAACAATAACTTCCGCCTGTCTGTAGGGATTTTTTCTTTCTTATTTTTTTTAAAGGATATCTTCATTTGATTACAAGATTTCTTTTGAATAATTTTCTAAAAAAAAAAAAGATCGTATTATGCAAGTGTAAAGACAATATGAATTTGCCTTTCAGTGCAATGCGTGTTTTGCTCTCAAAATTACCAAGGCCATGGATTGTGGATGAGAAGAAAGATGATGGTTATACTGCCTTGCACCTGGCTGCCCTGAACAATCATGTGGAAGTGGCTGAACTGTTGGTACATCAGGTAGGAGAACCAGTTATGTTCCAACAAACTTAGAACATTCTAATTCTTTAATTTATTTCACCAAGTGGATATTAATAGGCTGCCGTAAAACTCTCAGGATAGTGAAAATTAACTCAATGTATTCTCTGCTTTTTAACACTTTATTTTTGTTTGTTTGCATGAAGCAGTCTTGTTGTGTGACCCTGGCTTAGCTAACACCTGGCTCCCACCTCACCCCCTCATTTGTGTTTACACCGTGGTGCATGTGTAGAGGTCAAAAGACAATGTTCAGGAAATGATGTCATCCTTCCATCATGGAGACTTTGAGAACCAACTCAGGACAGCAGACTTAACTGCATCTTGCCAGCCTTTCTTTAACACTGGCTTATAATCTCCCCAGTGTCCACATTTAAACAGGCGTAACAGGATGAGCTGAGAATCAGGCACCTCATGACCAGTCGAAGACAGGTCTGTCTTCCAGACTGTGGCATGACTCGGAGCGTCAGCTCTGCCCAAGCGGAAGCGCAGGCGACCAGCAGACGTACTTAGGCTGCCTTAGCCTGGAGGAGTAAGAAGCTTCCTTTGAAGCACTGACTCTTTTCTTAATTTTGCTTTGATATGGCAGGCATTATGCTAAGCAAAGTTTTGTGCTGTATTTCTTAATCTTTACATAAGCCCTGTGAAGTAGGTTATACTGTGGTGCCATTTTGGAACTGAAGAAAAGGGCTAAATGGTGAAATGCTTACAAAAGTTTACATGGCTTGTAAGTAGCAGAGCTGAAGACAAAGTAGTGCTTTGATCCCAAAGTGTATAATCCTGTTCTTTGCCTCTTTGCCTTGTGCGTGGTATCAGCTGCTTTCAGTGCTTTCACTAGCTGACTACTCCCCTGCGCCTGCATGGGACTTCCTGCTCTACCTTACTGACTTGATGGCTACTCAGATTCCTTCTCCCTTCTTTTCACTGAGTGAGGAAGGAAGTGAACAGCATGTCAGTCTGAATCCTATGTGGAGACACAATTGCTTTTCAGAGGCATTTACAGTTTATAGAAGTTGCTGCCAGGGCTATTGAAAGGGAACAGTGCCAGCTCCATACTGTACTTTGTCTATGAGCTGATTTAAGGTGGCTATTGTAAAAGAAACACTTACTTCTACATTAACTGTTCTAACCATGGGTTTGCTATTCGTCCAGTTTTCAGTGTCTGTGTGAAAATTGTGTCAGTAGCGTCCAAGGAAGAAACAGTAGTCAACAGAGCTACTTACTCCTTGTCAATAGCTAACAGTTTGTATGGTCTTCACTGTTGCCCAGATATAACCATTTAAAATCTGTTCATTGTTAGGGAAACGCAAACCTGGATATCCAGAATGTGAACCAGCAAACGGCCCTACACCTTGCTGTTGAGCGGCAGCACACCCAGATTGTTAGGGTAAGTATTTATTCTTGTTAATATTAGCATATAGTAGCTTTTAAACCATGCTAAGGTTTAGAGCCTTATGAAAATTGAAGTGATACAGTGTTCCACTTCTCAAAATGACATAATGCAAGGAACTTAAAACTTTATTTTGTGGCTGGAGAGAGGGCTCAGAGGTTAAGAGCACTGGCTGTTCTTCCAAAGGTCCTGAGTTCAATTCCCAGCAACCACATGGTGGTTCATAACCATTTGTAATGAGATCTGGCGCCCTCTGAATACTGTATAAGTAATGAATAAATAAATATTTTTTTAAAACTTTATTTTGTGTCTGTTGGGTAAGGAGTTAATATCTAGTTCAAAGACTGCATTATATTCTCAGATTTCTGAATTCTCAAATTAAGCAAGAAAAATTTAAAGTGATGGTTAATTTTGAATTAGCTACATCCTTCTTTTGGTTTTTCGAGACAGTTTCTCTGTGTAGCCTTGGCTATCCTAGAATCGCTTTGTAGACCAGGCTGGCCTCGAACTCACATCTGTCAGCTTGCCTGTGCTGGGACTAAAGGCATATACCACCACGCCTGGCTGCTTTAAATATTTTTACAGAGTAGTGACTCTTAAAAGTTTGGAGACTAAAATAACTGCCACGGTATCACCTAGAAGTGTGACAGGAAAGTTAATTCTTGCACTCTGCCTCAGAGCAGCAGGACTGGAACATGGCAGGGTCCTTTAGTTGCTTTTCTCTTTGCTGTGACAAAACACCTGATGAAGGTGACCTAAGGGCTTCTGTTGGCTCACAGTTTGAAGTGATGCAGTCTGTTGTGTGGGGAAGTCATGGCAGGTAGAACATGAAGCAACTGGTCACAGTGTGTCCCCTAGTCAGAAAGAAAAGAGCTGAATGCTGATAGTCAGCTCACTTTCTCCTTTTCCCTTTTTATTCAGTCCGGTACCCCAGACCACTGCACAGGGCCATACACAGTCCCTGTGAGTCTGTCCTTAGTTAAACCTCTCCAGAAACTTTGTCAAAGACACACCTACTCAGAGGTGTGTCTCCTGGGTGACTCCAAATCCAGATAAATTGACAATGGAAATTAACCACCAAAGGTGGATAAATTTATGGTTTAGCAAGTGTTCAGGTAGTTCTGATGCTTTCAAGTTTGAAAAATATGGCCTAGAATTATATTTTATATAACTTGTTAGAACAAAAAAGAGACAAAACAAGACAAAAAGTGAGATTCATTTCTGTGGATGCTATTGGCTAGAGCTCTTTGATGATGGTATTTGTAGAAAGGGTTAGGAAGAGGATTAAAAAAAACACTACAAAAGCCTGGCGTGGTGGTGCACACCTTTAATCCCAGCACTCAGGAGGCAGAGGTAAGCGGATTGATGTGAGTTCGAGACCAGCCTGGGCTACAAAGTGAGTCCAGGAAGGCCAAGGCTACACAGAGAGACCCTGTCTCAAAAAACCAAAAAAAAAAAAAAAAAAAAAAAACCCACTACAAAAAACAAACAAACAAAAAACACTACAAGGACAATCTAAAGTGAATTTACAATTTACTGCGTAAGTCACATAATGAAATAGTAAATAACTGATTTTGCCAAGTGATTGGGATTTAGCAGTGTTTACATTTATTGTTTGAAATTTCAACTTTCACATAGGTCCAGAGTGTTCACTGTTACTTCAGATAGGCTGCAGTTTCTTCTAGGTGTGGACACTATCCAAATGAAGGATCTTTGCTTTCCCTCAGCTTTTGGTCCGTGCAGGTGCTAAGCTAGACATTCAGGATAAGGATGGAGACACTCCTCTTCATGAGGCTTTGAGGCATCACACTTTGTCTCAGCTACGCCAGCTACAGGACATGCAAGACGTGGGCAAGGTAGATGCTGCCTGGGAACCATCAAAAAACACTGTGAGTAAAGATGAAGTCCCGTCACTACTAGTGAGACCATGTTCTATATTTACTGCTTATATGGTTTGTATTGGATAAAACATTTTATCAGCGGTGTATTTGGCTTTATAAAAAGTAAATACTATTACTGGTTGCTGTGAAGTGCTTTTGTTCTGCATCTTACCAAGAGTTATTTTGGTCTTTGTAACTTCAGCAATACAAATGGGTGGAATGAGTATCTGTTGTGGTTTTATCTGTCTGTGTGTCTGTCCACCTGTTTGGTTTTTTTAGACAGGGTCTCTGTGTGGTCCTGTCTGTCCTGGATTCTCTTTGTAGACCAGGCTGGCCTCGAACTCAACAGAGATCCACCTGCCTCTGCCTCCCGAGTGCTGGGATAAAAGGCGTGCGCCACACTACCTGGGTCTGTTGTGGTCTCCATTTGAAACCCCTAATGCCTGTTCATTTTGACCAGCTTTTCATTTGACCAATCCCACATGTATTTGATGAGCTCTATGCTCAAATATTTTTTATTAAATTTTTTGAATTCTGTGTTTTCTTTTTTGAGGTGTTAGTTAGACCTCATGCTTGCTAGGCAAGCACTCTCCCACTTCCCAAGTCTTTTGTTTTCTTCTGATTATTCAATAATTGTTTATATAATATGAGAACAAGATGATATCAAGGATGTGGTGTGTACATATTTTTGCCTTCTCTGTGGCTTGCATTGCTCCTGCTGCTGCTGCCGCCACTGCCGCCTTCTCTTCTTTTGGGGATGATAGTGGAAGATAATAAATGATGGTCCAGTGCTTTCGTATGGGTATGAACAAAATTTATTGTGCAGTGTTTTTATATAGAAGTGATAGCTTAGTCAAGAATATTCAGTGGTATTTTTCAAGAATTAATGTATGTAAACAGAGGCATGCTAGCTCCTGACTATACCCCACTTAGGAGAATAAGACAGGATTTGTGACCAGATTGTGCTATATGTGAGTTCCAGGCAGCCTAGGCTAGAGTGAGACTCTGTCTCAAATAATCAAAACAATAAGAGCTGCCCTGTATAATTGCATACCCTACAGTTCCCAGACACTGCAGAGATGCTGTGCCCTCCAAGTAGAGATAAGTAAGAAGTGCGGGGGATACCAGTTGTGTGTTTAGTGGCTGCTGTGCTGTGTCCGCACCTTCTGTCTTCCTGAGCAGAGGAGTCCCAGAATGGATATTGGATCCTTTTTCCCTTTTTCAAAACCTGATTTTCATTCTTAGAAGGCTATAAGAGATGGAGCTCCATTTAATCTACTGTTTCCTCCAAGATGCTTCTCTAAATTTAGATGGGCCCAGAAGTCTAAAGTCAGTCTGGTGTGTCCTTGTCAACAGTGCCCTGGGTAAGAAGAGAGTTGTACTGCACATGCGTGCTTCCTTCCCTTCCTTTGACAGTGCTGTTTTGTGACGAGGCCTCACTATCTTGCCCAGTTGTCCTCAAACTCTCAGTCCTCCTGCCTTACCCATTGAGTGACTGGGATGACGAGTGTGAGCCACCATGCCCCAACACTGTCTTAGTGTTGAGGAAGTATAAACACTTTTTTTCTTTTATTATGTATGCTTTTTATGTGTCCTAAGAAATCTTTGGCAAAATGGAGGCCACTCAGACTTCTTGATTTTATGGAGAGCACAGCACAGACTGAAGCCATTATCACTGATGGATGGCCAGGTGTCACTGCACGTTTGCCGAGAAGCGTCTTTTTCTTCTTGGTGCCTGCTCTTCTGTCTAAGATGAGTTAGCTGTGTGTCTGGAGGTCTCCTGCCCGGTGTTCTCAGCTATGGGAGGCCTCCTCAATGCACGCCTTGTAGCTTTGTAATTCAACGTTTGATCATGTTGAAATCAGGCAATGGAAGGCCTCAAAGTACTTTTAATTGTTTGGCTATTTTAATTAAGCCTTTACACTTCCAAATGAATTTTATTATCATTTTAAGGAGTATAAGTGAATCTGAGGCCAAAATGTTTCTGTTCTTAACTCCTTTATGCCCTCTTTTTTCTTTTTCCTTATTTTAAAGTTGAGAGAAGCATACCTCTAGATTATTGTGTAAGATGATAAAAGTACTTAAAACACTGCATGGCCCATATGGATGCCCACTGAGTCTTGATAGTTGTTTTAACAATCTCAGATATGTTTGGGTCCATAGCTCAGGTAACATAATCAGATTATGGTTCTTCTCGTTCTTTAAGTTCTGCCTTGGCTCAGAAGTGTTGCAAGGTGGTTGGTAGCAGCCCCAGAGCTACACTGAGCAGGAGCAAAAGCATTACTTCTTCTTAACCAGAACCTGTGCTTGAGCTCCTCAGCCTTAATTGACCTGACTTCAGTTCTGTGTCTGGCTCTGAATCAGTCATGTAGGAGGCAGACCTCCAGCTGGGTTTACTCACTGTCAGTCCACTTGGACACTGGACAGTTAGTTCTTAAATGTGGTAAAATCAAGGGAAATGTGGGTGGGGAGAAATCAGTCCATATTAGGACTAAAACTCATAAATGTCCAATGCACACACATACTTACTGTTGTGATGGTTGGTGGCAGGTTTGTGTAAGGGAAAACCATGACTTTTTCCATTTGATTTCAGTTAATAATGGGACTTGGTACCCAGGGGGCCGAGAAGAAGAGTGCAGCATCAATTGCCTGTTTCTTGGCAGCCAATGGTGCCGACCTCAGCATTCGGAATAAGAAGGGTCAATCACCACTTGACCTCTGTCCTGACCCAAGTCTCTGCAAAGCGCTGGGAAAATGTCATAAGGAAAAAGTCAGGTGTGTAGTTTCTGTTATGGTGTAACTTAACACTGTGTTGGTACGTGCCGTGCAGCTCTGTAAGGGAGGACCTGATATTGCAGATGTCTTGACCTTTGCGCTGCCGCTTCCTTCCTGGGAACTGTTTCCTCTATGAAGAAAGCCTCGTTTCATGTTACAGTCCCACATTGTGTATACTACTTTACTTACGATAAGCTTAAATAACTTTTCTAGACCAGTTTGATCTTCTAGGAAATCCTGCCTATTCTAGAGTTTTAAGGAAAAGCCTTACTAGTGAAAATGCTGTGATTAACGTTACAGTATTTTCCTGTGAAGAACAGCTTACTCTCCATGAACAGAGCAGCTCCCGTGGAAAGTCTGGAATGATTCTTGCACCTTCCACCAAGACCTCGAAGACAGATAATAACAATAAAAGGTTAAAAGAATAAACAAAACAGCCAACCACTTATGCCAGCCCTGGTGGCGCACACCTTTAATCCCAGTGCTTGGGGAGGCAGAGGCAGGTGGATGTCTTTGATTCTGAGGCCAGCCTGGTATACAAAGTGAGTCCAGGATAGCCAAAAGAAAAGAGAAAAAGAAAATTTTAATTAGTTTTATTTGTGTGTCAATCTGTGGAGGTAGGAAGTTTTAGAACCTGCTTGGAGCTGGAGTTATGGGAGGTTGTAAACCATCCGCTGGGGATGCTCAGAACTGAACTTGGGTCCCCTGAAATAACAGTACATTCTCTTAGCCACTAGGACATCTCTTCAGCTCTCTTTTAATTTAAATAGTTTAAATGGGAACCGGAGCTAGGTTACCAGCTCAACGTAAGTATTTTAATGTATGTATTTTAATTTTATTTTTAATGTATCTATTTTTTAAAGTATATCTTTAAGGAACTTAGCCTTCTGTTGTAGGAATGTATAATATATCTATAAGTAGATACAAGGCATTCTCATTATTGGGGCAATGGTCTTGAGCAGTGGGGTCTTATGATAGAACCTTTATGTGCATTCATAAGTTTCTGAAACCTGCATTCATTATACATACATGCATTTTCCTGCCTGTTTCTGCATATTTAAAAGAAGTAGTCTATCTTTCTATAGTAGAATTTTATCCTCCTTAACAACACATTCAATGGAATGGCAAAGCAGCAGCCAAAGTGCCTTATTTAAGTTTTCATTTCTTGTGAACTCTAGTGAGGCTTTTAAATTAATATAGTAATATAGTGCTACTTAGGATTTGTTGTTGTTGTTGTTTTCCTGTGGTTTCTTCTGCTTTTTCTATATACATAGAATGTATTTTAAATTAAATTTCAGTTACATTAGTTTTTTATTATTTTGAGACAGAGACTCAGTGTGTTGCCCTGACTGTCCTGAGTGCCTCTTCACCTGGCTCACTAAGTTAGCTTTTGCTTGTGTTTTAAGTTCTTTATTAGAAATTCAACCTTTTTCATTGTGTATTAATTTAATTGGAAGGCTGACTGATATTAGAAGACTGTGAAGATACAGAGAGGTTTATAACGTGGAAAACTGGAACATTTAGTACTTTTTTGGTCTATGCTTTTGAGCTGTAGAGCTGTGAAAATGAGCAAATTTAACTTTTTTAAAAATAGAAAAAAAGGTTTTACATAAAGTTG
Organism: Acomys minous; assembly: GCF_964271855.1. NCBI lineage: Eukaryota > Metazoa > Chordata > Mammalia > Rodentia > Muridae > Acomys > Acomys minous. The sequence continues at coordinate 72,529,246 of NC_140486.1, read as the reverse complement.
TTGACGTTTTATCTTTTGGTACAACCTGTCTTTATGTGAACTAATGACATTCTGCATGTTAGAAAGTTAACAAATTTGTCTAGTATACTCAGATCGGCTTGGTTTGAAACCCTTTGTTTTATCAGTGGCCAGGTGGGTTCTCGGAGCCCTTGTGTGATCAGCAGCGACTCTGAGACCCTAGAGGAGTGCATGGTGTGCTCAGACATGAAGAGGGACACGCTCTTTGGCCCCTGTGCACACATTGCAACCTGTTCTCTGTGCTCCCCGCGCGTCAAGAAGTGCCTCATCTGTAAAGAGCAGGTTCAGTCCCGGACAAAGGTAATGAGCCGCTGCCCTGCTGTGCCGTGGGATTCTTTGAGGCCATGACCAGGCTAGCTGTAAAGAGCTCAGTGCAGGTTTTGTGAGTTGATGTCTAGTCTAATCTTACTGATGTACCTTGCCACGTTGATTATTATTAGAGTTTGAAAGCCATAGTTTAACTCTTAATTTTCTTAGTTTACATTTCTTTTTTATATCAAAGTATAGTAGTTAAAAATCATTACTGTTCTTCTTTCAAAGCCATTTAGAACTTAGATGCATTGAATTCTATTTTGTATTGTGTACTATGGAGTTTTAAATCTGGAAAATGTAAAAAGCAGACATGTTTAACCAACTCAACAGATTGGCTGTTATTAGCTGTTTTGACCACAAGGAAATAGTGACACCAAGTGGATAAAGGGGGAACCAACAATTCCATTTAATAAAAATAGTAAAATTAGTATTTAGAGGAAAAGGTGTTTTTAGATAAATCATTTGGATTCTTTAGTAATTAGGAAAGTATAAATAAATTCCAAATTAATACAGATTTTTTTTGTGTTGAATTAGGAAATAAAAGTTTTTTGTTTGTTGATTTTAATTTTAAGTTCTAACAGTCAAAGAGGCCAGGAGTCCATTCTCTGCTCAGACTCACAAAATGCTTTGATTCAGCTGTTCCTCTCATGAGACTGTAACCTGAGGAAACAACCCAGAAAGAGGAAATTTGTACTTAGAAATACTTTTCTTTTAAGTAGGGGAAAAGGTAGATAAGTGATTGTTTAATGAATTTGTTCTATTATTTTAAACCCTTATACATAATATTAGGTAATTTATTAGCATTGGTGGTAGTTTTTGAGTTCAAAAATATCATGAGACTAAGCCAGGTGCCGGTGGCAAAGCCTGTAATTGCAGCACTGGGGAGGCAGAGGCAGGTGGATCTCTGTGAGTTCAAGGATAGCCTGGTCTACAGAGTGAGTCAGAACAGCCAGGGCTACACAGAGTAGAAGACTATCAGAGTCCAACCAGGTTTTACTGCACTAAACTAGTATGCCAGGTATGCCAACTTGCTACAGCACCAAGGCATAGGCTGCGAAAGCACACGTACATGAAAGCTAGCAAGAGCACAGTGTTTTAGTGGTTGGGTGGTGTTACAGGGGGTCATTTCTGGACAACAACACTAATAAAAGGTAGTTAAATGTAGCTATACTGTGGGTAGACTGTTGGGAAACAAACGCGAAACTCAGTGGTATGAGCTAGAGGGAAGAGGGTGCTAGAGCCACGGCTGTCACAGCACATGGCAAGGTTTACACATTGCCGATGGCGTCAGATGGAAATTACGAATAGCTTGTAGAAGACGTGAGGGCTTAGTGATGGGACAGGGTGAGGAATAACCTAATAGCTTTGGGATCCGGCAGCATGGGAATTGACGAGGTCCTAAAAGTGTGGGTTTTATGAAGAATTCCCTGGATGGAGGTAACACAAACTCCCCCTCTTGAACTTTTAACAGTTTGACTAATCTGGGTAAGAGTTTGTTGTTTTTTAGTTTTCTTACAGTCAAATGTTTTAGTACTTGTTTATTAACATTTCCTTTTAAAAACTAACTTTAGCCGGGCATGGTGGCACATGCCTTTAATCCCAGCACTCGGGAGGCAAGAGGCAGGCAGATCTCTGTGAGTTCGAGGCCAGCCTGGTCTACAAAGTCAGTCCAGGACAGCCAAGGCCACACAGAGAAACCCTGTCTCGAAAACCTAAATAAATAAAATAAAAATTAACTTTAAAAAAAATTTTAAAGAAAATTAACATTTAGCTCTTTGTCCCTGACCTCAGATGAAATGGAATCTTTATATACAGCTTTTGTGTCAAGTAGGGACAGGAATGCAGAAATAGTGCCTGCCAAGCTCAGGTGCCGGCAGAGGAGCAGAGGGCGGGGCTTCCGTACAGGTGGAGCACACTGCGTGCACTGCTGGGGGTTCGCACTTTCTCTGCAGTTGCTCACTCCGCTTTTCTTGCTGTAGATTGAAGAATGTGTGGTGTGCTCTGACAAGAAAGCAGCTGTTCTTTTTCAACCTTGTGGACACATGTGTGCTTGTGAGAGTAAGTAGCTTTTTGGGAACCTCCCCAGTGATGGGATAAATATAGAAGAAATTAAAATTTACATATTTGATTTGTTTGTCTATTGGATAACGTACAGAAAATCTGGGCAAGCATTTAGTGCCTTTTTGGTCTCTACTTTTAAGCAATAGAGTAAGTATACTGAACAGTTTGACTACTGAAATTCTGTGTTCTATCAGACTGGATTTTTAAAAATGTATTCTGTATTTTGTGTTTATTTTTTTATTCCTACAAAGGATCTATCTTTTTCACACACAGTGAAAACTTATTTCTAAAAATATTAAAAATCTTTATTTCCTATTAGAAAGCTCATCTTTTTTGCTATAACATTATTTGAATGTCCCTTCATTTGTCTTCGCCTTAACCTGCCTTTCCTGTATGGCTGCCCGACTCCTCAGGCTCACACAGCACATGCTGCTTGAGGCTGTGACCTTGTTCTGTTAGCTCTTAGGGTAGGAGAAATCTAAGAAATCCTTTCTTTAGGAGGACAGTACTGAAGCTCTCAAGATGCTTTGACTCTGTGGTCCTCAACCTTCCTGATGCTGCAACACCTCATGTGTGGTGGCCCCAACCACAAAATTATTTTCACTGCTTCTTCATAACTATGATTTGATAACTGTTATAAATCACAATGTAAATATCAGACATGCGACCCCTGTGAAAGGGTTGGTCAGTCTCCGGTGGGGTTGAGAAGCACTGCTTCAGCATCTCCCCAAGCACAGTGTGAAGGCCGTGGCTCTTTATACCCCTCACAGCTTTCAGGGTGTGAAATTCTCTTTTCTTTTTGTTTATTTCTCTTACTTATCAATAAAAGATCTCAAAAAGATTAACACCTTTTTAAAATAGTATTTCATATTATAAAATAGGTTAGTCAACAAGTGTTGGTTTTTAATATGTTATCTGGTTAGCATATAGAGTATGCTAACTACATGGTAGTTCAATCTCAATTGGTATACATGCCCTTTAAATGTTGGGATAAATTTTATTTTATGTTTAGTTATTACTTTGTATGTCTATAGGTTGTATATGTATATATGGGGGTGTGCCTAACGTGTGTGGGAATTAGAGGGCACTTAAGGGAGCCCTTCCCTCCTTCCACCCTGAAAGTTCCAGGGCTCAAACTCACATGGTCAAATTTGGCCACAGATATCTTTACCCACTATGCCATTTTTTTTCTCCCCCAAAGATTTATTTACTTATTCTGCCCACATGTGTGTCTGCAGGCCAGAAGAGGGCGCCAGATCTCGTGATAGATGGCTGTGAGCCACCATGTGGTTGCTGGGAATTGAACTCAGGACATTGGAAGAACAGACAGTGCTCTTAACCTCTGAGCCATCTCTCCAGCCCTCACCCACTGAGCCATCTTACAGGTCCCCTGAATATGTATGTTTGTTTGTTGACAACTAGTAGAAAAGGTCAGGATTTATGCTGTTAACAGTTTACCTCAAGTAACTGTTTCTGTTTACCAAGGCCTGGTATAAAGGCTGTCATCAGCTGTCAGAAGGACACAAAGAAAAACATTCTCTCTGTCTTAAGTAAACTTTTGTAGGTCAGAGGTTGGCAAACTTTTTCTGTACAAGGACAAATACTCAATGTTTTTGGCTTTGTAGGCCACATGGTCTCTGTAGTACCTACTCACCTCTATTTTTAGAAAGATATAACTATAGACAGTTATGGTAAGTTCATGTAATTGTGGTGGTGTGCTACTTGATTAGTATGTCATACATTAATTCTTCAAGAAAAAATTCTGCCCTCAGACTGAAGACTAATCTCAAACTAGACTTGCTGGTGCTTACCTACTGCATATTACATAATCAAGTGTGAGGACATTGTATGTTCATGTTCTGGTGTCAGTCATTAGATGTAGTAACCCGCATCCATGATTCCGTGCTTTGATAAAGTTTGAAATGAGGCAGACTTACATGGTAAATGCTGATTTAAAAAGGACATGTTGACGTGCTGTGCAATTAATTAACAAGTTCAAACGTAAGGTGAGATCAACAATCAATAATGTATATTGTGCCTAGTTTTCTTTCTTTGAGTTTTACAATCCGCCATGTGTGGTGGCACACGCCTTTAATCCCAGCACTCGATAGGCAGAGTCAGGTGGATCGCAGTGATTTCAAGGCCATCCTGGTCTACAAAGTGAGTTCAGGACAGCCAAGGCTACACAGAGAAACTCTGTCTATGGGGGAGGGGGGGCGGTTTAGAATTCAGGCTAGAGAGATGGCTCAGAGGTTAAGGGCACTGACTGCTCTTCCAGAGGTTCTGAGTTCAATTCCCAGCAACTACATGATAGCTCACAACCATCTATAATGGGATCTGATGCCCTCTTCTTTCTTGCTTGTGGGTGTACATGCAGGCAGAGCACTGTATACCTAATAATAATAATAAGTAAATCTTTTGAAAAATGGTTTTAAAATTTGTGTTCTATGTATATGGGTGTTTTACCGGAATGCATGCCTGTGCACTATGTCCATGCAGGGCCTGAGGTGGCCAAGAGAAGGTGCCAGGTCCCCCGAGATTGGATTGCAGATGGATGTTAGCTGCCATGTGTGTGGACCCTCATGAAAAGCAGCCAGTGTCCTTAATCGCCACTAAGCTGTCTTGCCAGCCCCAGTGTTTGTTTTCCATATTGAGAAAGGCTAGTAAAATGTAGCTTATAGTCTTTGAAAACTGATCATGAGAAAGGTAGTCTCGGGGAAACACTTTCGTGGTTTCCTTAAACAGTACATTAGAGATAACCACATGGTAGCTGACAGAAGGAACACAGGGGAAGAGAAGAATGAGCCGTGTGCTGTGGAAAGTGTTCTAACTTAGACAGTTAGCATTAGGCCGGCTGCCGTATTTTAGCGAGGCAGAATTCTTAGTGATTTGTCCTGTTGACCTGGAGCAGGCATATCAAGAATGAGCTAATGGGAAAAGAGCAAAGCTCCTTGGGGACTGTCTACAAGTGTCACAGTGTGTGCAGACAGTGCACACTATACCTGCCTCCCTTCAGATGTTTACAGCCTGGGTGTGGCAGCGTATGTGTCCACAGTGTTTCTCTCCATTTCCTAAACTTTAAGATCTTATTTTGTTTTTTTTTATTGGTTTTGTTTTAGATTTTTGAAGCAGGATCATAATTGTATACCACCATTCCCTACTAATCACTAAGATTTGGAAATATTTATTTGAAAAAAATCACCATTCAGTTACATTAGAAAATGTTTTCATAGTAGGTTCTTTGTTCTAGCAGACAATTCTCAATCTTAGGTTAATAATATGACAATAAAGTAGACATTTTTTTTTCTTTTTATACCTTGTTGGGCAATGGTGGCACACATCTGTAATCCCAGCACTCAAGCAGGCAGGGGCGGGTCGATATATGTGAGTTCGAGGCCAGCCAGGTCTGTAAAGTCCAGGACAGCCAGGGCTACACAGAGAAAGCCCTGTCTCAAACAACAAAAACAAGTAACTTGGTATAGATAGGATCTGGTATGTTTCTTTTTGTTTACTTCAGTGTATGGTTAATATAGAAATATATTAAATAGAAATATAGCAGAGAAAGGCAATGTTGTTTACATTGTAGCTAAAGAAGTGTTACTGTTTTCAGACTGTGCCAGCCTGATGAAAAAGTGTGTGCAGTGCCGGGCAGTAGTTGAACGAAGGGTGCCTTTCATCATGTGCTGTGGGGGGAAGAGTTCAGAAGACCCCACTGATGACATCTGTGAGTGTGTTCTCTCAGCAATTCCCTGCTTTCCTTTCTTGTTGGGTATATCCCCCAGTACTCTCTCCTGCTGCCTTATTCAACCTAAGATTTGTGAGTTAGGTTGACAGAGGAACGGGTATGGTTTTTGGTGAGTTTTGTTTTGTTTTTTAAAGTTACAAGAAATGTAAAATTAGATTTTTAATTAGTATGCGGAATGCTTATAAAACTTTCACAATGTGTATATGCGTGTGTACTGTGGGTGTCTGTATGCCTTAGTAAGTGTGTACGTGGAATTCAGAGGCCAGCTCTATGGAACTGGTTCTCTCCTCAGCTGTTACGTGGTTTCTGGGAATCTAGGCGTACAGGGCCAGCAGCAGGCATTTTTACCACGGTGTCAGTCTTGCCACCCCAGCATCAGACTTTGAGGCTTTGTAATATGAAGAATGTTATGTTCTTGCTTAACAAATGTTTGCTTTCTGTTTTGAAATTTAATGGCTGTGTATGTGTGTCTATTTCTGGGAGTCAGATTAATTAGGCATATACTCTACCAATAATCTGTGTACCAGCCCAACTTAGTGTATCTGGAAATGGGGCATTTCCCCCCATTCCAACTTAATTCCAACTTAATTTCTTTTTCATTTTACAAATGTTATTAAGTTGGTCCCTTCATATAGCAGGCTTCCAAGATCATGTAAGTGGTGTATGCTGCACAGAATAGTAATTATTAGGGACAGAGTAAAGGAAGCTGAATTGTAGCACAGACAAGTAGAAAGACGAGAGTAAGAGTCACTGCTCATGCTGGCAGGCACTGACCTGCGTACAGGGTCATTGTCATCGGCATGCTGCATGGAGGTACACATGTGCTAGACAAGTAGTTGACAGTTCTGGAAATGGATCCATGGGCAGCAGGAAGAGTCTCTGGAATTGGCTTGGGCTTTTGGAAGCTCAGCGCCCACCCAGTGACACGCTTCCTCCAACAAGGCCATACCTCCTCATCCCTGTCACGTAGGACATTCCCTGATGACCAAGCTTTCACATCTGTGGGCCTGTGGGCCGGTTCTTTTCAAACCACAGCAGTCAGTGAGCTGGCTCAGCAGGTAAAGACCTTCCTGTGTAAGCCTGACACCCAGGTTCAGTGCCTGGCGCTTACGTAAAGTGATGGAGATGGTGTCTTTGATTCTTGGTTTTATAAGTATGTTTTGTACAGATGAGGAAGAGCATTGCTACATATACCACTCACTGCCCAAAGCTCTTGTCTTTTTCACAAGTAGAGAAGGATAAAATTCCCAGGCACAGGTATTAGCTGAAATAAAAGGCCAAGGTTGGACAGAGCAAGGAAGGTAAAATCAGAGAGCTCTTAACACAGCCTTCTGAACTTTCAGATCAGATCCTTAGCAATAAGGAACTCTTGGCATAAAGAAAGGAGGGTCTGGCTTGGGCTGCTCATTCCTGTAATCCCCTCTCCCTCATCCACTCCTCCATTTCCCTTCAGAAAATAAATAGCAGCCTTCCCGGGATATCCTCCAAACATGGCAGAAGCCAGTATGAGAAAAAGGGTCCCAAGAATAGTCCCAAGAGCCGGAGATATACCCCACTTGGACTGCTAGGAGTCCTACAAGAACACCCAGTTACACAACTGCCATGTACATGCAGAGGGCGCAGCTTTGGCTACTTCAGGCTCTGTGAGCCCCTATGAGCCCTGCTTAGTTGATTCTGTGAGTGTTCTCACGGTGTCCTGGTCCCTCTGCCTTCTGCAATTCCTCTTCTACCTCTTGCATGGGGTTTCCTGAGCTCTGCCTAATGTTTGGCTGTGGGTCTCTACATCTGCTCTGGCACATGCTTTTAATCCTAGCTCCTGGGAGACAGAGGCCAAAGTCCAGCATACTCTATATGGTGAATTCCAGGACAGCCCGCACTACATAGTAAGGCCTAGTCTGAATTATCATCATCATAATCAGCAGCAGCAGCAGTAGCATCATAATGAGTTCCACGCCAGCCAGAGCTACTTAGTAAGATCTTATATGACTCAGCATCATCACTGTTGTTGTCCAAGTATGGTGGGCTGCTGTACAGGGTTGCCTGTAATCTGAACCTTACTTGGGAGGTGGAAGTAGAAGGATCAGGAATTCATGGCCAGCCTTGGCTACATAGTGAGTTCAAGGCTAGGCTGGGCAATGTGAACCCTGTCTGGAAAGAAAGAAGAAAAGGAAGGGAAGGATGATACATTTTCTTTTTTAAGTCATCTAAGAGACTCTTGCAGTATCTACTTTGCAATGGTTCTAGTGGCCCTTGAGTAGAGAAAAGGAGCATACGTGCTTATGAGCTTGCCAGAGGAGCAAGTAGCCCCTTGCAAAGCTTAGAAGTTCTCTTTTGCTACAGACCTCTTTCCCCACCACCACCTTTTTTATTTTTAAAATATGTATGTGTGTGTGTGTCTGTGCATGTGTAGGTGCCCACGAAGGCCAGAGGCGTTGCATCCCGCTGGAGCTAGAGTTACAGTGGTTGTGAGCCATCCAGTATGGGTGCTGGGGCCTAAATTCTGGTTCTCTATAGCAGCACTGTGTGCTGTTAGCTGCTGAGCACTCTCGGTAGCCCCCAAATCTGCTTCCTCTTGAGGATTATAAGTGGGTATTATGTGAGTGTCACCACTGTATCTTGTGTCTCAGTGTGGATAGCGTAGGCCTCCTTCACCCCTGTCCTGCGTTGAGGAGCCTACAGAGCTCAGTGCCTTGCACGTGGATGCAGGCATTCCCACCACCAAGAATCTTCAGCCCCACAGTTACGTCAAAACAGTAATAACTAAAAAGACTTCTCTTGAATTCTGTTCTAGCAAGTGGGAATATCCCAGTACTGCAGAAGGACAAGGACAACACCAACGTCAATGCGGATGTGCAGAAGCTGCAGCAGCAGCTGCAGGACATTAAGGAGCAGGTAATGATTGCATCCCGCCACCCAGTGCCACTTACTGTGCCACTGAATGTGCACCTGCTGCTGTAATGGCCTAGTCTCCAGGAGTCACAGTTTGTGAAAGCAAGTCACCAGTGCCACTAAACCCTGAGAACCTCAGCGAGGTGCCACTCCAACCTGCTGTGTGAGGAGTGTGGAGAAGCTATCGCTGTCAGTGGGGGCAGACAGAGATGCTGCTCCTGAGACTATACAGGAAACCTGTTCCTGTGACAAACCCAAGCAGGGTGCTGTGTAGGACACAGACCTGCTGGAAATCAGCATTATAGTCTGAGCAGTCGTCTTCTCTGCTAGGGAAAAGCGAAGGGAGTCTGGTCAGGTTGTAGACTTCTATGTCTTGTGTACATTTCTATATGTATATTCTCTAATAGAACATAAAAGTATGTAGTTATATGTAGGGGTTATGAGACCCACTGCCCAAGATGACTCATGACCATGTGAGAACTAGTTTAAAACTCAATGCGTGTATATGCTAGGCCTTTGTTCACATATCTGAACAGAGAAAACACTTTTTGTGGAGCTGGTTTTTCCTATAGATTAGGATTTAGCAATAATTGCTGTGTAGTGACTAAGTAAAGATAAATGATTTAAAGGGGTTTTTCCCCTCATTTGTCTCCCCTCTTTCCTTTTGCATATGTTTGAGTGTGTGGTATCTGTACATGTTTGCATGTTTGCAGGTACACATAGGTATGCAAGTGCATGAGCATGTGTATGCACATTATGTGGAGGCACATGGTTGACAGGTGTTTTCCTTGATAGCTCTCTGCCTTCCTTGTTGAGGCAGCTGCCCTCCTGAACCTGGAGCTCACTGTTGTGGCTAGGGTGGCTACAGTTTGCTCCAAGCATCCCTTGATTGCCTCCTGTGCACTGTGGTTACAAGTGGATCGATGTGCTGACCTGGATTTTACATGGGTTCTGGGGGTCTCAACTCTGTCCTCACTTGCTCAGCATATACATTGTGGGTTTCATTATGGCATTTCTATAAATACATATTATTCTTTGTTCTTATTTGTCACCCTCCCCATACTCCTACCGATCAGCCTTCCTTCCTCTTGTTGGGTGTCCCCTATCCCCTACCCCCCATTAGGCTTTCTTACTGCTTCTCTGTCTCCTGTGTTCCATTGTGTTCTTAGACCCCTGCCTTCCTGTGTCCCTTGTACTCCTCATTTTGCTTCGCATCTAATCAATATGGATATATACATGCATTTGTGGAAAGTTACGTCTAGATTATGCACATGAGAAATATTTGGCTTTTTGAGGCTGACTTGCTTCGTGTAACAGGATTTCCAGCTCCTTCTACTTTGCTACCAGTGTCATCATTTCATTCTTCTTCATGGTGGAATTCCATTTCTATGTACCACAGTCTGTTGATGGCCGTCTGGGCTGTCCACACACTGTGTGCAGTGCAGCAATGAATGTGGGTGGAGTTACCTGTGCTATACTGAGTCCAAGGTGTGGGGCAGCTAGATCTTACAGTAGTTCTGGCTTTAGTTGGTTTTTGTTTGTTTGTTTGTTTGTTTGTTTTGAAAGAATCATAATACTTTCTGTAGCGGTGGCATCAGCATGTGCCCCACGAATGTATAGGATTTCTCTTTGTCTACATGCTTGCTAGTATGGTTTTGTTTTGTTTTTTGACAACTGTTCTGACTTGAGTGAGATGAAGTTTTTTGTTTTTTTGTTTTTTTTTTTGTTTGTTTTTGACAACTGTTCTGACTTGAGTGAGATGAAAGTAGTTTTAATTTTCCTGATGTTGAATACTTTCTAAGATATTTCTTGGCCGTGTATTTTTTCTTTTGAGAATTATCTATTTGATTCGTTATCCATTTGTTGGTTGGATAATTGTTTACTTTTTGGAGTTTTATCTCCTGTGTAATACGTAGTTGATAGAAGTTGTCTCCTCTTTTTATTTTAATTAATTAGTTATGAGGTATATATGTTTATGACTGTGCATGTATGTGTATATTTGTAGTGGAAGACAAAGGTCGTCATCAGGTGTTGTATTGCAGGCTGGTCTCAGACTTGTAGTGATCCTCCTGCCTCTGCTTCCAGAGTGCTGGGAGCATGTGTGCCACCATGACTGACTGTAGATTGTCTCCTTGTTGACAGCTGCTTTTGCTGTGGGAAGCCTCTTCGTTTCCTGCATTCATATTTATGTAAGGTTATTAATGTAGGTGGGAACATTTTGACTCATTCTAACATAAAGTAAAGCAGCTTTGGGCTTGGAGAGATGCTCAGAGGTTAAGACTTTGTTTCTAGAGGTCTTGAGTTCAGTTCTTAACACCCACATGGCAGCTCACTACCGAATGCCCTTTTCTGTTGTGCATGCATGCAGATAAAGCACTTGTATACATAAATAAATCTTTTTTAAAAAAAATAAATAAAACAATTAAAAAATTTTGAAGCTCCCTGTGTTTCAGTTTCTTTCCCATGAGACATAGAACGATCTTCATGAGTTCGGGGCCAGCCTGGTTTACAAAGTGAGTTCCAGGACAGCCAGAGCTACACAGAGAAACCCTGTCTGGAAAAACAAAGCAAAAAGAAAAGAAAGAATAACACAAATGTGTTTCCTTTTAGAAATACAAGCTATTAATTACACAGGGTTTCTCCCCCACCCCCTCTGAATGGAGGCTAGAGGCTAGAGCCTCATAAATGCTGGGCAAGTTCTCCACCTCTGAGCTGCAACCCTAGCCTAGGGGCTCAGAGTTCTTGAAAGTTTTAGTGGAATGAAGCTGTTTTAGTGCCACTAAATGAGTGGGCTGACTTTCTAAAAATCTAAAAATGTGACATACACACCCCCAATCTTGCTTTTTTTGAAATTTCAAGATAGATAATTGTAGCAGTTTTATTTGTCTTTTATGGTGGTCTTAGTATCATCAAGGTTACTAGCTGCATTGCCATAGACTTGAGGCCTCATGTAGTAATCCAGGCATTCCTGTTCATTTTCTTTCTGTGTTAGCAGGGAGAGAGAACTCAAAATAACTGTTACATTAGCATAAAATGGGGTTTTGTAAAGTATGTTTTATGAAAAAATCATGACTTCTTACTAGAGTAGCCAAAAGCACATACCTAATGTTTTCCTCAGTCTTATTAGCAGAGTAGTGCAGCGAGACCTCGGGGCCACACGTTACCAGCTGACGTGTCCTGAAGGTGTTCTGAACCAGGCTAAGCCTGGAAGTGACTACTGAGAGGACTGGGTGTGCTGTGTCCAGCATAGTGCCTAGCAAGGGCCTTCAGCGGCCCCCACCACTGCACCCCACTTCAGTGCCACACAGAGACACCTGGGCACCTGGAGGTGGCAAGTTGGCTTCAGGGGCAGCAGGCCTGCTTTCATCTGTTGATCATTCTCCTTTTGTAATTAGCATTATTTACTTATATAATAGTTATTTCAGGATGTGTTCTCATTTATGTTATATGTATTTGTGAGCAAGAGTTTATGTGCATCTCATAAATGTAGAAGGCAGTGGAGGTCAGATCCCCTGGACCTGTGAGCCAGTGTGTTGCATGCTGAGAGCCAAACTCAGGTCCTATGCAAGAGCAGCAGTAAGAGTACTTAACCTCTGGGGTGTTTCTTGAGCTCCATAATGTTTGTTTTATGTATCACCTTTATACTATTTTGAAAGAATAACTAATATTTGTTTCATAGGAGTGATGCTTTGATATAACAATTTTTGAACAACTAATTTTTAAGTAACTAACATATTTTTAAGTTGAGGGTGGTAGCACACACCTTTAATTCCAATATTTGGGAGGCAGAGGCAGGTCGACCTGTTCTGAGTCTGAAAGCAGCCTGGTCTACATAGTGAGTTCACCAGCCAAGGCTCCATAACAACACCTAGTCTCAAATCCCCCCTCAAAAAACAAAAAGCAGCTGGGTGTGGGGGCACACACCTTTAATCCCAGCACTTGGGAAGCAGAGGCAGGGGATTCTCTGTGAGTTTGAGGCCAGCCTGGTCAACAAAGCAAGTACAGGTCAGCCCTAGTTATTACATAGAGAAACCCTGTCTCAAAAAAACAAACAAAACCTGAAATTTTTATTTCTGAAAAGCAATAGGTTATTTGTTCAAAACCAGAAGAGAAAACTAATGACATGAAAGAGTTGTCATGTTATACTTAATGGCTCACGTTCACTCATTGTCTCCTTCCATTTCAGACAATGTGCCCTGTGTGCCTGGATCGTCTGAAGAACATGATTTTCCTCTGTGGCCACGGGACATGCCAGCTCTGTGGAGACCGAATGAGTGAATGCCCAATTTGTCGCAAGGCAATTGAACGGAGGATTCTTTTGTACTGATTAAGAAACACAGAGTGTTTTGTTAGTTCTAAAGTATGTGATCATGAGGTCTTAGTAAGTTCTAAAGCTAATGGGAAGTTTAATCTAATGGGCTAATCTGTAATTTCATAATTTCCTTCTTAGAATGTAATTAGACTATATAGTACCACCATCACAACGAAAACATCATACAGTGTTTGAAATTGCGTGTGTGTGTGTGTGTGTGTGTGTGTGTGTGTGTGTGTGTGTGTGTGTGTTTCCCTCTTAAATTTGGAAAATCAAATCCATGGCAATTCATAGAAAATTTGCTTTTGGCTTTGAAGAGGAAAATTCTTTAAGGACCTCCTTTGACATGTTTTTATTGCATTTTTCTTTTTTAATTTATAAATATGTTAAACCTTAGAACCTGACTTAAAAAGTCAATATTCTGTCGTGATTTCACGATTGTCATGATTTCACTTAGTGAACTGACATAGCTATTCCAAAAAGTCATACCTAAGGTGAGTGTGGCAAGTCAGACTGTGTCACATGTGTTAAATGATAAAAGTAGTGGAGCTGCCACGTGGCTACGTCAGTACTGAAGGAGAGTTTGCATTTCAAGATAACTAGAAGTTATCCAAATGATTGTTTATGAATTTTTAGGTAAGTGGAGGTATGGGCTAAGAGAATAATGGATTTACCTTATTTTCTAGACTTAAAAGGAAAACTTAAATAAATGACTAATTTCAAAATCAACAGTAGATGTGAAAAGAAAAATCAAAATTGTAGTAAGAACTGAAGGCTAGCACAGAAAGGTGCAGGCGCACCTCCTACCTGGCCGCTACTGCGGCACTCCTTGTGTTAACTTGTCACTGCTGGACCAGCCATTTGTACATGTGTGAAAAGTCACTTCCGTTGTGTGCAGTGACAGCTGGCTTGGGCTTGGTCTCATCAGTGCATGCACACTGTCCCGTCTGTGCCTCTGAGGTCTGCTCAGCTGGGTGCTGCACTGTTAGAGGCAGCAATCTTCTCTGTACGTCTGTTCATTCTGACAGTGTTACGGATTCTACCTTCATCAGAAGCCTTACTTCCATTCTCCCTCAGATAGTAGTTTCTACTATAAAGAACATAGTTTTTCTTCATACCTACAGATGAATACTCTTTAAACTGCCCCCATTGACTCAGATATACTACATAGCTTAGTGTCGGGTAGTTACTTAGAAGGGGGTGTGGGGCATTTATGGGAAAGCATGTGATGACATGTTGACTTGGCTAGGCGCCTAAGCATTTTATCTTCTTTAAATGAGTAATCTTTGTATCTAGCGTAAATATACGCATAAATGTTTGGAGATTCCTCACTACTAGACTATAAGAAATAGCTGTTTACAATAGTGTCTACTATGTACTGTGTATAAACTTAAGTATAGTGTTCTTTAGGAATAATTCCCCCCATTTAAATCTGTCCAGCTTGTCTCTGTTTTTCTGCTGTAGCAACTAAATGTGGGAGAGCAGGGTCTAGCCTGGCCGCACTCTGTTGCTGGTGGGAGAGCAGAGTCTAGCCTGGCTGCACTCTGTTGCTGGTGGTTTACTTGCCACCACCTTTGCCAGGCCTCATAGTTCATAGTGAGCTGTGCTGGCTGCATTGCAGACTCCGCAGTTCCATATCCGCAGTTAGCTGAGTAACTGCTGTATTTCTCTTTTGTGTTTTTGAGAAAAGAGTCTCGCTATGTATTCCAAGCTGGCCAGGAACTTACTGTGTAGCTCAGGCTGGTCCCAACCTCATGATCTTCCTGCCTCTGCCTTTCAAATTGTGGGATTATAGGATGAGGACCCCACCACACCCAACAGCTAGTAATCATTTTGGATGGAGTAGTCTTTATCAGTTTCAAATTAGGAATGTTATGTTCTGACTCTAGCTATGTAGTAAGGAACCAATGAGGCTATTTTCTAAATACAATTTGAAGTTAAAAAAAAAATACATCTGATGACACGATGTTTACATAAAAGAGACAGACTATCTTCTTACAGCCTTGGAAATAGCCAAAGTGAGGATCTTTTCTTCCTTGCCATAGGCTGCCCAACTCTTTATCCTCGCCATCAGGCAAGGAGGGATGGCTGCTGCAGTCTGTGAATGCAAGAACCCGTGGGCAACAGCTGCATCTCACTCACATCCCTGTTCTCTGTCTCCTGAGCTGACTAGCTCCAGCATGTCTCCTCCATGGCAGAGCACAGTCTTTTAGGAGACTGTCTGTGAGGGAAGCCGTAAAGTCTGCAGTGCTGGAGACCTGGGGCTTATGCTATGGATACAAGATAGTCTTCTATTCAGTCTTCAGGAACCTAAAGTTATTGTTAATTTGTTCTGGGTTTACAGGAGACAGACCAAGAACTGACTCATGCCAGTGACTCCTCCCTCACTCTCTGAAACTGCTACCTCTTAGTCTCGTCACAGTACTTGGCCCCTTGGGTATATTTCCTTCTTGTTACCCAAACTCTGTTTCCTGTGCCTCAGAAGAAGTCTTAATTCCCTTAGAATTATTTTTACATGACATGCATTCATTTTTTAAAGTATTGGACTTCAGGGACTGATAGGGAGGTCAGCATCTTGGTACACTCGCAGTGTGTGCTGCAGTTGGACAGAAGGACAAGATCCTGAGACACTGTTAGCATCCCTCGCTGCTGTCTCAGGAGAGCTGTGGGGAACAATATTTGGATTCCCTTTCTGCACTCCTCACCCTACCACATCTTCTCCTTTATTCAGTTAAGACTGTCAGCTTTCTCACTCTAAATATATACAATTTGCCAGATGGTGCTAGCACAATGGCCCTTGTTCACACAGTTTAACATTCTTATCTGGGCTGTATACATGCATAATTTTACTGGGAGCAAGGTTTTCAAGAGAAGACAATTTTATATTAGTGTAGGAATATTGTACTAGGCAAGTATTTAGTTTTGTTGCCTGAATTATGCTTAAGGTATTTGTAATTTAATAATGGCAGATTAACCAGAAGTCTACTGAAATGTAAAATTAACTGGAAATAACTTCTTAAATTTATATTTTTGATGATTTTAGCCTGAAAGAACATTTTACTTTAGAATGTTGAAAATGCATGCTGCTTAAGATTTGTCTAGTTAAAAATTCAAACCTTGCTGGGTCATTTTTACACATAAGAGCATCCTGGGTAATCATGTGTTGCCTCATAGATGTTCTTTGTTTATTTTGAATTCTGGACACTTTTTGGACTAGGAAGAGTTAAACTTGTGAACTAGGACAGTGCTAAGTGGAACAGAGTTGGTTTAGGACATTGGGCTGCAACAAGTAGGAAACAAAAAACAATAAGCACAGATGCAGGAAGCAGTGTGTAGGATTTGCACAGTATTAGTGGAGAGGGCATATTTAATTATAAAATAAAAAGGATTATTAGGTCAGTTTTTTTCATATGGCTTGCCATTTATTTTGTAAATTACAGATTAACACAACTTGCTTTTTTAAGTTCTAAAAGAAAAAGTACTTATCCTTTTAGAATGTCTGAAACGTTTATAGTAAAATTTATATAAAAACTGGCTCACGGAATACATTTTTGTTTTGCTTTTTTTGTAATGAGAACCACATATCATAAAATTTGTCATCCTGACTTCTGAACATGTCACTCCCTTTGTTGGGAAACAAGCGTGGAGCGTCATCCTGCACAGTTGAAATGCCGCATCTGTCAAATACTCTTCCTTTCTTTCCTCTGTGCAGTAGGGTTCTGACTACAAATAAAGCAAGGAGAGTCATTTGTGTTTGCAAGATACAAACCTAGGTAGATATCAGGTTCCTGAAATTTGAGGGAAGGGCATCTCTCCTCTGCCATAATTGTTATTTTTACATGTATATTAATTGAAAATGTTTATTATTTCATTTTGAGCCAGAGGTGGGAAACATATTTTAAATATGAGAAATAAGTTGGCTTTGGTTTTCTGGCTTTGGGATGGTAATAGATTTTCACAAGTAATTTGTGCCTTGTTGTAAACATCAATTGTCACTGAGTGTACCTGTCAAAGTCTCAGAATACATTTTTCTTTGAAAATGGCAGCCTAGTTTAGCTTGCTTGACTCTTAAAATAGGAGCTTACTTATACTACTTGATAATCATGTATACCCTTTTGACTCACACACAAACATGCGTGTGCGACAGCAGTATTGGTAATTACAGTTGTATGTTTCTAAACATTAAATGTGAGGAAGCTGCTCAGTGTGGTCTCGTGTGTGTTGCTTCACTGCAGTGAGGGAGAAATCTTTTGACCTGAGCGTCACTGGCTGATAAGTGGCTGGCGGTGAGTAAACTACAGTGTAAAATAGGAGTGGACAGTTAATAAAGTTAAGTTGCTACTTTGGCATTTTCTACCTCCTTTTCTACCAGAATATTGCTTTTCTTTCCCCCTTTTAGCATCTTGTCTTATTTGTTAGTGAAAAGGAAAGAACCTTAGGTTAAAGTTAGGTTTTCTTCCTCTTTTTTTTTGAGAATTTAAGCAATAGAAGTACAGGGAAAGTGACCTGTCCCATTAATTTGGTGCCTAAATCTAAAAGTTTTGAATTGATGTGTAGGCTGCCTAGGAAAGATGTAGTGCTGAGTATTTGGGTTGCCCTGTAGAGTTCTCTTGATTTTATTTCATAAACATGACTTTTTTCTCAAAAGCAAAGTGGTTTTCTAATTTTTTATGAAATAAGCAAATATGCCATTTTATCTGAGTACAGTTTCAGGAAGCTATTGAAAGTTCTGACTCAGGGCTTTTTAACCATTTAAGCAATTGTTAATATATTTTGGAAACTCCATCTGCATATGTCTTCAGTGCCTTGAAAGAACTATTAACTTGGCAGCACTTAAAAGCCTTGTAGGCAGTGTCCAGTACGCTCCTAATCACACTGCAAAAGACTGCGTGTGCTGGGTTTGCACGTTCTCTGAGGGAAGTGTTGTGCCGCTGCACTTGGTTCTGGTTTTGTGAAAATGATTATCAAGGCCATGGCACTGTTACCAGAAAAGTGGTGTTTGCTGTCATTATGCACATCACCTTACAGGGCGGCTGTGGAGAGGAGAGCTCATGCTCGTGTCTAGGGCAGAAAGGATCAGTTCGGGAAACAGGTCATCTTCCTCTCAAGTGGAGGCCAAACCAAGCCAAACCCTTCGTTAATTAATTAGGTAAAAGGAAATCATGAATTGCATGTCATTCTTAATGCTGATCTGTAGACTAAATGCATGTTTTTGTGTTTCTTTCAGTATGTGTCTGCCATTTTAAGTACAGTATATTCAACTGGTAGAAAAAAGGTTGACTCAAGTGTTTTGCTTTGTAATTTTTCCAGTTCTTTTTAGCTTTCAATGTTGGAATAAATTTAAGTCTTGTTGATGGATAAGGTTTCTGTATGGAAAAATGATTCTTGCTTATTAGCTTTTGTTTAAAAAAGCTTAGTAAAAACTAAGCTTTTTAGAATAAATGCAAACATTTACCATTAATAAAACATGTGGTGTATTTTTTCTCTGATTTTTTTAGAAGTTATTCTTTATAATAATATAAATGAATTTTTATTTCTAAGGCATTTGAGAGCAGATCTCAATGTGTCCAAAAAATCCTATTATTGGAAAGAAAATTAATGTTATCTTTGAGGAACAAGGACAACTCTTTCCAACTCAGTGTAAGAACGCAGCATCCATGTTTAGAAGACTCTTATTGTAAGTGCTCACATGTCAGGGGTCTCTGACCAACAAGAATCAAAGGGACTTTCACATCCTAACACCGTCTCTTTCAGGATTAAGGTGTATTTGGAAAGTAACCTGAATAGAATAGACTTGATCAAAGATCAAGGACTCAAACACACACACACACACACACACACACACACACTCGTTCTCTCTCTCTCCCTCCCTCCCCCTGACCCCCCTTTTAGAGCAACAGTAGTTCAGAAGACACAGTAAAGCATGAGGTAAATAGAAAGCCGAAATAACTGCTGTGAGTGAGCATTTGGCTAACAGCTTCCCCATTTACGACCAACAGTAACTGATGAGCTCAGATGATGGTGACGATGAAGATAATGATTGTAGATGTAAGTGTAAGACCAGATGCAGAACAGAAGCCATCAGTGAGCGGATGACACAGCAAGGAGACTGGACGGTGGTGCTGCTGCTGTATGATGCCCTGAGATGATACTTTTGGTGTGCTCTTGATAGGCCCTTGCATTTACAGAACCATTTCCTGAAAGAATTTTTGTTTGTTTTGAGACAGGGTTTCTCTGGGTAGCCCTGACTCTCCTGAACTCACTTTGTAGACCAGGCTGGCCTTGAACTCATCAGTCCACCTGCCTCTGCCTCCCGAGTGCTGTGATTAAAGGTGTGCGCCACTGCAACCGGTCTAAAAGACAGAATTTTAAAAACAATGTAAATGCTTTTTTCCTAATTAATATTAATGTGAGCAAAACACTGGCAGTGTAGAAAGTACTATTGGTCAAGTTAATCCTAGCTTAATACAGACAACTAGCAAGGTGAGCTTTTACTTCTTGACCATACTTACAGGTAAACCATTGCTAAAAAAGTAGTCAAGAGACTCATAGCTTGCTGAGACACTCAGGAGTAGAGACTCCTGTTGGAGCCAGTACTGAGAGAACTGTGGTAGATGAATTATTACTAGTTTGGTCTGAACAAATCTAAGAGGTGGACAACAAGGGAGGGTCCTGTATGGTAGAGCATAAGGCACCGTCAGCTCTTACCTAAGTGGTAGAGCACTTGACTAAAATGTGTGACCCTAGGTTCAGAAAGAAATCAAAGAAAACACATTGGTCAACTGGATATAGTTGATATCTGATGTGTCCCGGCCCACAGGACAAATCGAATCAGGGTTCTGCCTGTGTTAATCAGCCTCCTAGTTCCACCTTTCCAACCGGCTACGTATCTGTAGCCATCTCTGCTCTGTAATAGTCGAGCCCGCAGGTAGCTAGGAGTAGTGTCTAAAATTATCTGGCTCAAGGACATTGTAGCCTGGGCTTGTTTAACTAGTTTGATCTCAGCTGAAAACTCCCAGCTGTAAATGTCTAGTTCCAAGGACAAAACTAGTTTATTTCTCTTTTTTGAGAATTAAAAAAAATTTTTAGAAACATCTCTCAAGCAAAAATTAAGCAAGGAAACAAAAAAATTGTAAATACCTTGTAGCTACGGAGTTTGGAATTAACTCCATTCCCTAGACCAGTTTGGAAAATTGTTAAGTCTCTTACAAGCAAAAATTAAACACAAAAATTCTAAGTTTAAGGCAATAAACTATTCCTTAGACCATACTTCTCTGACCAACCATGTTTTCAGTCCCTGTTTGGGCGCCAAATGATGTGTCCCGGCCTGTGGGACACATTGAAT
This sequence comes from Acomys minous, assembly GCF_964271855.1. Taxonomy (NCBI): domain Eukaryota; kingdom Metazoa; phylum Chordata; class Mammalia; order Rodentia; family Muridae; genus Acomys; species Acomys minous. The sequence continues at coordinate 72,508,564 of NC_140486.1, read as the reverse complement.
CAGGGTTCACTGAAAGAGGGAGTGGGGATTGAAAGTAGGATACAGAGACATGAGAAATAACGTGTCATGTCTAGAAATTTCTGATCAAGACTTGCTTTAATGCCAACTAGTAATATATAGAGAGCAGGGTCAATAGGATCTATTCTAATTCCACTCACCCTAGCCCCCAGGCAAGAATGCAATAGCCTGAATCACTCCCTGCTAGAACTTCCTAGTTTTCTGAGTAGTTCCCTGTAAGAACTTCCTTGATCCTCCAGGTGGTTCCAAGTTGGGACTTCCCTACTTCTTTCAAAGGTAAATAGTCCAAGGATAGCCTAGAAAACAAGACCTCGTGAGGCGAAGGTCAGCAATTCGAAAGTCACAGCATGCAGCCTAAGCACAGGATTTCTGACATGGCAGAATTTGGCATGGCTCCCCACAGATATCTACAGAGTAACTTACCCCAACAGCCGAGTACACATAATTCTCAGGCCCACATGGGACATTAGTAAGGAAGGAGATATTTGGGGCCTTCGCATACACTTAAAAGAACAACACACCATGTTCTCACAGACCACATGGAATTAAACTAGAACTCTAGAGAGATGGTTAAAAATCGTAGTCATTAAGTTAGTGGTGATTAAGCCACACACACAGAGGTCAGGGAAATCTCAAGAAGTGAAGACAACTTTGGATACTGGTTATGGTGGCTCATATGAATGTTCATAGAATTTAGGAGGTGCAAGGAAAAGGATCTCAAGTAGTCAGAGGTGGCCAGGTGGTTCACGCACACATAGGCGCATGCAGACAGCAGCGAATATATCCCTCCCTGCAAGGGAAGCTGATGGCTTCCAAACTTAGCAAGATCAAACTTAGCAAGCCTCCTCTCTAGGAAACTAGAAGAGGAGCAAGTTAATCAAAAGAAATGAAAATTATCAAGATCTAAACTTACCAAGCCTCCTCTTTAGGAAACTAGAAGAGCAACAAGTTAATCAGAAGAAATAAAAATTTGAGCAGAACTTGGAAGGGGAAAAAAATCTAACCCAAACTTGTAAGTAGGAATTTACTGGAGGAAAATTAATAATATTAAGAGTCAGAGCTTGAAATGATCAGCTAAAGAAATCAGCTAGGTTAAATAAGCAATTAAGAGACACTAGAAATAAAGACAATGGAATAATTATAGATGTCACGGATGTGACATGGAACCCAGTCAGGGTACACACATGCCATGTGCATAGCAGAGGCAGAAAGTCATCTCACATGCATAGTGAGTTCAAGCCCACCCAAGCTACATGAGACCCAGTTTAAAAAGAAAAAAGAAAAAGAAAAAAAACCATTACGAACAACTCTACCCCTTGATTTTTTTTATTCTGATTATTTTTACCACTTAAATAGTTTCGTTCTTTGAAAGGTATTCCCATCCAGGAGAACTGGGGGCCTGGGATAGCTATCAAAGAAGTTGCCTTTAAAATAAGCAATAGGCCAAGTAGTGCTGGTGCACGCCTTTAATCCCAGCACTTGGGAGGCAGAGGGAGGTGGGTCTCTGAGTTCGAGGTCAGCCTGGTCTACAGACCGAGTTCCAGGACAGCCAAGGCTACACAGAGAAACTCTGTTTCGAAAAACCAAAAATAAATAAAGTAAGCAATAGGAACAGACCATTTCATGCCAAATTCTGTAACATGTTTATGGAAGAAATTATGTTTGCTACTGTTGGACCCTGGGAGTCCAATTCGGGAAGGGGGGGGGGGTCGCCGTGAGAAACCACTCAAGTCACACTAGCTGAGAGATATAGGTAAAATTTATTACTGACACACCAGAAGTCCCAATTGTTGATGTGTCAGGGTCCCTCAGCACTCAGGAGGCGAAGGACCCTGAGTAGCTGTTACAGGCTAGTTTTAAAGGCAAAAACCACAAAGCTGGTGGGGTTGCTTATCACTGGAATCCATATGGATATTAGGACATCTGACCTGAGGGAACTTCTTGTGAGGACATCTGATACCTGTAAATTTGTATGTAGCTATTCTGGGAATTAGGGTGGAACTCTTGAGGTTAGCAGTTCTAAGAACTGGGAGAAGCCTCTGGGGTCAGAAGTTTAGGTTTTACAGTTTCTCACTACCTACTGTCTCTTCAAAAGATAGAAGCAGAAAGAACACTTCCTAAGAGAGATACCAAGTGTGTAAGTAAAAAGACAGTATCCTTGGGGTCTTTTCCAGCTTGATCTATAAATTCTATCAATAAAAATACCACCAAAGCTTGTTTTCTGACTATTGACAAAGTGACCTTAAAGTTGATGAGAAAGTTTGAGGATTAATACTCTCTGACTCCAGGATTTAAGATGTAACTGCTGAAGTTCCAAACTCGGCCAGATGCTCACCAGCAGATAATGGACGGAGAAAAATGTTATCATACAACCCAGCTGTAAAGAGTGAAACGCCATTTGACAAGAAATGGATGGAACCGAGAGATCTTCGTATTCAGTGATAGGTTTAGACAGATGTTGCAGTGTGATGGTTAATGTGGTCAACTGGACCGGGTCTAGACTCACCGAGGAGACATGCCTGTGAGGGCTATTATCCACATCGAAGGTACCCTACTGTGCCTGTGAAAACGGCCTAGGGAGGGTAATTAGAGTGGGAAGACCCACCTTAACTGGGTGGCACCGCAAGAACCAGGGTGCTGGAGGAAATGAAAAGGAGGAAGCTAGTTGACAGGGTTCACCACTCTCCACCTAAACCTGGGTGCAGTGTGACCAGCTACTTTGCGCTTCTGCCGCCATGACTTGGCTACCACGACTTGACTGTACCTCCGCTGTTAACCCAGGTAAGCTCTTCTCCCTCCAGCTGCTTTTGTCAGGTGTTTATTCTATCACAGCAGGAAAATAGTGCAGTTTGGTACTGAAAAGCAGGCCTAGTGCTATGACAAACTTGACTGTGTGATTCCTAGGCCCTTGGAACTGGTTTGAAAATTGGAAACACTGGACTAGGAAAGCCCTTGAGTACTGCAGGGAGAGCATAATGGGCCATTTTGATGGAAGTTTTTTTAAAAAACATGAATGCTAAGAAAAACAAGACAGTCGGAACTTGGCTTGTGAGGGTAAGACCCCACCCACTAAAGGCTCTGTGTTGTGAAATGCAAATTCATTAGAAAGGAAAGAGCATAAATGGAGAATGGTGCTCAGAAGCAACATCTGGCAAGTGTCTCCCCTGGTCAGCACACAGAAACAAATGCAGCTTGTGATCCAAGGGAGTCAGGCCCCATCCCAGGGGCAGCAGTGAACATGAGGGATCAGAGGGGTTGTCCAGGTGTGTGTCTCTGTGTCTGAGCCTAAGCTGCAGTGGAGACTCAGAACATCGGACATGCCAGGAACTTGGGACATCTGAAGAAAGCTGCAGTCACCCAGCAGAGTTGGCCCAAGCAACACCGTATGCTGTAGGTGCCACAACTGAAAAAGGAGCTACCTAAATCATCTGAAGCACAGACGATTTCTGTTGTGACTCCCAGATGCCAGACATGGAAGTTGATGTTTGTCCTGCTTTCATTTGATCTTTCCTTGCTTTGTCTCTATTCTTCCCTTTTGGGATAGGAATGTTTGTGCTATGCCATTGTCTATGTATGTAATTTGTTTGGTTTTTCTTTGTTCTTTTTTACAGGAGTTCATGGTTTATGAGTCTCAGATGGGACGTGGACTTTTAAAACAGTGTTAGAAGTGTTAAAGATGATGAGGACTTTGCGTTATGAGATGGCCATGAGCCCGTGGAGATGGAAATTATGCCTTGAAAGTAATGTGTTTGGGGGGCTGGAGAGCTGGCTCAGAGGTTAAGCGTGCTGTCAGTTCTTTCAAAGGTCCTGAGTTCAATTCCCAGCAACCACATGGTGACTCACAACCATCTATAATGAGGTCTGGTGCCTTTGTCTGGTGTGTAGGCACATATTCAGGCAGAATGCTGTATATATATAAAGAAAGTAATGTGTTCGGGTATCAAGTTGACAAGGGTAGAGTTGTGATGGTTAATGACTTTAACTTGGCAGAATTTAGAATTATCTAGGAGATAAGCCTCTGAGCATGCTTATGAGAGCTTGTCTAGAATAGACCAGCCTCTGGTCATGCCTGAGAGCTTGTCTAGATCAGGGTAATTGAGGTCAGAAGAACTACCTTAACTTTGGGTGGCACCATTTCATAAAATGGGATCCTAAGGGGCTGGAGAAATGGCTCAGAGGTTAAAAGTACTGGCTGCTCTTCCAAAGGTCCTGAGTTCAATTCCCAGCAACCACCTATAATGTGATCTGATGCCCTCTTCTGGCCTTCAGGAAGAACTCTGTGAACATAACAAATAAATCTTAAAAAGAAAAGAAAAGAAAAAAGAAAAAGAACTAGGGTCCTGAACTGAATAAAAAGGGGAAGCCTAGTTGAGCATCAAGTCATTGCTCCCTGCCTCCTGACTCTGCAGCGAGCCTGGGTGCCTCAAGTTCCTGTTGCCATGAATTCCTAGTCATGGTGTAGCTGTGGTGGACGGTGCCCTACTATAGCTGTTGAGTTGAACTAAAACCACCTTTCCTGGGTTAGATCTGGTGCCCTCTTCAGGCCAAATACTGTACAAATGATCTTTTAAAAAAATTACTCACAAAACAACATGGATATTTAATTATAATTGTCAAAAATTGGTGTTGGCAAAAAGTTAGTGTCGGGTCTCTTACCCGGCAGGTTGGGCTGGAAAGGGAGAGGATTCGGACCCGCCATTTCCTCTCCCTGGGGGCTGAGCGGGATGGTGAGTGTCGGTGACCCAGCCTCCTCCTCTGGCACCTGGAGGAAAAACACACTGTCGGGAGACTCGACAGAGTGAGGTCTCAACTTTATTGTGGCAGGTTTCTCTTATATATAGTATAGGGAGTGGGCAGGGCATAAGGCCTCAGGAGATATGACATCTCCCAGAATGTAAAGTGCCACCAATTGGCTGTTGGCAGGCAGGGCTCGCACCAGGATGGACCATGCTGAGTCATTCCTATGCTGAAGTATTTACTAGAGACTGTTGCTGAAACTCGAGCCAAGCTTGGTCTTTGTCCTCAGGGCCTCAGAGGGCTGACAGATTCGGCCACAGGGCCCAACAAGTAAGCATATACAATGTAATAATCAGAAATAGAGAGGAGTGTTAAGCATCATCAAATGAAGGATGCTGTGCAGAAATCAAGGTGCTGCGTGAGTCCAGCTGTCTGGTACAGAAGAAAAGCGCTACTATGGAGACAGTAAAATATCCGCGGTTGCCAGAGTTTGGGTGGTGACTCGGATAATAAGCAGAACACAAAATATCTGTGGCAGAGAAGTTATTTAGTAAGGCTATTGTAGTAACATGTAAAGAGTGCCTCATGGCTGGGTGCTGTGGCGCATGCCTCTAATCCCAGCACTCGGGAGGCAGAAACAGGCAGATCTCTGTGAGTTCGAGGCCAGCCTGGTCTACAAAGTGAGTCCAGGACAGCCAGAGCTATACAGGGAGACCCTGTCTGTCCCCTTGAATGTGAAGCCCTGTCTGTGACATCTCTCTCACCACATTGATGGACAGCCTTGATTTGGCTGACTTGAGGAGCTAGGTGAAACCCATTGTTTCTTGGGTCCTTCTTGAAGGTTCATACTTGACAGATGAGGACAGCCTTCCCTGAGGTAGGAGGATCAGTTCAGTCAAAGGGATGAGCAGCTGTGCTCCCCTGCCAGAACCTCCACATCACTCTCGAGAGCGAGCCCTGCTTCAGAGTATGGACTTCTACCAACAGTAGTGTGCTAACGTTTTAGAGCTTATGTATTTATTGTTGTGTCTGTTGTGAGCTTGTGGAAGTCAAAAGGACAGCTTAGTGGAGACAGTTCTCTTTCCTCCTTTACATGGGAGTTCAACTCAGGTTGTCAGGCTTGTGTGACAAGAACATTTACCCACTGGGCTGTCTCACCGCCCTCATGTATTAGTTTTGATTCATCAAATGTACAAAAGACCCCACACTATTGGAAAATATTGATAATAGCAGAAGCTGCATGTGAGGCAGTGTATGGCAACTATACTGTCTGGTCAACGTTTTGGTAAACCCAGGACTGTTCTGAAAATAAATCTATTTTTAAAATCTGAGAGTAGTTTGAATAATGTCTGCCTTCTTACATAAAAAGGTATGAAGCTGGGTATGGTAGTGCACACATTTAATCCTAGCACTTGGGAGGCAGGGGCCGAATGATCTCTGAAACTCAGGCCAGCCTGCTCTACATGGCAAGCTTTGGGATAGCCAGGCCTACATAGTGAGATTCAGTCTCAGAAAAACAAACACAGTCTGGAGTTACAGACACTTGTGAGGCACTCTATGGGCACTAGGAACCAAACCCAGGTGCCCTGAAAGAACGGCAACCACAGAACCATCTCTCCAGCTCCCTTTTACCTTGTTTTTAAGATAAGGTCATTCATTGGGCCTGGCTGGAGCTTACTGTTGAAAATGTAAAATTGAAAAATTAAGGATAAATACTAGAGAAGTAAATATGTGGCCAAATATAAATGGCCACTGTCCTAATATGTAGTAGGTTTTTGTTGCTGTTGCTGTTGGTTTTGTTTTGTTTTGAGGCAGTTTCACTATGTAGCTCTTTTTGGCCTGTAACTTACTATGTAGACCAGGCTGCCCTTGAACTCACAGAGAGCTGCCTGCCTCTTAAGTGCTGAGACTAAACATGTACATCGCTGGCCTGGCTGATATATACTATTTAAATCACATGTGGAACTAAGATGGGTGAGAACATGAGTGTAAAATGTAGTGTGCTGTGGTTTAATGGTTGTGTTTTTATTACTCCATGTGTTGAAGTTTCTTCCTGACTGTGTGAGGTAAGGTGAAATCTGAATTCCACTCTGGTGCATTAGTGGTGGGGCCTTGGGGCTGCATGGGGTATTAATGTGGGACGCCAGAGTTGAATCCTATTGGTCCTTTAAGAATTAGGGGAGAGGGCTGGAGAGATGGCTCAGCAGTTAAGAGCACTGCCTGCTCTTCCAAAGGACCTGAGTTCAATTCCCAGAACCCACGTGGCAGCTCACAACTGCCTGGTAACTCGAAGATCTGACATCTTCACAAGACATACATGCAGGCAAAACACCAATGCACATAAAATAAAAATTAAGAAAAAAAATAAAGAAATTAATTTTTAGAAAAAGAGGGGTGAGGGCCCGGAGAGATGGCTCAGTGGTTAAGAGCATGGCCTACTCTTCCAAAGGACCTCGGTTCGATTCTCAGCACCCACATGGCAGCAGCTCACAACTGTCTGTAACTCCAAGATCTGACACCCTCACATAAATTAAAACTAAAACTAAAGTACTTTAAAAAGAATTAGGGGAGAGAGCACACAGATGCGTAGATACTAAGTGTGCCTGTCTCTCTCTCCAGCTGTGTGATGCTGATGCCATGGTGGAACTCTCCAGCAAGATGGGAGTCAGATAAAGCCCTAGACCTTACACCTGCAGAACCATGAGGCAAAATCCCCTTCTATTCTAAAATGTAGCCTGTCTTAGTTACTTTGCTATAGTAATGAAAACGAGCTACTCAGGGAGCAGAGGCAGGAGGATCACTGTGAGTTCAAGGCCAACCTGGTTTACAAAGAGAGTCCAGGACAGCCAGTGTGACACAGAGAAACCCTGTCTTGAAAGAGAGAAAACAAGTTTAGAAGTGCACCCATTTGGTTAAAATGAAGACAGTAAACTGATACTGACAAGTTATTTGGAAGGAAAGATGGTATCAGATAGATACTGGTACCTCTATCTTCTGTAAGACACCACATCCAGCCTCCACCTGAGAGGTTTTGTTTTAGTGGTGTTTAGTATCACATAGAACATCTGGGGTTTTGTTTTGATTTTCAACTTTGCCTCCCAGGTCTAGAATTGGACACTGGGGCCCTCTGGCATTTTGCTACTGTGACAGTACCCACAGCTTGGCAGTCTGAGACCAACCTGGACTACAATGAGACATGGCCCCAACCCTTTCTTGGGAATGAGACCTAGGAAGTTACCATCTTGCCTGCACTGGATTGATGACCTGAAAATCGGGAGCCCAGTCCTGAGATCAAACCAAGTGTTGCTGTTTTCTTTTTTTTTTTTAAAGGTCTTAGTCTCTCCATGTTTAGCTGAGTGCCCATTACTGTTCAGCCCACATCTTCTCTCCTCTGGGGAGAAGCAGAGGTGTCACTCAGTCTTCACTCATCTGCCAGGTGTGGCAGGTCAGCCACCCTACTGTTCACCTACAGTTTGGCCCCGCAAGAGGGATACCAGACTTCCCATGCAGGAAGTGTGTCCACCTCTGTGCGTTTGCAGAGAAGGTCAACCTGGCCTCACTGACAATTTTTCCCCTTTACTTGTTTGTCTCTCACTCTCTGTAACTGCTGAGCGTCATGGTACCTAGTAACTGTGATGCCTTCTCGTTTAATGGCACCTGTGCCCCACACAGAGCTGACAGGTCAGCACTGCAGGGCTCCGTGACCTGTGAATGGGGAAGGCCTCAGAGAAGTGAAGTTATGTAGTTATTCTGTTGTTAGCAGCTGTACTTAAAGTCCACCCAGTTTTCTTTACCTTCCTTCATCTGGGGGAGGGGGAGGAGGGCAAGCTCTTACATAGCACGTAGCCCGGGTTGGCCTTGAAGTTGCTCAAGATGAACATGACCTTGACTTCTGAGCCTCCTTCCCTCACCTCTGAGTTGGGGTTCAGGAAGGCAGCACCAAGCCTGACTTCCAAACTACTGTTTCCTTTTCCTTCCCCGCTTGTCCCTCCATCCTCCCCCTCCTCCCCCTCCTCCCCCTCTCCCTTTTCTCCTTCTTGTGCTCCTTCTCCTCTCCCCTTCTCACTTTCCGTTCTGTTGTTCCAAAGCTCCCGCTCCTAACAACGCACCCTGCCTTTGCTGACAGCACTGAATTGTGTTGCAAAAGACAACAATCCTGGAAGCACCCTGGGGAGGCTCAAAGGAACAAAAGGGTTTTACCGCTTACCTTGCTTTTGGCTTTGGATATTCGGGGAAAATGGTCTGTGGAGTCCTTTAGTTGCACTATTTTTATACCACAAGGGGGCAGTAAAATTCTGGTGACTAAAGTGCTGAGACTGCTGTGTTGCATCCTTTCTGCTAACATGGATTATTCCAACTGCACTTGTTCCTCCTACTTTTCCTCTGCCCTCACCCTGTCCTGTGGTGGGAAACAGGCAGAAGGCGCAGAGTTATAGTTCAGTCTTTGCTTTTCAATAAGTGATGTACCAGTCAAAAATTGCTGCAGATAAAATATGGTAGCACCCAACTAAAAATAAAAACAGGGCTAGATAGATGGTACAGTGCTTAAGAGCACTGACTGCTCTTCCAGAGGACCCAGGTTCAAATCCCAGCACCGAATGGCAGCTCACAACTGTTTGCAATATACATGCAGGCAAAACAACAATGCACATAAAATTCTTTAAATTAAATTAAAAAGAATAAAAAACAAAAATAAAGCTGGAGGTGCTGGTGCACACCTTTAATCCCAGCACTCTGGAGGCAAAGGCAGGCAGATCTCTGTGAGTTCAAAGCCAGCTTGGTCTATAAAGCAAGTCCAGGACAGCCAGGACTACACAGAGAAACTCTATCTCGAAAAACAAAAACAAAAACCTTAAAACAAGTATATTGGCCTGATGCCATGGCTTAGCTGGTGAAGGGGCTTGTCCCAACCCTGATGACCTGGATTTGATCTCAGACCCAGAACCATCTGGTGGAAAGTGAGAACTGATACGGTCGAGTTGTCCTCTGACCTACAATACACGCACACAAGGTAAATAAATGCAATCGAGAAATGTAAAGCACCCTGTATCTCACCATTACTGTGTCTAAAGGTTTTGAACAAGAGGCAATATGTCTAAGGCAGCAATAATGAGCATGATGAGGTGATCGAAGTGGCAGGCACCATGGCTTCTGCAGTATGTGACATGTAAACAGCTGGCAGTCTCTGCCTGAGAACGAATTGTCTCTCCTGGGTAAACAACGCCCCCTCCCTCCCCCCCCCCCCCCCCCCCGCTGTCCTCCCCACATTCTGCCCCCCTTCCCAGCAGAGCCACTTCCCAGTTAAACCCACTAATGTGCAGATCAGAGGTAAGTGCAGGCTGTGGGGCCAGGAGCTCACATGATGGAAATTCTATCATTTTTGAAAACAGCATAAATTAACAAATACAAACGGGGATGCGAAAGACGGTTAGATTTACAATAAGAAGTCACAACAGAGTAGTTAGAACAAAGATTGCACATATTCCCCATGCTCCAGAAATAATTTGTTTGTTGTTACAGTTTTTTGAGAGAGGCTTTCTCCGTGTAGCCCTGGCTGTCCTGGAACTCACTTTGTAGACCAAGCTGACCTTGAGCACAGAGATCCACCTGTCTCGAGTGCTGGGCTTAAAGGTGTGTACCACAAAGCCCAACTAAGGAAAGGATTTTAAAAGATAAACCAACTCCCTGACATCTTTCTCCCTTATTCCTATTTGGACTCTTGCTCTTTCGGTGTGTCTGTAATGTTGTAAAATTGTTTTTATTAATAGACAAAGCAGAAAGACAGTACAGCACGGCGCCTCCTCCCCCCTCTCCCTCCCTCTCCTCCTCTCCCAGTTCCCCCCTCACACCTCCCCTCCTTCTATACCCTCTCCGTTTCTCCTCAGACAAGGCGAGACCTCGCATAGATATCACCCCAACTTGGCATGTCAAGTAGGACTGGGCACATCTACTACTGAGGCTAGACAAGGCTGTCCAGTTAGGGGAAAGGGATGCAAAGGCAGGCAGCAGAGTCAGAGACCCCTGCTCCTGCCGTGAGAGGTCCCACATGAGGACCAAGCTGTGCATCTGTTACATCTGTGTGGGTGGCTAGGCCCATCCCATGGAGGCTCTCTGGTTGGTGGTTCGGTCTCTGTGAGGTCCTATGGGTCCCCGTTAGTTGTCTCTGTAGGTTTTCTTGTGGTGCCCTTGACCTCTCTGGCTCTTTCAATCCTTCCTCCCCGTCTCCCACAAGATTCCCCAAGTTCTCCCTAATGTTTGGCTATGGGTCTCTGCATCTGTTTTCATCAGCTGCTAGGTGAAGCCATTCAGCATCAGGGGTAGGCTGTCTCTCATGGCATAGGATTCAAGTTGGGCAAGTCCCTTCCCTCACTTTCTGCTCTCTCTCTCTCTCTCTCTCTCTCTCTTTTTTTTTTTTTTTTTTTTTTTTTGGTTTTGGTTTTTCAAGACAAGGTTTCTCTATGTAGCCTTGGCTATCCTAGACTCGCTTTTGTAGACTAGGCTGGCCTCGAACTCACAGCATTCTGCCTGCCTCTGCCTCCCGAGTGCTGGGATTAAAGGCATGAGCCACCACGCCCGGCCTCTGCTCCCTCTTTATCCCTGACCGGCCCCCGCCCCCCACCCCAGCGACAGAGTAGCCTTGGCTGTTCTGGACTGGCTTTGTAGACTAAGCTGGCTTTCAACTCACAGAGCTCTGCCGCCTCTGTCTCTGGCTGGGTTGGTATCCCTGTCTCTTCATTGGAAGTCTTGCCTGCTTACAGGAAGTGACAGGTTCATGTTCTGTATCCCCTATTGCTAGGAATCTTATAGATTCCTCGGAGACTCCACAGCCCTCAATCTTAGTTTGTCCCAGAGATACCGCCCAGCACACAGACTGATGCCATTTCTGTCTTCCGCCATCCTCTACACACAGGATTCCCTCCTGCTCCCCTCCCCACTTCCTCTTTCACCCAGTTCACTCCCTCCATCCACCCCAGATGTCTGTTTTATTTCCCCTTCTCAGTAAGATTTGAGCATCCTCCGCTGGGCCCTCCTTGTTACTTAGCGTCTTTGGGTCTGTGGATTATAGCATGGGTATCCTGTACTATGTGGCTGAAGTCCACTTTTAAGTGAGTACATACCAGGTGTGTCTTCCTGAGTCTGGGTTACTTCACTCAGCATGATCTTTTCTAGTTCTATTCATTTGCCTGCAAATTTCATGATGCCATTTTTTTTCTTTTTTCTTTTTTGAGGGTTCCTTGTAGTCCATACTGCCTTCCAACTGACTAGAAAGAAAAATAAACTAGGAAATATGGTGCATGCCTGTACTTTCAGTCCCTGGGAGGCTGAGACAGGAAGACTGCTGTAAGTGTGGGGCCAGTCTGGGCTATAGGTTAGAGCAAGACCCTATCTCAAAAGAAAAGAGAAGGAGGAAAAGGGAAAAGGTGGAGTGGGAGGAAGAGGAGAAAGAGGAAGGGATGTGTTATAAATGTCCCATGCTACATTTGCAACAGGATGCACCTCCATTTTGACCTGGTGTTAGTGCAATCTCTGGTGACCCCACAGCTAGTTGCATTTGTTTTGAACCTCCTTCTTCCTCCTCAGCCTGCACAGTTCTAGCGCCAGACACCTTAGGAAGAGCATAGTGGTGACCACCTCCCTTCCATCCCAACACCAGACAGAGTGCTCCTCAAAGCCTCCTAAGTTATTTTTAAAATAACTTAGGTTCACACAGAAATACCCATGGGATGCATTAATGCGTCTATCTAATTAAACCCCGAATCAACGTGTCCTTGACACGCCCTTATCTGACTTGCCTCCGAAGTTCCCATGGGTTGTCTACCTCCAGCTGACAGAAAGAGTGATGAAAAGAAGGCAGAAGCAGAGGGTCCGGGGTGCAGCTCGGTTCGCAGAATGCCTGCCTCGTATGCATGCGTGAAGCCTTGGGGTCTGGTCCCAGCCACCCATAAACCAGCTGTGTCGGCACAAGAGGTGAGACGCTTTATCTGCCCCTGGAGGTTGGTTTTCATCCTCAGTGCAATCATCTAGAATCTCAAAGAGCTGCAAAAAGAGCTAGTTTTAAATCAGGGTGGCCTGCAAACATGGCCATGGGTGACGTTTCTTTTTTTTTTTTTTTCCTGGTTCTTATTTATTTTATGTGTATGAGTGTTTTGTCTGCATATGTCTGTGCGCCATGTGCATCCTGGTGCCTGAAGAGATGAGAAGATGCCTGGCTCCTTCCAATAGTGTCGAGGCACATCCATGTTCTCACGTCCCCTGGAACTGGAGTTAGAGACAGTCGTGAGCTAGCCTGCGATGCTGGGAATTGAAGAAGCAGCCCACGCTACGTGGCCCTCTTGGGATTCATCCTGGGCTATGCGTTAAGCAGCAAGCACACATGCACTCACCTCTCTCTGCCTCCTGCTCCTGTTGGGGCCTCCTGCATGGATGACCACACCCTGGAGTGGTAAGTTAAAATACCTATGTCTCTCCTAAACTGATTGCTTTCAACTCTCCTGTGGGACCAAGTTTGGAGTGGGGTTGAGCACTGTCTGTCTCCCTGTGCCTGGCTCCTCACATAGCATCAAGGCTCACCCACGTTGTCACAAACGGCAACATTTTCTTTTGTTTCTGATGAATGCTGTCCTGTGCTGTCTACGTCCCACATGTTTCATACATGCTCATCTGCTGACGGGCGTTAGGTGACTTTTGTGTCTTGGCTATCCTTTGTAGAGTGACAGTGAACATGGAAGTGCAGATAACCTTTAGCTCACTGAGTATGTTCCAAGATGTGGGAGTTGCTAGACCAGAATGATCAAACTATTATATATATATTTAATTTTTAAAGATTTATTTTTCGTTATCACTTTTTGTGGTCATTTTTGAGACAGGGTATCACTGGATAACTGTGGCTGGTCTGGACCTCACTATATAGACCAGGCTAGCCTAGAACTCATAGAGATCTGCCTGCCTCCACCTTCCATGTGCTGGGATTAAAAGTGCACACCACCAGCCGGGTGTGGTGGCAATACACCTCTAATCCCAACATTTCGGAGACAGAGGCAGGTGGATCTCTGTGAGTTCGAGGCCAGCCTGGTCTACAAAGCAGTCCAAGACAGCCATAGCTACACAGAGAAACCCTGTCTTAAAGAGCCGAAAACCTAGCCCCCACCCCGACTCACCCCCAAAAAAAAGAAAGGAAGAAGGGGTGTGCACCACCACACCTGGCTTTACTTTTTGTGTATATGTATGTGTGTGAGCTTGTGTGAATTTACGTGCAGCACTTGTGTGCAGGACCCCTTGGAGGTCAGAAGGGGGAGTCAGATCCCCTAATTGGTATTACAGATGGTCTGAGCTGCCGCATGGGTGCTGGGAGCCAAACCCACGGTCCTCTGCAAGAACAAGTCCTCGTACCTGCTGAGCCAGCCCTCCAGCTCCTGACTTTGATTTCTTTCTTTCTTTTTCTTTCGAGACAAGGTCTCTCTGTGTAGCCTTGGCTGTCCTGGACTCACTTTGTAGACCAGGCTGGCCTCGAACTCACAGCGATCCACCTGACCCTGCCTTCCGTGATTAAAGGCGTGCGCCACCATGCACAGCTCTGACTTTGATTTCTTGAGACAGAATCTTACTCTGAGGTGCAGGCTGGCCTTTGTCTCATGGTGATCCTCCTGCCTCAGCCTCCGAAGCTCTGGGTATAGGAACAAGTTACCATATCTTGCTGTTCTGAGCAGCAGTTTTTGAGTGGTCTCCATGCTGTACTAGTTACATCCGAGTGCAAGGCTTTTATTTCTCTCTACCTCTTTACACTGCTGTGATTCTTTATCTTTTGAAAACAGCCATTCTTACTAAGGGAAGGCATCTCTTGTGCTTTCCCTGACAATCTGTGACATAGTTGTGTACAGCTTTCCACACACTTGTCCGTTTGTGTGTCTTTTTCTGAAAAATGTCTATTCAAATAATTTTCTTTTAAAAAAATTTATCTCTTTATGATATATACACAGTTTTTGTCTGCACGTACACCAGAAGAGGGCACCAGATCTCATTATAGATAGTTGTGAGCCACCATGTGGTTGCTGGGAATCGAACGCAGGACCTTGGAAAGAGCAGACAGTGCTCTTAAACTCTGAGCCATCTCTCCAGCCCCTTCAGATAATTTTCTTATTGGATTATTCTTATTATTAATTTTCTGTTGATTTGTTTGGGTTCTTTACTTACTCTAGGCATTAGCTCCTGTTTGGATAGATGCTGTGCACAGTTTCTTCTCAAGGAATAATGAACTCCTGGCCATTCTTCCCTGTTCTGCAGACATCCCACATCCTGGCTCTAGCCAGGAGCTTTCCTTGCAACTCTAAGGCCCACAGATCTTCCTCTATCTGAATGACACGATTGCAAATGCCATGTCTGTACCAAGTCATTGCTAAAGACCCATTGCTAAAGACACAGGGCTAGCCTGTGTTTAGGTTCAGCCGTAGCGAGTCACTTACAAAGCATTTTCTGTGAGTTGATCACTGTTTAGTCAGATTATAAACAACTGGTGACAGGGACCAGAACGTCTCCCTGGCCTATCATAGTTCTGGGTGTGTTGGCACTGAAAAAGTGCATGTTGATGGGTGTGGCTCTGACTCCTCCCCAGGAGCAGATCTCTTGGCAACTTCCTCCTAAGTAGACTGGAGATGCCCTGGCTGGGTGAAGATGGTATGGTCATCTCCTGCACAGACCCTCATGGAGTTCCCCAAACTCCGATTGTGGGCTCTGGGCCAGCCTCTCTGCAGCTCATATTTGAAATGATTTTTCATTTTTTTCAGCAAATTGATTAGACATCTTGATGTTTTTCTTTTACTCTTTAAAAATTGTGTGTGTTCATGTACGTGTGCTCATGCATATGTGTGCTCATGTATGTGTGGCCAGAGGTCAATGCTAGGTGGACCCTGAATTGTTCTCTCTTTTTTAAAAATTTAATTAATTTATTCAGATTATATCTAAATTGTTATCCCGTCACTTGTATCCTCCCATTCCTCCCTCCCTCCCGCTTTCACCCTATTCCCCTCCCCTAGGTCTATGACCGAGGGGGACCTCCTCCCCCACTATATGGTCACAGCCTATCAAGTCTCATACTGGTAGCCTGCTTATTCTTTCTCTGAGTGCCACCAGGCCTCCTCACCAAGGGGAAGTGGTCAAATATGGGGCACCAGAGTTCATGTCAGCGTCAGGCCCCGATGTGGGGCCTCCACAACTGTAGAGAATGTCCTGTCCATTGGCTAGATCTGAGTAGGGATTCGATGTTTTCTGCTTATATTGTCCTTAGTTGGTGCAATAGTTTGAACAGACCCCCCCTGGGCCCTGATCCACCTATCATGATGTTCTTCTTGTAGGTTTCTAGGACCCTCTGTATCCTTCTATTTCCCCATTCTCCTATATTTCTCTCACGTAAAGTCCCAATAGGATGTCCTCACATCTATTCCAATCTCCTGGATGTTGTTGTTGTTGTTTTTTTTAATGATAGATTTCTCTCTTTTTAAAAAGATATTTATCTATTATTATGTATACAGTGTTCTGCCTGCATGTACACCTGTAGGCCAGAAGAGGGCATCAGATCACATTACAGATAGCTGTGAGCCACCATCTGGTTGCTGGGAATTGAACTCAGGACCTTTAGAAGAGCAGGCAGTGCTCTTAAGCACTGAGCCATCTCTCCAGCCCCCTGAATTGCTCTCTAACTCATTTCTTGAGACAGGGTCTTTCACAGAACTTGGGGTTCATTGATTCGGCTAGACCACCCACCTCGCCAGTGAGCACCAAGGACGCTCTTGTCTTCACCTTCCCAGTGGTGGAATGACAGGCTTGTGCCAGTGAGCCTGACAGGATGTGAATGCCGGCCTCACGTTTGTGTGCCTAGTATTTTACCCACTGAGCCATCACTACAAGCACCACCAGTCCTTCTCGGAGCATTAGGAATAGAAACCAAAGCTTTACACCGGGGAAGTGGCCACCATTCGCTGCAGCTCTTCCACCTTGATTATTGACAGAGTGATGATCTAGTCACCCGCCTCGCTCCCACCCCAATTCCTTATTTAGTCAAGCAGTAAATCTGGAGGGTGTTTGAGCTGGATCTAAGTCAGTGTCCCGTAATGCAAGTGGGCATGCTATGTGCCTGCTTCATTCACCTGTCACTGGTCCTGCTGCTGTCCTGAAGCCCTGTGAGGAACAGGGAGAGGAGCGGACTTGACTTCTCCTTCCCCTGGACCCCAAGCTGGCCTTGTCACCCACAGCTGCACGGCCACATCCCCTCCTCCTCCTCCTCTGGAAACTGGGACGCGGCCAGAGCCCATCACTCACCAGAGTGGTAAGAACTCTGGGGAAAACAGCAGGAGCTGGGCCCGACCCATTGGCTGTTTGGGCATGTTCTGCTTGCAGCATGGCTTGTGTCCTCTGCCCCAGGTAGGGCTCTGTAGTATTTCTTCTCTGCCCCCCCCCCCAAGCACATGGCTTCAGGGGTCAGAGCTGGGATGTAGTGACAGCTGGGTACGTTTTGGAAAGAGTTGCCCTGTGGGAACTGGACATGCCTAGACCTTCAGGGACTAGAATTAAACAGCCAATCATACTCGGACAAAAAGTTGCCTTACCTGATATTTTTGAAACTCAATTTTTGTTTTCACTAATTTTTATGTGTATTTGATGTCAGTGCTGCATTTCTTCTGAGGCCCGGGTCTTTGGCTGATTTGGGGGGGTGGGGTGGGGGGGAGGCTCCCAGGGCAATCTCTTCCGCGTCTGTCAAATGGAGACTCTAGTGGCATTTGTCCAGAGGGCAGTCTAAAGAAATGTCTCCACATGTGGAGTGGCAACCCCTCCTTTCCTGCCGCACCCCCCCCCATTGACGTCTTCCTTAGTCTTTTTTCTTCTCCTCACCACTGAGGCTTGTCAACTCTGCCCTCAAGGTGCATCTAGAAACACTGCTCCCACCAAGCGTCTGGACTGAGCCACCTTTTGCCTAGATCCTGGCAATGCCCTGCAAGCACACCCTGTTGGTGTTGTAAGTCAGGCTGCATGAGGTGGCACTGAGCCCTACTCCTGGGCTCCCCTGCTCAGCCACTGCACCTGCTCCACCTCCCCCATTTATTTATTTATTTATTTACTTACTTACTTACTTATTTAATGTATGTGAGTGCTCTGTCTTCATGCACTACAGAAGAGGGATTCAGATCCCATTACAGCTGGTTGTGAGCCACCACGTGGTGAACTCAGGACTTCTGGAAGAGCAGCCAGTGCTTTTAACTGCTGAGCCATCTCTCCAACCCCTTCCCCTTTTAAATGTACTTATTATATATATTTGTATGATAGCAAGAGGTAGGAACTGTGCATATGCCAAGGAGTGTGTGGAGATCAGAGAGCACATCTGTGGAGTTGGTTCTTTCCTTTCAGCGTTGTGTGGGTTGTGGGGAGTTACCTCAAGTGTTCCCCTCCTCCCCAGAATGCCCTTCCTACGGCTCTTCACAGGGCCCAATTCCTTTGTTTCTTTCAAGTGTTTGCTTAAATGCCATTGTCTTAATTTGGATTTTATTGCTGTGAAGAGACACCATGGCCTCGGCAACTCTAATAAAGGAAAATGGTTAATTGGGGCTGGCTCACAGTTTCAGAGGTTTAATCCATTATCGTCATGGTGGGAAGCACGGCAGCGTGCAGGCAGCGCGGTGCTGGAGGAACTCAGGGTTCTACGTCCCGATCCACAGGCAGCAGGAGACTAAACATACACTTGAGCGCAGGAGACCTCAAAGCCTGCTTCCATGGTGACACACTTCCTCCATCAACGCTGCACCTCCTAGTGGTGCTCCTCCCTACGGGCCAAGCGTAATGGGGACCTTTCCTGTTCAAACCACCACAGTCACCGAACTGCTCCATGTAAGGCTGCTCTTTCCCCAGCGCCCAGCGCCCAGCGCCCAGCGCCCAGCGCAAACCTCCACCGTAATTTCTCACTCAGCTCCCTCTTTGGATGGGGGCTATGTCTACCGCTCACCGTTGTGTCTGCAGTGCTCAGCACAGTCACCTATCATTGTTAGTGTTAATTAAACATGTGTTGGAGCAAACACAGCCACAGGAGGATCTCTGAGTTTGAGGACAGCCTGGTCTACCAGGCAAGTTTCAGGACAGATAGGGTGACACAGAGGACCAAACAACCAAAACAAAAAACAAAAAACCTCTTCAAATATTAAAAGGACCGTACAAAGGTGAGCTATTACTCCTGTCACTGAGTGCCACTGAGGAGATATTGCTTGTTTGTTTTCTCCTACTGAGTCCTCCTAGCAGTAATATGAGGAGTGCTTAGTACTGTCTTCATTTTGTATGTTACTGACATTTTATTTTATTTTATTTATTTTTATTTTTTTGGTTTTTTGAGACAGGGTCTCTCTGTGTAGCCTTGGCTGTCCTGGACTCACTTTGTAGACCAGGCTGGCCTCGAACTCACAGCTATCCGCCTGCCTCTGCCTCCCAAGTGCTGGGATTAAAGGCGTGCGCCACCACGCCCGGCGTTACTGACATTTTAAATTTTGTGGTTAAAAAAAAAATTGTGGTAAAGTGGAACTGAGGGAGGTACTGATGAGAAAGAGTAGTTCTCAGCTGGTCAAATGTGCCAGCAAACCACACCTGGAGGGTCAAGAGTTAAACAAACAAACAAACAGCAACAAAAACAAAATGCTTTGGCATCTTGGTCATCCTATGTCTCTCCCCAAACCACTTTCTACTCACCAGGGTGCACAAGGCATGTGGGATGCCTCTCAGAATGTGGGGGCTCTTAGCCCTGTCACCCAGAATGTGGGGGCTCTCGGCCCTGTCACTCAGGATGTGGGGGCTCTCAGCCTTGTGTGTCTTCCCTCCTGATCTTCCTTGCTTTGAAAAAGGGAAAGTCCCACTGGCAGCCTGAGAAATGTGTGTGTGTGTTTGTTTTTATTGTTTTATTTTATTCTTTATTTTTTATTTTTTTTTATTTTTTTGCCTGAGAAGTCTTGATCTAGAAGGGCCTTGGGGGGCGGGTCATAAGACCTTCTGATTTTTTTTGTTTTTGTTACTTTCTTTTTTCCCAAGACAGTGTTTCTCTGTGTAGCCTTGGACTTGCTTTGTAGACTAGGTTGGTATTGAACTCAGAGACTCTCCAGCCTCTGCCTCCCCAGTGCTGGGATTACCTGTGTGGGCCACCAGATTCTTCAACACCCCTCAGCAAGGCCTTCACAGGTAAGACGGTTCCCTCCTCCCTCCCCTCCCTTCTCCCCTCCCCCTTCTCCCCTCTTCTCTCTTCTCCCCTCTCCCCCCTTCTCCCCTCCCCCTTCCTCCCCTCCCTCCATCCCTCCCTGCTTTCGTACTCCCTTCCTGCCCTTCCTCATTTACTCCCTCCCAACTCCCTTTCTTTCTTTCTTTCTTTTTTTTTTTTAATTTTTGTTTTTGGGTTTTTTGAGACAGGGTTTCTCTGTGTAACCTTGGCTGTCTTGGATTCATTTTGTAGACCAGGCTGGCCTTGAACTCACAGAGATCCGCCTGCCTCTGCCTCCCAAATGCTGGGATTAAAGGCGTGCGCCACCACGCCCGGCCCCAACTCCCTTTCTTGATTTGGAGGTAGAGTTCTGCTCTGTTGCTCAGACTGATGTCAAACTCCTGAGCCTCAGGATAGAGTCTCCTCAGCAGCTGGCTGGGGTTTGAGGCAGGCGCAATGTAGTGACCTTCTATGCATATTGACCTCTGTAGACAATTCGATTATTTTTAAGGAACACGTGATTGTATTTGTTTATTTGTTTATGAAATAGAGTCTCACACTGTAGCCAGTGCTAGCCTGGAACCCTGGAAGCTAGTCTGGCTTCACTGCCTGGTAACCTATGCTTGCACAATGTGTTGCTCCCTTCTTCCTGTAAAGCTGACTCCAGGTTTTTACTTGGAGTCTTAAAAACAGCACACTTATCTGTTCAGACAGCAGTGAGGGCACAGCACACGAGTCCTCATACAAGCGCTGGTTCCCTCCTCCCTGCCCCCCACCCCCATCCCTCCTAGCCCCCATCCCCCCTTCCCAGCCCCCCACTCCCCACCCCCCAGTGCCGGGAAGACTTTTCCTGCTGCGGAGCAAGCTCACTGTGTTATCAGAAGTCCTCGGGCAGGGTGGAAAGTATTCTTGAAAAGCTGGCAAGTGGGGGAGGAGACAGCTTTGCTCCGAGGGGAGGGGCAGAATTTTCTTTCTTTTTTACTTATGAATTATAAGAAATCAAGGAAGGCAAAGAGAAAAAGGGAAATTTTTCAACAACCATTTTTTAAATCATTTTATTTCTCTGTGAAATATGGTTTTGCTTCAAAATATGTGCTTGCTATTCTTTTCACTTTTCCAATGAAAACAGATAGAAAATGTCCTACCTCTCCAGCGATCTTTCTGATTGTCAGAAACAGGAAAATAGCCTAATTTCCCGTGAAATGCGGGTGTCAGCATGACCTCTTAGTACCACAGGGTGCCACTCTGCTGCGGTTCCTGGGCCTCTGGCTCACATACTATTTTTCAAAGACCTTCGGGTGCGTCTGGTGCCAAGTAGGTGCTGCCTTGACGCTTCTGTGTGATGAATGGTCTTCTAAGTGCCTGTACCGAGCTTAAGAGAACACCGCAGCACGTAAAACCCCGTGCCAGATCGCACACAGCCGCCAAATCACACCCGCTCCTATCTCACTGGACCATCCTCTCCCGCCCCTCCCCCCTCCTCACCCCCAAATCTAGGTCTGGCACCTTGCCCTGAGCCTCAGCCAACTGGACATTAACAGACCACGATGCAGAGAGAAATGCAGATATGTTCCCCTGTAAATCTCCAGCGGAGCCAGCCCCTGACGGCTGTGTTTGTGGGCAGTGGAGGAAGGGTGCAGAGGAGTGCAAGTGGAATTTGCAGACGCTCAAATTTTCTTTAGATACCAGAGGAAAGAGCGCTTTCATATTCTCCAAGTTCTGATACACACAACACGGGGACTGTCGATAGCTATTTCACTCCCAGTCTTCACAGTGCGTTTTCTAGGTGAGGTTCTAAAGTGAAGTGAAATGGCCAAAATGTACGTGCCCCGCTAGCTAAAAGAAAAAGAAAAGGCAGGGGCAGGGGCTGGGGCAGGAGCAGGGGCTGGGACAGGGGCAAGGGCAGGGGCAGGGGCTGGGGCAGGGGCAGGGGCAAGGGCAGGGGCAGGGGCTGGGGCAGGGGCAGGGGCTGGGGCAGGAGCAGGGGCTGGGACAGGGGCAAGGGCAGGGGCAGGGGCTGGGGCAGGGGCAGGGGCAAGGGCAGGGGCAGGGGCTGGGGCAGGGGCAGGGGCTGGGGCAGGGGCAGAGGCAGGGGCAAGGGCAGGGGCTGGGGCAGAGGCTGGGGCTGAGGCAGGGGCTGGGGCAGGGGCAAGGGCAGGGGCAGGGGCTGGGGCAGGGGCAAGGGCAGGGGCTGGGGCAGGGCAGGGGCAGGGGCAGGGGCAGGGGCTGGGGCAGAGGCAGGGGCAGGGGCAGGGGCAGGGGCTGGGGCAGAGGCAGGGGCAGGGGCAGGGGCTGGGGCAGGGGCAGAGGCAGGGGCAAGGGCAGGGGCTGGGGCTGAGGCAGGGGCTGGGGCAGGGCTGGGGCTGGGGCAGGGGCTGGGGCAGAGGCAGGGGCAGGGGCAAGACCAGGGGCAGGGGCTGGGGCAGAGGCTGGGGCAGAGGCAAGGGCAGGGGCTGGGGCAGAGGCAGGGGCAGGGGCAAGACCAGGGGCAGGGGCTGGGGCAGAGGCTGGGGCAGGGGCAGGGGCAGGGGCAGGGGCAGGGGCAGGGGCAGGGGCAGGGGCTCGGGTTGGGACTGGCCTAGATCTCAGGCGGTCCTGGGTTCCAGCCAAAGCACTGACTAGACCCACATGCCTGTCCGGCATGCAGAGGCCCCAAAGTCATCCTTGGCTATACAGTTAGTTTGAAGCCAGCCTAGGCTACATACGACCCTGTCTTGGAAAAATATAATAAGAGAAAGAAAAATGATCAAACAGAAGGACAAGGAGGGCTCAGACTGGAAAATGAAGCCCACGTGGTTCAGAGTAAACCGAGGCTCTGTTCTCTTTAGTAACTACTGTAGCCATAGTGTCTATGTAAAGGGTTTAACTGAGTTCCAATTCATATCCTGAGATTTTGAAATTAACATTTAAATGCCTTAGGTTGAATGCCTTAAGTAAGAAACTATATATAAAGTCAAATGATATACAACCATGTGAATGAGAGGCTTCATTTATGGTGTGACAGGACACAGACCAAACAGCTGAGGGGTCCCAGCTGAGAAAGCAGGCGAACTGAGGTGGGCAGGGGGCGGCGGGGGGCACTAGAGGGTGCTTTAAACATTTTGTCTTAATTTTCAATTGAGAGCATAGTTGATCCTTGATTTTTTTTTTTTTTTTTACATTTTTATTTTATGAAGTTTTGTTCTCATTGTAAAGCCAGTGTCTGCGCTGGGATGCAGCCCAGTGTCTATCTAACCTGCTTGAGGACCTGGTTCAATCCTCAGCACCGTAGAAAACCGGCTGTAGTGCATAGACCAGTAATCCCAGCACTTGGGCAGGAGATACAAATTAGTTCAAGGTTATCTTCAACTATCCACAAGGTCAACCTGGGCTTCCGCAAGCTCTGTCTCCAAAACAAACAAACCCTAGATAACTGTAAGTGAAACAGCCCCGCCCCCCACCACAGGCTGACCGAGACAGCGGCCTCTGCTGGCCTTTGTCTGGAGAGAGGCTCTGACTGTGGATGCTCACTGGGCTGCCTGATGCTTGGAATCCACAGTGGAAGGAGGGAACCTACTCCTGAAATTGTCCTCTCACCACCATGCGCACATTCTGGCACACGCACACACACGCACACGCGCGCGCGCGCACACACACGCACACGCACACGCACGCACACGCGCACACACACACACACACACACTTACATTAAATTTAAAAAATTCAGAGGCCTAAGTACAATGTCATCTTCTAAACCATCATACACTAGAAATCCTTGGGTTTCGTTCCTCAAGGTACTATCCACATTTTTTGTTGTTTATTTTGAGTACAGGGTCTCTCACTGACCTAGAACTCTCTTAGTAGGCTAGGGAGTCCCAGGCCACCTGCCTCTGCCTTCTCAGTGCTGCGGTACAAGCACACTCCACCACGTCCAGCTTTTTCATGAGGTCTCTGGGGGTTTAGCTTAGGCCCTCACACCTAAACAGCAAGCAGAACCCTCTGTCTTTCTGCTTTTCTGTTTCATTTTTATTTTTTTATGAGTTAGAGTTGGAGTCATGGGGCAGCCTGCAGGAGAAGAAATCATGTCAGCCAACTGAAGAGGACACGTCTGTTGTTGTAGCCGCACTGCAGACAGGGAGGAAATCTTAGTGGAGGCAGGCAGGCCTCGGCAGGTAGAACATAACGTATCAGGTTTGCAAGTGACTGGCTGAGGTTAGCCTCAGCTCACATGTGTCAGAGCTGTCAGAGGCTAGCCCTGAAATCTAGAAGACATTACAACTGGGAATCCAAAGGAGGAGGATGGGAGATCTCCATGGGAACCAAACACACACACACACACATGCAATGCACACACACAAGCACACTGTGTTCCTGTTATGCCTGTTTATCCCAAAGACAAGTCCAAGAGTCTGCAGGCCTCTTCTGAGAACTTGTTGCTGGTTTCTCAGGTGACACAATGGAGGAAGGCGCCTCCCATTGCCTAAAGCCCTCTGCAGTGAGAGAGCAGCTTGGCTTGCTTGTTTCTGCTGGGAAATTGTTTATTTTGCAGCTTATCGAAGACAGCCTCTCAGAATATCGCCTGGCTCCAGAGGACAGGAAAGCCACAGGAACGGTGAAACTTCCTTTACTTTCTAAAGTAAAGTTGTGGGCTAAGATATAACTCCATTGCCAGGCAGTGGTGGCACACGCCTTTAATCCCAGCACTCGGGAGGCAGAGGCAGGCAGATCTCTGTGAGTTCGAGGTCAGCCTGGTCTACAGAGTGCGTCCAGGACAGGTAAGGATACACAGAGAAACCCTGTCTCAAAAAACAAAAAAACAAAACCCCCAAACAACCAAACAAAAAAACCCCAACAAACAACAACAACAACAAAAAACCCAAAGATATAACTCCACAGAGCAATGCCATCCTAGCATGCCCACAGCCTTGGTTTCACTCCCCACCTCCACAGTAAATAAATAGATACATAAATAAGTCAATGTGACTTTGTCCATTCTCTGTGGCCTCAGTACAAAAGGGTGTGTGTTTTCTCCAGCACTCTCGCTTTCCCTAGGCCCTGCTTCTCTGTCACTGAGTCCTAACACCGTTCCCAGCCCTGTGTCCAGTTCTTCCTTCATGAATCCAGCTGGGGCCTCACCAACCCACAGGGCTCTGGGTATGATGCTTGGCACACAGGACGTGAGTGTGGCAGAAGCGTGACACTACTCCGTTTCTGTGGGATCCAGCATTCACAGATGAGCCCGTGACTACCGCTAAGGCCACATCGTCAATCGACTTTTGGTGGTTGACTCCTAGAAAGGTCATTTAGGTAGCAAACCAATCTGCCTCAGCTGGGAGTAGTGGTTCAAGCCCATAACCCCTGAACATGAGGGGCTAAAATGGGAGGCTTTCTCTCAGTTCCAGGCTAGCTGTAGCTACAGAGTAAGACGCTATCTCAAAAGGTAAAAGTCTCAGCTCACCACCACCAAACCCAAATGCTAAACCCAAACAAGTCTTAAAAATATTCTGTCAGTAATTCTAGTGTGTAATGTGTGGTCCGGATTACCAAGCATTCATTTTTTTTTCAAAGTAACTGATATGATTCTTTCATTTCCCGTCGTGAACATCTTCCTTCTTTCTTTCTTTCTTTCTTTTCTTTTTTTTTTTTTTTTTTTTTGGTCTTTTGAGACAGGGTTTCTCTGTGTAGCCTTGGCTGTCCTGGACTCACTTTGTAGACCAGGCTGGCCTTGAACTCAGAGATTCACTTGCCTCTACCTCCCGAGTGCTGGGATTAAAGGCGTGCGCCACCACGCCCGGCTCACATCTTCCTTCTTTCATTCCTGGTAAAAATCTCCAAGATCTACTGTGTTGTGCTTCTGCAAAGACCAGCATGTCAGAGGCTTGGCCTCTAGGGGGTGCTGCTGAGACGTGCGGTGGCCTTAAAGAGGAAGGACTTGTGGAAGTGGGTGGTGGGCGTGGCCTTGGATGGAACACTGGACGCCGCCGGCCTCTCTTTTGCTTTTTGGCTATATGGGGTGAATAGATTTGCTCTGCCGTATGTATGCTTTGACTATGAAGTGCTGTGTGGCCCCAGAACAATGACCTCTCAGATCTGTGAGGCAAAATGAACCTTTTCTCTTTATAACTTCGTTTCAGAGACTTCGTTACCGTTACACAAAGCTGACTTAAACGGCTTCCTCTGTCTTTGTAGGATCTGTGAGCTGATCTACAGCTACGGGAAGACAAACCACTGTTTATGCGATAGGTGAGCCAGAAATGTGAGGCTCTCTCCCTCCCTCCTCCCTCCCTTCCCCCTCCGCCCACTTTCTCTCTCTCCCCCCTCTGTAGAACAGGCTGCTCTTGAACTCAGAGACCCACTCCTCTACCTCCTGAGTGCTGGGACTAAAGGCGTGTGCCACCGTGACCGGCCATCGAGATTTTCGTTGATTAGCGTAACACAGCATTTCCTCTGTGCCAAGCGCTTAACATACCAAACCATGTCATACACCCCTGCCATGTGCTAGCTACTTACGATCCCCATTTGGCGGGCTAGGAAAGCGGGCGATCAGAGACTGTAAGTAATGCGTTCAGTTTGAAGCTAGACTTCTTCCGTAAGCTGCTCCCCACCCCCACCCCGCTTCTTTCAATAAGCTCTCACTGCGTCGTCCACGCTGATGAGAACTTGCTTTGTACCCTAGACTGGCTCCAGACACAATCTTCCTGCCTCTGTCTCCGCACTGTGTGCACCAGCATGCCTGGGTGAAGTCAGACTCTAATCTCATTTTGTGGGTCTTGGTACCCACTGCCAGCTCCTTGAGGGAGCCTATAGACAACGTGGGGCCTGCTGCAGTAGGTGCTTGGTAAATAGCTGCTGAACAAAAGGACCAATCCAGCTGATAACAGCCCAGCCTTGACATACTGGACTTCCTTAGAGAGGAGGCGGATCTGAGGAAGGGACCCAGGCGGCGCTGTGTGGAACATGGCTGTGATTATGCAGGTGCTCTTGTCCTGTGCTGTGTTTTGGTAACATAGTTGTCTTCATGTCAGCTGGTGTCAGCCACGTGGAGGGAGGGAGGGAGGCAGGAAACAGAGACCAGCAATAGATAGTGTGGCGCGCCACAGGGGCCCTCAGCTTTCTTTGAGATGCATGGCTGCTGCTTTGATGGGTGAGGCTGTGTGAGGACATGGTCCCCTCTTCCTGGAGCTTTCTTACAGGTTTGCTGGTGGATCTGCTAATTTTCAGTTGCTATGACAAAATACCGTGATAGAAGCAAGGTAAGGAAAGAAAGTTCTGTGTTAACTTACGGTTCCAGCAGGGTTGGGATCTGCCATGACTGGGAAGGCGTGACATGGGGGCAGG
This sequence comes from Acomys minous, assembly GCF_964271855.1. Classification (NCBI taxonomy): domain Eukaryota; kingdom Metazoa; phylum Chordata; class Mammalia; order Rodentia; family Muridae; genus Acomys; species Acomys minous. The sequence continues at coordinate 72,481,275 of NC_140486.1, read as the reverse complement.
AAGCTGGTTTCTCCCATTTTCACCCACACAGAGGAAGTTGAGGGAGAAAACAGGAAGTAGGGTGAAGTTATGAACCTTCAAAGCCCACGGCCAGTGAAGAATTTCCCTCAGCAAGCCTGCATCTCCTAGCAGGCCAATCTTCCCCAACAGCACACTGGCTGTGGACCAAGTATTTGAAGACAGGAGCCTATAAGGGACATTCCTCATTCAAAACCACCACAGGAAGCGGGGCGGTGGTGGCCCACACCTTTCATCTCAGCACTTGGGAGGCAGAGGCAGGTAGAGGGTGAGGAGAAGAAAAGCGGGGCACAGTAGATGGTGTAATCTAGGCATTGGGAGATGAAAGAGGGAGAATCCGGAGTTCAAGGTCATCCTCCACTATATTATAGCAAATTCAAGTCTCCACTGAGCCATGTTGTAAAAACCAAAAACGAACCAAAATAAAAAGCAAATAATATTGAACATCATGGTGGTGCATAGATATGGATGCATGTATAGGAAAGTTATGAAGTGTTAGGGGTCAAGGCCAGGACCTCATGTGTGCTAGACAAATACTGTATCAACTGGGCTGCTATCTCAGTCCTAAATATAAATAGAGCAGAAAAACTATTTTTACAATTCTGTATTGTGTATGTATGCATGTTGGGAGGCACATGATGTGTAAGCCACAGGGTGAGGTTTACGATGGAGTCACCATGCTAAAGAGTATCCTCTGAGGTGTTGGAGCAGTGGCTCAGGGTTAAGACTTCTTACTGCTCTTCCAGAAGACCCAGGTTCAATTCCTAGCACCCCCACCAGGGGCTCACACCCACCAGTGCTATACATCCCCACAAAGGCTCTAAAAAAAGAAATTGTTAAAAAAGAAAGAATGAAAAGGAAACAAAGACTCATTTTCCTAGAAACCACCTTGCTTTGCTATTTACCTCCTGGGTCAGAAGAGCTGAGCTCATTTGCCAACTTGTCTGAGAATACAGCCACCCCTCAGTGCCCCACAGGTCAGGTGTTCCCCACAGGATGGAAATCCGCCCCCATGACAGTTCTGGCAAAGCTTGAGGGGTGTTCTGCAGGAGGGCATCTCCACCCAGACCCTGTACTCAGTGCATGCCCAGTGGGGGAGGGCAGAAGTGGGGAAAGTTTATTGTCATCTGCTTGTCAGGGATGATTGTGAAAACCTTTATTTTAGCCGGGCGTGGTGGCACACGCCTTTAATCCCAGCACTCGGGAGGCAGAGGCAGGTGGATCGCTGTGAGTTCGAGGCCAGCCTGGTCTACAAAGCGGGTCCAGCACAGCCAAGCCTACACAGAGAGACCCTGTCTCGAAAAACTAAAAAAAAAAAAAAAAAAAAAAAAAAAAAAAAAAAAAAAGAAAAAAGAAAAAAGAAAAACCTTTATTTTATTGATGTAGCAAATGACATACTGCATTTAAATTTTATTTTAAAATATTGGGGGCACAGGGATCTTTGGGGAATATGGAGAATTCTTTTCTGTGTAGTCATCTGAATTAATTGAAGATTTTAAATATTGTGTCTATTTTAAGTTTATAGCAGTGCACTTTGATGTACATGCATATAGTTTTCATGGTTACTACGGCCAGGTCAGTAAATATGTCATCTTAAAAAATTACTTTTTAACACTAGGCATAGTGGCACATGCCTTTAATCCCAGCACTTGGGAGGCAGAGGCAGGTGGATCGCTGTGAGTTCAAGGCCAGCCTGGTCTACAAAGTGAGTCTAGGACAGCGAAGACTACAAAGAGAAACCTTGTCTCGAAAAACAAAAAACAAAACAACAACACCAACAAATTTACTGTATAGCGGTGTGGTGGCACACACATTTAACTGCAGGAGGCAGAAGCAGGTGGATTGGGATGAGTTAGAGGCCAGCCTGGTCTACAAAGTGACTCCAGGACAGCCAAGGCTACAAAGAGAAACTCTGTCTCGGGGAAAAAAAAATTACTTTTTAAAGCTTCATTTAATAGCCAAGCATGACTCCAAAACCAAACCAAACCAACTAATCAATTAAAAAACAACCACAAAAACCAGAACTGGCAAGATGACAGTGCTGAGAAAGAGCCCAAACCTGGAGACCTGCACTTTATCCCTTGAAGGAGAGAATGGAGTCCTCAGCGTAGCCCTCTGGACACTTAGTGGCACACACACACACACACATCCTTACTCACATCTCAAATCATCTTCGTACATATACAATGCAAATAATGAATACAGAAATTAAAAAAAAACAAAAACACCCCTAAACAAAACAAAACCCCCAAACCTTTTTTAAGGCTTGAAAGACCCATAGAATTCGTTTATGCCCCCTTTTTATTTGAAGGGCTGTATAGACAGTAAGGGAAGGACAGAGCTAGGACCGGAAGCCTCGGTCTCCAAGGTGACTGCTGAGACCGACTGCGTCGGTGGCCCTGGCTCCTGCAGCCTGTGCAGAGCGGGGCACTGTGGGCCAAAGATCAGCCAGGTCCCACTGGCGCAGGGATCCGAAGTAGCCAACCGCGATGGGAAACTGCACTAGAGCAGGAAGGAAACCACGTCTCCTCTGCTTTCGAGATTTCTGTGCTTCTCTTTGTGATGCCGGCAGAAAGAAAACCAGAGCCCAGAGCCTCCCATCCCCAAAGGGCCTCTCCGGGGTTCTCTGTCTCCGGGTTTAAAGCAATTTTCCCTGGCAGCCATTTCCTTATCCCAGGTGCCCCCAGAGGTCCTGAAGTGTCCCAGAGGCCACCAGGAAACCTGGGGAAGAGCCTACACCCTACTATCTGGGTTCCCATCGCCACCCCGCAGCACAGCGCTTGCAGGGAGTCTAACTTAGAGGTTTGAAGAGGTCTCTTTTCCCGCCGTTGCTAGGGCTGGCGCTGCCTCCCAGGCTTATCAGGAGGAGGACAGTTTAAACAGGTCTTATCGCTGTGTATTCAATCAAGGTTTATGAGGGCTGATAAAGATGTCACCCAGAGCTTCACGTGTTCACTGAAACTCTACTCCCTGGTAGGTTAAAAGGCAACGGTGTCTGTTTTCGTTTTGTTTTAAACAGAAAACCTTGGAATAAACACGTTTTTGTTTTGTTTTTTTGTTTTGTTTTTGTCAACCATGGCACACGCAGACAAGCCACGTGTGTGATCAAGTCCGTTTTATCGTGGAACCTGGGCTAGGACGGCCCTCCTGAGGCCGTTGGCCTCACTCGCAACACAATTCTATCGTGAGTTATCATAATTGGTTGTTTAATAATCAGGGCCATCCCTGCCCTCCGCTGAGGTGAAGCAATAAGCTATTGTGTGCTTTTAATTTTGCGTCCTTTTATGTTATTAAGTCATTATAACAAAAACATGTTTGCTTTCATCTTTAATTTTAATAAAAGTCTTCTAACTAAACGGGTTTGATATATTCCCTCTTTCTATGCGTTCCTTCCATTAGGAAAAACTTGCCAGTGTTTCCTTTATGAAACTGTATCTGTGTATGCACAGCTAGAACTGCCGCAGAGATAACCAGGGACATGACACAGGGCCTGCAAGCCTTGTGTGTGCTTTTTCACCAGGCCTGTGCTGGACACATCTTCCGCACAGTGCCGTGTCGCGGGGGCCATCTAACATGTTTTCTGTCTGTTAAACTAAGGCGCACTTGCAGAGCACAGGGCAAGAAGCTGCGTGGTGTTACAAGGTTTTCTCCCAACTCTCAGTTCAAAGGCTCCATGGCTCCCCAGCTGTTTTCCCTCCTTCTGATAATGCCGCTTGGCCGGGTAAGGGATCCACATTGCTAGCCGGCTACACAGTCATCCTGAGTGCTGGGGTTACAGGCGTGCACCACCATGCCCCGCCGCAACTAAACAGTATTAAACCAACAGGTAACTTGATTTCCTAAGACTTAAATTTGATGATCAAGGACATCAGAGATGGTTGGGATGTCTCACCATACTGGCTTTGTGAGAACTTGTCTCAAAAAAAAAAAAAAAACCAAACAAACAAAACACACACACACACACACACCCCACACACAAATAAATTAAAACACTTCAGCCGTGTCCCCTGCATATCTTTAACTACAATAGACTCCTATAGACTACAAGTGTCTCCTACAAGTACTTAAGAGACATTTGTAGGTGACAAGTTGGGCAGTGTCTTCAAAAAAGGCTTGTGTCCTCTAGGAGGAGTAAGAAAGCACTAGTATTGGGGGCTGGAGAGATGGCTCAGAGGTTAAGAGCACTGGCTGCTCTTTCAAAGGTCCTGAGTTCAATTCCCAGCAACCACACGGTTGCTGTCAACCATCTATAATGAGATCTGGTGCCCTCTTCTGGCACACAGATGTACATGCAGGCAGAACACTATATACATAATAAATAAGTCTTAAAAAAAATGAAAGCAGTAGTATCAGAACTTTTAGAATGCTTATCAACTTGGAAGACAATTCTGCAGAGTGAGCTTTTTGTTTTTGAACACACCAGTCAAGGGTACTTGGGAGGCCGAGGACCACAGCTCAGGAGTTTAAGACTAGCGTGAGCAGCACAATGAATTGGCAGGAAAGTTTATTTTTTTTTTATCACTTTTAAATTTTAGTATTCATGTTTGTGTCTGTGTGGTGTGTGCATGTGAGTGAATGTGCCTGTAGAGTCTAGAAGTGTGTGTGTCTAGACAGTTGTCGCTGCTTTGCAGCAGGCTTGGGCATACCTCTGTGAGGGGCTAGACTGAGCGCTTGAAAGTTCGCAACTGTGGCAAGGCTCTTCTCCCTCCTCCCTCTGTCCCTGTTTCCCTGTCCTTCCTTTTTCCTCCTGCCTTTCTTTTTTACTATTTTCTCCCTCCTCCCTCATCTTCCTCCTCTCTGTCCCTTCTCTTTCTCAACCCTTTCATGAAGGTGAAAGCCATTCCTGTTGGAGGGGCTTATGAAAACATACCTTGGAAGAGCTGGGGGATAGAAGGACAGGAGTTCCACAAGGAGAACAATGGAGCCAACAGATCTGGCCTCAGGGGGAGGCACCTGCAGAGACTGATGCACCAACCCAGGACTGAGATGCCCTGCTCAGATGCGGTCGATAGGCAGCTCAGTCTTCCTGTGAGCCCCACAATATGGGAAGCAGGGGCTGCCTCCGACAAGGACCCTGTTGCCCACTCATTGATCACTTCCCCTTGGTGGGGTGGCCACGCCAGCTCACAGAGGAAGAGGATGCAGGCAGTCCTGATGACACTTGATAGGCTGGGGTCAGATGGTAGGGGAGGAGGGCTCCCCCTTCCTGAGGACTAGGTCAAGGGGGAGGGCGGAGAGGGAGGGAGAGTGGGGACCTGGAGGAGATGAAGGAGGGGGCTACAGTTGGGAAGTAAAGTGAATAAATTAAAAGAAACGTAATTAAAAAAAAAAGACTTGGCTCACTCTTTTTTTCTTTCTTTCTTTCTTTCTTTCTTTCTTTCTTTCTTTCTTTCTTTCTTGTTTTTTGTTTTTTCAAGACAGGGTTTCTCTTGTAGTCCTGGCTGTCCTGGACTCTCGTTGTAGGCCAGGCTGGCCTCGAACTCACAGAGATCTGCCTGCCTCTGCCTCCCAAGTGCTGAAATCAAAGGCATGTACCACCACCTCCTGGCAAGGACCTATTTCTTTATTCCTCCAAAAAATTGGTTAATTATGTAAGTTGTTCCTTTATTCTGCCACTTCACTGAGTAGTTTGTGTGTGTGTGTGTGTGTGTGTGTGTGTGTGCGCGCGCACGTGCGTGTGCACGCGCGTGCTTTCTTTCTATTTTTAGTGGTTTGCTTGCTCATGCTGCTTTTCCTACAAAGATTAATATCACCTGCAAATAATACACTGTGTTATATCTTCCTTTTCAATTCTTACCTTCTTCCTTTTTATTATCATGTACGTATATGTACGCATGATGTGTATGTGGGTGTGCATGCATTTCAGCATGCGTGTGAAGGTCAGAGGACAACTTTGTGGAGTCAATTCTCTCCTACCTTCGTGTGTCTGATGCTACGTAGCTCAGGCTGGCCTCAAATTCACACCTTCTTGCCTTTGCCTCCCCAGGGAATATAGGTACGAGCTGCCACCCACAGCTTAAAGCTTCCTTTTGAAGACTAATGGGGCTAAAGGTTCTGGTGTATTGCTTTTGCCAAGTTAAGGCATTTTCCTTCTATTATTTGCTAGGAATGTATTCAGGGAACGATGTTATCCAAAATGTTTTCTTAATCATCGAGATGAAATAATCTTGCTGCCTAAAGTATTGAGGTGAATTGATTGGTCTAATGATCACATATTGAACCAGCCTTGCTTTCTGAGATAAATCTTTTTTTTTTTTTTTTTTTTTTTTTGGTTTTTCGAAACAGGATTTCTCTGTGTAGCCTTGGCTGTCCTGGACTCACTTTGTAGACCAGGCTGGCCTCGAACTCACAGCGATCCACCTGCCTCTGCCTGCCGAGTGCTGGGATTACAGGCATGCGCCACCACGCCCGGCTCTGAGAGAAATCTTATTTGATCAGGATTCAGTTACTGTTTTGAGACTTTTACATTTACATTCATGAGTGAAAGTGGCCTGTAATTTTCTTTTCTTATCATCTTCTTATCTGATATCAGAATCAAGATTATGAAAGTCCATAAAATGAGCTGAGAGCTCTTTCTGTGATTCTGTTTTCCTTTCTTTCTTTCTTTCTTTCTTTCTTTCTTTCTTTCTTTCTCTTTTTCAGTTTTTCTGAGATGGGGTTTCTCTGTGTAGCCTTGGCTGTCCTGGACTCGCTTTATAGACTAGGCTGGCCTTGAATTCATAGTGATCCATCTGCCCCTGCCTCCTGAGTGCTGGGATTAAAGTCGTGTGCCACCATAAAATAAGTCTTTTTTTTTTTTCAAATAAGATTGGTGTTTATTTTTTTTTTTTAGTTTAGAACTTAAATTTATTATAATTTATTCAGATTATCTCCTGAATGTTATCCCCTCCCTTTTATCTTCCCATCCCCACCCTCCCTCCCTCTGTTGCCCTATTTCCCTCTCCCAGACCTCTGACAGAAGGGGCAAAAATAAGTCCTTAAGAGGAACAAATAAATGAACAGACCTTGAAAATAGTTTCTGTAAGGTATATTTTCAATAATTTAGATTGCTATCTGCATTGTTCTGATTTCACTTCTTATTTTCTTTTGTGTTTCATCTATTGCTTTCAGAAAAGCATCTGTCAAAATTTCCAACTTTGTCTATATTTCTTCAGCGCCTGGTCAGTTATTGCTGCATTTATCCTGATGCTGTATTGTTAGATGTCTTCTCACTCCCCACTACTGTCCCACTTCCCCTCTTCTGACAGTTTTTCTGTTAAGTCGGGTCTCTTATTAGGCATTGGCAGTTTTTCTGCTCTTCAGTTCTCTTTTTTGCTAGCTTCGCCTCCCTGCTCCCTACTGAGAGTTTCTTCATAGAATTCTGCTGCTTTTCCTTTTATTATTTTCTATCCATTGTGTTCCTTAGTTCCTTTTTTATTTTTGTTTGTTTGTTTTTTTAATTTGTTTGTTTGTTTCTCTAGACAGGGTTTCTCTGGGTAGCCTTGGCTGTCTTAGACTTGCTTTGTAGACCAGGCTGGCCTTGAACTCTCAGTGATCTACATGCCTCTACCTCCTAAGTGCTGGGATTAAAGTCATGCACCGCCATGCCTGGCTTAACTCAATTTTTATATATTTTGTACTTAACTTTTCCATTTTCCCATTATTTTAAATTTATGCTTTTTTGGCGTTGTGTCTCCTTGTCTCCATTGTCTCCTTGTGTGTGCACGTTAATGTTTACTTAGAGTTCTTCCTTCCTTCCTTTCTGTATTTTCTTTCTTTTCTCTCTCTCTCTCTCTTTTTTTAGGCAGGGTTTCTCTGTCAGGTCTGGCTGTCCTGGAATTCACTCTGTAGACCAGATTGGCCTCGCACTCACAGAGATCTGCCTGCCTCTACCTCCCAAGTGCTGGGATTAAAGGTGTGCGCCACCACCCAGCTCTTTCTGTGCTCTGCCTGCATGAACACCTACATGCCAGAAGAGGGCATCAGATCACTTTATAGATGGTCAGGAGCCACCTGTGGTTGCTGGGAACTGAACTTTCTGGAAGAATAGCCTCTGTTCTTAACCATTGAGCCATTTCACCAGCACTGCTCAGAGTTCTCAGTCAATGTGTTTGACTTGCCTTAGATGCTCTGGCCCCTGGAGGCTGGGGAGAGAGAGGGAGGGAGGAAGGGAAGGAGGGAGGGAGGGAAGGGGAGGGAGGGAAGGAGAGAGAGAGAGAGAGAGAGAGAGAGAGAGAGAGAGAGAGAGAGAGAGAGAGGGATTTGGATTGTGAATCCAGGCATGTTTTTATCAGCAGAACTTTTGGATCTTCCTGCTTTTCCTTTGGAAGTGCCTGACTCCCACACTGGGCTTGTGCTGTCCTGACATTCAACAGGTTTGGCGATTGCTCTCAGTTGCTCTGGAGATGAGGGATCCAAGGATAACTTTTTATAACTATTTATTTGGATTTCTTGGCAACAAATGAGGAATATATATAAAACGTGTGTGTGTATATATACATATATATATGGTGTGTGTGTGTGTGTGTGTGTGTGTGTGTGTGTGTGTGTGTGAAAACAAAATTGCCACTGATAAAGCCTTTGTGGATTATCAATTCATAACTCTCCCCAGTGTATTATTACTTACTTATTTATCGTGGGGTCCCGGTCCCCATATAACACATAACAAGTTAGATGTAATCTCCAATATTACTTTATTGGCTCATTGAGCCTGATACATTTTCAAATTTTAGAAGTATACTTTTGAGAGACATAATCTTTGAAACAAAATTTCTTTACTACAGATTAGACAGTTTTGTGTTCATTGATAGCATAGATGAGCCCGTGTGTGTGTGTGTGTGTGTGTGTGTGTGTGTGTGTGTGCAGATATAGTGTCTCAAGATAACTTAAGGGCACAGTTTTTTGTTTTGTTTTGTTTTGGTTTTTTGAGACAGGGTTTCTCTGTGTAGCCTTGGTTGTCCCGGACTCACTTTGTAGACCAGGCTGGCCTCGAACTCACAGTGATCTTCCTGTCTCTGTCTCCTGAGTGCTGAGATTAAAGGCGTGCACTAGCACGCCTGGCTAGGTGCAGTTCTTTGATTACCTTTTAGATGACAAAAGATTTGGTTGTGGTTGACAGGAAAATACTTAGATATTTCTTTTTGTTGGTGGTGTATATTGTATGTGGTGTTGCTGGTCATAAAGATGATTTAAAGTAGATCATACAGTCTGCGTTTATTCACCGCTCTATCTTCCCCTTCTCCCCTTTCCTTCCTTAACCTCTTGTGCTTTTGTGCTGCATGTGTGCATGTGTGCATGTGTGTGCATGTGTGTGCATGTGTGTGCAACGTTCACACACACAGAAACAGAGCCACATGGAGAGAACTATTTTATCTATCCATATAAAATCCAGGATATAATTAAAAATACAGGCTATATTCAGGAATGGTGTACTTGGGCCATATAATTGTTTGATTTTTAGTTTTGCTAACAGACATTAGCTTCCTCCCTACCATTGTCCAAGATAATACCTTGTAAATGGGTCAACACAGTATTGATTTGCCCCACTTCCATGACACAGGAGTATTTGCTCTTTAGAAAAACATGTATTAAACTAAGAGTTGAGGCTCTTACTTTTAATCCCAACACTTAGGAAGCAGAGGCAGGTGGATTTCTGAAAGTTTGAGTCCAGCCTGGCCTACATAGTGACTTAAAGGATAGTTCAGTTACATAGTGAGACCTGCCTGGGGAAAAAAAAAATCCTGAAATGTATTTATTGTTCTAGTCCCTATAATCAATAGATTCTGCTTCTGCTAAGTGTTACTGACAGTGAGCCAACAATAAATAGGTAGCATAAAAGTCAGTGCTGAGGGCATTGTCTCAAAGGAACTTAAATTATGACAGCTATAGTTTATCTAAATATACTGTATTGCTTTAGCACACTGAGTCTAATGGGCAGTATCAATATCATCTTCTAGACTCTTCTTGCTCCTCTCTGGAGAGTTCTGTGACAGGAGAGGTCTGCAAGGAAAGCTCTGACTGTGTGTGCTCTGAGATGACACACATCTCACAGAAGGCAAGAAAAGCTCTGACTGTGTGCTCTGAAATGACATACCTCATAGAGGGCAAGGAAAGCTCTGACTATGTGTGCTCTGAGATGATTCATGCCTCACGGAAGGGCAAGCAAAGTTCTGACTGTGTGTTCTGAGATGACACACACCTCACAGAAGGCTAAGATCAGCAAACTGGACAGCCAGATGGTGGCACTTTCTGGTGAAGATGAGAGAAATTAGAGGTTTTATTCATGGCCTGGGGGTGGGGTGGGGTGGGGTGGGGTGGACTGCAAAACTACCAAATAAAGTTATGTAGTGTCTAATAAAGTAAAACTTTTGTTGAACAGACAACTCAGCTGTCATTCATCTAAATGGTCGTCACTCATGTGCAATAAGAACTTATGTTCACAAGGATAAATTTGGACAAGAGTGCTCATGATTATCTCAAGCTGAAAATGACTCAGAGGATGCTAAAGCTGCTCCGTGCCTATCCCAACTGTGGTCTGCTCATTCTGAGGAACTTACCTGGTAATAAAAGGATGAGCTTCTGCCATCTGCATGAATATGAATGAATCTCAAACGCCTCATAAGAGATGAAAAAAGCCAGACTCTAGAAGCCGTGTGGGGCCAGAGGGGTCTGTAATGAGAATTTTGGAATTTTGGTTTCCTTAAAAAACACAGAAATTTTACAGGAATATGTTTTTCTTTTAATCCCAGGTGTGGGGATCTGGGGCTGCTTCATAGCAGCTGATTATGATTTGCCTCGTGCTCTGACAGGGGCGTGATTTTGCCAGACTTTTTAGAGGGTGTATAAATGCTAGGGCCCCAGAGGCAGGGTGGGTTGCTGTTTGGTTGTTATTGGTTGTGGTTTGTGAAGAAGTCATGCCCAAAGAAGAAACAAGAAGAAGAAATTAGATATCCTGGTGGTGAAGATTAAACTTGGCCCAAGGAACTCAATGCCCCTTATCAGCAAGACATAGTCTGACGGTAACATCGCCCCCTTTCCGACCCGCCTCAGGGATCTCTTTCCTTTCCTCTCCATCCTTTTTTCCCTCTTAACTTTTGTTAGGGGGTTGAAATGGTGGAAGAAGAGGGGTGAAGAAGGGTTAAGAAAAGAGCCCCCCCCAAAAGTAGTAAAAGTCCATCGCAGGGGCCACCTCAACAGGTGTACTTGACACCAAACAAGAGGACCTGAGTGTGTTTGTGAGACCCACATGGTAGAAAGGGAAGATTGTCCCTCTGATGTCCACTTGCATGCCATAGCCTGTGTGAACGTGTATACACACACACACACACACACACACACACACACACACACACACACGGTGGTTTCACTGAGTCAGCTGGTTTGAGACCAGCCAAAGGCTTCTCTTTCTCCAAATGATCCCTAAGAAACACAAGGAGGGAAGGGTTGGCTTGGAAAGAGCAGAGGTCCTGACCCTGGAGTATTTAACAAGCTGGATTCAGGAAAAATAAGTCCACGTGTGCAGCTGGGTCCTCTATGGAACTGTGAAAGAATGCCAGCCGTGGTGGCAGGAAGGGACTGTGCTTGCAGGCAGCCTCAACAAGGCCTTGGCTCTCCAGGAAAGCCTGCAGCTTGGCCTCTGCACCCCCCTGCCATGTTATTAAGCAGGGGTGGAGGTTGGGGTGGGGGTTGGAAGGAGGTCTGTCTGTGCTGAAAACAGGGAGGACTCTGGCTTATTCCCTCAAAGAAAGCATAGCTCTATTTTTTATGTAGAAAGAATTGATACTGGAAGTATCTGTACAACCAAATTCAGACTCTTTCTGGAAAATTCTAAAACTTCTGGAAAACTCTAAAACGCTTGAGTAAAGAAAGATTAATGGCCAAATTAATAATTAGAGAGTTCGTCTTTTTTCATCTTAACTGAGAAAAGTTCCAGAAGACTTGAAATGACATGTGAGAGCATTTTATTGTTTACATTTCGTTCATTTAGTCTAGATTTCCAGCACTTCATGTGTTCAAACCTGTCAACCAGAAAAAGCTGCTCGATCTACAATCTAGTTATCCTGGGAATTTACTAAGGCCTGTCCGGCTCAGGCAGCTGTAGGCTGATTGTATTGTAACTGAGTTCTCTCAGTGAGGAAACCCAGTGGGTAGCGGGGCCTAAGTGTCTGTGGAAAAAGACCTCACATAACAGTGGGATCCTCATGCTAGCGGCCCGAAACTATGCCCAATTCCTTATCAGTTCCAACTTCCTAGCCATTGGATGACACAGCACGCTCCCACGGAAGGCAGGAAGGATGGTTTAGAGGTTGGGTTGGGAGCAGGGCTCAAGCCTGTTGTCCCAGCACTTAGGAGAATGAAGGAGAGTTGCTGCAGGTTCTAGGCCAGCCTGGGCTATATAGCAAGGCCTTACTTCAATAAACAAACAAGCAAGAAAATATTCTTGAAGGTATTCTGTGTGGGGCGGTGGGGTTCGGATGAACAGCGGCCAGGTGTGGTGTGCGAGCGGTTGAAGGAGGAGGCTGGCTTCCTCTCCTTGTATTTGACGTCACTGCTTCCCATCATCTTTAGGCAACGCAGAGGCACTGCTTCTGTGCCCCAGAGCCTAAGGGCTTTCGCCCCAGTTGTGCCAAAGCCTGGGAAGAACACAAATCGCTGCCACAGGCGACGAGAGTAAGAGTGAGCGAAGGGGAATGAGACGGAGGCTACAGGAGAGGGCCCTCCAGGTCAGAAAGCCTCACCCTCAAGATACGCTCCTGGAAGGTGGCTAGGCTTCGAGCCTGGATTAAGAAGAAAGGTTTAGACTGGGTAAAGGAGAAGCACCAGGTATCTTTGTACCTCCACGAGACCGACTGTCTGAGAATAAACTTCCGGTTGAGCCACAAGAGCTGCCTGGACTCACGCACCAGTGCTGCTCCAGGCCACCAGCTCATACTGGTGTGAGTCTACGTTCCCGCCAGTGCCCTCTCAGCCTTGCATAGGCAAGGAAGAGGACGAGAAGGAGAAGACTGGTGATTGCGGTGACTATCAACGTTCCCAGTGCAGCAGGGGTCTAGTGAGACTGAGTTCTGACAACCAACCTGGCTTCCCACAAGCCACTTGCGTGATGTGGGGAGCTCAGTGTGGCTCCTGAAGAAGCTGACCTTTGTGACTCCAAGGTAAACAAAAGGACATGGCGTTGGGGAATTACTATGGATGTGCCACTGGCTGGCAACTTCCCCTGTACCCCAGCTCTGCTTCTGATGAGAGCCTGGTCTAAGAATGTTGGTTGGCACTGTGGTGACTACTTTTGCTGTCCCACTCTCTTTCACATGCGCTATGTGACAGCAGGATCCTGTCCAGGGCGCTTGGCGGTAGCCGGGGATACCACTCCTGATGTAGCCTGGCGTACCCCTCCTGATGTAGCCCACAGCCGCCCCCTACCCCCTTCATGCAGACTCTCAGTAGCTTTGCAGAGAACTCCTAGCTCTTCTTTAGCTGTCCTTTAGGCCCAAAGTTTTGGTTTTTGTATGTGTCCAGGATTTGTTTTATACATTAAATTAAACTTCTGATTTCCTCTGAACAGTCCAAGTAAAAATAAAAGCCTTCCTTTAAAAAAAAAAAAAGGCCTGCAGGTACTAGGCAAGCCTCAAAAGTCATTTAGCCTCTCTGAAAAAGGAAAAACAAGATGTATCACCCGTAGAAAAAAAATTTAAATGTATGTGGAAATGTGAGAGTTTTTAGTAGGCACTCAGTGTTTGGCCTAGAGCAACCAGTATAGTCAAAACTTTACAGCTAGCAACTAAAGCATTGTATGTGTGTATGTATGTATGTATGTGTGTATGTATACATATGTGCATGTATGTATGTACGTATGCATGTGTGTGTGTGTGTGTGTGTGTGTGTGTGTGTGTGTGTGTGTATGTGTGTGTGTGTATCCCAGAGTAGCCTTGAAACTCTCTTCCTAGCCAAGGTTGACCTTGGTCTCTTCATCTTCTTGCTCCCGGCTCCTGAGTTCTGGGGTTAAAGGTGTGGCTCATAAACCCCTTCTTCTTCTCCTTCTTTTTGGTTTTTCGAGACAGGGTTTCTCTGTGTAGCCTTGGCTGCCCTGGACTCACTTTGTAGACCAGGTTGGCCTCGAACTCACAGAGATCTGCCTGCCTCTGTCACCTGAGTGCTGGGAATAAAGGCCTGTACCACCACACTCAGTTTTTTTTTCCTCTTTCTGAAATAGACGAAGTCATCATTTCTCTCTCTCTCTCTCTCTCTCTCTCTCTCTCTCTCTCTCTCTCTCTCTCTCTGTGTGTGTGTGTGTGTGGTGTTTCATTCTCTACCTCTTCAGTGCTGTGGTTACAGGTATGTGCCACCGTGCCAGCTCAGTGGTGCTAAAGCATCGAGCCTGAGCTTTGTGATTACCAGGTAAACACTTCGCCAACTGAGCAACACCCCAGCCCTAACCTAGCTCATACAAATGTAAAGGAAGCCCAGTTTGCTGGTGCACACTTTTCATCTCAGCCCTGGGGAGGTGGAGGAAGGAGGTCTTTGTGAGTTTGTAGTTACCCTGGTCTACATAGCAAGTTCCAGGCCAGTCAGGGCCACATAGTGAGAACCAGTCTCAAAACACCAAACCCAAACAAAAGATGGTTTTTGTTTGTTTGTCAGTAGAAGAGGCTGGCCTTGAACTCAGAGATCTGCTTGCTTCTGCCTCCTGAATGCTGTGCTTAAACACCCAACAACAACAACAACAACTAACCAACCACCACCACTACAGACGCAGGCAGCATGCACTTGCTCCAAAGTCAGGCTGCTTGGCATACAGAGGAGCAAGTAGTCTCTTTAGCCTGAAAGCATGGCTTTTGATGCCTAAGGAACGGGGAACACTAATACCTGGATAAATCTGAGACACCCAAACTTCCTTTCCAAACCGATGCAAGGGAGGAGGAGGAGGAGGAGGAGGAGAAGGGGATGGAGGAGAAGGAGAAGGAGGAGAAATTAACTCTTTGGTTAAGACAAGGGAACTTGATGTGAGATTCAGCTGGAATTGTAACTGATGAAAAGCCACAATAAAGCCACCACGCCTGGCTTTATTGTGGCGCACGCCTTTAATCCCAGCACTTGGGAGGCAGAGGCAGCCGGATCGATGTGAGTTCGAGGCCAGCCTGGTCTACAAAGTGAGTCCAGGACAGCCAAGGCTACACAGAGAAACCCTGTCTCGAAAAAAACCAAAAAAACAAAACAAACAAACAAACAAAAACCGAAAAACGAAAAACTGCCACAATAAGAGATCCTTTAGTGAGCTTTGGGTTTAAACTGATACTGCCCAGATGGTTCAGAAGTATATCAAGCCAGTTTGTAAACGCAAAATAAAATAAAATAATAAAATAAAATAAAAATACTGTCTTGGTGATAGTTTGCTGAGGGAACGGAGTTGGAGCAAATGGTAAACTGACCTGGAGAGACAGACCATTGATGCAGGCTGTATAGGGAATCACACATGGAATATGAACTCACATCACACAAGACAGACAGACAGGCAGGCAGACAGACAGACAGACTGACACCCCCTCCCCACACATACACCAGTGTCTGTCCACACAATGATGGCAGAAGATGTCACAGAGCAGCAGAAGCCTGAAGAGTCCATGAGTTGAGACACGGAGGTGACAGCTGGACCAGCTGGGTCTCTTTGGTACAAAGATAAAGCCTGACTAAAGGTAGTGAGTGGTGACTGTTCCCTTCTGGTTTAGTGAAGGCTAAAGTGGAAACATTCCACTGAGGCCCGCCTATCTCTGCATCAAGGGTTTGAGGAGTGACCTACTCTTCAGGAATGTCAGGTTAGCTTAAGTAAGATAGGAGTTGGGAAGATGAGACTTGGTATCTGGTGAGATGTCTGGGAAGCAGGGAGAATGGATAGGCCAAGGGTTAGCTTACCTTGGAGCCATGATGGAGGAATATGTGAGGACCTCTGTGTTCCATCCAGAGGGTCAACCATGGCAGAATCATTGGCTTAGTACAGTTGTGTGGTTTTGCCTGCTTGTATGCCTGGGCAACACATGTATGCCTGCTGCCAAAGGAGGCCAGAAGGGGGCATCAGATGCTGAGCTACAGACTACTGTAAGTTGCTATGTGAGTGCTGGGAGTCAGACCTTGGTCCTCTGGAAGAGCGTAGCTGTGATGAGACATCAGACCAAGGCAAGTCCTCTGTGGGTCTTAGTCACTGCTCCATCACCGTGAAGAGACGAGCACCAGTGCTCTTAGCCACTGAGCTGTCTCTTCAGCCTCTTCTCTTCTGCTTTAAGGTCAGTTTTGGGAGCCAGACCCACATGGTGGGACAGACCTGCAATCCTGGCACTTGAGAAATGGAAGGATCAGGAGTTCAAGGTCATCCTCAGCTACTTAATAAAATGGAGGCTAAAAATAAAACAAACAAAACCCCAAAACCCATAAAACAAAAAAAACCAAACAAACAAAAACACCAAAACCAGCACACGCACGCACATGCACACACACACACACACGCACACGCACACGCACACGCACATGAGTTTCAGGTTCACAGCAAGACTGAGAAAAAGGCACCAGAGTCTTCTTATGCACCTCATTCATACCTCTACCGTACTGATGCTTGTTACAGCTGATGAGCTTTGGTAAGTGTTTGAGGTCATTCACTTTTTTATTTACTTTTATGACAGGGCTCACATGTCCCAGGCTGGTCTGGAATTCTTTTCAGAGATGACCTTAAGTCCCTAACCCTCCTCTCTGTGTAGCCTTGGCTGTCCTGGACCTCACCCTGTAGACCACAGGTTGAGACCCTCTCTGAAGTGAGAAGCCTCATGCATATTTATAGGCCCTACACACACACACACACACACACACACACACACACACACACACACACACACAACACACACACACACACAGGGCCTTGAACTCAGAAACTGCCTGCCTCTAACTCTGGAGTGCAGGGAAACATACACAGCCATGCCCAGCCTGAATATTTTTGTTGGCTTGAAGTGCTGAAACTCAACTGGGGGATCTTGAACACACTAGGCGACCTATAGGTGGTACCCAGGATTTCTGATTTTCATATCATTTTGTTAATCAATTAATTTGCCATACTAAAGGTTGCGCCCAGGGCTTTGTGTGTGCTAGGCAGATGATCTACCACTCAGCTAAGTCCTAGGTCTAATCAAGTCCGAAAAAGTTTTTTTGGCTCCTTTGGCCTGACATGGTGGTAGTGATCGCCTATAATCCCAACACTTGGAAAGTAGAGGCAGGAGGACCAGGGGCTTAAGATCATTTTTATATACTTGAAGAGTTTCAGACTAGCGTGGACTGAGACACTGTCTCAACAATAAAACAAAGCGTGATGGCACACACTTTCATCCCAGCACTAGGGGAGGCAGAGGTGGACCTCTGAGTTTGAGGCCAGCTTGGGGCTACATGGAGAAACCCTGTGAGGGTGGGGAAGAAGGGATTTTATTTGTGTGTGTCCCTGTGTGTGTGTGTGTGTATGGTATGTGTATTAGCGTGCAGGTGAGAGGGCCTATAAATATGCATGAGGCTTCTAGCTTGAGAGAGGGTCTGTCCCTGAGTCTGAGGTTGGCTGGTGGGTGAGCTCTTGGGGTCTGTCTTCGGTCCCCCAGTGCTGGAGTTACAGGCATGCTCAAAGCCATGCCCATCTTTTCAAGTGCACCCTGGAGATTCACTTCCAGGTATCCATGTTTGTAGAGCAAGGCCACCACCTACCTACCCACAGAACCACTTCCCCAGGCTCCACTATTTTATTTTATTTTTTTAATGTTTTAAGAAGTTTTATTTATTATATATTATGTGTGTGTTCTATCTGCATGTACCCCTGCATGCCAGAAGAAGGCATCAGATCCCAGGATAGATGAGTGTGAGCCACTGTGTGGTTGCCGGGAATTGAACTCAGGACCCCTGGAAAGGCAGACAGTGCTCTTAACCGTTGAGCCATCTCTCCAGCCCGCCCCCCACCATCCCACTATTCTATTTTTAAAATCAAAGGCACACAAAATATCTCAGGCAAAAATATTCCAGGTGAGGAGTGGGGATGGTAAGACATCACATTTCTTTTGAGAGGGAGGTGAGCCACCGTGCTTAATCCCTGAGGAGAACCCTGTCCCTCATATGCAAAGTATGAAGGCAAACTTCAGGCTTCTGGAGACCTGGCCAGCCACCCCAGAGCAGACTAGAAATCTCAGGTGAGTGTGAGCGCGGTGGCACACCCCTGTAATCCCAGCACTTGGGGAAATAGAGGTAGACAGACCTCTGTGAGCTTGAAGCCAGCCTGGTCTACAAAGTGAGTCAAGGACAGTCAAGGCTACACAGAGAAACCATGGCTCGAGAAACAACAGTAAAAACCCTCAGGTGAAAAAGATTGGTTTATCTTGAACCATCTTTTCTGCCTGCCCAGGGCTTTGGCTTCTGTGCCTCCACGAGGGAAGGGCCAAAGAGCTTGAGTCTGAACCTAAAGAAAAGTGCGGGCCGATTTGCTCACAGTTCAGGTCTGAGTCCTTGGAAATTCGCTTTGTTTAGGTCCTTGGCACCAGAGGTAAAATGAGCAGCAAGATGGGGGGGGGGGGGGAAGTGGGGCCCCAGAGCTGGAGCGAAACTGCTAGAAGATGCAAATTGATAAATAAACATTAAAACAATGAGGTAATCCTTTCACAAAGGACAAATTGCTAATCTAACCTCAGCGCCAGGAAGGCCGCCTCGGAGGAACAAAGGCAGCTTTCATTGCCTTGTTTTATTTGTAAACTGGCAGCAGCCGGTCAGTTAAATGGATTTAGTCTCACCTGCCTCCAAGGGGGAAGCGGTGGCAGGTGATCTTCCCTTTCTCCAAACGTCTCGTGGAAGGAATCGGTCACCTGATCTCACCAGGAAAGGCCTTGGAAGCTGAGCCAAATTTTAGCCACTTTAGAGAAACAGCCAAGTTGTTCATCAACAATAGGACCAGTGTGCGCGGGGAAGGGGCTGGGAGTGGCGAGCCTTCCCGGCTTAGACTAAGGACCAAGCTCCGGTTCTAGGTGTTTGAAGCTTTCTCTTGGCAATGGGGTTGTCGTCTGCGCTCCTCTCGTAACTCCCCAAGGACTGCCTGTCACCCTGGCTCCTTGCTGTGGGCACTCTACAGGCTTGCTTCCCTGTAGGTGCTTGCTTGTCCATCTCTCTACCCCCTCCCCAGGCAGAGTCTGGCAAGGAGATGACATTCTCACACAGATGGCAGTTGTCAGAAAAGCTAAACACCCCAGCCACCACAGAGACGTCCCAGGCTCCAGTGACCTTTGGCCTCCTTAACTTGCTGACTGGCTACTGGTCACCAAACTGCCTCCTCCTGGAAAGTCAGGGTGTTGTGGTGGGGCGAAGGGCAAGGCGGTTCCACAGGGGTTCTGCAGGCCTGTATTTCTACGTGCTAACTAGCTCTCTAGGATTTCAATGCTTGGATCTTGGGAAGGACTGGAACCCCAAAACTCTGGACCCAGCGATGGCTTAGCTGGTGTTTGCAGCCGACCTGACTTCAGTTCTCTGAGACCCACATGGTTGAAGAAGGGAATGGACTCCTGAAAACTGTTGGTTGTCCTGTGACCTTGGACACACACACCGACAGGGACACAGACACAGACACACACAGACACACACACAGACACACACACACACACACACAGACACACACAGAAAGCAAAGCCTTTTCCTGTACTCTTGCCTGTACCTGAGACACGGGACACAGACTCTCAGTCCCTAACTATCTGACTGACATGCTAGAACTCTCGAGGCAACACTACACCAACCACGTAGTCCCTGATTTCCCAGGGGACAGGCATGGGGTGAGGAGCTGATCTGCAGTTTGGTTTATCTTACTTGGTTTGGTCCTGTTGCCTCTGAGAGGGCACCCTCCTTGCTCCCTTGTGTGCTGCCGGATATCTTCCCTGACGTAACAGCAGCCCGCCTCTGATACCCCACATGCTCTCTGCTCCGGCACAGCCACACTCTAGCCTCCATCTTACTGGCAGTGTTGGGCGGGCAGGCTGACGTCTTGTCTTGGATCCTGTCCAACCTTTCACTCTGCGAGTTCTTCTCAGGCCCCTCTGGTGGGTTCTGGGGGGAAGGCCCTCTCTTCTGTGGTTCCTGGGCATCCTTAGAATCTGCATGGAATTTTCACAGAAAGGCATGACCTAAGCCTGGTAGTGGTAGCACATGCCTGTAATCCCAGCACTCGGGAGGCAGAGGCAGATGGATCTCTGTGAGTTCGAGGCCAGCCTGGCCTACAATGAGAGTCCAGGATAGCCAAGGCATGGCTGTGCATCAGCCTCTGCCCCAAACACATCCCTCCTCTCATTCTACGCCTCTGTAAAACCTCATTTCATTTGCCTGCGCTGGTTTGTTTATTCAGTCACTCTGCGCACACATTTTGTATTTCCTCTGTCATTCTCTGCCTTATTTTAGGTGTCACAGGCTCACGTGGTCACACTTAGCTTTTACATAGGAGCTGGGGATTTGAATCAGATCTTTTCATTTTCACAGTAAGCACCGAGTCATCTCCCTAGCTCCTTATTTATTGATTTTGAGACAGGATTTCATGTAGTCTAGGCTGGCCTTGAATTTACAGCCTAGCTGAGGATGATCCTGTCTTCATCTCCTGGGTGCTGGGATCACGGGCACACACCCGGGCTTGGAACCCAGGCTTTCATGCATGCTAATGTAGACTAATTGACACCCAGCCCCAGCCTGATTATACCTGTACAGACTTACTGGTCCTCTTTCCAGTGTGAACCCCGTGATACCCCACTGTCTATACTGTTAGAAGCCACACTGGCGCTTGGCACACAGTAGGTACCCAGTCAATATATGTTGAAAGAGTAGAGCATAGCGACTGTTTTATAGAGGAGGAGATGCGGCTTAGCGAGGCCAAGAAAAGCACTTCAGGTCACAGTTGGTGTCCCTGTGGAGGCTGAGCCTCGGGTCTGGGACACCCAGCTGCCACAGGGGCTGTGTTCTTCCAACATCGTTCCCATATCGATTTCTTGCTCACGCACGTGGGAGGTTCCCATCACTCATTGTGTCTGCTCCGCGCCCGGATCTTGTCTGGTTTTCAGGGCGGGGGAACTGATGTGCCTCAGAAGTCTGTTACTCTTTGTGCCACAGAATTTAAAATGCAGATAGGCAGCTTGGGTCAGATTAGCCACTGCACGCTTCCATTGTGTCTGAGTTTGCTCAGCAGCCAGGTATGCCTCATCTTGGATTCGAATTCTACTCTCACCAGGCCATGGTCTCCACCCTCTTTTGTTTTCATTTAAACCAGAGGGACTCTCCCAAACTCTAACCTTATTAACAATTGCATGCCAAAATGTGCCTGACTTAGGAATGTGATGCAAATGTTAGTCTCCAGCTGGGGAACCACAGGCATTTTCTGAACTCGCTTGTCCTAACTCTGTTGCAGAGGCCAAGCTCACTCTTTTTAACTGCTGTGCGATCATAATTAGGAGTTGATGTGGGATCACTGGGGAAATGAAAATTAAAACCAAAGTAGGTGTTGCTGCATATTGGGATGGGAAGACAGTGATGGGAAAAAACATGCTGGGGGGGGGGGGTGAGGACTCGGAACCCTAGAAGTTGCTAGTTGGAGTATAAAATGTGGCAGCCATGATGGAAAACAGTGTGGCCACCTCTCAAGCAACTGAAAGACCGTTGTTCTTGTCATCTGTGTTTGTACTCAGAGCAGTTTAAAAAAGGAAAAACAAACAAACAAACAAACAAACCAGGCACATTTAAAAGCAGCATTGCTTCCAATAACCAAAAGGTGGAAACGACCCAAATTCACCCCCGATGAGTGAATCTGGAGGTGTGAGTGGTCACTGGGGTGGAATATTACTAAGCACTGTAAAGGAATGAGACGTTGATGCATTGATAAAACCCCGTATGTTACGCTACATGAAAAAACCCCCACAAAATGAGTGCTATTCCATGAGCGATCTTACATGAGATGCCTACAATAGGCAAATTCAGACACAGAAAGTAAAGCCAAGGTTCCCAGGAGCTTGGGGGAAATTATTACTTAATGGCTACATTGTTTCAGTTTGACATAATGAAGAATTCTGAGACGGTTGATGATGAAGGTCACACACAGTGCGACTGTTACTGATGCTTTTGGGTTGTATACTAATGATCAAAAATGGTGAACTTATGCCCAATATACATTTGAAATGAAGAAGATTTATTTTATTTCATGTATACATGTCTGTGTCTGAGTATGTTTGTGCACCAGGCGCATGCAGGCATCCGAGGAGGCCAGGAGAGAGCACCATGTTCAGGAATTTCAGGTGGTTATGAAGTGTCCCACATGGGTGCTGGGAAATGAATATGGGTTCTCTGCTCTTAATCACTGAGCAGCCCCATGTTCAGTATAGTTTACTGCAATAAAAAAATGGAACATGACCGGGTGGCACACACCTTTAATCCCAGCACTCGGGAGGCAGGGGCAGGTGGATCGCTATGAGTTAAGGCTAGCCTGGCCTACAAAGCAAGTCAAGGACAGCCAAGGCTAACCCAGAGAAACCTTGTCTCAAAAAACAAACAAATAAACAAACAAACCACCAACAACAACAAAATGGAACACACACACACACACACACACACACACACACACACACCTCATTCATTAGCTGAGGGAAGCCTCAAACTCACTATGTAGCTGAAGATGACCTTGAATTTCTACTCTGACTCCCAGGTTTGATGATACAAGCCTGTACCACAGCACCCTGATTCTTTATGGTTCCCACTGTGACTGTACAGAGACAGACTCTGTCCGATAGGATCCTTAGGAAGGAGTTAGTCATGAGGCTTTATTCTCTGCAGGGGAGGCCAGGGCAATCTCTCTGACCTTTCTGCCCTGTAAGAGCCTTTACCAGGTATTAGACCTGAAGGGTTCCCATGTTTTGGACCCTCCTCTCCCCATGCTTTTCTTGTGTTTATGTTCAGTATGAACTCAGCTGAACTCATACCTGGAATCTCAGCAACTGGGACCCTGAGGCAGGAGGATTCCTCAGCATTTGAAGCCATTTGGCTTACATATGGAGTTCCAGTCCAGCTGGGCAGACACAGCAAGTCCCTGTTTTGACTGCCCCTAAAATAAGCAAGCAAGCAAACAAATTTAAAATCCAGAACTACCAAGTTTAAAGTGTTTTTTAAAAGTTAAACTAAAATTTATTTATTTTTGAGACAAGATGTAGCTCAATCTATGCTGGATCGTGAGAGGTAACCCAGCCTGGCCTTCAGCTGGTGATTTTCCTGCCTCAGGTACGATTCTAGGTTTCCGCCACCACTGGGAAGGTAGTTTCCATGGCAAGGTAAAGGGATTAAAAACCTTTTAGAGCCGGGCGTGGTGGCGCATGCCTTTAATCCCAGCACTCAGGAGGCAGAGTCAGGCGGATCGCTGTGAGTTCGAGGCCAGCCTGGTCTACAAAGTGAGTCCAGGACAGCCTAGGATACATAGAGAAACCCTGTCTCAAACAAACAAACAAACAAACAAAAAAACCTTTAAGGACTAGGGAGCTGGTGCAGTGTAGGTAAAGTGTTGCGGTGCAATTATGAGGATCTGAGTTTGACTCTCAGAACCCAGGTAAAGCAGGTGCGCATGCGCCTGTGATCCCAGCATCCCCCGCCCCCGCCACTCCCCCACCTACCTCGGTGTAGGAAGCAGAGATGGGAGAGTCTGGCGGCTCTGTAGCCAGCCTGGCACAAACAGTGGCGAAAAAGGTCGAAGGTGAAGAGTACCACTCGGCGTTGTCTTCTGCCTACCACATCTGCACCTATATGTGCACACGGAAGTGTCAACATAGAGATGAAGATACACAAGTAAATGAAAAGAGAAATGCCTTTTAAAGATCAGTTATTGCTTTAAAGAGTCCTTGTTTTGGTCTGTGCTATCCCTAGCCATGGATGCACATTCTCCAACTGTTTGCTCATGAGTTTTAGGTGAAAAAAAAGTTTAAGGACTTATTTATTATTTATTAACCATACAGTGTTTTGTCTGAATGTACTTGCCTGCTGGTCAAAAGAGGGCACCAGATCTCATTATAGATGGTTGCGAGCCACCATGCCGTTGCTGGGAATTGAACTCAGGACCTTTGGGAGAGCAGGCAGTGCTCTTTACTTCTGAGCCATCACTCCAGCCCTTAGGTGGAGTTTTAAGTCATAGCTGGCTTACAGCCCAAGCTCTCTTTTCCATGAAGGTGGTGTTGGCAACAGTGCGGCTGGGAAGCATTTAAGGCCATTAGCGATTTGGACCTGCCACCCAGGCTACTTTGGGTCTGTTACCACTGTGCACCAGCTCTATGAAGTGAGCTTACAGAGAGCGGCGGAGAGGCGCAGCTGGGCGCTGAAGAGGACAGATGTGAGGGCTGCGTGCACACAGGCAGGCGATGAGCAGCCTGCAGGTGGATAGGTGCTGCCACTTACACCTGAGCTTGGAACCAGAGCTCGATGGGAGATGGAGGCGGGGTGGGGGAGGCAGGGGGGACGGCCATTTTTAAAGTTCTCCCATCAACAAGTGAGAACATGGCTGGTGGGAATAAAAATGGAGATGCTTGCCTTTGGATCCCGGAACTCGTTGTCCGTGAAAGGTAATGATTTCCTGCGCTTTTACACGGTGTTTAAAGCCTCCCTGTAATGTGTAAGTGCCTGCTAAGAACCCATCTTATTGTTATTTATTAATTTATGTATTTTTGCAGGGAACATTGTCTCACTCTGTGGCCAAGTTCGGCCTGGAACTTCTATGTAGTGGTCCTCCTACCTCATCCTTTCATATGCTGGGATGGCAGAGCCACCGTGCCTAACATTCCTCTGGAAACGGGTTCCTTTGCCCTTGATGTCTTTTAGACTCAGGCCACAGCAATGTTTTACACTCTGTGGTTTGTGTCCCTGTCAGGAAGGCATGTGGGACTCAGCTGCATTTCTTGAGAACAAAACAGCCATGACCTCTTTGGGTCACATATCATACATTACGATTAATAACAGTTATGGAGTAGCAATAGGAATAATTTTGTGGTTGGGAGGGACGCCACAACGTGAGGAACGCTGAGAACCACTGCTCTTGAAGGAGAAGCATGCTAGTGTTTGTATTAGTTTCTTGTGCTGAAACAAATCGGAAGCCACAGACTCAGTGAGTGAGCGCACGGACAGTCTGTCATGTGGAACTTCCCGAGGTGTGGCCAGGTTTTCAGAGGCTCCAGGGTGGAGCCTGTTTCCTCAGCTTTTCTGCCTGTGCCAGCACTCCTGCGCTCGTGGACGTCCGCTAAAGTCGGCATCTTCAGGCCTTTCTCTGTCTCTGTGGCTTTGTTTTGGGTCTCCGCTATACACCGTCACTTCTCCTTTTCTGATTTTGCCCTCTGGACTCTTCCTGCAGAGGGCGCTTGTGAGTCCATCAGTCCCTCGTCATCTGGGACCATTTCCAGTTTAGGACCGTTGGTCATCTGCCAGGTCCCCTTCATCAGTTAAGCTACACATTCAGAGTTCAGAAATTAGAATGTCAAGGTCATCGGGGGTCATTATTCTACTACTGACATTGCCTCTTATACCTAATCATAACTTTTGTTCCTTTAAAATTGATTTATTTAGGGGCTGGAGAGATGGACCAGCAGTTAAGGGCACTGGCCGCTGTTCCCAGCACCCGCATGGAAACACACAAGTGCCTGCAGCTTCAGCTTCAAGTCAACACCTTCTTGACCTCCAACAGGCGTCAGGCACAGAGGAGGTGCACATACACAGATGCATGCAAAACACACAAATAACACAAAAAGCAAATAATCCTTTTTTAAAAAAAATTTGTTTAGCCAGACTTAAGGGCTCATTCCTATAATCCCAGCATTTGAAAGGGGAGGCAGAGGTGTGTGTGTGTGTGTGTGTGTGTGTGTGTGAGAGAGAGACCACGGGCTCTGAGCTCACAAAAGGATTGCACGGTAACCACCAGAGTGTGTTCATCAGCTCCTAAGAGGATTCCCCATAGCAAGCAAGTGCTCAGTTCCTAGCCCGCCTTCTCCCTACCCACTGTCTGCCTCTCTGCCTGTCTCTGTCCCTTTCCTTAACTCCCACCTTCAGTGGTGGTTACATCAAGATGACAAGTGGAAGCACCTTGATCTTGGGTTTTTGTAGCCCCTAGAACTGCTTTTTTTTTCTTTTTTTTCTTTTTTTGGTTTTTTGAGACAGGGTTTCTCTGTGTAGCCCTGACTTTCCTGGATTCCCTTTGTAGACCAGGCTGGCTTCGAACTCACAGTGATCCGCCTGCCCCTGCCTCCCGAGTGCTGGGATTAAAGGCGTGCGCCACCACTGGCTGGATTAGAACTGCATTTTTACACTACATTTTTACTTATAAATGACTTGGTTTCAGGTGTTCTGTTATAGTCGTACACAATAATCTAAGATAATGAACATACTTAACGGAGGATTGAACAGAAATACAGACAGTCACGAGTCCTGGTGAGGCCACGGGAGAACTAGAACCCAGCACACTGCTGGCAGGAATAGAAAAGGGTACAGCCACATTGTTCCCTTGAAGCGTTAAGCCTAGAACGACCCCACAGCACTTCCACTCCTAGTATAAAACTGAGAGAGGTGAACAACAGCATCACCACAACCCAGCTTTACACAACAGATGGGTGGGTGTAGGGCTGCGGCTGTAGCTCAGCAGAATGGGTACCTAGGCCCTAGGGCCAGCCCCTAGCATCCCCCCCCCAGAAAGCCCCCAGCAAATTAACAGTGACTAGTGCGGCAGAGTGGGCTGTGTCCCTGTAGTGGAATTACTGCCTGGTCATACAGACGAACAAAGATGGACACTGTGGGCTTCCATTCATCTGAACTGTCCAGAATAGGTGACTCCACGGAGACAGAAGGCAAATCCGTGGTTGCTGTGGACCGAGACAGGGAGGTAGAGAGTGAGTTTGACAGCCACAGGATTTTTGTTTTGTGATGAAATATGCAGAGGGTGGTAGAGGATGGCTGTGTGACTCAGGCCCTTTACAATAGTTAATGTTTATGCTATCTGAACTTTAATTAAACATAATAAAAACATAAGCTGTACATCGAACCATTGTGTTTCTGCTCGTTTCTTAGACCTATAGAGACACCCGGAGACAGTGTCCCACACAGCATCCCAGCCTGGACTTGGAGGATGCCCGATTCCTTCTGCTTCCACCACCAGTGCTGCTTATACAGTTCCACCGGGCAGACGTAACAGAATTCATTTAAGGGCCACACTGATGGTACGTGCCTGTAATCCCGGCACCTGGGAGGCTGAGGCAGAAGGATGGCTAGTTCAAGGCCTCCTTGAACTACATGGTTAGAGGCCAGCCTGCACTGCAACAGCCCGTTCCAAAACTAAAATCCAGTATGGTTTCTTTAGTATAATCACTTACGGCAGACAACTTTTCATGAGTACTGTTTTTTTGCATCCCAGAAGTTTCAATTACATTATGATTTATTTTTGTTATACATTTCATTATGTATCTCTTTATGCAGAAGTATGTTTCATAACTTTTAAATACTTGAGTATGTTTCTGTTATTAGTTTCTAGTCTGAGTCTATGACGATCAGAGAAAATACTTTGTGTGGATTCATTTCTTCTCATCTCTTTTCTTTCTTCACTGTATTTAGAAATCTTTTAAGAGTCAATTTTGAGGGGGCTGGAGAGATGGCTCAGAGGTTAAGAGCACTGACCTTCCAGAGGTCCTGAGTTCAATTCCCAGCAACCACATGGTGGCTCACAGCCATCTATAATGTGATGTAATGTCCTCTTCTGTCATGCAGGCAGAGCACTGTATACATAATAAATAAGCAAATCTTTAAAAAGTCAATTTTGAAATATTTATAGATTTGCATACGGTGGTATAAAATAGCTTATAAAGATTCCGTCTGCCAGCCGGGTGTGGTGGCGCACACCTGTAATCCCAGCACTCAGGAGGCAGAGGTAGACAGGTCTCTGTGAGTTTGAGGCCAGCCTGGCCTACAGAGTGAGTCCAGACAGCCAAGGCTACACAGAGAAACCCTGGCTTGGAAAAAGGAGAGAAAGAAAAAAAGGAAGGAAGGAAGGAAGAAGTCAGGCGGTGGTGGCGCACGCCTTTAATCCCAGCACTCGGGAGGCAGAGGCAGGTGGATCACTGGGTGTTCAAGGCCAGCCTGGTCTACAAAGTGAGTCCAGGACAGCCAGGGCTACACAGAGAAACCTTGTCTCAAAAAACCAAAGGGGGGAAAAAGGAAGGAAGGAAGGAAAGAAAGAAAGGCTCCACCTGTCTGTTTATAGGCTGAATTCAAGTTCATATTTAAGTCTTACTGCTCATTATCTTTGGATGTCAGGCTTGGAAAGAAATGTCTCCAGAGAGGGAATCAAGTTAGAGTAGACAGTCCTCATCCAAACTGACCCACGTCCTGCAGACACAGGAAACCTGGGGCTGGTGAAACTCATCAGCAGGGAAAGGTGCTTGCTGCCAGGCTGATTAGCTTGAGTTGGCCTCTGGAACCCACAAGGTGGCAGAAGAGAACCAACTTGTCACTTGCTGGCCACATGCGTGGGTTGGCACAAGAGTGCCATGGCATGTGTGTGCCTGTACTCACATCCATACAAAATATAACAAGAAAATTAATATTAAAATGGGGGACTTGGGCCCTGAGACAAGTGCAGAGCAACAATGATGAGAAGGAACATGTGGAGGACTGGTGTCTGAGGACGGAGCCTTCCTCAGGGCAGGCAGGACCTACCAACTGTCCTCTAACACTTTGACCTCGTTTGGCTTCCAGACTCCAGCCTGGGAGAGATGAACTGCCACTGTCTAAGTAACTCGGTGAGTATGTTCTTTTGTTATGGCAGCCCTGGCAAGAGAGTGGGGACTGACTTTCACACGAACTCTGGTGCCCCATATTTGACCACGACCCCTGGATGGGGAGGCCTGGCGGCACTCAGAAGGATAGCAGCCTACCAAGAAGAGACTTGATACCCTATGAGCATATACAGGGGAGGAGGTCCCCCTCAGTCACAGTCATAGGGGAGGGGAGTGGGGGAAAGTGGGAATGTGCTGCCACTGCTACTCATTCCTGTTGCTGTTTGGTGTTTGCTGTTGGACTGGGCTGCTGGTATTCTGACAATGCAGAGTGGAATCACCCCAGAAACTACATTTAAAAAGGTCACATCCCCCTCCCCTATTAACCTTCGTTCTCTCCTATCTCTGGTCAGTGGGTTGGAAGGGAGGTAGAAACGTTGAGAACCTTAAATAAAGTAGGTTTTTGAAAAAAATCTAAGCCTATATTGGAGGTTATTCAGAGCTGTCCTGTGTGTGTGCCGCCTAGTAGCCAAGCTCGGAGATCATCTCAAAGCTCTTTGTATGCTTTCCCCTCTTAATGTTTCTTTCTCCCTGCCCTCTTCTTCTCTACACACACACACACATCACATCACACTACACACAGATACCACACATAGAAATCACACACATGCATACACCACATTACATACCACACATATACACACGCCCACATACACACACCACACATACATATATACATACACATATCACACACACACACACCACACATACATATCACACACACATACACCACATACATACCACACATATATACACCCACCCTACATACACACACACATGTATTACACACACACTTATCACGCATATACAACTTACATACCACACATACACATCACATACACACCACATATCCACGTACACATACCACACATACATATCACACACACACACACACACACACACACACTTTTGTGCTGGGCCTTGTCCACACTAAGAACCCCGTCTGCCGTTGAGCTGTACCTCCAGCCCAATATACAAACTGACAGCTCTCACCTCTCGCTCCCTGCACTGTGGCCGAGCACATGGCTACATTCGGTGCAGCAGCTCTGTGAGGCAGTGGTCACCCTACCTCCCCCGACACTCACACAGAGTTCGGAGTCACACAATTAACCCAATCTGTATTCAATCTATGCACACTTGGGCCGTTCTTCAGGCTTTTTTGAGTCCTGCTGCTTGCAGTGTTCTCGCATGCCCCGCAAGCGGTAGCTGTCCTGTGTGTGGCTGTGTGAGCCTGGCTGGCCAGCGAGCCCCAGGGGTGCACCCGGCTCTGCCCTCTCTTCTCTGGGATTAGAAGCAGGCATCGGCATGCCTGGATGTTTTAATGTGGGTTCTGGGACTTGAACCCAGGTCCTCCTGCTTACTGGGCAAGCTGCTTGCTGACCGAATTACACCCTAGCTTCTCTACTTGACTTCTCTTTCGAGTCGCTGAAAGAGAAGTAACAAAATCCTAGTAGAGATGTGCAGACAAATTAGTGTTTGGTTCCACCTCAGAAGCTCTGGAGCTGGGCCGCAGCCATCAGTCCTGACTGGGGTCGTCGCTCTCAAGCACCACAGGGTGTGGTGTAGTGGTGCATGGTCACAGCCCTAGCATCAGGAGGTGGAGTCAGGAGGCTCCACAGCTCAATTTCATCCTCAGTTACCCAGCAGCTTTGGGGCCAGTCTGGGACACATGAAACTCTGTCCCTCAAAGAAAAAGAAAACACTGCCTTTTCCTTAGTGCTTCAAGCCTGCTCTTCCAATAGGACACCTTAGTTTATTAATGTCACCATCCCCCAAGCCCCAGTGAGATACCTCGGAGTTAGCCTAAACCCAGCTCCCAAATTCTTCACCTTTAGGCAACTGCTGTTGCTAACTTAGCCTTTTCCGCCCGTCCCTCCCACTAAGCCTGCCTTACACCTGGCTGGTGTGCACCCGAGCCAGCGCTTCCCTCTCACTGGTCTGGGTTTTCCTACCAGTAGCTCTCTTACTTCTGGAAAGTTCTTAAGAGTCTTGTCATCCCATCCCCCTAGTGAAACCTCCTGGTTGGCAGCTTGGAGTCTAAACTCCTGAGCCCAGCAGGCCTGCTGTCTGTGGCTTGGACTTTCTTCCCTAAGGTCTCTCTCCTGGCTGGAGTGTCTGCCTTCCATAGTCCAAAGCCACTCCAGGCACTGTCACTCCTCACTGGGGCTCCTACCCTGGGGGCTCTTTAGCCCAGCCATTGAGATGATGGACACTTCCTCATACCTCGAGCTGAGGTCACCGCTGGCTCCTCTTGTTCTCCGGATAGGACCATAGCTTAGTACCAAGATCCCCAAACTTCACTGAAATCATCTCTTGGCAGCTGATGTTGCTTTTTTACTAATTGTTATATGCAGGATCTGAGATGGGAGGACCATGAGTTCAAGACCAGCCTGGACTATCTAGGAAGATACTGGCTAAACAAAAAGCAAAGAAGTCTGCTGCATGAGTCTTTCCCATGAGCCTCAGAGCGCCTTAAAGGCGAGGGCTTACTAATATTTGTCTACCTTATAAAAATTTAAATACTTGTGGGTTTTTTGTTTGTTTGTGGTTTTTTTTTTCTGAGACAGGGTTTTTCTGGGTAACCTTGGCTGTCCTGGGCTCACTTTGTAGACCAGGCTGGCCTCTAACTCACAGCGAGTCAGCCTGCCTCTGCCTCCCAAGTGCTGGGATTAAAGGTGTGTGCCACCACCGCCCAGCATACTTGTGTGTTTTTAAGTGTGTGTGTGTGTGTGTGTGTGTGTGTATGTGTGTGTTATGTGCCATGGCATGCGGGTAGAGACCAGAGGCAGCTTGTGGCTTTGGTGTTCTCCTTCACCCTGTAGGTTCCAGGACTTGAACTCAAGTCATTAGGCTCGGTGTGGAAGGTGCCTGTGCCCACTGAGCCATCTCACTGGCCTCGCAAATTGGCCTTTCTGCAGAACCCAGTGCCTAGCTTGGAGCAGATTCTTAGTGGTCCTCAAGGACACGCACGGACATGTCGTATGAAGTGCTCTTTTATGAGCAGAGAAGTAGGACCTGCAAGAACGCTTGACTGGAGATGGCCAGTGGTTTTCGCATATGAATGACACTGTCATTGCTGGTTCAGGTCAAAGTGTTTTTAAAATCAGTCTGAACTTTTTTTTTTTTTTAAACTGAAGGAAAAGGATTTGCCAAGAAAATACACTGGCAGATAAGCCCCAACATTGGAGGTTGCTAATGAGATGGCTCTAATTCAGGAAGTGGTAATCTTTTTTATTGTTGTTGTTTTTGTTTTCTGAGACAGGGTTTCTTTGTGTAGTCCTGGCTGTTCTGGACTTGCTTAGTAGACCAGGGTAACCTTGAATTTACAGCGATCCACCTGCTTCTGCCCTCCACCCCCAGTACTGGGATTATAGGCGTGAGCCACTACACCCATTTTAGGAAGTGGTAATCTCTTAGCAACTTGAAATCAGTTCTCACCAGCCACTGGCTGCTTCACTTGCTTGTCCGTTTTAGTGGTCTCATCTGTGTAGTGGCCACTACTCCACAGGACTGTGCTGAGGACTGAGCGAGTGAATTTGTCGGCTGGCACTAGTGAAGATTCCATCAGATAGTCTCCTGCTATTTTCTGGAGATTTAGGGGTCACCCAGCAGGCAGAATACACGGAGAGAGGAAGCCAGACACGTCAGCTGCAGTCTTTATGGCCTCCTGTTACTTAGAGGACAATGTCTCTGGATTTCCAAGTCCTGAGGTCCACTCATGGGCTGACAGGCCAGTGCTCCTCCTCTTGCTTTGAGCCACAGTTCTTGGTCACAGAAGTGACAAGCAGCCAGCGCATCACTGTGTGCAGGAGGCCTCTCACTTCCCACCTCAGTGTCTTTGCCTTCTAATGAAGAGAGGAAAAATTTTAATCTGTTACACCTAGACAGACCATAGTCACCAAGGACATTCTAGAAATAAAATTTGGGGGATTAAAAAAGAAGAAATTGGGAGATGTGGTAAGTGCCTTTAACCCCAGCATTTTGAAGGCAGAGGTGGGTAGATTTTTGTGAGTCTGAAGACAGCAAGGGCCACACAGTGATACCTTGTTCACCCCCACAAAAAAACAAAAACAAACAAAAAACAAAACAAAACAACAACACCAAAAAAAACCCAAACCAAAAATAAAACAAAATAACCCTCCTTCCCCCCCAAAAACCCCCTCCTCCAAAACAAAAACAAAAACAAAAAGTAAAAAAATCCAAAGAACCAAAAACAAACAAACAAAAACAAAAACCAAAAACAAAACCCCAAGAAGAACGTCCACGTTTCTGAAGATGCATTTTTTTTACATTGGAGCTCACAGGGCAGCTAGCCTGGGTCATGTCAGAAGCAGGCAGAAGCAAGAGAGACTCTTCCTCAACAAACTGGAAGGCAGAAAAAACTCGAAAATGCTGTCTTCTGACCTCCACATGCCCGTGTCTGCAGCCACACTTCCCGGAGTACACACCACACATAATGAAAATTAAAAACCAAGGGGAATAAAAATCCATCTGTCCAAATGGATTGAATTAGAAATGATCATAATGAGTGAGCTAACCCAGAAGCAGAGAGACTCAAATGGTATATACTCACTTATAACTGGACACTAGCCCGAGGGGCAGGTCTCATGAAAGTTTTCACTTACCAGGAAAGTGGGAGAGAGGTGAGGACATCCTATTGGGACTCTAGGTGAGAAAAATATAGGAGATAGGGAAATAGATGGATCCAGGGGGTCCTAGAAACCTACAAGAAGAACACTATGATGGAAAGATCTGGACCCAGGGGTTTGGCTCGATCTAAGGCACCAACCAAGGACAATATGTGCACCCAGATCTAGCCAAGGGATGGAACATTCTCCACAGTTAAGCAGAAACTGGGGACTGACTTTCACATGATCACTGGTGCCCCATATTTGGCCATGTCCCCTTGATGGGGAGGCCCGATGGCACTTGGAGGAAGGATAGCTGACTACCAAGAAGAGACTTGATACCCTGGCATCATATTCAGGGGGAGGAGGACCCCCTCAGTCACAGTCATAGGGAAGGGGAATGGGGTGAAAGCGAGGGGGAGGGAGGAATGGGAGGATGCATGGGATGGGATAGCAAATGAGATGTAATATGAATTATTTTATTTTTCAATAAAAATGTGTTTAAATAAAAAAAAAAAACCCAAAAAACCAAAATATATTGTATGAAAAGACTACAATAGAAGTTATAAAAAAAGAAATCCGTCTGTCTCAGCAGGAAAGAAAAGAAAGAGAAGACGACCAGAATCAATTGATCTTACATCAGGAGGCCACGTCCTACATCTTCTTATTCAATTACTAACTGAACATTGCAAGAAAACATCGCCATTCTCACTCTTACAGGAGGATAAGTGGGACTAATGAAGATAAACGACTTGCCAGGGTCACTAGCTCATGAGAGGCAGCAATGACTGAAATCTAAGGCAGCCATCTTGAAGAGCAGCTGCCACCTAGCCACGGCTTGCCGCAGAAGCCTCTAGCCCTTTAGTTTCCACATTCTTCTGCTTGTCTGTCTTCATCTCTTCCCCACTCCCTCCTCCTCCACCCTTTTCCTTCCTACACACTTCTCTTCTTCCCTTTCCGGCTTGGAAATTCCCTAACTACCAGTCAGCAGGATAGCCACAGGGATCCAACAAGGCACAGAGTATACCACTGAGGTGCACACCTGTAACCCCGAGCTCAGGAGGCAGAGCACGGTTGTGGATCTGAGGCCAGCCTGGACCACACATTGAGATCCTGGCTAATGTCTGTCAGCTCCACTTTAAGACACATCTGAACGTGTGTTCATGGAGGGGATGTGGAGGGAGGCACGTAGCTATCTCAAGCTTGCGGGTCGGTCAGTATAAGATAGCCAGATACACAGGTGAGGAAGGCACGGAGGAATTGGATATGACTCTGCTTTAATGCAAAGCCAGCCTGTGTCACGGACGAGACTTCCCTGCCGCATACGATAACTTCAAGTGAGAAACAGGCAACGTGGCATGATGTTTCCCATCAGCTGTGCCAAGAACACGTATCTGATGCTAGAGACACATGCCATTCCCCAGCTGGCCTCTGCCCTTTTCCGCCTTTTTTCCACTTGAGCATTGGCCTTGATGCTTTGGGGGGAAAGGGACTTTCCACCCACAGGGGCTCCGAGAATTGCAATGGTGTGTTGAGAAGTCCTAGTCTGAACTGAACAGTAGTGTGTCTGAGCTCCGGACCAAAGAGGCCAGAGTCATCTTCCCAAAAGACCTTGGGCAAACCAGGTTCTGTCTATACAGTGAAACAGAGCTGTCTATTGTAGAGGGATTTTAATCCAGCAAAGTGGCTACTCTGACTGGAATACAGACACACCCTTAATCCCAGGAGATAGAGGCAAGCACATGTCTGAGTTCAAGGCCAGCCTGGTATAGAGCAAATTTCAGGGGGAAAAAAAGCTTAGGTCCAGGTGTGGTGGTACATGCCTTTAACCCCAGCATGCAGGAGACAGAGAAATGCAGATTTCTAAGTTTCTAGTCAGTTCTGCTGTGGTAGTTTTGTTGAGTCAGTGAGTTGAGAGGCAGTGCAATGGAGTTGAGTTTGTAGCAGTTCTATTTTGTGGAATTCAGAGGCAGTTTTACTGGGACAGTTGTACAGAGACAAGCTAGACAGGGTGAAGACAGGACAAGCCAGAGAGTGAGAAGGAGCCAGAAGATTAAAGTAGATTTGCTAGAGTTAGTTTGAGGCCAACCAGAGCAATTCAGTCTGAAGCTGAGAGAAATCAGATTGAATCAGTCAGCTTGGAGAGGAGTTTTGAACCTGAACAGCTGAGTTGAACCAGCCAGCCAGAGTTCAGAAAGAACTAGAAAAAGTGAGCTTATTTAGCAATCTCAGAGGCTGAAAACGTTCTAGGCCTAGGTTAGATTGTATGGAGGCTAGAAGCGTCCAGGACAAGGCCTAGGTTAGAGACAGAGGCAGTCAGCCTCCAAGACAACAATTGCATCAGGTGAATAAAAGCTACTTTAACAGTCTGTGATAGCTAACATCTGAAATTACACAGATTGGGAGGCTGAGGCAGAGACTTGCCATGAGTTCTAGGTCAGCCTAGGATACATAGTAAATTTCAGGCCAGCCTAAACTACAGAGTAGAAGTCTGTCTCAACCAAACCAAACCAACCAACCAACTAAACAAACAAAACCCCACAAAACTTCCAGTAATCATATTGTAAAAAGTAAAAGGAAACAAACAAAATCAAATTTAAATACTGTAACCTGTGTGATCTTACCCACACTTTCTAGGGTACTGTTTTGGCATGTAGCTGGTATAAAAATTACTGAGGCATGTTGCATTCTGTTGTTATACTGCCTTTTTTTCCGCAACCGACTTTAAAAAATGTTTCTGAAACCCAATGTGAATTTTATGTTTTAAGGGCATCTCTATTGAATTGCCCACATGTTTATACACAGTAGCCACATGGAGGTGGTGGTGACCAGGCTGTGTGTCACACGCCTGTCACAGGAGGTATCTGAGTGAGGCCTAGGAGGGGGCATCCATGCCTACGGCACATTCTAAGGAAGAACATGTGATGACAGAAGACCCACTTTCCCCAGCTCCACACAGTGTTCACAAACCTTCATGCTGGTCACCAATGGGCCACGGAATGCCCTGTCCAGTCCACCCTGAACAGTTCCTTAGACATGCAGGCCCAAGTGTGCTTTGGGGTCTTGGACTCCCTCTTTCTGCCAGGAAGAATGTTGTCCCTACAGATATCTGCATGGCATCTAAATCTAACGATTTGACAGTCTCTTCGGAAAGGGCCCTTATTCATCTGGCTGGCTTTGAAAGGCGTTTTAAGCTGGACATGCTGGTACACACTGGTAACCCCAGAATTCAAGAGGCTGAGGCATGAGAATTGTGAGTGTGAGGGCAGCCTGGCTACAGTGAGCTTAAGGTCATCCTATCTGGGAGAGAGAAGGGAGGTGGGGACTGCAGAGATGGCTCAGCAGGACAGAGCACTTTCTGATCTTTTGGAGACCCTGAGCCGAGGTCCCAGCATTCATGGTGCGTGAGTCATAACCACCTGTAACTGCAGCCCCAAGGAATCCAATGCCCTTTTCAGGCCTCTGAAGACACCCATACACAAGGCACTCACACACATGTACCACTTATGTGTGGGATAGACTCTCACGCATATCCACATAAACAAATATTTAAGAAAGGGCAGGAGACACTGCTTAGTGATTAAGAGCACCTGCTGCGTCTGCAGAGGACCTAGTTTCCACTCCCGCTCACAACCATCTGCACTCTGGTTCCAGTGGGAGCCATTGTCCTCTTCTGGCCCCCGTAGGCATGAGGCAGACACATGGTTTACATATATTCATGCAGCAGAACACGCTTATGCACACAAAACCTTTAATAAAAACCCTATGTAACAAATGTTGAAAGACAAAGAGTGAATATATTGAATGAAGTCATTTTGGCTACCCATCCCATAAGCCCAAAGAGGCGAGCTTTCAGGCATTGGTTTCCATTTCAGAGAGTAATCTAAGAATATGTCATAACTTTTGTGTAAATGTACTTCCTGGCACTTGCTTGTTACCATCTGGTGCCCTGTTCTGTAGGCCAGAGATGCATAGCTAGAATTCCTAAGGAAACTCATTGTATGATGTGGAAATATGTAATAGAAATACTGTGGCCAGACAGTGGAAGCATACAGTGTATCTAGTGCTTGTAAACTAGTTTTTAGGTTTGTTCTGGAATGTTCTACACGCACAGAGCCCATAACAGATGTGGTATAAAATTCCAATGACGACTCCCAGTGCAGTTGATTTTCTTATGGTTCTGTGTAAAACATACCTGCTTTAGGACATGAAACTGGGGAGAGTCTGGAATCCCACGGGCTAAGGGCCAGTGAGGAGGCCATAGAAATGGAAGTTCAGGGTGAATTTGAAAACAGGCGCGGAAGCCGGGCGTGGTGGCGCACGCCTTTAATCCCAGCACTCGGGAGGCAGAGGCAGGTGGATCGCTGTGAGTTTGAGGCCAGCCTGGTCTACAAAGTGAGTCCAGGACAGCCAAGGCTATACAGAGAGACCCTGTCTCGAAAAACCAAAAAAAAAAAAAAAAAAAAAAAAAAAAAAAAAAAAGAAAGAAAAAAAAGAAAAAGAAAACGCGCGTGGGTGTTGTTGAACACAGGGTGGTGTCAAAGTGTCACTGAGGCAGTTGCTCCATGGTTATCCAGCTGAACTCACTGTCTTGGGATCAGGGTTATGGGATATAATCCTCGTTGCTGCTTCTCTGATTATTCACCAAGAGCTCTAAACCAAGAGGAGACTGGAGTGGGAAGCTGAGTGTGTACGCGTGTGTGCAAGTGTGTGTTTGGATCTGTATATGTATGTCTGTCTGTTGTATGTATCTGTGTGTGTATCTGTGTGTGTATCTGTGCGTGTCTCTTTATCTCTGTGTGTCTCTTGTGTGTTCTCTGTCTGTCTGTCTCTGTCCGTCTGTCTCTGTCTCTTTCTCCTCTGCCCCCTGAGTGCTGGAATTACAAGTGTGAGCCACTGTGTGTTAATCCGAGCAGGGGAGAATAAGACCAGTACCACATTTTTGAGCCAAATTTGAAGCAGGCTTTATTAAATACTAGCCAAGACAACGAACCCTGGCTAGGCCCATACACAGGATTCCTGGAATATGGCAGCAAATTACATTAGATAAGGGTTTATAAGGCAAACCCCATGAGGCTCCGTACTTCCTGCCTTCATCCAATCAGGGGCAAGCATAATTCCTGATATACACCCTGCCTACCTACCTCCTACCTACGTGGGACCAAGCACATCCTGTGCAGTTGAGGAAACTAAACTTGTTTAAGGAAGTGAAAACACGTGCCTTGTTATCTTCTATGAACAACAGCCCCAGCATTCCAGGATGCCTTCTGTGCTTGGACAACTGG
Source organism: Acomys minous (assembly GCF_964271855.1). NCBI lineage: Eukaryota > Metazoa > Chordata > Mammalia > Rodentia > Muridae > Acomys > Acomys minous. The sequence continues at coordinate 72,442,506 of NC_140486.1, read as the reverse complement.
GGCTTGTAGGTTAAAGGTATATATATATATATTTAAACACAGTAACTTAAATTTAAAACACACCTGCCTGGTTTAATGTTATCCTTTTGGATGGTGAGGTTTTTTTTTTTTTTTTTTTTTGCTTTGGTTTGGGTTTTTGAGACAGGGTTTCTTAGAGTTTTTCTGTGTAAGAGTCTTGGCTGTCCTGATACTCACTCTGTAGACCAGGCTGGCCTCGAACTCACAATAATCTGCCTGCTTCTGCCTCCTGAGTGCTGGTATTAAAGGCATGCGCCACCCCCCCTCCCCCACTGGATGGTGAGTTCTTGTTCTGCTTTTGTTTTTGTTTTTAGAATGATTTTATTTTTTTCAAGACAGGGTTTCTCTGTGTACTCCTGGCTGTCCTGAACTTGCTTTGTAGACTAGGCTGGCCTTGAACTCACAGTAATCCGCCTGCCTCTGCCTCCCAAGTGCTGGGTTTTAGTGAATTATTATATTTTGTGTGTATGATTGTTTTGCCTGCCTGCATGTACCACGTACCACTAGAGGTCAAAAGAGGACACCAGATGCCCTGAACCTGGAATTGCTGATGGTTGAACTACTGTGTGGTTCCTGCGCTCTCTGTAAGAACAGCAAGTGCTTTCATCGGCTGAGCTACTCTCCTAGTCCTGTGGTGGTGAATTCTTAAGTCTGTGCTCAGGTCCAGGCCACACATCAGCCTCAGTGCTATGGAAAACACCTCTCATGCTCAGCAAACGGGGTTTTCATACTTATGTACAGATGCCACATAAACTCGGTTCCCTGGCTGTCCAGACACTCCCTTTTCACATACTGAGTGCTGGTTGTTGCTGGTGGAAAGATCTGCTAATAAATGGCTATGAAGTGCTCTGCTCGTCAAAATAAGTGACAAATCACTGTGTGAGAGGCCAAGCTGTGGGGAGGATTGATAAGGTGGCTCTGCAGCTGGCCCTCAAGCTTTTCTGATGCCTAACCAGGGCAGGTACCCTGTGATACGTGTTGTGCACGTGTCCCCAGCACTGCATATCCCTTCTCTGTACCTTAGATGTTGAGCATCACAAAGAGGCTTCTGCGACCCCATCTCTCATCCCTTAGTTGATTGCAGAATGGGGTGACCCAGGCTGCTTTTGCTCTGTTCTGTTTTGATTGTTTTTTTTTTTATGCTGCCGATCAAAACCTCCCCACACTTAGGCAAGCACTTGGCCACTGAGCTACACTCTCTGCTTGTTCTGCTGGCTGCACTGGTTTCACTAGCTTTTTGGATAAGCACAATGCAGTTTGTATGTGGGTAGTTGGAAACTTTAAATGTTGAGAAACATTCCTAGCTTGGTGAGGGAGGTGACTTGTGGGCAAGCACACAAGTGTAAGGACACCTGAGTCTAGTCTCAGGAGCCAGCACCATGGGGGCAGACACAGCTGGATCTCTATGAATTCAAGGCCAGCCTGCTCTGGATAGCAAGTTTCAAGATAGCCAAGGTTACAGAGTGGTACCCTCCTTTCTCAAGTCTCTCCTCCCAGAGGAGAGAACTGACTTTCCAAAGCTGTCCTCCTAACTCCTACTCACACACACAGACACAGACACACACACACACACACAGACACACACAGACACAGACACAGACACACACACACACATACACTCTCTCTCACACACGTACGTATACTCACACACACTCATTTACTCACATACACACTTTCACACCCGTGTTTTCACATACCCACCCTCAAGTACTTACACACTCACACACACTCATTTACTCACATACACACTCTCACACCCACACTCTCACATACTCACTCACAAACAGAATACTTGAGATGGGCTGGTGGCACAATCCTGTAATCCCAGCACTTGGGGGCTGGAGGCAGGAAGATCAGGGGTTCTAGGTCAGCCTCAGCTATATAGTAAATTCAAAGGGATCCCAGGGGGATCTTGTCTTTAAAAACCCATAACCACCACCACCATCACAACAAGTAGTCCTCACACAAACAAATCCAGATGCCTGTGTCCTCGTGCTCACGGCAGACTTTTTTTGATAGCCGATAGAAGAAAGCAATGTAAATGTCCACAGGCAGATAAACAAAAATGAAAGTTTATGGTCACTAGGAGACTGCTTAGCCTTGAAGGGGATGGGACCTCATGGAGAATGGGTGACTCTCAACAGTTTCCGCTGAGTGAACCGGATGCAGATGGTAGCTGCTGGGTGATCTTCTGTAAGACAGCTGGCTTGCTCCAACAGGGACAGAAGGTAAGACAGTGTTCCCAGGAGCTGGCGGGGGGGGGGGGGGGGGGGTGGGGTGGGGGGTGGGGGGTGGGGGGGGAGGGGGGGAGAGACAGGGGCCGGCTGTGAGAGCTGGGGGGGGGGGAGGGAGACAGGGGCGGGGCTGTGAGAGCTGGGGGGGGGGGGAGACAGGGCGGGGCTGTGACAGCTGCGGGGGAGACAGGGACGGGGCTGTGAGAGCTGGGGGGGGGGAGACAGGGCAGGGCTGTGAGAGCTGGGGGGAGACAGGGGCGGGGCTGGGAGAGCTTCAGCTGGGGAGGGTGCGGATGCTGCAGAGAAGTGTGGTGGAGACGGCTGCGCACATTGTGAATGCACGAGGTGCCGCGGAAAGTACAGTCAGTGTGATTAAAAAGACAGTTTGCTGCGCATTTTACCTATGTAACAAACGCACACGTTTATGATCCTGCTGCACTAGAGAAAGCACTTTCTTTTATGATTTCCAAAAGCATCAAGACCTCCTCATCATCAGAATGACTTCACTCTCCCTTCACCTTTAGATTGATACCAAACGTTCTGGGCTTTGGCCGAGTGCACAGGAACGGAGTGGGTACAGATTCATTTCAATCCCCCTGGCTTGTGGCTGGAGAAGACAGGCTGATGGCAAGAGCTGGTGAACAGGGTGGACTAGGAGCGGGGCCCTTGGCATTGGCACAGAGAGACTCGTAATGTCAAAAGAAACAAAAATTAATGCGACTGAGCAGTTTTGGGTTTTGTTTTGTCTTGACAGGGTCTCATGTAGCTCGAGGTGGCGGTGGCACCTCAGACTCAGCGCATGGCTGAGGATGACCCTGGACTCCTGCCTCCACCTCCCAAGTGCAGGGATCTCAGGCATGTGCTACCACGCCCACTGTGACACAGGCACTGGGGAAAGGAAAGCTGCCCTTCTCTCACATTTGGGTGGAGGACACTTCCTGGGTAGTCCTGGGTGTCACTGCAGAGGAGTGGACTCTCTCAGGAGTTTCCTATCTGTGTCATTTGAATTTAAATGTATTTTCTTTAAGCCCACAGCCTTTCATTTCCTAAGTATGAATAGGAAAATTTGCACCTGCATTTGTTGTTCTTCCCGCGTGACTCAGAAATCTCTAGAAAGTCAGTGTTTCCCAATGGCAGGGGCCAGAGTTCTCTCTCTGGTTGCCAAGTCATTTGGGTAGAAATCTGGACCTGTTGTCTCACCAGAAGCGATGCTACACAGATCTGGGGGCCGAGGGCTGCTGGCAGCATCTGTGGAAAGCTCAGGGAAGCACCTGGCACAGGCCCCAGGATGGGCTGCTTCTGGGGATAAGGGACCAGAGTGGGGAAGACCCAGAAGGCCTGGGCCGCCTCCAGCCTGCCCGGCCACTGGGCTCTCGATGGCTGACAAGGCTCAGCAGGAGAGCTGTTGGCTGCACTCCCCCCTCTTCCAAGCCAACCTCCGCTGAAGGCTGAATCCAGCTAATCCCGCTTCCTGGCACTTGAACATGAATTTGTTTAGAAATGTTTCTTGAGCAACCAATGTGGTGGCTCTTACACGTGGCTTCAACACTTGGGAGGCTGAAGTAGGAAGGTTGCCATAAGTTCTAGACCAGCCTGGGCTTCATAGCCAGGTTCAGACCAGCCAGAGCTACAACAACGCTCTCAAAAATGAATGAACCAATGAATAATTAAATACAAAATAAAGTTGATTGGTATTACTTCCTGAAAGAGAAATGTATAGACCTTATGGCTGAGCCACTCAACTCAGAGCAGTCTAAACATACACGTGTATAAGTAGATTTACACATATACATCCATATGAACACATACAACACAACACTGACGTTGCCAGTGACCAGTCTACAAACAGGTGGAACCATTCTCTAGGCTATTTGATAGTAACTGCAAAAAATAAAGTGCTTCTTTTCTTTTTTAAAAATACATACATATTTGTGCACATATAAACCGTATGAATGTTTTTCTTGAGATAAGTCTTCCCTATGTAGCCCGGAGTTTTCACAAGAGCAAGAGCTGGACACAGCAACAGAGTGGGATGAATAAACGCTACACGAGAAAGCCAGCTTAGGCTGGTGAGATGGCCCAGCAGGCAAAGGTTCTTGCTACCATGATCTCAACTCAATCTCCAGAGCCTGTGTAAAGGCGGAAGGAGAGAACTGACTCTACAGTCTCGTCCTCTGACCTCCACACAGTGCCCAAGCACACGCACATGCCCCAACATTACACAGGCACACAACCGCAAACTTAAAAAAATGAATTTATAATAATGTTAATACATTTTAGCATATATGAAGTAAAGAAATAAGGCTTGAGAGCCAGTGTGGTGGCGCACACCTTTAATCCCAGCACTCAGGAGGCAGAGACAGGCGGATCGCTGTGAGTTCGAGGCCAGCCTGCTCTACAAACTGAGTCTAGGACAGTGAGGGCTACATAGAGAAAACCTTTCTCCAAAACCAAAAACCAAAAACCAAAAAAAAGAAAAAAAAAAAGAAAAAGAAAAAAAAGAAAAAGAAAAAGAAAAAAAGAGAAAGAAAAGAAAAAAGAAACAAGGCTTAACATATAATACTTTTGATGGGACCTGACCCTAGGAACCCCAGAGACCCCAACTCCCCACCCCCAATGACCCCAGTTGCTTGACTAGACCAACTCCATGACAGGCTTCAGGTGTTCACTCTGCCTAACTAGGCCAAGTTTCTAACAATTCCTGAAAAAAAAAAACCACACACACACACACACACACACACACACACACAAATTACGGATATCTCATGGCCAGCTCATGGGCAGCTCATCAGCTTATAGAACAAAATGACTAGATACCATGTTTGTGTTACTTTATGGCCTTGGTAAAGAACACAATTGGCCCCATCCAATCAAATTAAAGGCCAGCTCCTGAGTAAGAGCCAAAACCTCAGTGACTCAAAAGTCCCCAATAACCAAACAAACCGCCAGTCCTGAATCCCCTTGTACGCCCTGACTCGATTCTGCCATCGCAGGTCCTTACAGCTGTTTATGAGTTGAGCCTGTGTGCTCGTTTTGGGGTTGCCCTCCAGAGGAGCGAGGTGATCCTAGAGTGCTAGAATTAACACACGCTGTTTTTGCACAACGCCTTGGAGTCTTTCTTCAGCAGATCACCTGAACCTTAACATTTTTTGTTTGTTTTGTTTTGTTTTGTTTTTTGAGACAAGGTTTCTCTGTGTAGCCTTTGTTGTCCTAGACTCGCTTTGTAGACCAGGCTGGCCTCGAACTCACAGAAATCTGCCTGCCTCTGCCTCCTGAGTGCTGGGATTAAAGGCATGTGCCACCACCATGCCTGGCTCATGATATCTTTTTTTAAAATGAAAAACATTGAGAGGAACCCAGAAAAAAATTGAAGGGAAATGGAGGTTATGATTAAAATGTTGTACTTGTGAATGTAATTTTTACATGCTAAATAAAAAGTCTAATATTACAAAATTTTAAACTAGCCGGGTGTTTAAAAGCCTTTAATCCCAGCATTCAAAGAAGCAGAGGCAGGTAGATCTCTGTGAGTTCGAGGACAACCTGGTCTACAAAGAGAACACAGGACAGCCAAGGCTACACAGAGAAACACTATATGAAAAAACAAAACAAAACTAAATTAAACTAAAATAAAACTATATACTCAAGAATACATACAGGAGGTTGTTGAAATGGGTCAGAGGTAAAGAGTACTGGCTGCTCTTTCAGGGGCCTGAGTTAAGTTTCCAGCACCCATATGTCAGCTCATGGCTGCCTCTAACTCCAGTTTCAAGGCACCTGACACCCTCTTCTGGCTTCTGCAGGCCTCAGAGCACAGGTGGCATACATTTATACATACACATAAATGAAATAGAGTATTTTAGATAGAATACATTATCAATTTAATACATCTATTAATAAGATGAAGACTTGGAAGGAATAGCCTGGTGGTAGAACTGTGCCAAGCATGCGTTAAGGTTCAGTCCCCAGAATCAATCAAAACCAAATCCAATTCCAACCAACAAAAGCAAAATAAAGTTGGGACAAGATGAACAAGCAACGGGGAAGTTGGGCGTGGGTCAGATGGTGGCATATGTTCCTGGAAACAATATCGTTCCTATGTTTGATTTTAATTTGAATGAATAGTTTGGGGAGTCTTACATAAAAAGGGGGGCCTTGGTGTGGTGATGCATGTAACTCCTGAATCGAGGAGGCGGAAGCAGGCTTACCTCTGTGAGTTTGAGGCCAGCCTAGTCTACACAGTGAGCATCAGGTAAGCCGGGGTACAGGAAGCAATGAGGAAAGCATGCCGTGAACAGGGTTATGGTTCTTTCCTGGTTATAGGGTTACTTTGTCTTACTCCCTCAAGCCAACCCAGCAAGGATGGCATAGGGATCATCAGAAAGGCATTCCCCTCACAGCATTGGCTCTTGTCTACCTGAGGACGTCTACACCCCTCCTGCAGATGATCCCAGGAACAACACCACATAGGATTTACTCCTCTGGAATGTGCATTTTTAGAATGGGGTGAGCTACTTTTCCATGTCTCTTCCTGTAGACTTAGTCTACTCCCTTTGATGGCCATAAAGACGTAGCTGCACCACTATTTATTTGACAGCTTTTAATGATACACATTTAAATGGTTTTTGGATTTTGCTTTTATAAAAATGTTACAGTGCAATAAAATGCCAGGAATGTTCTCTCTCTCTCTCTCTCTCTCTCTCTCTCTCTCTCTCTCTCTCTCTCTCTCTCTTCCCACACACACACATCCTCTCTTGAGACAGGGTCTCTCTGTGTAGCTTTGGCTGTCTTGGACTCGCTTTGTAGACCAGGCTGGCCTCGAACTCACAGAGATCTGCCTACCTCTGCCTCCCACCAGGAATATTCTCTCCTGGAGTAAGTATGTTGGTGCAGAGCATTCTAGAAGGATTGCTGAGCACAAGAACTACCTATCTACAGCTAGGCATGGGGTTCATACCTTTAACCCCAGAATCTAAGAGATGAAGGCAAGAAGAACAGAAATTCAAGGTTGGTTATGAGTTCGAGACCTGCCTGGCAGAAAGAAAAACAAACCAGAAGCTGGGTGTGGTGGTGCACACCTTTAAACCCAGCACTTGGGAGGCAGAGGCAGGCAGATGGAGGTAAGTTTGAGGCTAGCCCGGTGTACAAAGTGACTCTAGGATAGCAAAGACTACACAGAGAAATGCTTCCCTGACTCAAAGAAGAGAGAGAGTGAGAGTGAGAGAGAGAGAGAGAGAGAGAGAGAGAGAGAGAGAGAGAGAGAGAGAGAGAGAAACCAAGCGAGGATTTATGACTTACAGTTATTGCCATACCAGACTGCCTTAAAAATATGTGTTTGTAGGCCTGTTGTCAGCATTTCAAAGTGTCTCCTTGGCAACATCAGGAAACCATCTTTGTGTGGCTTCCTTTGCTTTCCCCGGCTTGTTACACATGAGGGATGGTTCTTGGACCAAACACCAGAAGAGAAGCAACAGTCACCTCCTGACCTTTAACAGTCCTGGTTGAAAGGGACAGAGGTCTGGTGCTTTTGCTTGTGCACCAGCAAGGCCCCTTTGTGTACCCCCCACCCTACTTCCACCCCTCCCCCACCCCGTCAGTGAATTGCTGAGCCTGCTCCACCTGCCATTATTGCTGGGAATACCCTCGGGTACACTGTTTAGGATTTCTGAAAAGTCCTTCAGGATAAAGGTGCAAACCTCCAGAAATCCAAACTTGAAGGTATGGCTGACAATAATGGTAATGGGCCATGACAAACTGTAATGCCTCAGTGTCAACAAGAGCCTTGTTCAGCACATAGGTGTTTCTCCTTTTGGATTCAGGTTTCCCAAGGTTTGGTTTCCAGCTCAGTTTTCCACGTAGCCTTCTCATGCAGGTCTTCAGCCAGAAGGCAGGCCAAGAAGAGAAAGTCCTACTCCCCTGCCTCCAGTCAAGGGCATCAAGGCACTGTGTCTGCGCAGCCTAGTATGATTGGGGTAGTACTGAGTGAGATTTGGAGTTCAAGATGAAGGCTTAGCAGGGCAGAGTGCTTTTGTGGCCAATCGGGAGTCAGGTCCCTGAAAAACACTTGGTGGAAGGAGAAAACTGACTCCCACAAATTGCCCTTTGACCTCCATACACAGTTCCGTGCCATGTGCACCTCCACCCCTGAAAAGAAATAAACATAATTTAAAAGTAAAAACAAAAGGAGAGAGCCGGGTGTGGTGGTGCACGCCTTTAATCCCAGCACTCGGGAGGCAGAGGGAGATGGATCGCTGTGAGTTCGAGGCCAGCCTGGACTAAAAAATGAGTCCAGGACAGTCAAGGCTACACAGTGAAACCCTGTCTCGAAAAGCCAAAAACAAACAAACAAACAAAAAAAAGGAGGCATGGCGTTTGTTCAGTAGAGGAGGGTTGATCCGCATGCACACCGTGATGGTTTGAGCAACTCTGAAATCCACAGTGATGTGAATCACAATGAGGAATCGTTGGGCTGTGGCCCAGGGGCAGAGGCAGGGGAATTGCTGGAAGCTTAAGGCCAGCCTGAGCCCTCGGAGACTGTCTCAGCAACACAAAAGTCAAAGACAAAAACAGATAAGACCGTTAGCATCTTTGTTTGTTTGTTTTTCGAGACAGGGTTTCTCTGTGTAGCCCTGGCTGTCCTAATCTCGCTTTGTAGACCAGGCTGGCCTCAAACTCACAGTGATCCACCTACCTCTGCCTCCTTCGTGGGCCACCATGCCTGGCTGATTGTTAGCATTTTAAACAAACACCACACAAAAACATACTGAACAAAGCTGCTTCGTTGCAGGGCACTCTCTCTCGATTCGTTTCTTACTGTGCTGATCCACACTGGTGCTTTGGTGGTGCTTAGAGCCTTTCAAAACGACCTCTTCCTGAAATTTACCAGCTCTGTGTAGCTGGTTACTTCACAATACCTCCACTTTCTCAGCTGAAAAACAAACCAACAAACCAACAAACCAAAAAACCCGAAGAGTTAATAATTCTATGGCTGTTGAGAGGATTAAAGAGAGTCTGGTTATAAAAAGAGAAAAGCAACCAGAGCCAGACTCTGCTTTTAGCAGAGGCTGAATGAGAAGAGAAACAGGTAAAATTCACTTAAATGTCATGTTTTCTTTAGCCCCCTTCATCTAAGCTATTAACCACTCAATGCTCGGTCACAGGGACGTTTTTATTAGGGCACCAGCTCGAGTTCTTCCCTTCATGGGGATCTCAAAACTGTCCTTGACTCCTTGGGGCACATCGCCAGCTGACCAGTACCTTATGCCTGCTTGGATGGCAGCACAAGGCTGACAAACGCCAGCTTACAATGCTATATACTTTTGTATGAATTGTCACCCTTCTCCTAGCTCAGCCCTCAAGCTCCGGCCAGTCCGCTTCTTCTTTTCCCGGGGAAGCCTCTTTGGTCCCACCTCCGTTCCTTGCATCTCCAAAGTCTGTGGTCAGTGTAGGTATTTCTTGCATCTTTCTAGAGTTTAAGGTCCTAGAGGGTTTTAGTCCATTTTTGGTTCCTCATAGCCTTGGGGCACTGCTCAACACCTGTCATCTAAAGGAGAGAGAGAGGCAAAATTGTGCATGCTTAAAAGTCTGTTGCTGACAAGGACAACGAGAAGCAAAGTTCCTTCTTTGTATTGTGTTATTTAATTGTCATACAGTGACTGAAAGAGCCCACTTCCTTCTCAGGCAGCCTCGCAAGGCCATTTTTCTCACCTGGACCAGGCAACAGTCACGAGGAAATCACGTGTCTGCATTGAACAACTGGCCTGACGAGAGATCTCCAAGTGTAAGTGGGGACACCCGGGTACCTGAATTCCTGTTTGTTTGTTTGTTTGTTGCAGGGTTTCTCTGTGTAGCAGCCTTAGCTGTCCTGGACTCACTTTGTAGACCATGCTGGCCTTGAATTCACAGCTATCTGCCTGCCTCTGCCTCCCAAGTGTTGGGATTAAAGGCCTCTGCCACCCATGCCCAGCTTAGGAACCTGAATTCTATTGCTGTGATACCTTAGGTGGTTTTTTTTTTGTTGTTGTTGTTATTTAAATTTTTAAAAAGTGTTTGTATTATTTTTCAATTTTTTGAAATTATCATATAATAACATCATTTGCCCCCTTTTCCTTTCCTCTCTCCAAACCTTCCATGCAACCCCTACCTTTTGCTCTCTCTCAAGCTCATGGCCTCGCACAAGCTTTGGAGGAATGGAAAGAGGAGCCCTCTCATCCTCCATTATTTTATGGATCTGAGCTGAGAAAGGAAGGTCTGGGAAATAGGGTGTCAGCAGAGCCAGCCAGGAGACAAGTGGTTGACTACATCCCATTGATCTGTGGCAGCCACCTTTCAGGGGGAGGTTGAGGTGGAGTGTGCTGGCACTGAAGGGGGCAGCTTCAGGGGAGTGGCTGGAGGGTGGAGGAAGGACCCCTGTTTGCTCCTTTTTAGCTCAGATGCTCATAACATTCCTATTCCTCCAGCCCTCTGCCTCTGGCGGTGGAGCGGAGTTTCGGGGGGGTGGGGGGGGGTACCGAGGCTCCAGCCTGTCCCCGAGAGCTCACTTTTCACCTTTTGTCAGAGCAGTGTGAGTTTGGCCGACCTCACCCTCCTGCAGCCCCGTCTCTTGGAACATTCAGGCACAGAGAGTGGCTGCTGCTGTGTTTGATGTGTCTTCACTCTAACACAAAGCACACCAGGCTGGTTAATGATCATGAACTGTCATGGCAGCCACTCTGCAAAGGTGACAGTGATGAATGGGCCTGCAGCTCGCAGGGAGGCAGCGGTTACACCAGCAGAAGGTTTATTTAAGCCAAGGCTGAAAATAGGGGCCTTGGGAGTCACTGACAAGTGGAACCTTAATAGGATAGAGGGGGAGAGCCCTCTTTTGGCACGGCCCTCTGCAGGGACACGTCTCATGCGCCTCCTGTCTACCGAAGAAAAGCATTTCTGGAAGACTCGGAGCTACTTCACATCTGCTCGGAGGCAGGAAAAGAGCCTATGCCTGGAACCAACCTCATCGTCTTGATTTGGACCCATTTATTTAGACGTTCATGTTTGCTTCGGCCTGTTGGCCATTTGAAAAAAGCATTTCATAAGAAAGTGTGTAGGGGTTAGGGTCTGAGTGAGAATGAATTCAAGTTTCTGTACAGGGCTGATCTCTTCTGGGCGGCCGCTGAGACTGACTAGAAGTATGAGGCAGTTTCTTAAGAGATTGCGTCAGAAAAGGTAAGATCAACTTAGAGAGCTCTGGTCAGTCTGTGGCAGGCTCATTTCACTTAGCACACTCTCCTGCAGTTCCATAACTAACATGACACTGTTGTCACTTGCGAACTGCCTGCGGCGCTATTAGACAAACCACTATGCACTGTGATTTACCCTTCAGTTAGAAGCTGAAATGTCCCCTTTGCCTCACTGGTCACTGGCTTGCCAGCATTAAAAGTGGGAAGTGGCTTGACCACAGGCCCCTCTTTCGTATGGAGATGTCAAATTCAAATTGACAGGGAACCTTTAATCTCTGAGGACCCTGGCAGAGAGGTGCTCTATGGGGTCCACTGATAATCCTGTGAGGTGACAGCTAATGCCTGCTGGAGATGTCTGGTTGGCTCCCCGCTTACTAAATTCAGCACCCAGGGCCCCAGATCACTGCTGGACAGCATAAACATCAGGTTTTGGTAAATAAACTGAGGCTATCGTGTAGCCATCCAGCATGCACTTAAGCAGAGACTGACAGCTCACTCCTGAGGACTTAGGGGCCAGGGCTGCAGCTTTTGGGTACAGAGGCTCTGAGGATCCAAGATAAACAAACCTGCCGGTGAGAGTGACCAGAGTGTTGGGTCAGCCCGGGGGTCACTTATAGGTCATCCTGCTGGGAGCTCGGGCTCTGCTTTGTGTTTATTCTGGAGAGGAAAGCAGCAGGGCCTCGCAGAGAGGGTCCGACCCTTGATGGGAAAGCGGCCCTGGCCTGCCCAGCAGAGCCTTTGGGTGGATCTGCACCAACTTCATGCGCAGTGCTCCAGTCTAGCTCGAGTCCAGGGTAGACTCTGGGTGGATCTGCGTGTGCAGTAGTCCAGTCCAGGGGAGGGCGTAGCTGCAGCCTGTGCTTTGTGTAGGAGTCAACGAGCCAATTACTTTGGAAATACAGATTATGGGATGTATGGGCCAGCTCCTGTGGGCTGCAGAATCAGGGAAAGGATTTCCAAGGCTGAAGCACTGGTACAACAGTGAACAGAATGGGAAACGTGCCCTGGCTTAGCGTTCTTCTTTACCATTGGTTTCCAGAATTTTCTTTGGATTATGTTCCTTCTTGACTAAGGGCCTTTGGCGACTCATACAAAGCCCCATACACTTGGTTTAAGGTGGCAGAGAGGTGAAGGTGGGGCTGTGTGTTCTGACTCCCCTTTCTTGCTCTTCTTCTCTTTCAGAGGATGCCTCCCTCACTTATCTCCCCATCAGAGGAAGAGCTGAGGAGCTTGGTGACGCACCCACGCAGAAGGGAGAGTCAGGTCAATCTCTGACCTGGAGGCCAGCCTGGGCTACATAATGAGACCTTGCCAACCTCCTCCCACCCCCAAATAAGGAAAAGTCAATGGTCTTTGTTGTTGTTGTTTTTTTTGTTGTTGTTGTTTTTTTGTTTTTTTGGTTTTTCGAGACAGGGTTTCTCTGTGTAGCCTTGGCTGTCCTGGACTCACTTTGTAGACCAGGCTGGCCTTGAACTCACAGCGATCTGCCTGCCTCTGCCTCCCGAGTGCTGGGATAAAAGGCGTGCGCCACCATGCCTGGCTTGTTGTTCTTTTAAGTCTGCAAATGAAAAAGAGTTTTTCATCCAATGTTCAATTGCTTTCTCTGAAAAAACAGCCTTACTAAATAGATTTATAAGGTCCATTCAACCAGACTGGGCACATTCAGGAATAGTGTAGATTGCTTTTCTAAAAATGGTTTTTAAAATTTTTTATTTGTACAGTGTATGCAGTAAACCTAGACCCCCTGGTCAGATCTAGCCAATGGACAGCTCATTCTCCACGGTTGTGTGGAGAGTGGGGACTGCCTCTGACATGAACTCTGGTGCCCCCCGATTTTATCACTTCTCTTTGGTGAGGAGGCCTGGTGGCACTCAGAGGAAGGGAAAGCTGGCTATAGGATGAGACCTGATAGGCTGTGGTCATATGGAGGTGGGGGAGGAGGTCCCCTCTGTCAGAGGTTTAGGGGAGAGGAATAGGGTGAAAAAGGGAGGGAGGATAGGAAGATACAAGTGAAGGGATAACAATCGGGATGAAATCTGAATAAACTATATTTTAATGTATTTGTATTTGTGCCACCTGTATATGGGTGGCCATGAAAGCTGGAAGGTGGCACTGGGTTCCCAGAAGCTGGAGTTACAGGTTGTGTGGTAAGCAGTCCGACTGGGGTGCTGGGAACCAAACTCAGGCCCTCTGGAAGAACAGTATGTGGTCGTAATTACCATGCCATCTCTCCAGCCCCACTGTGTAAATCACCTTTCAGTAAACTCAATTTAAAAAATATATGCTACATTAATGATGCATTTAAAGATATATGCAAAGTTGTATTTAATGAAATGGGAATTGTGACAAATCCTGTAGTGTACAAGTCCAGCAGGCCACGAAGAAAGTTTAGACTTTGAGGCTATGTCCCTGTGCAAGACTGTCATTTAAAAAAAAAATGCATCTAGCTGGGTGTGGTTGTGCACACCTTTAGTCCCAGCACTCGGGAGGCAGAGGCAGGTGGATCTCTGTGAGTTCGAGGCCAGTCTGATCTATAAAAAGAGTTCCAGGACAACCAGGGCTATTATACAGTGAAACTCTGTCTCAAACAAACAAAACCAAAACCAAAATGCATCTAGCAACATCTGTGAGATACAGCTAAAATATGATTAAAAGAAAATAAATCGTCCCAGTGTGTATAGTCACAAAGTAGCAGGTGAGTTTTTGGCCATTTAGAAACTAAATGTAAGGAGGAAGACTGCAGCAGCAAGATGGCTCTGTAAAGGTGCTTGCCTCAGAAACCTGGCGACCAGACTCTGCTCCCCCAAACCTGCATAAAGGCCAAGGAGAGGCTGGCTAGGCAGGTGGATCACTGTGAGTTCAAGGCCAGCCTGGTCTACAAAGTGAGTCCAGGACAGGCAAGGCTACACAGAGAGACCCTGTTTCAAAAGACCAAAATAAACAAAACAAAACAAAACAAAACAAAAAACCCAAAACCAAAATGGCTAAAGCCATTCTGAAGATCATAAGCAAAGCGGAAGGCTCCAGGACCTGTGCTGCTGGCAGGCTCACAGGTCCTCAGAGGACACAGCCACAGACCTGCACATGCGGCCACTGCTGGGGTATGTTCAGAAACAGCAGCTCACTGGAGGAAACACCTTTTATAATGGGTGCTCGAGAACTTAGACATCCACAGGCAAACAACCAGCTCTGACATCTTCCCTAAAATTTAATTCAAATATTAGCTAGACTCAATATATAAATATTTTATGAAAAGAAAACCATGAGAAAAACCTTTGGGATCTTGAAGTAGACAAGGATTTTATAGTTTTGACAACAGAAGCAGGATCTATTGAAGGAAAAAATAAGAAGTTTGAAGACAGGCATGATGCTACATCCATGATCATTCACTTGGGAGGATGCTGAAGAAAGAGCTTGAGTTTACGGAAGGCTAGCTTAGGGTACAGAGTAAAAGTCTATTAAAAAAAAAAGACTTGGACATGGTGGTGCATACCTGGGTTTCTGGTATACTTGGGAGGAGGGGAGTGGTTTAGGAACTCAAGACCAGCTTGGGCTACATTATGAGTTCAAGATGAGCCTATGTTATATGACTCCTTGTATTAAAAAAAAATGAAGTCAGGCATGTTTACTCACACCTTTAAATCCCAGCACTGGGGGATCAGAGGCAGGAAGAGCTCAGTGAGTTCGAGACAAGCCTGGTCAACATAGTGAGTACCAGGCCAGCCAGAGCTACATAGTGAGACCCTGTCTCAAAAGCAGCAGATAGATAGATAGATGATAGATAAGTTGATAACTATACAAAATTAGAATTAAAACTTTTACTTTATGGAAGACCAGTAAAGAAGATAGAAGGCAAGCTGAATACAGAGACAACATACTCGCAAACTGTATATGAAGAAGGAGTACTAGACTGTATACAGAACTTTCAAGGGAACAGAGAAACAGCGAGCACAGTGGTGAAGAATACTGACAAAGAGCCGGGTGTGGTGGCGCAGGCCTTTAATCCCAGCACTTGGGAGGCAGAGGCAGGCGGATCGCTGTGAGTTCATGGCCAGCCTGGTCTACAGAGTGAGTCTAGGACAGCCAAGGATATACTGAGAAACCATGCCTCAGAAAACCAAAAAGAAAAAAGAAAGAAAGAAAGAATACTGGCAGAGGACCCAGGTTTGGGTTCAAGTTTCCAGCATCTACAGGGCAGCTCACAGCCATTTGTAACTTTGGTTCCAGGCCATCTGATGCCCTCTTCAGGCCTCTGAGGACAGCAGGCATGCACGTGATGCACAAACATACATGCAGGCAAATACTCATATATGTAAAATAAAAAGAAATAAAACTTTAAAAAAAGATATGAATAAGGCCAGCTGTGATGCTATATTCCTATAATCCTGGGAGGGTAGTAAGTTTGAGGCTAGCCAGGGCTGAGTTCAAAGAGTCTCTTTAAGTCTAATCCAGCAGTTTAAAGGTTAAATGATCCAGAAAGCCTTGCCTAACATGCATGACGCTGTGGGTTAGATCTCCAACACTGCACAGAAACAGGCATGGTCGGATTTGAACAGGCATGGTCGGATTTGCTTGCGATCCCAGCACTTAGGGAGTGGAGGCCAGGAGGCTTAAAAGGTCAAAGTCATCCTTGGCTACATTGCAAGTTAGAAGCCAGCCTAGGCTACACAAGGGCTGTTACAAACAAACAAAAGAAAGGAAAAGATAGTAAGAAGAAACAGAGGGTGACCAAAGCTCATCCACAGCCCCAATCTTCTTGGGGCTACAGATATCAGCTGCGAAGGTTGACTCCTTTGATGCTTTCTCTCACTCTCCTCCCCTCACTCAGAAGACACCTTGTTCCTGAACTCCTGGTACCTTTGTCTCTTATAAAACTCTTGCCACTTTTCTTTCATATGTGTTCCTCTTTGCTCAGCCCCTGAAAATCTGTAAATATCAGTTGGGTGAGTCATGGACAATCCCCACCTCCCAGATCACAGTATAGGAAGGGGGGAGGTTTCTCGTAGATTTGGCAACTGCCCTTGCAGAGAAGTGGCTGGAGAGATCTGGAGGTGGCAGCTGCAGGCTTCATGGCAACAGGAAAATGTAGAGTGGATTGGCGAGGTGAGGTGCCCATTGGGAGGTGGGAAAAGGACCGTTGCCACACACTGATGCAGCTCAGCCAGAGAATTAGAAGTCATACCTTTTAATGCCACAGCAGTATCATCTGGGAAATACTGAACTCCCCACCAATGTGATGACTTCACCTTCTCTTTAGAGTAAATCTATTCTTTTAAGGACGGATGAGAGCTGAGAGAACTTTAAGGGAATCTGCCGGACCTCACACGCCATCAACTACAGCCTGCCTTGCATTCTTGGCTTCTGAAGAGAAGGAGACCCCCTTCTTATCTGGGATTGCCTACTTAAACAAACTCAGGCTGTGGAGGTGTTGTCCTTTGGAAAGTTGGCCTGAGACACTTTACCAAGTGTCTGCAAACATTTAGACACAGAGACGTGCCCACCGGTAACTCACAGCCTCATTGTCTCTGCTGGGGCCACTCTTCCCTGAAAGTGGCTAGCGGGGGTGGGGTGGGGGTGGGGGTGGGGGGTGGGGGGTGGGGGATGGATGGGGGGTGGATGGAGGTGGTGAGAGCGCCCACAGGGAATCCCTCAGCTGGGGCTCTGGGCTGGAGAACTGTGTTGCTGTTTGTTTAAACAACCTGAGTGTAATTGGGGCTGTTTGAGATGCCCAAGATGTTTGGGAAAGTGGGGGTAGGGAGGCAGCTTGCTGTGGGAGAGAGTTGGGGCAGCTGGCTGGGTAGTTGTCAGCCTTCTGATAGCAGAGCTAGTGGGAAGGCAGGCCTGTCCAGCTGGATAGGTGGGCGATGGAATCTACACAATATTAGCTCATCAAGGGTGCATCCAGCTATGAATATTTAACTTAAAAATCTATGATCCTAGCCAGGCACAATGGTGCACATCTCTAAGGCCAGTTCTCTGGAGACTGAGACTGAAAGACTGTATGTTGGCCAGCCTCGACTACAATAGTCAGACTCTACCTTAGTCCTCAGTACATTTACATAGACATACACAGATATACAGACACACAGACACACAGACACAGGGTGAGGGAGGGGAGAGAGAGAGAGAGAGAGAGAGAGAGAGAGAGAGAGAGAGAGAGAGAGAGAGAGAGAGAGAGAGAGAGCTTTCCTTTGTAATTATGTCAATACATACACATAGACACATATACACAACACACTTCATTCCAGGCACAGCAAAAACACATACTTTTTTTTTTCTTCCTGAGACAGGGTTTCTCTGTGTAGCCTTGGCTGTCCTGGACTCACTTTGTAGATCAGGCTGGCCTCGAACTCACAGAGATCCACCTGCCTCTGCCTCCCTGAGTGCTGGGATTACAGGGGTATTCCATCATGCCCAGCAAAAAAACAAAAAACAAAAACACATCTTTGCTTGCTTGCTTGCTTTTCAGGTAATATTATTAGTAAAATCTCACCAAAAATAGTTGCTAAATCTAAGCAAAGCTTTGGCAAGGAAAAGTAAGACTGCTGAGCAAGAATGCTTCAGAAAGGCTCTATCACCTCTGGGGACCTAAAAGGACCACCAGAGAGTAGTCACAGGTCCACAGAAAAAGTGGCTTTGTGGCTTATTGGAGGGATCATACAATTTAATCAGACCAGGGGGAAAAGATGGAGGGTTTAAAAAAAATGAGAAGAATTTGGAATAATAGAAGGAATCTTGGCAATGCTGCCTGGGTCTGGCCAAGTCTACCCTTTCTTGGGACATCAGGCCCAAGAACACCAAGACCACTCCTCAAAGAGGTGTGATTATTTACTAAGGATTTGTATCACCTAAGAAAGAATTTGAAAAAAAAAAAAAACAAGGTTCTTCCTTGTAGAAAACACCACGGTTCAGGAGTGAGGTGAACGCTATCAGACCACCGAGGAGGAAGTACTGTAACTGGATCTGAAGGATTGTCTTTTCTCAAATCCTTTCCTAGAAAAGAGAAAAGAGACAAACAAGGAAAACACAGAGTAAGGGCTAAGCAAGGTAAAGAACAAGTTGTGTGTCAAGTCTCTTCTTGGTAGCCTGCTATCCTTCCTCTGAGTGCCACCAGGCCTCCCCATCCAGGAGGTGTGGTCAAATATGGGGCACCAGAGTTCGTGTGAAAGTCAGACCCCACTCTCTACTCAACTGTGAAGAGCGTCCTATCCATTGGCTAGATCTGGGTAGGGGTTCCAAGTTTACTGCACGTATTGTCCCCCTCAGTCACAGTCATAGGGGAAGGGAGTAAGGGGAAAATGGGAGGGAGGGAGGAATGGGAGGATACAAGGGATGGGATAACAATTGAGATGTAATATGAATAAATTAATAAAATATATTTTTTTAAAAAAGAACAAGTTGTGTGCTTTTGCTTTGCTCGTAGCACATGGCACAGAGGCCCTCAGCCATTAAGGAGATGCATGTAGCCGTGGTTGCCTGTACCTTCTGGTTGGCTATATAGACACTTCAGGCCTAGTGCTTGTCACTTCGGCATTTCCGTCCTGAGGCAGTCTTGCTGTGCAGCTCAGGCAGGCGTCAGACTCACTGTGTAATCCAGGCTCCTCTTGCCTCTGCTGCCTGAGTTCTGGGATGACAGGTGTGAATTGCCATGCATGCCTTTCTGCTTGTTACTTTGAGGCTCACACTTAAATATCAGTAGGCAGGGGCTAGAGAGATGGTTGGGGCACTGGCTGGTTTTTTTGTGTTAACTTGGTACAAGCTAGAGTCATCAGAGAGGAAGGAGCCTCAGTTGAGCAAATGCCTTGTGAGACCTGGCTGTAAGACATTTTCTCAATTGGGTGGTGCCATCCCTGGGCTGGGGGTCCTGGGTTCTATAAGAAAGCGGGCTGATCAAGCCTTGGGGAGCAAGCCAGTAAGCAGCACCCTTCATGGCCCCTGCACCAGCTCCTGTCTCCAGGTTCCTGCCCTGACTGAGTTCCTGTCCCATCTTCCTTCAGAAGTGTGATCCAAAGAAACCCCTTCCTCAGTCATGGTGTTTCATCAGCAACAGAAGCCTTGGCTAAGGCAGCTGGGTTTTCAAGTGCTTGCTGTGTAAGCACAAGTCTGGACCCCAGGACTCACAAGGAAGCCAGGCAAGGGAATGCGTGTCTATAATTCTTGTGCTAGAGAGGTGGAGACTGGAGGTTCTTTGGGTTGTTTAAGAGGCATGTGGATGTCTGAGGGCTTGCTGGTCAGTTGGCCTAGGTAAATCAGCAATTTCCAGATTTAGACAGGTACTGTATCTCAAAAAGTTTAAGAAAGAAACCCATTGTCAACCTTTGACCTCCACTTAAACCCACGTATATGCCCCTCTACACAAAACTAGCAGTCAAGCGTCTTGTAATAGATTTTGCAGAGCAATACCAAATATGGTATATTTACTCTCTCAATCTTTGGCTGCCACCTCCAGAGATCTGATTCCAGGAGTGTACCACCACTCCCGGTTTATTCAGTGCTGGGTATTGAACCGAGGGCTTCTCCTGTACTAGGCAAGCATCTGCCATCTAAGCCACACCGCAGCCCTCACAGCTTTGATGAACACCGTGAAACACTGCTCTTGGAAAGGAGTGCTTCCTGGCAGTGTGGTTTGGTGCAGGCTGAATTGCGGTGGCTCTCTGAGCTGGTGGGTCTCATTTCATGGGCACGGGTGAACCACAGAGTAAACAGTGCTACCACAGGCAGTTTATAACAATGGCTTTTTGTGTCCTTGCTCTCCTGGGTTCTGAGGACTTCTAAAGGTAACAGCCAAAGGCCTTTTCAGTATCTGACTGAGACTTGAGTTCTGGTGGGAGACAGGAGACCCCGGAAGGCTGCTGTTCCAGGCACTTGAGGATGAAAGATCTCCGCCTAGAGTGTGCGCAGCAGGCTGGCAGTGCAGCTTGGAGAGGCAGACGAGGCCTTCTTATCTTTCGCAGCAGGTGCAGAAGGTAAGTGCTGGGTCATCAGGGGGACCCCATGCTGCAGAGCTGCTGTGGGAGTCATCAGGGGGACCCCATGCCGCAGAGCTGCTGTGGGAGTCATCGGGGGACCCCATGCCGCAGAGCCACTGTGGGAATCATCGGGGGCCCGATGCCACAGAGCCATTGTGGGAGTCATCGGGGGACCCCATGCCGGAGAGCTGCTGTGGGAGTCATCGGGGGACTCCATGCTGCAGAGGTGCTGTGGATAGACTTATGCCTCCATCATGCCACGGGGCCATGTGGACTAGGAAATACTTTTCCTGCTGGCCGAACCACAGATGTGTGAGCCCACTTATTTTCTTTTTCTTTCATAAACATTTCATGGTGGTCATTTAAATAATAATGATTAATAATAATAATAATAGTAATAATAATGACAATAAATTTGGCACCTGTCTCTATTAGTGTATCCATGGATTCTTAAAAGTTCGAGGTTTATGTTCCTAGTAGATGTAAGTCCCCTTCACACTCTTGAACAATGCCAACCCCTTCCCTGTCCCCTACCCCAAACCCTAAGCTCCAAACGCTTGAAAGATGTAAACTTCATTGGCTTTCATGATGGCATTTACAATGGCAAATATGTTGGTAATGAGTGTCTTTTCCTGTAGGTTTGTTTAGAAGCCAAGGTGGCTGCTCATAACAGTTACTATTTATTCTAGGCTGGGTGGCTCACAGGTTCTGAGAGGGACACTCTTCGTAGCAGAGAGTTAGGTTTGGCATGACCAGTGTATATGTGCGTTTTGGCTAGAGATCCATTGGAGGAGACCACATCTTCACCTATGGGAAATGATCACTTTGTTAACAATTGCAAATTTTTTGAATAGAATACTCATTGGTAGTCTGGTATAGAGGTGCACACCTTTAATCCCAGCACTCCCTGAGACAGAGGCAGGCAGATCTGAGTCTGAGGCTAGCCTGGTCTATATAGTGAATTCCAGGCTGGCTGGGACTACATAGTGAGCCTCTGTCTCAAAAATAAGCAAGCAAGCAAACAAAAAACTATAACACCAAATAAACTAATAATTGCAAGCCAGTTTAGCGCAAGTGCTGCTCCCTCTCCTAGCACTAGCAACATGTGAAAACATCTTAATTAAAACGACGCACAGCTCCTTGGTGAGAGATACTGGGTTTATTTGGTTGCTAACACTCCTTGGAAAGACTCTGGAACAGGCTGACTTGTCTCATGTTTCCAAGATGATAAAGACAGAAAAGAGGGAAAACAAGTTGGGTTTATTGAGTTGGGGGGTGGGCGTGGAGCAGGGGATGCATTAGAATTAAGTACAAATGACTCGTGCATATGAAAATGCGAAAGTGAAACACGTGTGATAACTTAAACAATTAAAACAAGTCAAGCTTGATGATGCACCCTTTAAACCCAGCACATGGAGGACAGAAACAGATGGATCTCTGTGGTTTCAAGGCCAGCCTGGTCTACATGGAGAGTGTCAGGCCAGCTGGGGCTACACAGTGAAGCCCTGTCTCAAGCAGCAAGCAAGCCAACAGCCACATGCTCTGGGGGGGCAAAGTTCCCAGCTTCTCCCATCTACCCTACGGTGATCCTGGGCACACGGTCTTTCTGTGATCCACAGCACTCTGTGGATAAAAGATAATCCTTAGTGAACTAAGAAGACCGTTGGCTGTGTGTGGTGGTACACATCTGCAAATCCTGACCCTGGGACGTGAAGACAGGAGGATTAGGAGTTTGAGGTCAGCCTTAGCTACAAAGTGAGTTTGAGACCAGCCTAGGCTACATGGGAGAGATCCTGTCTCAAACAAACAAGAACAAAAACCGAACTCGAGGGGGGGAGGAGGGGGAAGGTGGAAGGGGTGCAGGGTGGGGAAGGAAGAAAGAAGAGAGGAGGATTGTCTATATATACACAACACGTGCTCAACAGGAGAGCGCTGCTTTCTTAGCTTCCTTGGGAGTCTCTCCTCAGACTCTCACATGAGGCTGGGAATGGAAGGGACCAAGGCCTGTAATCCCAGCACTCTGGGAGGCAGAGTCAGGCGGCCCAGTCTACACAGTGAGTCCAGGACAGCAAATGTTACACAGAGAAATCCTGTCTCTAAAACAAAACAAAACAAAACAAAACAAAACAAAAACAAATCCACCACCACCACCAACGTCCAAAAAGAGGAAAGGGAGCAAGGACAAATCCTGGCACCGGGGCGCTGACTGATGAGCGCTGAGACTTGGAATTCGTTTTCTGAGCCTTGATATCTTCATCTGTAGAACTGGAATTAAAAATACCTAAAGGACAGAACTGTTGTGATGACAAATAGGGTAATTAAGCAAAGTGTCCCACTTGGACAGCTATGTGGCAGTTTGCTCTCTAAGCAAGAGCTGGCTTCTTACTGAGTAATGACTTCTTGGAGGCACAAAGTCCCCTGAGCCTGAAGGCCAGGAGCCACTTTGTTCAGAGTCCTGGCAGGAGCAGCTCAGCCCTCTCACCCAGGTGACCTTTGGCCCTCAAGCTTTAGGAACCTGGACCGGGGACTCACGTCCTCCTGGCCTCATTGTTCTTAGAGCCTTGTACTATTTGTTTGTCTAATCTTTAGCAAAAAAGCAAACTGACTAGTCTTTCCTGGGGTCCCAGGTGGCTCTGCTGTCCCTGTCACAAGCCCTTGGATTTTTGTTGGTCACTTCCTCAGCCTTGTGTGGCCTCAACACCTTGATCAACATGATTTTAAGAAACACTCTGGAAAGGCCCTAGGATGCAGTTGTGATGGTGAGGGGTGTGTGTGTGTGTGTGTGTGTGTGTGTGTGTGTGTGAGAGAGAGAGAGAGAGAGAGAGAGAGAGAGAGATCCTCCTATAAAAGATCTTAGAAGCTAGGCATGACAGAACCACATGGGAGGCTGAGACAGGAGGATTTCCATGAAGTCTAGATCAGCCTGACAGAGTAATAAAAACTGCAGAACACAACAGAACCTTAGAGCATCCTACCTTCTCTCAGTGCTCTTCCCTTCAGGGATATGCTGAGCAGGCGCTGCTGACCCAGTGTCCCTTTGGCTCACTTTGGATCAGGCTATGAATCACCAAGTTGGAAATGACTTGGGGGTCACAGCTAAGTGGGTGTTAGCAGCTCAGCACTCCACCCCTCCACAGTATCACTGAGCTCCTTAAAAACTGTGTGTGTGTGTGTGTATGTGTGTGTGTGTATGTGTGTGTGTGTGTGTGTGTGTGTGTGTGTGTGTGTGTGTGTGTGTATGTACACATACGCATATTAATTTCAATTAGGGCCTGCAAGAAAACAAAACAAAACCAAACAACTCCATGAGAAGTCCTAGGCACGCTCAGGCAACTGCTATGTAAGAGTCTAACAGCTGTGACCTATCCCCACCTATTTCATGGGGAAGGCAGGGTCCAAACCTACTTTCTCCAGTCGTGGATAGCTCGTGCACTGTTTGCTGTCTTATATAATTTTGCTACTCTTTTTGGCCTGACCTGCCAAGGAAACATGGGTACTCAGGCCTCTACCCTGCAGGAATCCCACCTAGGTTTCTCTGCTCTTATGTGTAGCCACTCCAGTGCATTCCAAGAACACCGTGGGTCACTTTCCATCCCCCACACTGGACGGCCTCTGCTTTCTACTGGTCCATCATCATCTCCAAACCCCACTCTTCCTCCAAGTGCTGGTCGCCCCTGCTAACTTGCCCACGAGCTCTGGGAGCCCTTTGTTTTTCATCTTACAGTTTCCAGTCTCCTCTTCCAGGACCACCCCATATAGGGCTGAGAGGGAGGTGGGGGTGGGGGTGGGGTGGGTGGTGGGTGGGCAGTTTGCTGCAGGAGTGTGTACAGCTCACTGTAGCTGGTGCATCCCAAACACCATGCAAATCAGCCTCATGCATTTTCCGTTTGCATGTTTCAGCTACTCCCTCTCACCTCATCTTCTAATGAGGCCCTAAAAGACTGCAACAGGAGATTTCCACCTACTTGGAGGAGCCCAGACCACACCCTTTCTCATTGACTTAACATCCTGTTTCTGTATGTGAGGTGACCATGAGTCACCAGGAATGATCCCTTCAAATTAGTTATAAAATGCTTTTCTGTGAGGTCCTGTGGGCTGCTGGATGGGAGGAAAGCACAGGGCTGAGCAGAGAGTCCCAGGGAAAACTAAAGGAGAGGCCTCTGCTTATGAGCAAGCCTGCCATCCACGCGGGCAGAGTGATTTACTGTGCTCTAATAACGTTCAGGACCAACTTTCTGTTGGTATTCATGATGTTGGAGTGTGGTGAGAAATGAAATCGCTTTGATATTGGATACATACATGTATACCTGTGTATGCACACATGCATATGTATGCCTTAAGAGACTTCCTCTAAAGACGTGCTGATATAATAGGATTCTCAGGCCGCTCCCTAGAGCCCTGGCATTAGATCCACTCAGCAAGGTTTCAGGGACTTTGTCGATGTTGAGGAATTCTGTCTTCAGTACAGTAGCCTGGTGAGGCCGACTAATGGATTTAAAGAACGCAGGTAGGGTGGGCACGGATGCACAGCTGTGGTGCCGGCACTTGGACACTGAAGTAGGAGGACCCTGAGTGTGAGGACAGCTGGGCTACCTATAGAGAGCTTCTCAGAAAAAGAGAAGTGGTGTGGTGTACATATATAGTATAGTATTTATGTGCATATGTATGCATTGAGACTTCCTTGACACACACACACACACACACACACACACACACACACACACACACACTGCTGTAAAGAATGGAGTCATGTTTTCAGGGAACAAGCCAGAAAGATCGACAAGAATTTCATTTTTGTTCCCATCCCTGGCTTCCAGACAATCACTGAATGGATTCATATCCAAGGGGAACCATGGGAGATGCACATTTGTATAATTCCTTTTGTCTGTTTGTTTTGAGGTAGGAAGAGTCTCGTTGTAGTCCTGTTTGACCCCAGAACTCATCATAATCCTCCTGCCTCCGTGTCCTAAGTGCTGGAAGTACAGGAGTGAGCCACAATGCCCAACTCTTCCTAAAAAACTTAAAGTTGTGTGACGTCATGTCTGCCTAGCATTTATTTTTATGTTTAGTAGTCTGTGTGTCTGTGTGTATGTATGTATGTGTGTGTGTGTGTGTGTGTGTGTGTGTGTGTGTGCGCGCGCTCATGTGTGCACACACCTGTGGCTGGAGCTACAGGTGGTTTTGAGCCACCTGACATAAGTACTGGGACCAAACTTACGTCCTCTGGAAGAGCAATGTATTCTTAGCTGCTGAGCCATCTCTTCAGCTCTGACTTGCTGTGCTCCTCAGAAGCTTTCTGAAGTGGCTCCGTAGTTCGGGTGGTGGGTACTGGTTGAATGATCTGGTTATTTAGAGCAAGGCCTTTAGGAACGGACGCCGTGGCATGTGCGGTGCTGTTGGGATGGCGGAGAGGGGCATGGGTGTCACGAACTCTGTTGGCAGAAGGGAGATGGTAGGAAGCAGACAGCGTGTAAGAGGGGATTCTCACAGGAAGAGCTCTCTGGAGGTGTTAGAGGCATGAAGGGCAAACGAGACATTGAGAAATTTCCCTGCTTCCACAGAATTGGCAGAGCAAAGCCTTTCATAAAAATCAGTGTAGATCCAGCTATTGTGTTTGTAATTTTCACTTCCACTCTGGAGCTGAGGACTGAATCCAGGCCAAGCATTTGCTAGGTAAATGCTCTACCACTGAGCTAAACCTTCAATCCCATCCAGTGTACTGGACTCAAATGTCTATTCACACATACAGTAGGTGACAAGAACAGAGGCTCTATGTTTATCATGAATAATAGTTCTCAGGGAATCTCAGGGAATCTTTCGTCTCCCGGGGCATCTTTTGTCCCAGAGTATCTTTCGCCAATCACTTACCATGTGGTCTAGATAAAGTGATGTCCCCTCAGTAAACTTTTTTTTTTCTTTCTGGCGCAGAGTGGGCAGAGGTAGGGGTGGGGAGGGAGGATGCCTGGCTGCTGTAAAATGAGAAAATACAAGTAACCAAATCCACCAGTGTTAGGAGGATTCACTAAGACAATGTGTGGAAAGTACTAAGTCCTCTGACCAGGGCAGAGAAATAATGTGCTGTGTTATCACCCGATGACTTACATAGGTCAAGAGGGAAACACTGGGGCCAGAGAGATGGCTCAGAGGTTAACAGCACTGTCTGTTCTTCCAAAGGTCCTGAGTTCAATTCCCAGCAATGACATGGTGGCTCACAAGCATCTATAATGTGATCTCTTTTGGTGGGCAGGCTTACATGCAGGCAGAATACTGTATACATTATATATATATATATATATATATATATATATATATATATATATATATATATATATTCTTTTTTTTAAAGAGGGAAACATTTTAGTCAATGCTAACACCACTGTTGCAAAGGATGAGGCAGCTGACTTGGTGATCAATGATGTAGCTCAGCAGATGAGTGCTGGCCAAGCATGCAGAAGGCCTTGCCTAGGAACCCAGCACTGCACTTCCACTCAGGAGGCAGAAGGTCAGAAGCTACTTAGTAAAAACCTGTCAAAAAAAACAAAGAAAAAAAGATGAAGATAACGAACTTGAGATTCAAGGAGGTGAAAAACTTTTTGTTGCTCTCAGCAGTGGTAACATGAGAGCACTAAGAACGGCCGCTGTAGCGATGCCCTTATGGTGTAACACATACTGTTCATGGTGAACACTCCAAAAGCCGCCTCTCTCTGATTACCTTTGTCATTTTCACACACACATGGTGCTTATAGCACAGACTCATGTACAGATGAAGAAACCGAGGCCTATGAAGTAATTGGCCTAAGGTCCAGGCTTGTAAATGGAGCTGGAATTTGAATCCAGACTGAGTGGTTCCATAGGTTGTTTTCTTAACCTCTACATGAGCTTTCATGTTAAAAAAAAAAAATGAACAAAGTGCTCTTTGCACTGGTGGCCACATACTCCCTGTTTGCTTTCTCGCTTGATTCTCTTATGAATTTTTAAGAAAAATGTATCACTGCAGGGAGAAGAGAGAGCCATGCGAAGACTCGAGAAGGCAGAAGACAGAATAGAGAGTCCCTTGTGTGATGTCAGGTGTGCAGACGTGGTAAGCATCTCTGTGGCTGTAACCTTAACACCCTCAATGGACACAAGGCTTTGAGGATGAATCATGTCTAGTTGAGAAACTAGCCAGAGACAAAAGCCCACCCTAGATTAGAAAAGGCCTGGCTTCTTCTTTTTCTTCTTCTTCTTCTTCTTCTTCTTCTTCTTCTTCTTCTTCTTCTTCTTCTTTTTTCTTCCTCTCCCTCCCTTCATTCCTTGCTCCCTCTCCCCGCTATCTTCTCTTCTTTCTCTTTGATGACAGGGTCTTATAGTCTAGGCCTGCCTTAAAGTAGTTATGAAGTTGAAGATGACCTTGAATTACTGAGTTCTTTTTGGTAGTATATTCAAATTTTATGTAAAGTGACCACTCCTCCAAATCCTTCCACTAAAAGACCTAAGTGGCTATGAAATCATCAAATGATAAACGGAGGTCAACTGTGTAATATATGCAAAGTGTCTGGCATGCAAGGCTGTATGGAGCCAACTCTTTTCCAATTGTTAGCTGTTCTTTTCCAAAAGATTTATTTTTTGATAGTATAATATAATTATATAAGCTGGCCAATGGTGGTGCACACTTTTAATCCCAGAACTTGGGATGCAGAGGCAGGTGAATCTCTGAGTTTGAGACCAGCCTGGTGTACAGATAGAATTCCAGGACAGCCAAGGCTACACAGAAAAACCCTGTCTCCAAAAACCAAAAACAAGCCAGGTGTGGTGCACACACCTTTAATACCAGCGTTCAGGAGGCAGAGGCAGGCAGATCACTGTGAGTTCAAGGCCAGCCTGTTCTATAAAGTTAGTCTAGGACAGCCAAGGCTACACAGAGAAACCCTGTGTGGAAAAAACCAAAAACAAAACCAAAAACAACAACAACAACAACAACAACAACAAAAAACAAAAAAAGAAAGAAAGAAAGAAAGAAAGAAAGAAAAACCAAAACCAAGACCAAGTGTGTATATGTGTGTAATTTCCCCCCTTTCTTGATTCTTCTGATTTTACTTCCTAGTGTTCAGAATCAAATCACTATATCTAGCTCACAACTTACATTTTCACTTGAAAAAACAAGAAATAAAATCCATAATTATCCATTTCTCAAGGTCCATAAAACGTGGTTCCACCTCCAAGTGTATGTGGTACTAGGGACCGACCTGGCTTTGTGCATGCTGGGCAAACACTCTACCAACTGAGCCGTGCCCTCAGCCCTCTGTGACATTATGATTCAAATAGAATACTTATCACTCCCCAAAAGACTAAAAACAGAAAAATTTAACCAGGCACGGTGGCACTTGCCTGTAATCCCAGTACTTGGAAGGCAGAGGCAAGCAGATCACTGTGAGTTCGAGGCCAGCCTGGTCTACTAAGGGAGTCCAGGACAGCCAAGATAACACAGAAAAACCCTGTCTCAAAAACAAAACAAAACAAAACAAAACAAAACAAAACAAAACAAACAACAAAAAAACCTTAAACACAAAAACAAAACCCAGAAAAATCTGAGTAACTTCCAGTAGATCCTTTCCAAAGTTCCTGGGTCCCACGAATTACTATAGAAAAATGGAGATCGCTCGGGAAATGGGCTGACCTTAAAACTGGAACTCAGGAAGAAGGTACAGTCCCGTCCTCAGGATAAGACAAAGGTTAGGGCAAGGAGCTGAGGTCTCACGTGCCGAAGCAACTCCAGTCCTTGATGGTTTCCCCTGTGATATCCGTTTTGTAGTATTTCACCAAAATACATTTTCTTATTAATACCCCTCTTCCTATTAATATTCCACAAACTGGGACAGGGGTGGGGGATTCGATATCTCCATTCTAAGAAAATTGGAGCTCCCCAGCTCAGGGCCAAAGGGCCTGTGTGGGCTTTCTCTCACTCAATGGTTATCAGAAAAACAGGGCGGGATCAGCCTACAGCACCTGGACCCCTCCTTGTATCAACAGGCCTCACAAACAGAGGGACCCAGCAGCCACCTCTTACACCGCCTGGTACTGACCAGAAAGGAAAGCAAGTGCTGCCTCTGTTCTGATGGTAGCGATAAATGTCCCTCCAGCCGGGCGCCGTTGTTCCCCTGGCCTGTGCCCGCCCACATCCACTCCGGCCAGTGCTGATAAGTCTGCGGGACACGGCAGTCTTGTGTTTGAGTTGGGGCTGTCCAGTCCATTACTCAAAGGGAGGAGGACGTGGGCTTGCGCTGGGAAGGGCGAACTAACTCTGGGCTTAAGGTCTGGGAGAGAATAGTATTGATTTATGATTAACTAATGACTCCAAGGCTGACTCTGGTCTCCCTAACTCCTTTGTGTGACAGACTATACAGCCACAGGGAGGGAAACAGAGTCAGGAGAACTTACCAGGGTGCCGCACTGACCTGAGTGTTCCCGCCTCCCGACGGTCAGCAACGGGAGGGAGTTTTCCCCGCAAGGACACTGTACCCGAATAGATATAACTGGGTTAGACCCTGCTGGCAAGACAGATTCAGTCATTTGTGATAGTGCTTGAACGAGATTAACATTTTGTTTAAGTTTTTCCAAAATCAAAGCTTTGGGTTTCTTAAGTGAATTTTAACCTGCTGGCAAACAGCAACAGAGAAATGCAGTGCATTCCCTGCGCCAGCTGCCATGAGGTCAGCGCTGGGTAGGGACAGACAGACAGCGGCGTATGAACGCGGAAGTTGCCTGGGTCGTGAAAGTAAAATAAGTGAATGCGTTTTAAAAACTGAAGTAGTATACAGAAGCATGGCAGCTTCATTAGGCATTACGGCAGCATGTGCTTACGGTAGCATGTGCTTACGGTAGCATGTGCTTGGAAAGCTGAGGCAGGAAGAGCATGAATTTGAGGCCAGCTTAGGCTGATACACAGTGAGACTCATTTGAAAAGAGAGAGGAACGGGAAAGATGTGTGTGTGTGTGTGTGTGTGTGTGTGTGTGTGTGTGTGTGTGTGTACTGCAGGTGTTTACCGTGTTTAGTGCTTACCACAGACACATGATGTCTGTCTGACATCATGCAGATGATAGGGCAGGGCCAGGACCCAGCACGCTTCCTGCATTCCTGATGGGAGGACCAAGTCTCAGCCTTGGAAAACAATCTGATTCAAAGGATGGGAATTTGACTTAAAAGTTTCATAAATATTTTTAAAAGTAAATGACTTTCTGTTTTTAAAATGAAAATGTGCAAACATGGAGAAGGATGTGGAGGAACATACCTGTGTTTCAGCGCTCAGGAGGCTGGGAGATTGCTAGCTAAAGGCTAGCCCGGGCTACCCTGGGCTGCAGATCAGACCCTGCCTCAAAAATAGTAAACATCCCAGCTATGGGAACGTCCTGCATGTAGGAACTGATAGCTATATTTTCCCTTACTAGAGGCCCCCAGGAAAACAATATTCTCTAAGTGGGCATATTCTACTGCCAGCAAATAGGATGTGTATGTATGTGTGTGTGTGTTTATATGTGTATATATGCATGTATGTGTGTATATGCATTAATACATGTATATGTGTGTATATATGTATGTAGCATGTACGTGTGTTTCTGCATTGTGTATATATGTGTATGCATGCATGTATGTTTAACTTTTTTCTTTTTTTAATATTTATTTATTTATTTTTGATTTTTCGAGACAGGTTTTCCCTGTGTAGCCTTGACTGTCCTGGACTTGCTTTGTAGAGCAGGCTGGCCTCGAACTCATAGCAATCCACCTGCCTCTGCCTCCCGAGTGCTGGGATTAAAGGTGTGTGCCACCACACCCGGCTTGCTTAACTTTTTTCTAAATTCAAGTTCTAAAATGGAATTGAGCACACCTTTTGTCTTCAAAACACTATCCCAAGCAGGGCCCAGCAGGTGGCTTAGTGGATAGAAGTTCCTGGTGTGCCATCTGATGACGTTGGTTTGCTCATGGAGTCGTATAAAAGTGGAAGGAAAGAACTGACTGTGTGAGGCTATCCTCTGGGACACACTATGGCACATGTGCACCCCAGTAGTGAAGGTGATAAGTGTACTATAGTATCTGAAAACAAACAAAAAAAAGATGAATACAGGTTAATTTACTGTGGTAGCCTTTGTAATTTAAACCCAAGTGTAACCCATGGTTTAAAAAAAGTTATAATGTGCCAATATATATATATATATATATATATTTAAAAATAGCCCACATGGGCTAGGCACGGTGGCGCACACCTTTAATCCCAGCACTCGGGAGGCAGAGGCAGGTGGATCGCTGTGAATTCAAGGTCAACCTGGTATACAAAGAGAATTCCAGGACAGCAAAGTCTTTACAGAGAAGCCCTGCCTCAGGAAAAAAAAAAAAAAAGGCCACACGCTGACTAGGGATGTTATTACATAGGGTTTACAGGCCAGCACAGGAAACCGACCTTTATTTGTACTTCTGTTTCTATTACAAAAGGTATTATAGGTCCCAAAAGCCAAACTAAACATTTCAAGAACACTGACCACATGTTGATAGAAGTTTGTCATTGGCAAACTGACTGATTGACTAATTAAGTCATTAAATAAGTAAATACATTAAGTAAGTAATTAACTAATGTTCTGAGTTTCTCCTGTAGGTAAGGTCATGACCCAGATAGGGCTTATCAGGAAATGTGCACAGAAAGATGAGCAGCAAGGACATACATCAGGGCTGTGAAACGGCTTGGCCTGAAACAGCCTGATGCCAAGGCAGACCTGAATTCTAACCCTGAGACCCATGCGGTAGGTGACAAGTGACCCTGCAGGTTGCCTTCTGACTGCCTATGAATGCCATAGCATCTGAGTGCCCCACGTGTGTGTAAATAAACAGATCAATAAATGCAATTAAAAAAGAGAAAGCATATCAAATGTGAAAACAGATGGAAGATACCAAATGCTCTGAATTCTTGCTCCTGATTTAAAAAAAAAACTCTCTTCTCCCGAAACCCATTTCTCTAGCATGCCAGCACTGTAGACAGTAGCCCCGAGATTCCTGAAATGGAAGAAAAAGGTTCTCATGTGCTCAGGACTCTGAGCAATGGAAGCACAGAAGCCGCCTTGTCATGACAGACACCTTGGGTGTCTCCATCTTTATCTGTGACTTCCTCTTCTGTGCCACCCTGGTGTGAGCTCTCCCTGTCCTTAGTATCAGCTTTAGCCCTCTAGAAACGTTAGCTGATGGGGACCCTTCTGCCTTTGTCAAAGCTATAAGCGCCATAGTCTCATCTTCTGTTGGCCAGTCTGGGCTAAGGCCATGGAAACAGCAGCCGCTCACTTGTGAGGAGTCGTCTTCAGACATGGAGCCCCCTTTCCCAGCTTAACTCTGCCTTGGCCTTTGGACAGCCCCCCTTTCCCACCCATTCCCCCTGCTCATTATTACTAATGTCTTTATTCTTCCTTGTGTGCCAAGAGCTTATTAATTAGGAAGTGGTCTCCAGGCCCCTGCGGGATCTTATCTCTACTTGATTCATGATAGGGATGGAGGCCAATGGCGCTGAGTTGCAGCCCAAGAGACCCAGCCTTGGAAGGGGGAGCATGCCTAGTGATTGGCTCTGCTGAGAGATCCTAATGCTTTCCTAAATCTTCTGAAGCCTGTAAGTAGCAAGCTCATAGGACAGCTTAAGCTGAGGCCTGGAGAGCAGCCACTCTCCAGCACTAACTCAAATGCTTCCATCTGCACTCAATGCAGCCTTGTTCCCAGGGCCCCTACCAGGCGCTTTCGCACAGTTATCCCTTGGGTCTGAACTTATCTAGACTAACTTCAATTTCTTCTCACAATTCTGGCATTTCAGGGTCTCTTTAGTGCAATCCCCAACCAATTTGCCTTGTTTTAATGCTTACTTTAAAAGCTCTGTTGTGTGGTTGTGTGCACGTATTTGTGTTTGTGTGTATGTGTGCATGTGTGCCGTGGTGTGACCGTGGCAGTCAGAGGACAATCTTGGTATCGGTCTCTGCCTTGTTTAAAACGTGATCTCCACTTTGCTCTTTGATGCTGCACGCATGAGGCTGGCAGACCTGTGAGCTACATCAGACAAAGGCAGGGGCTCTGCTGTCCTCTCGCTGTAGGACTGAGGGCATCACAGATGTGTACTTTTCTTTTCTTTTCTTTCTTTATTTTTTAAAGATGTGTACTTTTATTAGTGCTCTGGAGAATCAGTCTCACTCCTTGTACTGTGAGAGCTTTGCCCACTGAGCCATCTTGCCTGCCAGATTTTCCTGCTTTTATTCTTGTTGTGGCTGAAGGAGACGTCACACTTTTCTCTTGAGACTTAAGTTCTGGCTCAAACTCTCGCTTGTCAATCTAGACACCGCACTCTGCCATTTGAAATGGCGTCTCTCTGGCTCAGGCAGGCCCTGAACTTGTGATGACCCTCCTGCCTTGGACTTTTTAGTGCTGGTGTTACAGGCTGGCAATCCAGCAAAACCTGCTCGGAATTCAGACCATGCATAGTCTAGTCACTGCCTCCTATAGCCACAATAAGGTTCCTTCTTTGTCTAGAAGGATGGGGAAAGACCCTGGGTAGAAGGCTCTGTGACCAGGATACCTGTCTGGTTCTTGAAGGCTCTGTATTTAGTTCATTTATTTGTCATCTGTTTGTCTGTCTGTCTATCTATCCATCCATCTATCTATCCATCTATCTCCTTTTACATTTGTGTGTGTGCACACCAAGCACACACATAAAGGTTAAAGGACTACTTGTGAGAACAACTCTTCCATCAGGTGGGTTCCAGGAATTGAACTCAGATCCTCAGGCTTGGCAGCAGATGCCTTTTCCTGCAGAGCCGTCTCTCCGGCTCTTGAGTGCTTTTTCTTAGAGCAGAACCACACATTGCTTTGAGATGGGTTGTTGTTAGTGGTTCTGCCCTTGTACTTTGTGTACATCCTGTTCTTCCACTATTATGATGGAAGAGTCAGGATGTTTATTCTACACTCACATTTTGAACCAGTGACTCCTAAAAGAAAAATATTTTCTCTCCAGAGAGGGCTGGGTCTTCAGAAACATGAATGAAGCAAATGTGGCATTTATAAAACTCTTTGGGATGAAGGATGAAAAGAGCCTTTAAGCAAACACTCAATAAAGGAAAAATCAATGAAAATGTTCTTAGGAAAAGAAACTGCCCACCTGACTTTGTGGGTGTCACCTTTCCTTGCTCAAACAGCTTGTCTTCCATCTGATAGTCACAAGGTGACATTAGGCGCAGAGCAATGAATGGCTTTGCAACTTGTCAGTCACTGTTTTACACGTGGTAGATTTCCTCACTCCATTGTGTGATGGTTGTGTCCACAGTATAGAACAAATATGTACCGATGAGCATTTTTAGGGAGCAGCCCTAAGAATACTGAATTACTTATTGGTTACTGTTCACAGGGAATATATTTTACCAGGCCACTACAATAATCTCAGTTGCTGCAGTCTGTCATCCTTGGCCAAGGTCAAAGAGCAAACGTTCAGGTACAAAGTTGTAAATGACTCGGGGTGTGTGAAGCAGCCACATGCTTCTGCATCTCATAATCTCTGACTGGTGCCGTTGTCCCATAGTTTTGTTGTAGTTTTCTTGAGGCAGGCTCACTGTATAGACCAGGCTGGGTTGGAACTTGCCTCAAATTCCTAAGTTCTGGGCTTAAGTGCAAGTGTGGGCTACCATACCCAGCAACATTGTCTTTTTACTGTAACCTCAGCTCTCCTGAGATCACACCAGGGTGACTCTCAACAACAAGGCTGCTCTTTCCAGGCTGTGTCAAATGGCAACATTTCAAAATAAGCAGGCCCGGGTCTTGGTACATACTTATAATAAATGAGTTCTTCATTCAATTAATGAAGGAAAGAAAGACAGACCTTTACGCATTGTTTGGGAGCCATCTCTCTCCTGATTCCCACAGTGGCCGTTTGCTGTGTTTAGAAGCTTGCTCTCCCACTAGCTGTGGTGAAGCATGCCCCATTTCCACATGCTTAACAGTGTTTGTGAAACTTAATTGTCTTGATGACAGCTGTTCTGTCACGGGTGAAACAAAATCTTAGGGCTGTTTTAATTTCCATTTCCTTGATGGCTAAGGGTGTCAAATACGTCTCCAAGTGTTTGTTGGCCATTGGTGTGCTCTTCTTTTGAGAACTGCCCATTCAGGTCATCAGCCTCAATGTGGTACAAAGGATGTTTTCCAAAACACATTGTTTTGTTCAAAGGAAAAAGAGATGATACTGAGCAGTGGGCACAATGCGTTTACTTTAAGATATTATATATAATACATATATTGCCTGTTGGGGGGAGATGTGGTTGCTAATGAGCCTATGTAGATGTTGGTTCTCTCCTTATGCCTTGTTTTTGAGGCTGAGTCTTTCCTGATATTTCTGCCACCACTAGGCTAAGTACAGGCAGACTCCTGTCTTGCCTCTGATTACAGTGCAATAGTGCTTGTCTGGCTCTAGAGAGGTGGGCCCTATTGTCTGGCTTCATCAGTGTGGATTTGGAGCTCAAACTCAGGTTCAGGGTTGTGTGGCAAGGGCTCCTGCATGATGAGTCATCTTGCTGGCTCAGTAGGTTGTCTTTAGTGTAAAAGAAAGTACCAGAAAGTTTAAAAATTAGGCTTACTATAGCTGCTGCTGCTGGTGTACACTTTTAATCCCAGCACTTTGGAAGCAGAGGCAGGTGGATCTCTGGCCAGCCTGGCCTACAGAGTGAGTTTCACAGCAGCTGGGGCTACAAAGAGAGACTCTGTCCTGAAAAACCAAAACCAAAACTAAAACAAAAAAGTCTTATTTTGTTTAACATGTTTTTCCAACTCCCCTCCCCGCCTCCGCCCCGTGTGTGTGTGTGTGTGTGTGTGTGTGTGTGTGTGTGTGTGTGTGTGAGCGCGTGCTCATGCACATGCACGTGTATATGTGTGTTGTATATTTTAGGTAGAAAATATAAGACATCATTAGCCGAAGTAGGCTGTGTTCAAGGACAAGGAAGTAGAGAGGGTGGGGCGTGAGAGACAGTTGTTAATTGGAGCCTGTTCTGTGATAGCAGCATTGCAGTTGACTTGGTTCAGCTCATCCATGTTTCCCAGAATCCTTCCCGCTGTGCCTTTTCAGTCAGAGTAGGCCTCCACAGAGATTGCCAGATGAGCTTTGGGAGGTAGAAGCAGAGACACTCTGTATCACATACTGTTGTTCCTTACCTGCCGGCTGCCAGTGCTGGCAGGAGGCAGTGTCTGAGTTTACAGTGGGTCCTCTCCCTTGTAGAAACTTTAGCTTTTCTGACTCCTCTGTTGTGAAGAGTACATCGGTTTCACCTGCAGCACACCAAGGTCACAGCACAGAGAACCTCTTGTAAAATGCTAAGGCCGCAGCACTGAGCAGTGACATTTTTGGTTCACCCTCCTTGATTCTTAAACAGACTTGAGGTTTCAGCTTGTCCTTGCTAACCCCCCGCTTTCCATTCATCTTCTTCCGGATTCTAGCATCAGATGTTGAGATAATAGCATTACACAGACTGCGTTGCCAGCCCCCCTGTTAGGTCACTACGTGCAACAAATCCTTTATTGTGTGTGTACATAACTCTGATGGTTCTTGGAATGAACTCTAATACAGAATTATTAGATTTTTAAAAGTATGTTCATGCATTATCCATTCAAAATTAAATAATTAAATA
This sequence comes from Acomys minous, assembly GCF_964271855.1. Classification (NCBI taxonomy): domain Eukaryota; kingdom Metazoa; phylum Chordata; class Mammalia; order Rodentia; family Muridae; genus Acomys; species Acomys minous. The sequence continues at coordinate 72,405,411 of NC_140486.1, read as the reverse complement.
AACATTTCAAGTACATATCTAAAAGTCAGACATAAGTGCCATTTGCAGATCGCATGGGGGTTGAGGGGAGGTGCCTAGAGATGGCAGCAGTGGCTTCACCCCTCCTCCTCTTCAACCGTTAGCCAGTTTTTGAGATTTTTCTCTTTCCTTTTCAGCAAGTTGGGCATGGCATGCTTGGCCATGTTCATAACGACTGATGGGTAAATAAAGTGAGGGTTTTTTTTCTCCGACCAATTTAGGAAAGTTTTAGTAATTTCATACTCACTTCTACTTTTTTGATCTTTCTGAGAGAGAGAGAGAGAGAGAGAGAGAGAGAGAGAGAGAGAAAGAGAGAGAGAGAGAGAGTTGTGTTGCTTTCACTAATGTGTATGTGTGTGACTCTGGTGCGTATGGTTACTTCCATCCATGCAAGTGAGGCCAAAAGATGGCTTGAGGCTCCCTGGAGCTGGAGCTACACCACCGGGAGCAGTCTGGCTGAATTCCAGCAAGCATCCTTCACTGCGGAGCCGGAGCCATCTCCCCAGCCCCAAACACACTGGGTCTTATGTGGACGCCAAGCGCTCTCCTTCGTCCAGTCTTCGGCAGCTCCACGGGGGGCACACGCGCAGAACCCTGGGGGCACACGCGCAGAACCCTGGGGGCACACGCGCAGAACCCTGGGGGCACACGCGCAGAACCCTGGGGGCACACGCGCAGAACCCTGGGGGCACACGCGCAGAACCCTGGGGGCACACGCGCAGAACCCTGGGGGCACACGCGCAGAACCCTGGGGGCACACGCGCAGAACCCTGGGGGCACATGCGCAGAACTGTCCTTACGGTATCTCACAGAATCTTCCTCATGAATCACAGCTTCATTACAACTTGGAGATTCAAGGAGACCCCTGGATGCTTGTCCTTCGATTTTTCTTGTTATTCCATTTCTATTTTTAAACAAGAAGTTGATTTAATTAAACAACAGGATGCCTGACTTGAAGGGGAAACCTATTAAGATTCAATTTCCCCTCGAGAGTATTACTAGGTCATTTAATTATTTTCAAAGTTACCATCTTCATTTGATGTCAATGTAATCAGAATATTGGATGTTTAAAAGAAAACAAAAAAGTTCAATATGCTTACGCACATGCACCAATTGCATCCTGTACAGCAAAGGAATGGGGAGGGGGCTGAAAGAACAGAAAAAGCTGTGCTGTGGTCATCAGGATGTGCAGAGACCCAACCCAGGTTTCTAATGGAAAAGATAATCTTAGTCTATAATAAAATTCTTGGAGAAAACAGCAGTTTTTCTTTTTAGTAACACCTGTGTGCTGCTACAATACATCGGTGGTACCTTCTCCTTCTCCCATTTCAAGCTATGCAGGTGTGTCTGTTTCACAGACTGGCCGACCACCAAATTATAATATGAGCTGCCTCACTGACAAGTCCTCTCGCCTTTCACTAGTTCACCAAGCGCTGTCTGCTCCTTAACTCCAAATGGCACTGCAGAGTCACCCCGCACTGCAGCCTTCAAATTAACCTGACCCTTGTTCTTGGTCTTGACTCTTTCTTTGGTTTTGAGTATGTCGTGGTGTGCCCCAGAGTCACCTCAGCAGCAGCATCACAAAAGAGGCTCCAACTCGCCACTGCAGGAGCGCATAACGGGCACCTTTGTACTATCTCTTTTCTTTGTGCTCTTTCCTTCCTTCTTTCTTTCTTTCTTTCTTTCTTTCTTTCTTTCTTTCTTTCTTTCTTTCTTGTTTCTGTGAGACAGAGTCTCTCTCTGTAGTCCTGGCTGTCATGGAACTCTCCATGTAGACCAGGCTGGCCTCGAACTCACAGAGATCCTCCTGCCTCTGCTTCCCCAGTGCTGGGATTAAAGGCATGTGCTGTTGCACTCAGCTCCATGTGTTATTTCTTGAGCAAATTTATTTTGTGTTCAACTTCTACAGAGAACATTAAAAAAACAAAACAAAACAAAACAAAACAAAGCAAAACAAAAACCCAACCAACCAACCAAAAAAACAAAACAAAACAAAAAACCAAACCCGGAAAAACCAAGATTTGTATTCTGAACAGCTAACTTCCTCTCCCTTGCTTTTCCACAAGACCTCTGGGTGCTGCCTCAGCTGCCCTGCCCTCCAAGGTGTTTCTGCCTCCAAGAGGAATGGCTGCCCTCTCTGTGCCCCGCACTTCCTCGTGTCTTGGTTGGGGAGGGAATCCTGGCAGAACACTAATGCCTGAGGCGCTCACCTCGAATACTTCCTTTCTCCCAAGGACCACATCCTTGTGCTATTGTCTATTGCCTAAAATGAGTCACCTCGTACATTTTGTTCAAATTTATCATTATTTTAAGACTTTGGAGGAACAACTGTGGCTGAGGTAGAAGCCTGTCTCTTGCACTCACGTTCCTAAAGAGGATTGATAACGTCGACTCCTCTGGTTTATCCTCGCTCACTCAGACTCCCCTTTCCCTATCTTTATTGTCACAGTGTAAACAAATCTCTGTTCTGATTATAGTGTTCAGAGTTTTGTTGTTAGGGATGCACAAACCTGTGTCACCTGTGTCACCGGTGAGCAGTGTTCTCCAGTGACATTCCCACCCTGCTCTCTGTTTTCCTGGAGCGAGCATCTGCTGGTTTCTTTTTTCTGCTTCGTGTCTTTGCTCGCTTCTGCTTCTCTTCGCCACCTTCCAAGCCTCATTTGTAAGTGTGTCTGTCCCTCGGGCGGTAGGACGGCGTTTCCTACTGGGACCTTTAGCTCTCTGCTTCAGCCTGAGGTTGTTCAGTAGGGCTGTGGCTTTCTGGCTGATGTCACGCGCTTTCCCGTCCCTCTGATCCTGGGGACTTCCTTTCTTCTCTGTCGAACTCTCTTTCTGGGATCACACTTTGTTATTTTGGCTTATTTTCTTCTATACACACAATGGCACGAGTGTAAAGCCAGAGGACAGCTCGAGTCTCTCATTCCATCACGTGGGTCCCAGGGATTGAACTCGGGTCCTTGGGCTTGGTGTTGCATGCCTTTACCTGCTGAGCCATCTCAAGACAGCTTTACTTCTTCGGTTTTGTGCCATATACACTCTAGTACCTTTCTGAGAGAGTACACAGTGCATCTAAAATTTATTTTTAATTTGACTCTTTCCTTTTTAAAAGAGAAGAATTCTCTCATATTTAAAAATTTTTATATGTGTGAATGTTTTGCCTGCATGTATGTCTGTGAATTATCTACATGCAGGGCTGGTGCCAGTAGGGGCCAGAATAGGGCATCATGTTCCTGGAACTGGAGTTACAGACAGTTGTTGGGAATCGGATCTGGGTCCTGCTCTTACTTTCGGAGTGTCTCAACAGGCCCCTATTTTACTCTCTTGAACAATAGTTAGCTGGGTATAAAATTCTAGGTGTAGAAATTTATACTCAGAGTTTTGAGTAAATTACTTTATTACCTTCTAGCGTTCAAACGGGCTACTGAAAGCCTGGCAGTGGTGGCACACTCTTGCCATCCCAGCACTTGGGAGGCAGAAGCAGGCAGGTCTCTGTGAGTCTGAGGCCAGCGTGTTCTAGAACAGGCAAGGCTACACACACAAAAACAAACAAACAAATAAACAAACAAATAAACCCTGAGGGAAAAAAAAGAAAAAGAACTAGTGAAAATATTTGTTTCATTCTTATACATAATCCTGTAAATATTACCTACATTTCTTCTATACAAGTTAAAAACATCTCTGCCTCACCAGTTGGGAAATGCACGATGTGTCCTGCTGTGGGCCTTCATGCTTTGTGGCTGGTACTTAACTTTCAAACCTGAGCCCCATGACTACAAATCTTATGTTCCAACTCACAAATGACTCTCTCTTCCTTTTTATTTTCTGTTTTTAACTATTTCTGGGTTCTTGTAGATTTTTTTTTTCTGGCTCAAGCTCCTGTTATGTGACTTCTCTAGAAAACAAACCTTGTGTTTTGTTACATGAGCATACAGAGTAAAGCAACCAGGACAGTGAGTATTTGCCTACGACAAGGACCCGGTGGCTTCTGACACAATCAGACAATCCTGCTTTCAACATTTTGTCTTATACCTCTTCTTCATTGGCTGCTGACTCTGCTACGTGAATATTTTTGGAATTTACCAAATGAATGGCTCACTTCCCATCCACATACCACGGCCTGCTCTGGCTTTGCCCTGGCCTTTCTCTTTCTGTCCAGTCATTGCTGTTTATTCATTGGATTTTGTTTTCTTTTCTCTTGTTTGGGTTTTAGAATCTTTCACTTTCATTGAACTTTCTAATTTATTTTAAATTATTATTTTTTTATCTGGGCATTTTATCTATTTATTTTATTTTATTTTGTTTAAAGAAAATGATAGTGTCTTTATTCTGACACCTTAAAATAAGAATTTTTGAAAGATTTGTCTGTGTGTCTTGTACGAGTGTAGGCCACATGAGTGCAGTTTCCTTTGGAGGCCAGAAGAGGGCATTGTATCCCCTGGAGTTGGAGTTACAGGCTACTGAGTGTCTTCCGACGCTGGAAACTGAACTCAGTAAGTTCTCTTGAGGAACAGAAGTACTATTAACTATGGAGGCATTTGGTGTCCTTCTTTTTCCTGTCTTTTCTCTCAGATCTCAAGTCTTGGAGATCAAATTATTTCTCCCTTTCTTCACTCTCCATGATCCAGTTCCTGTGAGGCTGTCTATATTCACACTGGTTAAGCATGGTGGTTTGAATCAATACAACCAAAATCTCCCAAAGCTGGAGAGGTGGCCCCGAGGCTGCTCTTCCACAGCAACCAGGTTCACTTGCCAGCAGCCCTGGCAGCTCGCAGGGTTAGCTGTCCCAGGGGATCTAATGTTCTCTTCTGGTCTCTGCTGGCACTAGGAAGGCATGTGGTACACAGACACACATACAGGCAAAATATCCACACTCATTAAAATTTTTTTTAAGCTAGGAGTGGTGGCGAATGCTTTTAATCGCAGCATTCAGGAGGCTATGAGTTCAAGGCCAACCTCATCTACAAAGCGAGTCCAGGACAGCCAAGGCTAACACAGAGAAACCCTGTCTCAAAAAATCAAAACCAAAAAACAAGTAAATCCCCAAACAAAACCCAGCTCCCTCCAGTAAAACTTCCTAGCAAAGTAGCAAGGAAATAAACAGCCAAAGAGAAATAGGCATTATGGAAGAAAGTGGCCTCGGTGGTACACATCTGTAGTCCCAGCCATTCTGGAGACTGAGGCAGCAAAGTTGCTTGAGCTCAAGACTGGTCTGGGCAACACAATGAGACTGTTTCAACGAAGCAAAACAGTCCAATAAACACTATGGAGAAGATAAACATGGTGTAATGAAAGAGAAGAAGGAAGAAAGAGTAGAGAGAGGGGTATTTAGCTAGGAAGACCAAAGAAGACCTCGTTAAAGAAATGCCATTAAAGGCCGGGTGTGGTGGTGCACGCCTTTAATCCCAGCACTTGGGAGGCAGAAGTAGGCAGATCTCTGTGAGTTTGAGGCCAACCTGGTCTACAAGGTGAGTCCAGGACAGCCAAGGCTATACAGAGAAACCCTGTCTCAAAAAACAAAACGACAAACAAACAAAAATAAATGCCATTGAGCCTTAGACTTGAAAGGGATTGGCCCTGTGAACATGGGAAGCATTTGAGGAGCTGAGAGGAAGGCAGCAATGTTGGAATGTAGCATCCAGAAAGGAGCATGCCTCTGGAGGAGCTTGGAGTGGGCTGCAGGTCTCACTTCTTCTAATCTGAGTTGCATCGAGAAGCCACTAGCTATTGATATGGTGGAGTAGGGCAGTGTGTAGGGCTAAGCAGGAGTATGACATCACTTTTGTAGTGCCGGGGAGACAGTAGGGTCCTGCAGCCAGTCAGGTGACAGGGCTGGTGCCTTGACTGTGAAAAATGCAGACAGTGGACAGTCAAGGCGTATCTCAGAGGTAAACTGATCAAGGTCTGTGATGCGTGTGATGAACAGGGTCCCACTAACAGCTGACACTTGTGAGTTGAGGACCACACTCAGAAATGACTGTCCTGGGACAAATCCTCACACACCTGAGCAAAAGGAATTCACTGAAGTTCTCAGGCCAGAAGTGGGAGTTTTGAAAAGTACCTTACATTTATTTCATGACATTGTTCCCAGGCCATCCATAGGAAAAAGATAACAATACTAATAGTTACTGATAATTATATCTGACCTTCATTGGGCCCTTATTATAAGCCTAGAGGTTATAATAAGAAGTTTGACCTCTGAGAGGTCAAATATTTTGCCTTAAATGACATAGGCATTAAGAGACAAGGCTGAAACCAATTCTAGGCAGCCTGGGTCACCATCTATTGCCCATCAAGCTTTTACTTAATTAGCTCTAAATGTAGGCTAATGAGCTGCCTAGAAATTGGCTCCAAGCATTCTTTCTGGACGTGGCATTCACATTCAGTTAGTATTTGATTTAAAACAAACAAACAAACAAACAAACAAAACAAAACCCTCTTTTCTCTAGGATCTTGGAAGGTGACCAAGCTGCCTAGAGTGTGGGTGTCTAGAGTGCTGGGGCAACAGGCACTGCACCTGGCTAGAACGTTAGAACCCAGATGAAAGACAACCACTGCCATCAATGTCAAGAATAATAAAAGTCTGATGACCCATCAAAGGACCTTCCCTGCCAGCCTAAGAAATGAGGGGCCCTGTCAAAGGCCAGAGGGTAGGTGCTCTTCCTCCTGAGCTGGGCTGGCCGCTTACCTCATCATGGGGGACTTTAGCTCAGGCACTCCTCCTGCCTGGGAGGAGGGTGAGTCAGCTCCCAAACCTTCCTCCTGGGAGCTAATAATTAACTGTCCCCATTTCTGCCCCACCCCCACCCGGGACTCAGCTACTTCTCATGTCAGAGCAGCCACGGTCTGGGGCACCACCAACCTTGGGGATGGCAAGGTTACATGTTTTTAATTACAGGGTGATGCCCTTATCTCTGGTTGGTCTTTTCTTCATTAATTTACACCTCTTATCTTTTTCCATCTAGCGACTCCTTGCAATGAGCCGCCTTCTGCGCACGCGGCACGCCTGCGCTCTGTGCAGGAGCCCTGTCCCTGGGCTGACCCCTCAGAGGATCGCATTTGTCTCCCCGTGGCCCTCCTCATGCCTGACCTTGCTCGGGCTCTCTTTGATCTGTCCCTTGCCCCCTCTGCCTTCACCTAGAATTCTTCTCTCTCCTTTTCAGGCTCTGTCCCAGCCCATTCCAGGAATTCTCCTGACTCTAGGAGACGGTGTTTCTTGGAGTCAGACCCCTTTGGCGCTCTGAAAGGACAGGAAGGCAAGAAGTGGAAGTGACCGCTGTGTGGGTAGAGAAATGGGCCCTAAGCACACGGAGTGGGTGTGCTGTACTCCCAATCAACAGAAACAAGGAGTTGAGGCAGAGAAACAGGAGAGTGACCTTGTTAGCCGCTGTACCTCATTTCTGCAAGCAGCTAAGAGGGAGGCACCTAACTGTGTGTGCCCTGTATGTGCGGGTGGAGCTAGGGTATAAAACTGAACATCTGTGTTAGTGACTGAGCAGGCCCTCCTGACCCAGGACCTCGGAAAGCAAGGGCACAGTAGAAGGAACTTGGGCCTGCTGGTACCAGGTGGGAGCTATAGCATCTGGAGCCCAGCCTGTGAAGAAGATGGAAGCCAGACGCCTGATTCTGGTCAGAGCAAATGACTGCTCTTTCCAGGCTTTGGGTCCAAACTGGCCTCACCCTCTCCTGCCACACTAAGACTGCTTCTGAGTAGAAACTGCGAGACCGCAGGGACCTCTGGGCCTTGGTGTCTCTTCAGGCCGCATTTCCCTAAATGCCAGCACTGGTCTGCCTCTGGGCACTCTGCCACCTACAACAAACAGAAAATGAGTGTGTCCTTACTGTAGCTGCCATCCGTGTTTGCAGAGGCCTGTGGGGGTGGGGGTGAGGGGAGCAGAAACACCTGCTGGAGGGAGGAGGTTTGGAGTTCAGGCAGAGTCATCCAGGTGTGTGAGCGAAGCCAGGCCCGGCTCCAGCCTTGCCATAGCCACCTCTAATTCTTTTATTTTTTTTTAAATACTTTTTTTTACATATACATTTATATTATGATGCACATATACAATAAACTACCTACAGCATGAGGAACCATGACACAGTCAGGATTTATATAAATGTTACACAGTTCTAATTCTTAAGGAAACACTTACGATTGAAAAGCAAACCCAAAGCTGCCCAATGCCACCTGTTTGTGCCCTGTCCGGTGGCCAGGGTGTCCAGAGAACAGGAGGGTGTGCACGCTGGGGGAGAGACCTTGAGTTTGCCTCCGCAAGGGCTGGCTGGAGTGAAGGGAAGCGTGGTACTCGTGTGGCACCAACTGCAAACAGATGCTACCAGATACATATTGAAAAAACTGTCTACAAATGGGATGTGATGGTTGGGCAAAACCTACTCAGAGTACATTCTAACCTGCGGATGCGGAAGCCGATGAAATCAACTCACATTTTAGCTTAGTCTCCCCCCCCACCCCCAACCCCTCCCTAGTTGAGCCGGCGTCGTGTAGCGCAGGCTGGAGTCACATTCTCCATGGAGCTGGACGTGACGTTGTCACACTCTCCATGGAGCTGGAGGTGACGCTGACCTTCTCATTCTCCTGCCTCCACTTCCCAATCATGCCCAGCTGGCTTGTCTTGTGTTTTATTTATTTAAAAAATTAAATTATGTGTATGTGTGTGTTGGGGGAGGAAAGAGAAGCACATGGGTGAGGCACCTGAGTGGCAGGAAGACAGTGCCAGATCTCCTCGGGGTAGGGTCGCTGGCAGCTGTGAGCTGTCTGATGCGGGGGTTGAAAATCCGACTGCATCCTCTTAGAAAACAGTGTGTGCTCTTAATCAGTGGGCCATCTCTCCAGCCCCATTTCTCATGCTTTAAATAGGCAGAGAACCCCCTATATCAAAAAAATCCACAGAGGGTCCCCAAGTAAGTGTGGTATTAAATTTCTTAAGGTGTAAGAAACAGACTGATTAGACACAGGGATTTTTCAAATTGAAGGGCTTTGCGCACACCAGGTAAGCACTATGTTACTGAGCTCCACACAGAATCTTTGTTTGGAGACAAAGTCTTGCTGTATTACAGGCCTCAAACTCTTAAGTGACTCAAGACAGAACATTTCAAAGTATGTTAACAACACACACACACACACACACACACACACACACACACACACACACTCACACTGCCATATGGTACTCCTTGAGGAAAATGTATTTTCAAATTGAATATTAGCCTGGTGGTGAATACCTTGTTTTCTAAGCATTTGGGAGGCTGCAGCAGGAGAGCTGCTAATATCAGGCTAGCCTGGGCTACATAGTAAATTCCAGATCAGCCTGAACTATATAAAAATATTCTCCAAAAGCAGCAGCAGCAGCAGCAGCAGCAGCAACAGCAGCGGAGGAGGAGGAGGAGAAGGAAAAGAAGGAGGAGGAGGTGGGGAAGGAGGGAGAGGCAGAGGGAGAAGAAGAAGGAGAAGAAGAAAGAAGAAAGAAAGAAAGAAAGAAAGAAAGAAAGAAAGAAAGAACGGCGGGAGTGGGCTGGAGAGATGATTTAGCAGCTAAGAGCACTGGCTGCTTTCACAGAGAATCTGTCTAGGTTTGGTTCCCAGCATCTACCTGGCTCAGAACCCCAGCTTCAGGGCGTACAAGCTTCTCTGCGGGCTCTGAGAGCACCAGGCATGCTTGTAGTGCACAAGAGTAGATGCAGGCACCCACAAATACACAAACAGTTAAACACAATTTTTTAAGAGAAAGAAGGCTGAAGGTGTAGATTGGCTGGTGACATGCTTGCATGTGCAAAGATGTGAGTTTGACCCTCTGCCTAGACATTGTGGTACATGCGTTGTGATTTCCTTGGAGCATAGAGGAAGGGAGGGAGGGAGGGAGGGAGGGAAAGAGGAAGGGAGGGAGGGAGGGAGAGAGGGAGGGAGAGAGGAAGGGAGGGAGGGAGGGAGAGAGACAGATTGCTTGAGAAGTCTAACAGATCTAAGGTGATAAAGATGAAATATTTAAGATCTAGAACCCCGCCTCTGCCCCACCCCGGGACTCTACGGGTCTCTCTGAATTCTTAGGAGACCTCTGAGCTTCTGGGGGCCAAACGGTCCCTATAGTTCTGGACCTGGGTCTCGTTTTTTTTTTTTTTTCAGGTCTCATTCTTTCAGTATCTCCCTTGCGCCTTCTGGCTCTGTTAGCTAAACTAGCTACAAGCCCGTTTTCTGGTAAGAATGGGCCTCCTTCCAGTGCCTCAGCCCCTAGCACAGACTTTGCTTTCTAACTGGATAAACGTCTGTTGGATGGGAGGGAACTAGCATGGGTGAGGATGTAAGGATCTTGCTGAGCCACCTGGGTACTATCTCCTGGCGTTGCCTCCTCCCACACCACCAGGTTGGCCTACATCCTGCCTTATCCTTCATCACTGCAGGTGCAGGTGCCAGACTAGCTGTCTTCCTCCGAGGAGGAGAGCTGCTGTGGCTGGGTCTGGCAAGCATGCCGCAGGGCCTTGCCCGAAGGCCACAGAACCACGGAGCACGAGCTGATAGCCCTGAAGCAGCATTTTCCCAAGGTTTGGATGTGCTAATTGTTCCTCCCCCAGACCCTGCAAACCTTGGACTAGAAACTGAAGTCAAGGGAGGTGGGAGGAAGGGCAGGCGGGAAGGAAAGGAGTCAGTAGGCAGAGCAAGGTCACCCATCTGCCGCTGTCTCTTATCTGTGATGCCACCGGCCCGAAGGCCCTCTCTTTTCTTTAAAACACTTGAATCAATGAAAGCGATAAAAGTAACTCAATTCTGGCCTTCTGTTTCAGACATAACAGAGCTTGCCTTGATATTAAGACTGTCCCAATGCCATGAGCTTCTGTTCCCTGTGGCCCCAGAGAGTGGCAGGAGCTCTTGTGTTGGTAGAAAGGTCACTGGAGCAAGCTGCCACCAAGGCAGTTAACCCTGCTTGTCTGTCGGTGTGTTCCTGGACAGGAGGGCAATGGACTGGCAGTGACTATTCGCTGACAGAGCCATCATAAGACTTGTCATTCCATACCTCTGCAGGGGACAGGGGATGAGCTCGTCAGGATTGCCAAAGCCAGGAAGCCAAATGGCTTCAGAGGCCATATCAGCTCAATGGCAGTCCTCTGTGCCACCACATGACCCAAGAAAAGATGGTGGGGAACGGATGCAGTCCCTCCTTAACGGAGGTGCTGCTGTGGTGCAAAGGGGGAGGCCTTGGTACTTCTGAGTCAAGCAGAATCCAAGAATATGTAGTGTCATACAAACCAGGGCCTCAGACTTGGTGACAGTGAAGGAGGACTTGAAACCCCAGTGTCACGGTGCTGAAGGGAATAATGGTGTGCTGGCTTTGGTGCCCTCAGTTGCTTGACATACAGTCGGCCCTCTAATTATGCTTGTCAATCATTTCCAAAACAAACCCACTATATAAATATTCATGCAGCCACTAAAGCCACAGCTAGGAAACCAAAGCAAAACAAAAAGCCAGGGCAAGGCTGACCTGTGAATTCTTTCACGGTGTTGTAGAAACACAAATGGAAGCCTGACAGATGCTACTATTTTCTGTTTTCTGTCCAGTGACCTACCCTGGAGATCATTTCAAGTCAGTACCTTTACACCTGCCTCATCCTTTAAAAAACTGATGATATGACTCTGGATGTGGTGGTGCACACATGTAACCACAGCATTGAGAAGGTGGAGGCAGGAGGATGATAGAAAAGGGAGGGAGTACAGGAGAGGTGGACCAGCAGCTGTTAAGAGCACCAGTTGCTCTTCCAGAGGATCCAGGTTTGAATCCCAGCATCCATATGGCTACATAGTGAGTTCAAGGCCAGCCTTTCTCAATCAATTAACCAATCAATCATCAATCAATCATCAGTCAATCAACCAATCAAACAAGACTATATGAGAGTCTATCACATGCTGTACCAGGCTGTACAACTGACATGTGTTTAATTTTATGCTACATTAGTGTTATGCCGATGAGCATCCTGTATGCACTGCTGAGAGCACATGGGCCATTTATCTAAAACTGGCCATGCAACACTTTTAGCACCATATGGGCAATAAAACACAGGGGGCACATTTTAAATTTTGCTGAAACAGAGTTTGTAAAAACCAGCAAGCTAATTCTACGTCTGACTGTGTGAGATCATCTTTCATACAATCTCATACACACAAGTATTTATCACGTATATACCAAATGCCAGATATCGTTTATCACTGAACAAAGCCAACTAAGATGTCTGTGTTGTGATAAGCCAGTCCGGGAAGATAGAAAATGAACACAGCACAGAAGGTGAGTCCTGGAATGCCGGAGAGAAAGTTACAGGACAGGAAGAGTGACAGCGCAGGGCCTGGGGCCTCTGCAATCTGGGATAGAGGACAAGCTTGAAGCTGTGTTCCCTGACACACTTGTGGCCTGTGGTGGCTAAGGATTCGATTCCATCAGGCTGGCTAGGATCTGTGGCTTTCAAATCCTTCTAGCTGCCTAGGTTTGCAGCCCCTCACTCTCTTGGCCATTTTCCTTTGAGAAGACTGCAGCGCGCCAGCAGCCTACTTCTCACGTGTCACTCACAGAGTGGGATGAGGCAGCGGCTATTTGTGTGGATGGTGATGTCATGCAACTGTCCCATATTGGATTTACGGTTGCCAGTGGGCCCTGGGGTGGCTGGGTTGCTCCCTAAGATTGTCAGAGACCCCCAGGGTGGCTGGGCTGCTCCCTAAGGTTCTCAGAGACCCCCCCCAGGGTGTCTGGGTGGCCCCTATGGTTGTCAGAGGCCCTGGGGTGGCTGGATGGCTCCCTCCCATTTTCTGGGAGAATTGCCATTAAGCCAAGTTAGCCTTATTCTAGTTTGCTTAAGCTTTTAGTTTTCAACCTTAGTGCAGGACATTCATAAATCTTTCCCCTAGTAGTTTCTTTTTTTACATTTTATTTTATGTTTCTACTCTGAGGAGATGCTAGGTCTTGATTCTGGGTAATCAGCATTATTGGATCTCATATATATATATATATATATATATATATATATATATATATATATTCAGCCAACTATATATATATATATATATATATTCAGCCAACTAGGAAGTCTAACCTTTATTCTGGGGACAACATGGAGTCACAAAGGAGTAGGAGAGAGATTTGACTTGTATAAACAAGTGAGGATTCATTAGAGAGATGCAGGATAGTAAGGAGATAATTCAGACTAGACCAGGGAAAGGAGAACAGGGCTATGCCTCATCCAGAGCTACAGTTTCAAGATGGAGGGGGGACGGGCCTGCAAGGGTGACTGGGTTGAGGTTCTTTTTCAAAGCGAGGGCGATGAGGAGGAGACCCTTTAGGGAGAGTTTGAGGACATTCTTTGATTGTGATGTCTCACAGGCTGGGAGTGGGTCTAGCCTATAGACCTAGAAGTGGAAGCTCGGAAGACTGCAGGCATAAAAGAAGGATCCAGGAGCAACATTGCCATGTGGAATAGGATTCACAGGCTCTGTGAGGTGTGGTGGGCAAAGCTGGGATAGAGGGCAGAGGATGCAGAGATGTGGTCTCCACGGTAACACCAGTTCTCTTCTGCTGAGGTGTTGCAATCCACTCCTGGTGCTGGATGCAACCTGCACTGCGTGGGGGGGGGGGTTGTCAAAGTCTTCTACTAAGTGGCCAGGGATGGAGGGGAACTTTTCTCTCTTGAGGGAATTTCAAAGCAAAATGACCACTGACAGACCTGCACATGTCACAGTAAGGATCCACAGGAAGTAGGAAGAAGAAAAATAACGCTGTGTGCTGATGCTGCTTCTGTAGTCGCAGGATTATGCTGGGTGCCTGAGGCTGAAGGACTGTGTGTCCCAGGCCTGCCTGGGCTGCTTACAGAGTTCCAAGCCAACATGAGCTACACAAGGAGAGCACATCTCAAAGACGCCAACCAGACAAACAAATCCTCCCCCAAACAACAGCAAAATGAGCCGAGCGTGCTGGCACATGCCTTTAATCCCAGCACTCGGGAGGCAGAGGCAGGCGGATATCTATGAGTTCGAGGCCAGCCTGGTCTACAAAGTGAGTCCAGGACAGCTGAGGCTACACAGAGAAACCCTGTCTCGAAAACAAAAACAAAAACAAACAACAGCAAAATGGTGATTTCTGTCAGCGTGGGGACTGAAGAGGTGATCCTCCAGGTCCCCCGGGATGGGGAGACGGGCACAGTAAGAGTAGCTATGGCCTAGCAAGGACAACTATAGCTCTACTACTGTTCCCCTGGCCCACGCTGAGCCCGGCACATACCCGTTCTTCCTGGACGCCCCTCAGTACTGTCCTGGCTCAAGGCCTTTGCCACTGCTGATTTGGGGGGCCAACATGTTCTTCCCAGGACTTTCCACATACCTTTCTCCCAGTGTCTTTTTGCATTTCTGTTCAAATATCAACTCAAATATCACCTTACATGTTATAGCATTTATGTGACTGCTGGCCGCCTCTGACTAGACAGCCAGGCCTTTATCTGCTGCAGATAGTGTCTGCGGCTGTGTCTGGCACTGAGGCAGTGCCCTGTGGATACTGGTTACATGAGTGAATGTGTTGAGCACACTCGTGGCCCATGTTGAGGGGAACCACAGAAGAGGACACTGCATTGTGCCTGGCTTGTTCATATATGGAAACTCCAGGTTGGGCCACTATTGTTATGGGCTAGTTTGTAATTGTTCCTTAAAGGTCTTGTGTCAAAAGCTTGGTCATCTCCAACCTGGGGTGCTATTGAGAGGAGCTGGAACCTTTAGAAGGTGGGACCTGCTTTAAGGAAGTTAGGTCACTGGAGGTCATGACCTGGAAGGAAATGTCGGGATTCCAGTGCCCTCTTGTGTTTCTCCTTACTTCTCTTCCCCCAGAAGACAGGCAGCTTTGCTTTAGCACACTCTCCCCTCATGATGGTCTCCCCACAGGCCTCAAAACTACAGAGCCAAGTGGCCATGAACTAAACCTGTGAGACTGGAGCCAAAATAACCCTTATGACCTCGGGTATGTTTGGTCTTAGTGACAGAAAGCCGGCTAAAGATGGTGGCAAATATGGGTATTCTCCTCCTGTCACGCTAGGGAGACAAAATGAAAATTTTGCGTTATAAGAGGAAACATTTATTCAAGAAAAACAGGGTTAAATCTGTCTTGGCCCTGAAATGGCCAACACATTGACATTTCTATTTCTTTCATGAATTTTCTTGCAACCAGCAGCTTTTTACTCAAAAGATTATTTAAGGACCTGTTGTGCTCTGAACCCCTATTAACTTTTGTGGGAGACCCCAGTGTATAAAGCAGGGGTGTGTAACCCTTCATTGCATGAGCTGCCATCACACTTACCCTCCCAGCCCCAGAAACACTGGTCAAATGTCAACTTTTAATTTTGCTTGCTAAAGGAACAAATCAATGAATAGACGTGTGATTTTGTTGTGGAGACAAAGCCAGTGTGAGATAAAAGGACCTTATAATCTCTCAAAGCAATAAATTGAGTGTAAATTATTATTGAGGTTCAAAAGAGTAGGATGAACTTTGAAGCTATACCTGCCCAGGCAGCAGTGGTAACAGGCACGCGTTTTAAAGCAGCCAGTCTGGGTTGAAAGCACATCCCTACTGGTGTTGGCTGTGTGACCTTGGGCTTGGGTTTGTTTGTCTGTAAAACGGGAGTAAAGATCATGCAGCTCTGACAGGGTTCTTGTAAGCAAACCAAGGAGCCCAAGCAAAGCTTTCCCCAGCCCCCAGCACACAGGAAAAGCCTTCCCCAGACCCCAGCACACAAGAAAAGCCTTCCCCAGGCCCCAGCACACAGGAAAAGCCTTTCTTAGCCTCCAGCACACGGCCAAAGCCTTCGCCAGACCCCAGCGCACGGCCAAAGCCTTCCCCAGACCCCAGCACACGGCCAAAGCCTTCCCCAGACCCTAGCACACGGCCAAAGCCTTCCCCAGACCCTAGCACATAGCCAAAGCCTTCCTCAGCACCCAACACACACTGACTGCTTGCTTTTACACCTGAGCCTGGCTGGATTAAGACAATTTCTTTTTTTTTTTTTTTTCTTTTTCTTTTTTCCTTTCTGTGGTGCTGGTATCAAACTTAGGTCCTCAGGAAGTTCATCACACTGACATACATCATTGGCCTAGACATTTTTTCCCCCCCGAGACAAGATTTCTCTGTGTAACAGCTCTGGCTGTCCTGGAACTCTCTCTGTAGTCTGGGCTGGCCTCGAACTCAGAGATTTGCATGTGCTTGAGCACACATGTACATATAGATGCTTTCGTAGGCTAAGAAAGGATGTCATATCTTCTGGAGCAGCTGGAAATGAAACTTGGGTCCTTTGGAGGAGCAGCAAACACTCCTAAGCATGGGGCTGAGCAGTCTCTCCT
The DNA here is from genome assembly GCF_964271855.1 of Acomys minous. NCBI lineage: Eukaryota > Metazoa > Chordata > Mammalia > Rodentia > Muridae > Acomys > Acomys minous. Next base: position 72,389,033 of record NC_140486.1, on the reverse strand, counting down.
GTTCCCCTGCTCCCTTTTTGAGACAGGGTCTCACCATGTGGCTCAGGTCACCTTCAAGTTTGTGGCACTGCTTCTTTCTGACTTAGCCAGGGTCACAAGCAGGGACACCACACCTAGCATCTCTCTGTGGTACAATCTGCCCCTTGTAAGACTGACACGGAATTTAAATGAAATCCCTTGTTTCCACGTGAATGAATGAATGATATGTTTGAATCGTTGCTGTCAGTGAATTTTTGCGAGTGTACCTTTCAGGAGTGTAAGGCCAGGCGTGACGACGGGGGCAGGGACTGGGACTGGAGTGTGTGCTGACAGAGAACACTCCCAGTCAGACTTTGAAAGACAAGGTGTCAGAAGAGACGAGGCATTCTGGGTAGATGAAATAACTTGTGGAAAATGTCCAAGGAAAGGGTATTTAATTGCTAGTGGGAGAGTGAAAAAATTGACGTGATGAGATGGGAAGGCCAGTTTTCTCAACACAGAAGGTCAAGAATTCTTTGTAGTTGGAACCCCCCAGTGAGTACTTCTGGGACTGTGACTTGTCTCCTGTCCTGACCAATTAGATTGTAAAACGTATCTATCATTAGCACATGCCATTTTGTATTAGGAAGGGATGACCTAGAGTGCTTAGGGTCGGCTGGGTGCTGCTTCCTAAAGCCTGCTCAGGACTGTAGAGGGATAAGAAAAGCGATCTGGCTCAGAGAGCAGTGTAGTGGTGGAGCCAACACCTAGCACATGAAAGGCCCTGGGTTCCATCCCCAGTACCACTCAAACAAAGGAAGAGCTGAGGAATGGGGCTGCTGTGCGGGGCCTGGGCTGAGGCAGGGGGCTGCTGTGCAGGGCCTGGGCTGAGGCAGGGGGCTGCTGTGCAGGGCCTGGGCTGAGGCAGGGGGCTGCTGTGCAGGGCCTGGGCTGAGGCAGGGGGCTGCTGTGCAGGGCCTGGGCTGAGGCTGGGGGCTGCTGTGCAGGGCCTGGGCTGAGGCAGGGGGCTGCACTGCAGGGCCTGGGCTTTATGATGAGTGAGCTGTGAGCTAGCAAAGGGTACAGACTGAGCCCTTACGGAAAAAAAAAACAACCCGAAAACCAAAATGAAAACAAAACCAACCAACCAACCAACCAAACCAATAACACAAATCACCAAGGAAGAAGTGGGTAAAAAAAGGGAAAGAAAACAACTTCAAATTGTGAATTTTGGACAAACTCCTTGTGATTCTGAGAGTGTGTTTTCCACATGACCAGAATTGTATGAAAAATACAAAATCCTCGGAAGA